>NC_065578.1:79686031-80303364 GCF_024542745.1 Macaca thibetana thibetana | reverse complement strand
AATTATAAACATATAGTAGTGAAAGTTATTCTGTTCCCCATAAACAAAATCATAGAAAGATGATGATAGTAAATATTTCATAGTATATACTTATTGTAGAAATTTTTAACATTTCTCATTAAGAAAGCTAAAACAAATATACTTTTATAATGGTAAATACTAAGGCATTTAAAAATCAATAGACGAGTTTAGGAGGCTGAGGCAGGTGGATCACGAGGTCAGGAGATTGAGACCATCCTGGCTAACATGGTGAAACCCCGTCTCTACTAAAAATACAAACAATTAGCCGGGCGTGGTGGTGGGCGCCTGTAGTACCAGCTACTCAGGAGGCTGAGGCAGGAGAATGGCGTGAACCTGAGAGGCGGAGCTTGCAGTGAACCGAGATCCCGCCACTGCACTCCAGACTGGGCGACAGAGCGAGCCTCCATCTCAAAAATAAATAAATAAATAAATATAAATTTTTAAAAAAATAGATGAGGTCTATGACCCTTGTCTTGAATCTGGACTGTCAGTGATTTGTTTCGAACGCAAAGAATGCTACAGAAGTGATCCTGGATGACTTTCAAGGCACGATGAGAGGAGATTGAGCAACTTCTGCTTGGTTCTCTTGGGCTGCACACTCTGGGGAAATCCAGCTGTCATGTAAGAAGTATAACTACCTAGAGACCTTCATCCTGATGGGTCACATGTGAGCACTCTGGCCAGCATCAACAGCCAGCCACGCAGGTGAGCCATCTGGACATTCAGCACAGTCACGCCTTCAGTGACTGTAACCCCAACCAACAGCTGACTCCCAATACATGAGGGGCCTGAGGTGAGAACTGTCTGGCCAATCCCTTCCTCAATTGCTGACACGTATCTCATGAGCCCATTCAAATACATGTCTTAAGCTATTAGTTTTAGAGTAATTTGTTCTGAAACAAGGCCATTACAAAGTTTAGTTGTTTAAAAATCAGTTCTATAAGAAGGACAAGTTGTACATCTGTGGCAGATACTGTTTTTGGATGTACAGTTTAATTTCAGGGAATATTAAATCTTCAAAGTAGTTGTAATTTAGCCATAAGAAAGAAAATTTTCTGCTTTTTTGAGTATTCCCTATGAGAGATAACACAGGGCAAATGTAAACATAAACTCCCATGAAAAGTCTTTTTTTTTCTTTTAAAGCTAATTTATATAACTTATTTTTGAAGTTTTTGTCTAACTTCAGATATTGTTAAGCAAAACATAAAGTTAAGCACAAATTCTAGAAAAAGTACTAGACAAAATCAAAGGTGATGAAACTTCTTACGATGTAGAGCATTATGAAAGTTTCAGAGTCATTGGTCATAGAAGGAAAGATTTGTATGTAGTTAGAAAGGGAAAGGTCAGAATTAATGATGTGATTCTGTGAATTATCAGCAAAGTATGGTCAAAGCCATAAAAATAAATAAATTCTTCAAAGAAATAAATAAAAAAGGGAAAAGTAGATTATGATCAATGAATATAAATCATGGTAGGGACTTAATAAACATTGGTTTAAGATGTCAAAGATTGAAGACAGCTCTAAAAAGAGGGAAATTTTTGGAGAAAACCTTTTTTTGCTTCTATAACATTTATTTTTCCTTGTTTTCCCTTTGCTTCACCTCACCTCCTTGTCACTGTTTGTGAATTCCCTTTTTTCTACCTGTTCCTTCCTGTTTTTTCCTCTTCTGTTTTTCTTTCAGCACATCCTTTCTGTATAATCTTATCTCTATCATAGCTACACTGATGACTCGACATTGACAACTCTGTCTCACACTGTTTCCTTAACTCTGTGCCATATTTTTAAGCAATTAAGTTGCAGGATCTTAATTTCAACAGGTCAAAATTCAAACTTACTAGCTTTTATTTCAAAGGTTTAAAAACTTGTAACTTTTAAAAATCTTGACTAATGGTAAAATCGATTACATGATCCCTTGTGTTTTTCAGCCTCTTTTAATTGTAAGCAACAGAAAATATAACAGTACATAAAAATAGTATATTAAACAGCACATTAAAAATAAGAGTTTTTATTTAACTTCCTTTTCTCTCATATAATGGAAAGTCTGGAGGCTGGGGCTGGAGCAGCACGTCTAGCGTCACCAGAACTCAGTCTCCTTTTAATTCCCCCTCTATCTTCCTTCACATTTGGCTTGCAGCCTGATGGTCACAAGACAGCATTTCACTGAGAGATTTGATTACATCAATGCTCCTGTCTGAAGGAAGGTGAAAGGTGAATGTGAAGGGCAAACTTGCAAGGAGAGCATATCTAAGTTGGAACTCTTTAAAAAGCATTCTAAAATCCCACCCAGTAGATGCCTATTTACAAAATTTGGCTATAAGAATAACCCTAACTACAAGAGAGACTTAGGAAATAAGCAATGCTATCTGGATACAAAATCACCCTTTCCAAATCGGAATTCTATAATTGAGAAGATGATGAAAAAGGATACTCACAGACAAAAAACAGTTTCTTCTACCCCACTCAAGGCAGAAATATGTAAGTCATTCTTAATTTTTCCATCGCCTTTAAATCACTCACTTGGGATACTTTTTCTATTTAACCATTATTCAACAGATTTTATCAATCCCCCATCTGCCATTCTCCACTTTTTCTTTTCATTATATTCTGTAGTGGGTTGAATTGTAGACCCCAAAACGTATGTCCATGTTCTGATTTCTGGAATCTGTGAATGTTATTTTATTCGGAAAAAGGGTCTTTGCAGATGTAATTAAGTTAGGGATCTTGAGAAGAGGAGATCATCCTAGATTATCCAGGTGGGCCCTAAGTCCAATGATCCCGGTGTCCTTATAAGGGACACGTGGGAAATATAACAGACAGAAGAGGAGAAGGCCATGTGAAGATGAAGGCAGAGATTGGAGTGATGTGACCACAGTCAATAAAAGCCAGCACTTATCAGAAGCTGGAAGAGGAAAGAAACAGAGGCTTCCACAGTCCCAGTGCCCTGCCAATACCTTGATTTCAGAATTGTAACCTCCAGAACTGAAATAATTTTCTGTAGTTCTATGCCATCAAGTGTGTGACAGTTTTATACAGCAGGCAGAGGAAACTAATACAGTTGCCTAATCTGCATTTTTTTTGTTTGCCTGAATTTTTGCAACAGTACTAAATTATCTCCTTGCTTCCATTCTCTGCTAGTCCCATCTGTGCAGTCACTAGATTAGTCTTCTTACAACACAAATCTGATGATTACTTTGCCTTAAAACTTTTCAATGGCTCACCATTGCCTATAGGATAAAGTTTAAATTCCTTCTTACATCATATAAATGGCTTTACAATCAAGTCCTTGTCTATCCATACAAATTTATCTGCTTACACTCTGAACTTGAATCATACAGGATTTCCTGCAGTGCTGTGAAATCCCCCCACCATACTCAACTTCATTTCTGCATACATCATTTTCTCTGTCTGGAATATCTTCTACCCTTCTCTATCCAGCAAACTTCTTCTCTTTGTATGAATGTAAGTGGTAATTCTGTGATTCTGTGGTACATAATATCATAATTTTTTCTTTCTTTTTTTGAGACAGAGTCTCGCTCTGTTGCCCAGGCTGGAGTGCAGTGGCACGATCTTGGCTCACTGCAAGCTCCGCCTCCCAGGTTCATGCCATTCTCCTTCCTCAGCCTCAGGAGTAGCTGGGACTACAGTAGCCCGCCACCATGCTGCCCCCACTGATTTTTGTATTTTTAATAGAGACAGGGTTTCACCGTGTTAGCCAGGATGGTCTTGATCTCCTGACCTCGTGATCTGCCCGCCTCAGCCTCCCAAAGTACTGGGATTATAGACTTGAGCTGCTGCGCCCAGCATATGATAATTTTTAATTCAGTTTGTCCCACTTATATGTAAACCCCTTAAAGGTCTAGCAATCTTTGAATTTTGCCAGCCTAGGAAGTGGCAGCTGTATAATAAGTGCTTGACAACATTTGGCTATTAAAGAATGACATATATTGTAGTCATTAAAACTGGATACTGAAGAGGGTAAGTTCATTGAAAAGAAAGAAAAGGACATTGACTTTCACTAAAATACATGATTAGATATCTTAGGGATAGAGGTTTGGGTAAAGATTTGGGTACTGATGCTGAGTGCTGGATATTAAAAAGTAGTATGTGTTTAGGAAGTAAAGTGACTATAGAAATTGAGTTCCAGAAATCTGGCCATGGAAAAAAGGAAACTTACATTTATCTAGCATTTTAACTTGCTTCTGATATTGTATTGTTTTTTAAAGAGCATAGATTATGATTTGTGATACTGGACATGTATTATTATTGCTGTTGTTTTTGCTGGCCAGTATTTATTCCCTCTGCCTTTGGTAGCAGCACTCTGCTTTTATTAAGAAGAATTGTCTCTCTCATTTTATTTAGTCTTAATGAGATTGAAAATAAAGATGGCCTGACTTGTACTAACTGAGATATGATATGTGTATTAGTCAGGATTCTCCAGGGAGGTAGAACCGATAGAATACAGATAGATAGATAGATAGATAGATAGATAGATAGATAGGTATTAGGGGAGCTGGCTCACATGTTTATGGAGGCTGAGAAGTCCCTCAATAGGGTCTCTGAGGCTGGAGAACCAGGGAGGCTAGTAGGGTGGCTCAGTTCAAATCCTAAGGCCTCAGAACCTGGGAAGTTTGGAAAGTTAATGGTGAAATCCTCAATCTTGGCCTGAAGGCCTGGGAGTGGGAGGTGGGCTGCTGGATATCTTGAGTCCAAAGGCTGGAGAACCTAGAGTTCTGATGTCCAAGGCCGGGAGAAGTAGAATGACTCAGCTCCATGCCAGAGAGGGTGAATCTGACTTTCCTCTGGCTATCTGTTCTTAAGTGAACTCCCAGCCAATTGATTGGATACTGCCCACCCATAGTGAAGGTGGATCTTCCTCACTCAGTCCACCAACTAACATGCCAGTCTTCTCCAGAAGCATCCTAACAGACACATCCAGAAATAATAGTTCACCAGCTATCAAAGAATTCCTTAATTCAGTCAAGCCAACACCTAAAATTAACCATCACAGTATGTGATTCAATCTTGGCCAAAATATTTTTATAGTTGGTACTTTGAGTCTAGAATGAATTGATAGAGAAAATGACGTCACTGTATTCACTCCAGTGGGGTTCCTTGATGAGACATTTGATGGCTCCTAACACATAAACTTTCAGAGTTGACCTTGTTTGTACCTTTTTGTTCTTTATTGTGTTTATCTTTTCATTGATTCTTGAAACTACATGTGACTCTTCCAACAAGCTTTCCTGATAATCAGCTTCTATGACTTATAATGAAAGAATCCCAGCTGCCATAACTGATAAACTTGTTTATCTAAAATTTTTATTGACATTAATAAATGTGAAAAAACTTTAGGACAGTAGCAAAGGCAATTGTTTAGTGAAATCTAAAGCTAATATTTACACTATGACTACTATTTTTATTAGGTTACTCAATGGCCCATGTTAAGAAAAAACATTGCCTGTTCTGGGACAAATTGAAAGTGAGAGTACATTTAAAAAATAATTATATTTAAGTTTTTAATCCATCTTGAGTTAATTTTTGTACAAGATGTAAGGAAGGGGTCCAGTTTCAGTTTTCTGCATATGGCTAACCAGTTTTCCCAGCACCATTTTTTAAATAGGGAATCCTTTCCCAATTGCTTGTTGTTGTCCAGTTTGTCAAAGATAGATGGTTGTAAGTGTGTAGTGTTATTTATGAGGCCTCCGTTCTGTTCCATTGGGCTATATGTCTGTTTTAGAACCAGTACCATATTGTTTTGATTATTGTAGCCTTGTAGTGTGGTTTGAAGTCAGGTACTAAGATGCCTCCAGCTTTGTTCTTTTTGCTTTGGATTGTCTTGGCTATATGGGCTCTTTTTTGATTCCATATAAAATTTAAAGTAGTGTTTTCTAATTCTGTGAAGAATGCCAATGGTAGTTTGATGGGAATAGCATTGAATCTACAAATTACTTTGGGCAGTATGGCCATTTTCACAATATTAATTCTTCCTATCCATGAGGATGGAATGATTTTCCATTTGTTTGTGTCCTCTCTTATTTCCTTGAGCAGTGGTTTGTAGTTCCCCTTGAAGAAGTCCTTCACATCCCTTGTTAGCTGTATTCCTATGTATTTTATTCTCTTTGTAGCAATTGTGAATAAGAGTTCATTCATGACTTAGCTCTGCTTGTCTATTGTTTGTGTAAAGGAATGCTTGTGATTTTTGCACATTGATTTTGTATCCTGACCCTGCTGAAGTTGTTTATCAGCTTAAGGAGTTTTTGGACTGAGACAATGGGGTTTTCTATATGTAGAATTATGTCATCTGCAAACAAAGACAATTTGACTTCTCTTTTCCTATTTAAATACCCTTTGTTTCTTTCTCTTGCCTGATTGCCCTGGCCAGAACTTCTAATACTGTATTGAATAGGAGAGGTTAGAGAGGGCATCCTTGTCTTGTGCCAGTTTTTAAAGGGAATGCTTCCAACTTTCCCCATTCAGTAGATACTAGCTGTGGGTTTGTCTTAAATAGCACTTCTCCAAACCATAAAAACCCTAGAAGAAAACCTAGGCAGTAGCATTCAGGACATAGGTATGGGCAAAGGCTTCATGACAAAAATGCCAAAACAGGCCAGTCACAGTGGCTTATGCCTGTAATCCCAGTACTTTGGGAGGCTGAGGTGGGCAAATCACCTGAAGTGAGGGGTTCGAGACCAGTCTGGCCAACATGGTGAAACCCTGTCTCTGCTAAAATTACAAAAATTAGCTGGGTGGGGTGGTACATGCTTGTAATCCCAACTACTCGGGAGGCTAAGGCAGGAGAATCGCTTGAACCCAGGAGGCAGAGGTTGCAGTGAGCGGAGATCATACCACTGCACTCCTGGGTGACAGAGCCAGACTCCATCTCAAAGAAAAAAAGAAAAAAGAAAAAAATAAACCCTCAAAAATGCCAAAAACAATTGCAACAAAAGCCCAAACTGACAAATGGAATCTAATTAAAGTACAGAGCTTCTGCACAACAAAAGAAACTATCATCAGAGTGAACAGGCCATCTACAGAGTGGGAGAACATTTTTTGCAATCTACCCATCTGACAAAGATCTAATATCCAGAATCAACAAGGAACTTAAACAAATTTACAAGAAAAAAACAAACAACTCCATCAAAAAGTGGGCAAAGGATATGAACAGACACCTCTCAAAAGAAGACATTTATGTGGCCAAAAACATGAAAAAAAAAATCAGCATCACTGATCATTAGATAAATGCACAGCAAAACCACAATGAGATACCATATCACAACAGTCAGAATGGTGATAATTAAAAAGTCAAGAAAGCATACATACTGGCGAGGCTGTGGAGAAATAGGAACACTTTTACACTGTTGGTGGGAATGTAAATTAGTTCAACCATTGCGAAGGACAGTGTGGCGATTCCTCCAGGATCTAGAACCAGAAATACCATTTGACCCAGAAATCCCATTACTGATTATATACTCAAAAGAATATAAATTATTCTACTATGAAGACACTTGCACACATATGTTTATTGCAGCACTATTTACAATAGCAAAGACACAGAACCAACCCAAGCGCATGTCAGGGATAGACTGGATAAAGAAAATATAGTACATATACACCATGGAATACCAGACAGCCATAAAACGGAATGAGGTCATGTCCTTTGCAGGGTCATGGATGAAGCTGGAAGCTGTCATCCCTAGCAAACTAACACAGGAACAGAAAACTGAACACTGTATGTTCTCACGCATAAGTGGGAGTTGAACAATTAGAACACATGGACACAGGGACAGGAACCACACACACTGGGGCCAGTTAGGGATGGGGGGCAAAAGGAGAGAGAGCACTAGGACAAATAGCTAATGCATGCGGGGCTTAAAACCTAGATGATGGGTTGATAGGGCAGCAAACCACCATGGCACACGTATACCTAGGTAGCAAAGGTTCTGCACTTGTATCCCAGAATTTAAAGTAAAATATAATAATAATAATAATAATAATAATAATAATAATAGAAGTCTTTATAAAAGATAAATGTCACAGATTCATGATTATTCAGATTTACACAGAGAACTACTTAGAGGAGGTCAATGAGATAAAAACTGTGATGTTTGTCATTTCTAATTCCAATAATTAAGTGCTGCTCTTCTACTTGAAAGGGCCACTATGGGATTATATTAATGGCATAATGGAAAGTCAAAGAAAGAAAATAAAAACTATTATGAAAAAGAATGATGTTGAAAAATTCATGAGCTGGAACCTTCAGGAAAGGAGAGTGTTTATGGTGATAGATGATAAGGATTACTGGAATGGTATGTGGTCTTTTGTCCAGAAGGACATGCCACCTCTTATATTCCTAAAATCTATAGAATGCATTGGAACTATTCTCATCAGGAAGACTACAGGCAAGTGTTTTCACTAAAGTTCTTTCGTTACTATCCTACTACTTACCTTTTTCTTATTTCTTGTAATAAAGGATTATTTCTTATTTCTGCTTATTTCTTCCCCAAATAACAATTGCTTGATTTTCATTGTAAGTTGATTATTTTAAAGGAATAAATGTGATCATTATGACCAAAAGTTAATACTTTATCATTTTGGAAATGAGAAAAGTATCCTACTTGGGCCTTGAATATGTGACTCTAATAAGTAGGAGTTATTATTTGCCTATATTAGGCTGATTATCTGCCTGCATCTGCTCAGATACCAATATTCTAACTACTCCATACAGCATGTTGTAACAGGGGCATCTAGAAACCTAGAGGGAGGAAAGTCTGAAAGGGATTTCAAAGAAGATGATTCAGAAAGCTGAAATGAGCCCTGGGAAGTCAAGTGCTTGCATGACCTTCATCAAGATATTTAACTTCTTTATGTCTCAATTTCTTTGTCTCTAAAACGGAGATTATTGTACCTAATCAGCTTATCTCATGGAATTACTGTGAGGAAAGTATGAGGAAAATTTTAGCAAAAATAGATTTGATGTAAATGCAAAGTATATTATTAATTGAATCACATATCATGTTACATAATGATTTACATGAAGTACGCTTTTACACAAACAATAAGATATTATAAATGTGTTAAAAATCATAAATAAGGTATTCAAATAAAATAAAACATGTATAACTTTTGAAGTTATTATTTACACATGCTATTAAAGAAAGGTCAAATGTATTCATCACGTACATCCTGGGATAATTCTTTTTAAAAAACAAAAAATCTCTAACAATATTAGTAACAATATGTAGTAAGATGGTTGTTCTTTTCAAACTTTAATATGAGATTTGTCTTTTGTCTATGACCTATGTTACCATGGGCTTTTACTCCTAATAAACACTATCCATTTTGATTAACCATAGTACAGATGCTGTTATATAAAATCTGAAATCCTTTACTCATCGATGTGGCTTTTCTAATCTTATTCTTATTCTTCTTTTTTTTTTCTTTTGAGATGGAGTCTCACTCTGTCACCCAGGCTGGGGTGCAGTGGTGTGATCTTGGCTCACTGCAACCTCTGCCTCGCAGGTTCAAGCAATTTCCTGCCTCAGTCTCCTGAGCAGCTGGGATTACAAGTGCCCACTGCCATGCCAAGCTAATTTTTTTTTTTTCGTATTTTTAGTAGAGATGGGGTTTCACTATGTTGGTCAGGTGGGTCTTGAACTCCTGACCTCAAGTGATCCACCTGCCTCAGTCTCCGAAAGTGCTGGGATTATAGGTGTGAGCCACCATGCCCGGCCTTCTATTCTTATTCTATAGCAAGTTGTAATGCAGAAGGTGCAATAGAATAAGGAAGAGCATATTTATCAAGACCTACTGATGCATTAAAAATCCTCCTGTGGTAAGCTATGTTGACTGATACTGAATGTTTACAAAATACAATCTATTTCTTTATAATTATACAATAATTGAGCCATATATGGCATCAGAGATAACTGCATATGTATTGTCTACTTGAATAATATTTGAAGGTACATCTTTAAATTTTATTGGTTTTATTGACACTGTTACTGTTTGTGATTTCCCCACAGCTGTTTTTATTTTGTGACTATCATTCATCCCATGGGCATGACTATAGCTCTAAGCATTTTAGAATAAATTGTTATGATCATTAAATACATGTAGTTAAGGACTTCTTTGCATCCATTTTCTTGTCCTTAGTTTTAATTTTTCATCATCTTTATTAATTTTATATATCAAATATAATTTTTAAGCCCCCAGATTAACAAGGTACATATGCTCTGTCTGTGCACTGAGAGCTATCTTTGCACATCACTCCCCCACACAGTACACATCTCTTTCCTGGTACAGATTTCTCAGCAACACTTTGGCTCTCTTCCTGCTCATGTTGCTGATGGATGCCCAGTCCTGTCGTATACTGTGGTCCTTGGTGATTTTCCGTCTTCCTGCTACATCATCACCTGTTCTGGTCTCCCAAACAATGTTCCAATTACGTCTCCAGTGTAGCTCCCCTGATCATCTCTGTGCCTTGCTCCTACTGTCTTTTCAATGTAATGACCGTGATTGTCACAAGATATTCAATTCCACAGTTGGCACTGGTTATTACCCATTCATTCATTATTCATTCCATCCACAAGCATGTCTTTAGGGTCTACTCATTAGTGATGCTAAGAGACTGAGGTTACAAAAGATGATTGAGAGACAGTTACTTCCTTCCAAAAATTTAGAGTTCCTTGTTCTAGAGGGAGATTTCAGAATTTGGAGACCTGAAACAATGGCCTCCATTTCTAAAATTTCTGGATCCCAAGCAAATTTGCTCTGGAAAAATGTCTATTATGAGATCCATCTTCCTTCCATAAATTCCTAAATGAAACAGAGGATGTAAAATTTGCTTTGGTGAGAGACAAAACTTCACGAAATTTCAGTTCAAGTCTATTGACTATTCATGTATGATAACCTGTGAGTGAACACTAGCCATTATTTTATGTTGTATATCATACTTCTGGAAAAATTAGTTCCTCATAATCAATGAAAACAATACTGCAATTTCTGTAGTAAATAAACCACCATAGTTTGTGTTAGACTTGTGTTAGTAATTTAGACAATTAATCTGTGACTTTACTTGACACCAGACCATAAAGCTGTATAAAATTTAGGTGTTTTTTTTTTGTTGTTTTTTTGTTTTTTTTTTTTTGCAAAAGCCTGAGCAATTTATTATGCTAGGTGTCCCCCAGGATGGCATTTCTGAGGCAATTACAGAAGAAGTTGGACCCCAGGAACTATAAAGGTGTGTAGACTCAGCTCCATGCAAACAAAATATAAAACCTAGGCTAAACAACAAAATCCACAAAAAATAATGGTAGCAATTCTGCTTTGAATTTCCAGAAGGGGAGAATTTTCCCTTCTTCTGAATCGATTTACGCTTACAAAAAATAAAATCCTATTTCATAGATTATGTTTTATATACAGTGATCCCAGAGATCCTATAAAGCACACACACAAAATGAGTACTCAGTAGGTGAAACAATGTCACTAAAAATCTAAGTCATATTTCTACTTACTAAGTTTTTTTTAAAAAAATGCCAGATGGGAAAATTTCCCATGATATTATTGAGGAAATTCTATCCTTGCGGGGATGTGGGCATGGGAGTGTGAGGGAGGGGGTGCTTTCGATTGTAAACGTCTAATTTTAAGACATTATAATTTCAGAAAAGTCAAATTATATGGATCTAACAGAAAAGCCACTGTGGCAGAACACATAATATTTTTTTAAAGGCTAAAAATTTAATGCAGATGTAGGCCACAATAACACAAATAGTGTCCAAAACAGGACAACTAATAATCCCACTGAACCATGCTGTATAATATAAAGGTTTGGCTGACACAATTGGCTGACACAATTCTCATAGACTTTGAGAAAATACAATGCACCCAGGGGCAGACAGGCAGAATGGCAAATATTCTGAAAATCTCGTGTCTTAGAGGAACAAAGAATTGTTAACTTGAAAAAGAAAACGTCCTAAGAGTATTTCATGAGCTGTATTAAAATATTGGAAAAATTATAATCTTTAAGCATGTAGACCTATTATTATTTTTTTCCAAGTGGAAAAAAGAAAGAAATCAGTTGAAAGTTTTACTATGGCAGATTTCAATTTGCCATTAAGAAGATTCAACTGTTAGAGTCATCAAGAAGAGTTTCTGCAAGGCGGATCTTGCTGTGGCAGGCTCTGCTGGCTCCTGGGGGCATTGGCAGTTTGGGTCTGAATGCTGAAAGACTGAGACAAACATTGACATATGAAGCTGTGTTAAGTAGATTATTATCTGTCCCTAAACCGAGAAGGCCAAAGAATCTGGGCAAGTCAGTAAATAATTACTAAAAGCTTTGGTTAACAGACATGTGACAGTTCATTTTTTAACCTTAAAAACTCTTTCTGTTTCTTTCCTTTTTGCAATTAGGATAAATTAAGAATAGTTGAAGTTTGATATTTTGGGTTACCTATATTAAGCTGCATGAAATCAAATGCTAATTTTGTTGTATTATATATCACTAATGTGTTTAAAACAACAAATTTCCACGAGACTATCAATTAATCAACCAACAAAAGAGCCAGTGAGTCAATTAAGTAGACATTAAACTCCAGTTATACAATCAAGCTCTTGCCTTTGAGAAGTTCAAAATCTTACTGCATAAAAAGTCCTACACTCATAAATCAACTAAAAATTACTATAATTAAAACTGTAAAAACAGACGAGTGGTTTCTTTTTGTTTGTTTGTTTTTAAGACTCTTATCTAGAAGTTGTCGCTGGGTAGGTTTTCCAGAAGCAGACGCTGGACTCAGGGAGGAAGTTTGACATGGGTTAACAATACTTGTGAAAAGGAATGGGAGGAAACAAGACTTTTGGCAGAAGAAGAAGCTCAACAGTGATGTAGGCCAGACAAAGCCTTCCTTAAACCCATGAGGAGCTCTGCAGCACATATGGCCTATCAAAATTGTCCTGCAATGGAAACAATTGCTGGGCCTTTATGCCTTGGCCTGGAATAGTCACTGAATGTACTCCTGGGAAAGATATGCCTGTGCCCAGAGTGACTCTTTGCAGCCGAAGCAAACTTTGAAACCTTAATCTGGGCCCATGTCTACCAAAAAAAGTTGATAACTATGCAAATAAAGCTGGAATTTCTTCGCTTGAACCTGGGTTTAAGGTCTAGAACCTCACCCTGGCAGTCATCGAAAAATCCCTAGAACCCAGAACAGTAATAGATTATAGTTACACAGTGATGGAGAAGGGCTACACACTCTTCTAAGTGCTTAGTACGGATTAACTCTTTGAATCCTCCTGATAACCATGCAATGTATTTACTACTTGCTCCATTTTATGTGTAGCAAAACAGGCACAGAGAGGTTAAGTAATCTGCCCAAGATTACCCGGTCCTTTTGGCTCTGGCGTCTGACTTCAGCTACTACAATGTATTCTGCTTACTTGTAAAATCTTCATGTAAAGTGTCATAGATAAATTTTCTGGTACAGTTTCAGGAAGAAGGTATGCTAGAGAATGTGCCTGAGGGACTTGTAGTATTTGGTTTGGCATAGCCCTGGAGTTAATAATCTGGGCTCATGAAGACTTATGAGACTCTCTTGGGTCTATGGATTTCCCACATTTTGTAAAATTAGTGTATATATGCTTATATGTTTTTCTGGATTAGAGGCTTGTAGCTTTTATTAAATTTAGGGCCTCATAAGTTAAGAATCACTGTTACAAGGGAAATGAGAAGAGCAGATGTGCAGGTTAATAACAAACTTTGTATTCTCAAGAAAGTAAAAAAGGAATACTTGCTAAGAATGGAGTTTCATATTTAGGATGAGTTTAGCAATCTATTTCACAAATGATTTTTTTTTTTTTTTGGCCTATATTTTGTGTGCTAGGCACTCTTTCAGAGAGACAGTATAAAACCAATGATGTTTTAGTTTAGGTTCTTCTGGAAGCAGACCCTGAGAAAAGCATTTGAATGCACGTAGTTTATGTGAGAGAGGATCTCAGGAAACATAATAGGAGAGTGGGGAAGTGAGACAGCAAAGGAAAGAGAGCCAACAAACATTGTGTTATCAGCCAAGTTATCATTACGGGCAACTGGAGCTTAAATCTACTGAGAATCTTGGGACACATTGCAGAAACAATTCTCAGAGTTAGCTCAGGCAAGGAATATGGGAGCTAGGGTGTTTATCTTTCCTCTTCCATAAGTCTTTGGTTGAGAGCTGTCCTCCAATGGGGAGAAAATTATTAGTTGGAGAGTATTAGACAAAAAGCCAGACTGTCTTTTACTTCTTGCATTTAACAAGATATTACAAGTGGCTGAGCTCAAGCAAAAATTGTCCAGCTTAAGAGAAGAGATGAAAAAGAATAACTTGGAGTTCTTTGAGATGAGAAATACTGACTTTCCAGGCTTCGGGTTGTATAAGAAATAATATTAAAACAGGTTTTTGAACAACAAAAGCTCATTAAGATTTCTCACTTCAACAAAGGAACACATAGCTCAGCTGAAATCAGATTAAGGGTGTTGTCTTCTTATTCGAGCTTATTTATTTGTGTTCTCATCTCAGTTGTCATTAGGTTGTGAGAGAGAAGTCTTGTGGCGGGAAAGCAACAACAACAGAAAAAACAAAAATCAGATTTAAGAACTGTACATTAAGAAAAGTGTTTGAGGGAACTGAATTTTTCCAAGAGACACTGAGACCTGCCTGAAAAAGCCTGTGACTATAAAGCAACCTGGAGGCCTCTAAATTTTGACCACCAGGAATTAGGCTGGGAAAGTTCTATGGTTCTCAAAGAGAGCATCCTCTTCAGTCCCCACTTCAAATCTGATCACAGAGGATGAAATACAGGTAGAACCTCCCAGAGGGCAGAACAGAGGCTAAACTGAGCAAAAATAAGGTGTTCTCAGGAAGAACAAATTCAAAGTCTTATCGTGGATTTCTCTTTTCTAGTGACATAGGGTATTTTAATAATAGCTTTCTCTGATAATTTTTTTGTTTGTTTGTTTTCCAGTAACTGCTTTGTTTCTTTCCTCTTCTGTAATAGATTGCAGTTTATTGTGGCTATATCATCTCCGCTCCATCATTGGGTGTGTATATAGGAATGGTGACAAAGAGTACTGGTCTTTTCAGATTTTTGGTCATAGGACAATGCGGGTCACATTGGGCTCTGATGGGAAGGACTACATGTCACTAAGATGTTCTGGAGTTTTATCTAGATATAGCAAGTCAGAACCTCTTTGGAGAGGGAGAGTTTTAGTTTGTTTCCTAAATAGAGAAATGGGTACAAATGTTGATTAGAACAGCATAATTTGGCTGCAACAATTAGGTACATACCAGAATTTCCATGTTAGTTTGAGTCCTATGAGAAACACAACCAAGATGAGAGTAGATATGCAAGAGATGTATTGGGGAGAAATACCAGTAGAGGATAAAGTGGAGGAAACCAGAGAAGGTGGACAGAGCCTGTAGATTTGACCCCTATGACGGAGAAGAGGAAGAAAGCAGGATTAGGTAGGAAGAAATTTAGAATGCAGTGCAGTTCTAAGAAAGATTTGGCCAGACCAAGAGGGAGTTCTCAAGCCAAAGTCATTCTTAGGAGGAGTTCTGTGTCTCACAAGAGTAGGCCTGGCGTCATATCCTAACATGCTCAGTCATTGGCCAACAGCAGCCTATCCAAAGTGTTGCTTCAGTACAAACACAGCGGTGGACCCAGAGGGACAGCAGCTGGGGACAATAGTATATTATACTCTATACTGTGGGAGGCCTGAGCAGCAAATTTTCATGACTGCCACCATCTATTTCTTCCTAGTGAACATATGCAGCTGGACTCTATTCCTCTGCCTCCCTTGTTGTTAGATACGACAACTGAGTTCTTACCAATAGAATGTGAACACAATTGAGGTACGAATTCCAGGTATGGTCAATAAGAATTTACCCCTCAAAGTAATCCATTTTCTCTTCCCTATGTTTAGAATAGAGACTTCTTCCAGGGCAACGTTGAAAACCACATATAGAAGATGATGGAATCCCTGCTATCATAGACAGGACTGCACGGAGCAGAGCTGATTTTGAGTGAGAAATAATTTTTTCTTATTTGGATGATTATATGTCTTGTCTACTTGATACTGCAAGCTAGTGTACCCTAAGTTAGATATTCTTTCCACTGAGAGAGTTTTGAAATATTTCTAATGTCATTATTACCTGCAGAGAATGCTGCTGTCATCCTGACCAGGACAGAGACTCTTCCTTCACCATGCTGATTGATCATTAACACTTTTTCTTTGGTGAGGGTGGACTCCAAATTATCATCAGTGCCCATGTGTATTATTGTAGTGCATGTAGCTAATTATGTGTTTGGGAGATTCTACATATGAGACCTCATCCAAAAGGATCAGACTCTAAAATTCAGCATGCAGAGGTTAGGTAGGTACAGGGGTAAAACGAATATATGCCTAGCAGTGTCAACAATTCAAAAATATTTCAAACGGCTGGCTGCCAGGCCCATGCTGGTCACTGTGAGGGCCATGGGCAGAGAAGCATAAGGGTAAGTGCTGGGCTGGTAAGCTCTGCCAAGCTGAGCCTGCCAGTTGTGCTTTGGGATTTGCCAAGTTTCAAATTGTTTTACAAAACAGTTGGGTCTAGTTGAACAACTCAAAATTAAAATAGAAAGGCCTGATCTTTTTCAGAGAGTACTTGTAATAAATCAATAAAATGATAATTATTGTTAATACTGGCCTATAATTAATGATGTTATAGTTACTTAAAAATATTTATTGAGTTTCTACCATGTGCCAGGCACTGTTCTAGACACTAGCAAGATAGCAGCAAACAAAGCAGAATAAAGTCACTAACTATTTAGTTCCACTCAGAGTTAAAATCTGAATGGGTTGTAATAATAGTGATGTTTCTTCTTTTTAAACCATTAAATAAGGTGGGCTCTCCTTGACTTAAGATTTGGAAGTTCAGAATAGGTAAAAACAGGAATGAAGCAAACCTTAAAGACTGCTTTCTGGGAATGCCTTGCTGTATTGGAGTTTCAGTTATCTGCCTTGGAGTTGAGTAGCAACCTTGAACCACTGAGAAGCAGACACAGAACCAAGGCTTTATTATGCCTCATAAGGTATAATTTTTGAAAAAAGCAAGTAAAATTTAATAAAGAACTGAGATACATAAAGAAAAAAATACATACTGGTATTTTTTTAAATGCTTTTAATACTTGGCTTGAAACAGAAATCAGTACATGCAAAGGAAAAAAATTGCATTAAAAAAAGACTTACATATGATGAAAATAACTTGTAGAAATTCTAATGAAACCATTACAAAACAGATTACTACATAATTTATAACACACATATATTTTAAAATCCATACATATGCACAGATTAAACTTCAAATGTGTGGCCCAATTCATAAATTTGGTTTTCATGTAATGTAACAATTAGCATGACTCTTGAAAATTTATCTGTAAATATCGCTTGTGTTGGGTATCACTGTGAGATCAAACTCCTCACAAATGGAAATCTTGCTAATTTAACCAAGCATTGGAAGATACACATGGCCCATGTATGTTTCTGATTCACTTCACACATTCACAAACCTGATTCTTAACACTTTGCTGTATGAATAAATCTAATTCATACAGAAATTTAAAAATGAGTTTTATGCCTTTCCCTTAGATATGCTGTAAGTGACACAAGGGAAAGCAAACTGCTCTTTTCAGAAAGGCTCATTTTCACCCAGAACTACTGCACTCCAACCTAATCATACTAATTTAATTTAGTTTTACCTAAACTTGAAGTTTATAATTAGCACCTGGATAATTCCTCCTGTACCAGTAAGACAACTCTCCATGAAACATCCTGTTAAAGCATAAAAACTACTGATAAATGGCAAGCTTTGTTTTATGCTACCTGTGCTGGCTTACAAGCAACTCCAAATAATACTGGAAGTAGTGAGAACTTGTGCAACATTTGTCACTCAGATTGAATTTACTCTTCTGTAATTTGGTCTGGAAAAAAAAATAGTGATGGAAATTCTACAGAGACAGATTAATTCAGGGGTCAAACAATAACAAAATAGGGAAGCAAAGTTAATGAATCTTTACCATGTGAGGCAATGCACAGAAGGTCCTGGAGAATCCATAAGCCTAGTGAGAAAAGCATGAGTAGTTTGTTAATGACACGAGGGCTTTGAAAATGAATTTATCTTGTATACTCAGCTGTTTGGGGAGTACATCATTTATAAGGCATTCTTCTTATTAATATTTTCCATTCCATAGACCCTTTTGACAAACTATATACTTTTTCACCACATTAATTTTAAATTTAAAATGAACATCTGGTAACTGCATTTATTCATCTGGTTTGCAACCACTTACCCTCTCTGATTTTCTTCTCATGCATTTCTAAATAGCCAAAGGAAGAAACACAATTTGAATACTGTAGGTATAAAGTCATCAAATCTTATTGCTCAGATTAGAAAGATGATAGCTCTTTCCTTCAATCATTCAGTTGATCAATCATTCAATCAACACATGTTCTGCTGACCATTTTTTTTTTTGGAAGTTCTCTCAAAAGCAGAGACTGAGACAAGATTTGATGCAGCTAGTTTATTTATGGGAGAGGGGAAGAAAAAAAAGACAGTGGCAAATGGAAGAAAGAAAAGCTCATGTAAGTGTGCATTATTGACGTTGCCACAGAAGGTAACAAGAGCTTCATCCTTTTGAATCTCTGAGAAGGATGCAGAATGGTCCTAGACTTGCCCATTGGAAGAATGGAGGATGAAGCTGTACAAGCTTCTGCTTCTGGGGAGGCTTCAGCAAACTTACAATCATGACAGAAGGCAAAGGGGAAGTAAGCGTGTCTTCACGTGACTGGCAAGAGAGAGAGAGAGATAGGAAGTGGTGAAGTGCTACATACTTTCAAACAACCAGATCTTGTGAGAGCTCACTATGATGATAACGGGAAGGCGGAAATCTGCCCCCACGATCCAATCACCTCCCACTATGTCCTGCCCCTAACATTGCTGATAATAATCCAACATGAGATTTGGGTGGGGACGCAGAGCCAAACCATATCACTCTGTCACTCAGGCTGGAGTGCAATGGCGTGAACACAGCTCACTGCAGCCTGGACCTCCTGGGCTCCAGCAAACCTCCTGCCTCAGCCTCCCATGTAGCTGGGACCATCAGCATACACCACCACACTCAGCTAATTCTTTGATTGTTTTGTAGATTTTAGTGTCTCACTTTATTGCTCAGGCTAGTTGAACTCCTGGCCTCAAACAACCCTCCTGCCACTGCCTCCCAGATGGACCACACCAATGATTATTAATGTGATGGCCAACTTTCTATTCCTTCTTTTCTTTTCTTGTTCAGTGTTTTGATTGAACATTTCTGAGAGACAAAGATATCTTGTGTTTTAATAAAGGTTTGTTTAATGCATTTCTATAACTTTAGACAACCTTTCTGGAGCTCATTTATTTTGCATATGTGAAGATCTCTATTGCACTTAGTAGAGAGTGTATTAAAAACTCTGCTACTTTATACATCTCACATCAAGTACACAGGTGGCTCTAAGCAAATTCTATGCAATTTTTGAAAAACGTGTTTTACCTTCAACCTTTTAAATCATATTGAAAGAATTAGCAACATTATCAAAATGATAATTAACATGTTACCATTTGAAAAATTGCCAGCATCAGAAAGTCTTGGGATATCTTCCTTTTTAAAATTTATCGATCTCTTGCAAGAAAATGAATGTGTTTATTAAAACACCTAAAGCTAAGGTCCTGTTCTCTGTATGTTAGTCATTTGCAAGTTTTTGGAGGGTTTATTTGTTTTTCACTTTGTTTTTTAAAGTACATTAATCTTGCTTTTTATTTTGTCACAAGCTGATATCACAGCTTGAATGTTTTACCCAGTTGAATTGTTATTTTAAAGTAAGATTTTTCCCTACCCCACAGCCCTGTTGGCCCTGCCCTGAAACTCTGTGTTTCTTCTTTAGTCCCTTCTCTGGATGTTCCAGGGTCACCTTAGCTATGTCATTGATCAGTCAAAAATAACTTACTGGATAAACCATCTATTACTTGCTTTTATACAATAACTTAGCCCTACGGCTCCAAGAGGAGCTATTTATGGGAACACTATGGCATCTTTGCTGTCTCAATACCTATATAATCTTCATGACGAAGGCAACTTGTGTAGTGATACAGAATGTAGGTTTGATAGGCAAATTTTGTGACTTTGCAGCATATTTTTCAATTTTTCTAAGATCCAGTTTTCATGAAGACAGGAAAATAATAAAAGTACTAAAATGATAGGGTGTTTGTACTGATTTTAAAAATCATGTCTGTAAAGGATTCAGTGGAGTTCTAGGCATAGTTAGGTTTCAAAATGGGATCTATAAATATAATTATTATCATTATGTCAAACAATGGCCTGGAGTGTGGTTCTTTCTGAGTAACTTTGAGGAGAATAATAATAGGTCCTTGAGTTCAAATACAAATTTTAACTTGATCGATTCCTGGGGTAGCTCTCTAAGGAAAGATATTTATCTCATCTTAGTTTCAGTTTTCTCAGCTTTAAAATGTTAAAATTAACACCTTACATGGCTATTTTAAAGAATAAAGAAGATAATATAATAAAATACTTAATACAGTGCTTGATTACTCAAACAATAAAAAAATACTTTTTTAAAGGTAATAGTTGCTAGTATTATTCAGTAATATATAATTTGGACAGATTCAGAACTTTCAGAATATCATTTAAATTTTTTTTTAGTATTTTCTTAAAAGGATTCAGATGCATAAACTCACAAGATTAAATTCAAAAATACAAATTACAATTTGGATAATAATAATTCACTTATGTTTTATTTCTTTCATGAAAGAAACACAATTATTAATAATACTAGTTGAAAAGAACAAAACAAAATCCTGTTCATTAATTATTTCCTTTATTTCTCTTTCCCTGTGGGAAAAAAAGAAATAATAGAAGTGTAACATGTTTGTGTACGTGTAATATATTTTAAGTAAGAGTCCCTTAAAAGAGGCCACAGTCTTTGTTTCCTTATTGGAATGTCTGAATCTCAAACTCCAATAAATCCAATGGTAATGAGATAAATTGTTCATTTGCTTGCTTATTGCACTAAAAGCCATCTATAAAACAGAGGAGGCTCCTATTACTCTGACTTATCCTCAGGGCCATTACCTCTGAGATGTACTGTCATGGTGAGGGAGGTAGATTCTGCAATGGAAAAATACTTTTGCTTGGCGATTCATTCCCTTCTTTTCTTTGAAAAAAATAACTTATCTCAGCACGTATTGCACATTATATCTATTTTTAAAATTTTCAATATCGTGTCAGTCATACCAGTTAATTTAAAAACTTTTTCTCAAAAGTTTGGAATGGTATTTTAGCAACAAGTTAACTTTAATTAGCTTTAAAAATAAAAGGTTGAAAGGCATTTTACAATGCCATTAATTATTTTATAAAGGACCTATGTTAAAACATTTTCATCTGGGATCATATTTAACCCTCATCTTAGGTCTAAGATTTAGGTTTCTTTTTGATACTTATTTTAGATAGAAATATAATGAGAGCTGAGGAATTTAAGCCGCTTGACTGAGGTCTCTTATCTGAGAAGGGGTAATGTCAGCATACAAATATAGGTTTGGTTACCTCCAGAGTTTTAAAAATCTTATGCCGTGTGGTCATGATTTTAGGAAACGTTGTTTCAAAGATTTGTTTATATAAAAATAAAAATAAAGTAGGTTATATTTTCATCCCAAAATATAAACATTGCCCAGAACTTATTAGCAACTGAAATTCTCTTGTGGAAGAATATCAAAAAATAACTCCTCAGGTACATCTTTGTAAATTGGGTTTTATTCAAAATCATGTTATCTCTGAAATGTTTAAACTTTTGGGAAGTTAAGAGATAATGAAGATATCTCACTCAAGCGCCATAGCAAATGACATTCCAGAAATCATAAAAGACCTATAAAAACAAAACAAAACAAAACAAAACAAAAAACCCCCAAAATACAGAAGAGGTATTTTTATTTTTAAAAAAATTTGAGTTTTATTGAGTGTCAAAATAGTAAAAGATTCATACTGAAAAACTGTTACTTAATTATCAATCTACAGACTAAATCTTCTCCAAGTCCAAATGGTTCCTAAATTAATTTCTCTTTCACTAAGAACACAGGGTCAATTATAAGAAAGAATAGATAGATCACACCATCCTGTTAATGTATACCAAGCGTTTGCTGAGACTGTTCCATTTCTACAAAGGGGATTGGCGTCTTCAGATCGTTTTCTTAAATGGAGTGTTGTTGTCTTAATTTTCACATGTACTCCATTATGAGGATTACTTTATTTATGTGAGTTGTCTACATGTTTTTCACTGGCTCCTGGTGAGCTCCTAAGTGCAAACTGGTTCCACTGAAATATTGATTTTAATCTATAAAGTCCTCTATGGTCTGGGTACTGTCTGCATTTACTAATTTTACTACTTCCTAGAAGCTGAAGTGAACAGAGAGCTGTTCACCTTTTCTATCTATCTATCTATCTATCTATCTATCTATCTATCTATCTATCCATCCATCCATCTTTATGTATGTCTATATATCTGTATACCATAAGGGCAGGGGCACATCCAGGTCTTGGGACCTGAAGCCGATGTAATTTGTGAGGCCATCTTTAAAAGAAAGTTCAATTACAATAACAACTATTTATGAAACTGGAAAGGAAAGGAAATAATGAAAAACTATAAATTTTTAGAAAGCAATCATGAATAACACAAACACCACAGAACCAAAAATACTTTTTAAATTTATAAAGTGCCTTAGACACTTGTGTTATTTATTTTATGCACATTTTCCCCAACATTTGGCTGCGTACCCTTTGATCACCTCTTCATATGACAGCATTTTGTACCATTTTTTTTTCAGAAATAAAAGTAAGGTAATACAATCTTTCTCAGAGAACTCAATCTTTTGTTGATTGAAATGTTTTATTATTCATAGTTTTTAGAAAAAGTTCTCTCAGCTTCATACCTTATTGCTGGTAATATCAAATACACTTTTAAGATTATTATCAAATTTGGAAAAATTTCTTTCAAGCTTCTTTCATATATTAGCTGTAATTCCAGAACACCTCAAGAGTTCTTATTCAGTAATTAGTGTTAAATATTATTTGAAATGAACTCTTACCTACAGCTACTTAACTGCGGCTGTCAGATGCCATCACATACATTCACACAGCTATCCCATATCTGACCTTGCAGCATCAGTCACAGTCCCAGTGAGTCAGCACTGGGTGGCAGAAGTATTCTGAAGACATTCCTACCTCTGGATGGATGGCTAGCAATCCCTGAACTATATATAGAATGTACCGTGAACCACCAAACCCCAAATTAACAGATTTATAACTCACCTTCACCTTAGTTCCGCCTCTGCCACACCAAAACCACGAGACCAGAGGCGAAGTACAACCAAGGGGATGTTGGAGTGTAAAGGAATAAATAGTGAATACATATATACAATTGCAGCTAAATGTCACATGTTTGCAAATTTTAGAAAAACATATAGCCATGTGAACACATTGTGAAACGCTGTGCCAGGGCCTTGGAATTACCTTTGCAAATAAGGGTTTACCTCTTCCTAGAGGACCAATGATCAGAAAGTCATTTACAAATATTACTTCCCCCATTGATACAACCTATCTTACATTTTAACATAGATTCAGGTGACTTCAGACTTTGATAAACCCCAACATTTTATTCAAATTTTGAGAAAGATAGCTCTGCTTCTATTTAAAACTTTTGCAGTATATTCTATCTAAGAGAAAAAAAGTAGCCCACAACAGTTGGGGCTGTGACAATTTCAACTGAGTATATTTTGAGAGAGTATTTTCCACACCTTTGGTCTTGTCTGGATACTTGCCTGAACACAACTGAATGATTTCAATACCGTTCAGGCTAGAATAATGTAGAGGGATAAGCGGTAGAGTTTATAATGGATCAGCCAATCCTCTCTGCTGTCTAACATCTCATACAGACAAGTAAGGGCCTATACTCATGTCTGGGTATGGTCCTGAATACCATCATCCAGACGTATCTGGTACAGAATAAGTTAAAAGTGCAAGGTGGTCTTATTTATTCATCTTGTCTTAGTTTTTAGTGACTGAGAGCTGGAAATTTTGCATATTTAATATTATTTTTCCATCTCTTACCTTATAATTGTTGGCAAAGGAAAAAAAAACTGTAAAAAAAAAAAAAGGAAAACAAAATAGATACATCAATCTGCTTTCTCTTAAATTACAATTGTAGCTTGTATCCTATCCATTTCTGCCTAAAGTCAGCTTTCTTGAGAACATACTAGGCAGGGGTTTTCAGAGAATGTAGATGGCAGCTGGCAAGAGTCAAGAGAAATGTGAAAACTCATGGCCCAAGGTTTAGAGCACTTTGGAAAGATGTGACAGTCAATAGGACACCAGGCTGTGCTGGGTGGTGAAGTGTTCCAGTAGCAAAGGAACCAAGCAAGGTCAGAAAGATTACGTGAAAACTGAGATCACCAGTCTGAGTTCTTGTGAAAACTGCGATCACCAGTCTGTGTTCTTGCTGGAGGATGTGTCTTGTTAAAGGACTAGGGACTCTCTGAGTCCTGGTCTGACAGGCTCAGTGGTCTTAAGAGAAAAGCATTTTGATGAAATAAGGCAAAGAGAATTGAAACAGAAAAGCATTGGTAAGCATGGAAACTTGCTTAATGCAACCAAGAAACACGAATCCCACAGAGATTAATGCTGGCAGCACCAATCACAAAATACAACCTAGTAAAAAGAATCTTACATTTTTCTGATTAGGCTGAGAAAAGTGTCTCCTGGTATGCATCATCATGCACATACAAATATATAAAGCCACATAGAATGGACAAATGATAAACAAGGCACAGTGGCAATAGTTACTTCAGAAAGCCTGCTACATTAGAAATTGAACTTAAGTGTGCAAAGGGGGAAAATGCTAAGTAGATAAATATTTAAGTCATAGGCTGTTCAATAGGCCTGTCCCATTTATAGCACTGAGGCATTTTCTCTTCCCTTTCTGGGAGAGAAGGGAGGTGCTCTGATGCAAATCAAACAGAGAAGAAGCTAGAAAACCATTTTCCAGATAGTAAAATGCTCACCAGAAAGGAAGATTGACATCTTACTTCATTGGGATGCTTTTCATGCTTTAGAAACTCAGGCCTATCTCAAGGTGCTACCAGAGCAAAGAAAAGTGCAGGAGATTTTGGAAGAACTGATCTTTGTCTGAAGTTTGAATAGAGGCTGGTTCTTGACTCTCACTTTGAAAGGCTTAAGGAGAAAGACTGGTTGACATTGCCTCAGAAGAAAGACAGTAGGAATGGCCTGTATTCCCAGAGTTTGTTAAGTCCAGGTACCTGTGGGGTAGAGTGGTCAGTAAAGAAAGCAGCCAAAGCCAGCCTTCTTAAAAAGACCCCACTCAGGCCGGGCGCGGTGGCTCAAGCCTGTAATCCCAGCACTTTGGGAGGCCGAGACGGGCGGATCACGAGGTCGGGAGATCGAGACCATCCTGGCTAACACGGTGAAACCCCGTCTCTACTAAAAAGTACAAAAAACTAGCCAGGCGAGGTGGCGGGCGCCTGTAGTCCCAGCTACTCGGGAGGCTGAGGCAGGAGAATGGCGTGAACCCGGGAGGCGGAGCTTGCAGTGAGCTGAGATCCAGCCACTGCACTCCAGCCTGGGAGACAGAGTGAGACTCCGTCTCAAAAAAAAAAAAAAAAAAGACCCCACTCAGGAGGTGGCTACCACCATGACTCACTCTAAAAGAAATGGACTGTTAAGAATGTCAACTATGTAGAAGTCAGCTGAAGAGGCATTGCCCTGTTCAAGAATTGGTGGGTAAAGTTTTCTCTCAGTAGGAATAACCCATGAGAAAGCTTTGCCAGAGAAATAGCTGATATTTAGGTGTCTGCCACACAGTTTGCAATGAAGTTGTATCACACGGCACCAATTAAGAAAGATCTTGCCATTTTCCTCATTGTTAATCGTCCCATCTTCCTTTTCATCCTTGGAGGATGAATGATTGACTGCTTCTCCCTTGTCCAATGCTGATAGATATTTGAGATTCAGGTCTTAGTTTGTGGAAAAAGTGAAGTTTTAAATTAGAAGTGAAATAAAACTTTTGTTCAATTCTGATTGGACTTCTTAATACCTGAAAATACCGCTTTTCCAATACCTGAAGGCTGGGAGACTTACAGAAGATACTATCCGGTAGGGTAGGAAAGAAGGTATAATAGGAAATCAGTTGTAGGAGAAAAATAAAAGTGTGTTTATGATACATCTGATTACATAAATAATCCAAATAGATAATATCCTAATTCTCCTGAATAAACTGCCCACAAATCTCTACAACCTTCCCTGATGGATGGTGAAAGCATATGCAAAAGAAAAGAGGGCAAAGCGCTCTAAGAAATGAAAATAAGTTTTGGTGGGTTGGAGGAAACAAAAGAGAGGAATGCAAACACTTGAGCAGAAATTAATAGTAACAAGAATAGAGAACACTTTGATGTCATTCTTTAGATGGGAGTGTTCTGGTTTTGCTCCTTTGGGGATGTCATGCGAAGAAGCCTGGACTAGTTTACTGAAATATGAGAGAACAAATGACTCCCTTGGCCCCACTGCCCCAGCCAAAAGCCAAAACCAACTACCATATACATGGATGATTTGACCTTAGATCATTCAGTTTCAGCAGAGCCAACAAATGATTGCAGCCGCATGAGTGATCTCAGGGAGATCAACAGAATGATTTTTCAGTTGAGCCCAGTACAAATGGCTGTTTTGTGGAATTGTAAAAAAAAAAAAAAAAAAAAAAAAAAAAAAAGAAAAAAAAAAAGAACCTCAGTGATTTAGTATCAATGCAGATGAAACCACCCATTTCAGTCACAATCCCTACCCAAGGATTTCACCTAGTTAATTCCTTCAGTTGAGTTTTCTAATAGAAGCATGCAATGGGCAAACACATGGAAACCTACCTTGACTTGAGTATGAAGCCCAGTGGTACACAAATGGTGCATATGTAGAAACTCTGCTGAGCTGAGCCAAAGCTACAAGGATATTTCAAAAATTACCCATCATTTAAAAAGGAGATTAGTTTGTAGGTTTGATGACAGCAATTCCTGAAAGTTTTACAAATAACAATTCTTAAGAGAACATTGTTGAAACATGAAGAAATTCTTTCCAGACATAACAGTAAAACTTTCTCCGAAGTCATCTTTTTGTGCACATGCAATAATTCAGACGGATAGTGGAAACTAAAATTTAGAGGCATATCCAGGTGGTATTGTTGTCTGCATTGAGGCCTTTCTCGAAGAAATTGCCATTCTGATCACAAACAATCTTTTCTTTAAGTTAAATATTTCATTCTCTTGGGCGTTTGTTGCTAATGGATACAAAAATACCACTCTCATCTGGATTTAATACATTTCACCCACATATCCTTCAAGTACACTATTTTCTCAGCAGAAGTAGAATTTTAACAGTTTTTTGTGACTTTTGACACATCATCACTTGCAAAAGACCTTCCTTTAGTAGCCTGTGCAGAGAGACCTTGTGCAAAATTTGGCCTTGTCTTGTTCACAAGTGGATAAACAGATGTCACCGATAGCTTTTTACTAACAAAAACCAAATGACATCATGCAAAGAAATTGTCACAACAAAGTTTGTCTTGTTTTCTCTCTATGCTCACCATGTTATTTTGGACTTCAACACACATCAGAATGCTCCCACTACCTCCTCACTTTTTGCCAAGAAATAATTATACTGAAATATTTTGGAACAATTACGTTCTTCACAATGCAAAGCACCACTTAGAGAGGATTAGTAAGCCAAGAGTTGCTGTATGTACTACTCCCACATCCCCATTCTGGGATTTGGTTTTCCAATTTTTTAATACATGAACCCTCTTTATAGAAGCAATGAACACAATAATTGCTGGTGAATTAAAGCACAACAACCTGGAGGTGTTGTAGACTTTATTATCGAAAGTCAATGCAACATGGTAAAAAGAAAATGGTCTTCGAAGCCAGACACATTTGGGTTTAGCTTTATGTGTGGGTTTTCATTCTACATTGAGTTCATCAGGTTGGCCAGAGTAAGGCACTTAGGTGCTTTGATCCTCTATTTTCTTGCCTAAATGACAGGACTGAGAGACCTACCTGGAAAGTTTTATTATTCAGATTAAAGTCTATAACCAAGAAAGAAGAACTTCTGGCATGTAGTAGACGATCAGGACATGTTAATTACTTTTACCACCTTTAAAGCAAAGAGTTGCTTAGTATTAGAATATAATAACGAAAGCAATTATTTTCATTCTTTCTATAAGCTAAAGTTATATAACTCCAAAAAAAAAATTCAACCGCTATCATTGTCAGTTTTAAAATGGCTTATCTCCATCTGATCTTTCTGTCACAACCTGCATGCTCTGCCAATATGTAAGCCTCTGTTAACCATCTTGAATGTTTCATAGTGACTAGAAAGTGTTTGGGCCAGAGCTGGGCGTGCTGTTTGGCACACCCTTCTACACTGTGCCGTAAGCTGGGGAACAAGCCAGCACATATGCTGATCAGCTACTGTGTGGCAAGGGCTAAACTAAGAGCTTTCACATCTCCTATCTCACCGAATCTTTGTAACAACAGCAGAGGCAGTGTTAACCCCCATTTATAGTCGAAGACAATAAGGTTCTGAGAGGTTAAGCAACTTGCTCATTATCACACAGATCGTATTTCAAAATCCAGATAATTTTCTAATTTAGTCTTTTGTTCACAGAAGCAGGGTATGTTTAACAAAGCTTCCAATAAACAAATCATTCCTGAGGATTAGCGCTTGCTATCGCCTAGTATCATGGTGCGTTAGATGTGTAATAATTTTAGAAACTGTCCAGATTACCCTATTGTTTTACAATTATAATAAGTGAGACGGTCAATCGGTACTAGCTCAGGATTAGAATAGGGTTAAAGCTGATTTTACAACTCCCAGAAAATATTGAAAAAAAAATAAAGCCTAAGGTGTAATTTTTCACTTTCTTTAATTTTACTGTCTGTTTTACAAAATAGTATCTCTGTAATAATCTGGGATTTTTGAATTATAGAATCATTGAATGATAACTATGATGTTATAGATATTTGGTGATCATTTTTTAAGTGCTCTCATCTTACAGATGTGAAAATAGAATTTCTAGTTAGGAAAAGTCACTCATCTACATCATCAGGTAGGAAGTATCAAGCATAGCAATAATATCTTTTAATTTCTAGTCTAATGCTATTTTTACTTACCTATCCTATCTCTTTCACTGAGTCCTGTAGTTTGGCTTGTAATGCAAAGACCTTATGGTAGCTGAATTCTATCAAAGCATTTTCTTAAACTCCACGAGATCTAACATTCTTTGAAGGACATAGAAAAGGTGACCAGAAGACAGAAAAGTATCATTTAGGTTTACATCTCTTTCACTCTTCTAGTTCAGTTATTCTAGGTCAAAGTCATAGTTTAAAATGTATAATGGCTCAAATACTGAGGAAACAAATGTTTTTTTTTACATAATAGTTCAAGGTATTTCTTTCTTTCCATTAACAGTCCAAGGTGGATGGCAAGTGGAAGAAAAGGGAGTCCAGGAGGGGCTTGGGTCCATATCAGGGATCCAGGCTCACAGCAGCTCTGACATCTTTAACACACACCTTCCAAGTTCCCTGTAGAGCTTGCATCCTTCCCCTTCAGCCAGAGGAGAAAGGGACATAGGAGGTCATTGTAAGCAAAGCTTGGAAATGCAACTCACCACTTTCTTTCTCATTCCATTCTCTAGAACTCAGTCACATGGTCACATCTGCAAGGGAATCTGGGAAATATAGTCTAAGCGTGTTCCCAGAAGGTGAGAAAACAGATTTCGATGAACACTTACTATATTTCTGTAGGGCTCTTTCCAATCTAAGATATTTTTTGAGTGGGAATATGTCTTGGTTTTGCTTTGGTTTTGATTTTTCTGATTATGTTTGTTTCTCTGAATTTTTGTGGGTCTCTTTGTATGTGTGTGACTTGCTTTGTCTGCTCCTGGGTACCTTTTCCAATATATGTTTGACTCATTTTCTGGATAATATAATTCTCTTAGCATGGGCATATGGCTTTTTCTGTGTCTGTGGTAATATACCAGTGCAGCTCATTTTGATATATATGTTTTCTTCAATTTGGAAAAATAGGCTTTTGTTAAATACAGGAAGTTATAGGAATTAATAGATTGTTAAACAGTGACTGAATCTCTAATAATACCTAACCAGCATTCATAGACTGTTGAGGCATTTCACAGATTTCTCGCCTAAATTTGTTACATTTTAATCATTACAAAACCTGTCTTTTGCTAATAAGAACTTAGTTCAGCTCATTTGTATAGTGAAAATAAATATGCATTTAATTTGCACATTTTAGAATTTTTTTTTTTTTAAATAACATTTCCCATGCACACTGAGGGAGGTTCTAAGTTGCCCAAATAAGAAACTTTAACTCAAAGGCAACCAGAAAAGTCCATAGATGAACAAATAGGACTAATTGGTATTTGGTTTATAGCTACATGCTGACAATGATTAACTTAATTATAAGGCACATGGTGGTAAATTACTATCTTTTTCATACATTTTCTGTAACAGCAAGAACCCCAGAAAGGTTCTGATTCAAAGTCTAGTCATTCTAATCAAGAAGAGTTAAAATCATTTCCAGAGTTTACCAGTTAACACATTCCAGTACAATTAATGCAATATTCAATAAACCATTACATTTTATAAAAAGGAAATGAAGTAAAGACACATTCAGTTAGATAAATGCTGAGATAGTTTTCAAATGTTTTTGCAGTGTTTTGGTCCTGAAATACTGAGGTGTCAATAATGAGTTCCAACAAACACTTTGAGAAAAGGTAAGAGAAATTTTGTTCTGGAAACAATAGGGCCAGTATCCACTAGCTATATAGGAAAGAAACAGGAATTGATGCCAAAGACCTTTGGTTCTTTCAAAGAGAGCTGGATTAAAAAAAAAAAAAAAAAAAAAAAAAGAAAGAAAAAAATAGATAGTTGTAGATGAAGATTGTTTGTAAATTAAAACATTGTGTTACGATGTACATAAAGTTTTCCTTTGAGCTCTGGAGAGTAAGACTGAATATCAGCAAAACTCTTGTTAGTTTTCAAACTTTGAGAAGTTTGTTTTCAAGTTATTAGTCCATTCCATTCTTCTCTATCATTTATATTTATTGAAACCATATGTGAATTCAGATCTATTCAAACTAGTGAAATTTACCAGAAGCAGAAGACGAAGAATTGTTTCTCTAATGCGTTTTGGGATGCAATGTTTTTCTATAACTGAGTCACTAGTTTTACCATGTAATAACTTCCTTCCAATGGACATCCAGAGCTAGGCCCTCTGTATTGTATAAATGGGTGAGCATCAAGACTAGTTATGCACACGCTTAGTATGAATAAAATCACTGCTGATAACTGACTTACAGAGTATAATTGAAAGGGGCTGTAAAACATAGTCTTGTGGAAAGATTCAAAGAATTTATAACCTTCATAGCCTTTCCTTAACTTCTAGCATATTTTTTCGACCCAAAGTGATCATTTATAGTATTTGATAGCAAAGAAATTCAGACTTTTAGATAAAGACGTGCAAAAGGATTAAGAAAAACATAATGGAGAGTCCACAGTTTCCATAACCTTCAACCCTTGCCTTCTTGAATTTTTTCATTGCCTCCCTGGTCTTTTTATTCTCTCCTACTTTCCCCCTCTTGAACCTTGACCAACTAACAAACCACAAGGCTTGCAAATAACAGCTCTCAAAATAAGTATCCTGGCAGTTACAGAGATGGAACTGTCCCAATGATACCGAATGAGAGGCAGGAAAAACCAGAATAATCTCCAGCTGTTGTAACCACAATTTTCAGAGCAGTTAGAGACAAAAAACTGCTAACTGAGCCAAACCACGAGGACTTGTACTGCTCTCTTTCCCAGCCCCCTCCCATAAAGCTCAATTTTGCTTCAACGTGGAGAATTACCTGGTCTCCAGGTGTTCTCTTATGCATATTGACTAAATAAAGCCTTTGACCTCTCTTTGAAGCACCTAATTTATTTTCTTTAAGCAGATGATCAGGCTAAAAAGAGACTGGGGGAAAATTCCAGAGACTGGAAAATTATGTAAATTTTTTTCATTTTTTTTTTCCTTTTCTTTGACCCTTGCCCTTCTTTATTTAAGCCTTGGGGCCCTGCAGTCTTGTATGGTTAACACTATTTATAAGCCAGCTTTAAATTTGTGTGTATTTGTGATTATTGAATCATGAATGTTGAAACTAGCAAACTGTAATTTACCTGTATAAGAATCGTAAAATACCAATGAGGTCATAAGAATTCATTTATTGTTACTTTAATGCTACTTAGCATTAATTACCTTATTAGGAAAATTTTAAGATTTCAAATACACCACCAGAAAAAATCTAGATTAACAAAAACATAAAACAAGACCTAGTGCATATCATTTTTATATCATGAATAAAACAAACAAAAAGTAATCCATTTCACTTATTAATAAACCTGTGTAAAATACATGTGGGAAAATGCAGAACTAAACTTTGGCAGCAACAAAAATTTAGCACTTATTTTGCTTCCTGGAGAAAAAAAAGAAGCAAAAGTTAAGGAAAAAGACTTACAAAAATATATTTTGCACAATAAAGTTCTAGCCCTAAAACAGAATGATTATTGGAAATGTGCCTCATAATTTTATACTCTTTGATTTGGCCCAGTGTGGGAATACTTAGAGATAGTCAGGAATAGTTACCGGATGAAAGATATTTACTGAAACTTAACTTTCATTCTAAAAGATATGGACAAGTCAAAAGCCATGACTCACAGTGACTCACTAGTGCAAACTCTGTATCACACAGAGATAATGATTTATAATTGTTAGTATTTGATATACTTAAAGGTTGCCCACATACATACCTTGCTCTTCAGAACAAAGCAGAAATGATAGATTCTATTATTCTCATTTGAGGAATAGGATAACTGAAAAAAGGGATGCTAAATGGCTTGCACAAGTCATCCACATAGTCTGTACGGGAATTAGTTCTAGAAGCCAGATTTTCTGACAATATTGCAGACATATGATTCCACTCTTAAAACTGAAAAGAAATAAAATATGAAAATAGACAATCTTAACAACAAATACATTATTTTTTTTTCTTTTTTCTTTTTTTTTTTTTTTTTTTTTTTGAGACGGAGTCTCGCTCTGCCGCCCAGGCTGGAGTGCAGTGGCCGGATCTCAGCTCACTGCAAGCTCCACCTCCCGGGTTCACGCCATTCTCCTGCCTCAGCCTCCCGAGTAGCTGGGACTACAGGCGCCCGCCACCGCGCCCGGCTAGTTTTTTTGTATTTTTTAGTAGAGACGGGGTTTCACCGTGTTAGCCAGGATGGTCTCGATCTCCTGACCTCTTGATCCGCCCGTCTCGGCCTCCCAAAGTGCTGGGATTACAGGCTTGAGCCACCGCGCCCGGCCCAAATACATTATTTTTAAAAATCATGTAACTTCTTCACTATTGAAGTTTTTATATTTAAATTCATTACACGTATTAGAATATAAAAAATATATGGTCTGCCAAGAAAACAGCCAAGTTGGATATACTTTCCATAAAATCTACTCCATAAAATTTGGCAAGTTTTTGAGAGTAAATATTCCCTAAATGTAACATAAGCTTTACATGCTATCTGCTGGTATTATTGAGAATATAGTCTGACAAAATTTTCTACTATTAGTATAGATGAAAATCATGTAAGTATGGTTTATTTCCTTCTACTATTCAACCACTTGTATTGTGTTCTAGTGCACCATAGAGAGACACTAACAGAAGAGTTCTTATTTGGCAGTGTGCTCAGATGACATGCTAGTCAAGAGCATATCTGAGTTAGAACACCTGGCAAACCTGAATAGATTCTAAAGCATACCTCCAAGGCATACTTACATCTCTGAACAAATAACAATGAGCTTCAATTCCCTGGAATGCATTCCTTTGGGTGACTGGATCATTTCTCTTGCAACTTACTTAAGCAAATTAAATTAAACCTCAAAATTTTAATGGTGGTAGAGGTGGAAAAGAGAGATTTAAGAAAGGATTACAATTAATATTTAAAATTTGCTTATGCAAAATTTTTACTTGATTTCTTAGTAACGATATTAGTATAATTTTAGGCATCTTATAGAAAGATTTCATTGGAAGAGGTGAAGTGAATTCAATAATAAGGTCGTCATATTGCCTTTGTCAATATAGGAAGATCTTTTAGTTTTCATCTATTTCTCTATGTTCCAATTCATAAGCTTACTCTAAGCAGAAAATTTAAACTGGTATTAGACAATTAGATGAATAGAGTGTAATATATTTATGTCTTCTAAAAAATGAACTAAATCACTTAGTTTTATGGCTAAGATAAATCCTACCAGTGGTTATGAAAAGACCACATTTAGGAAACCTAGAATGTAGTTTAAGCCAGGCTAGAACTTACCAGCACAAATTTCATTTGAGTATAAAATTAATGGATAGTACTTGCACTGCTTGTAAGAAGAGAAAGTGGTCCTTGGAGGTTTTAAATATCTGGGATTTCTTGTTGTTTATGTATCTTCTAGATATGCTTAGAGGGGGGTATTGATAATCTCTCCACACCCATTCCTCTTTCTATCAGTGGGAGAAAATGGGTATAGAGAACTGAGTTCCCTGCCCTTCCATATTAACCAGAAGAGCACACATTAAAAGCTAATATATCTCTTTTATGATTCAGGTAGGCCCATTGGGGTAGGGCAGGAAAGAAATCAAATGCTTCTGCACACACTAATTGGAGTCCATTGACTCAAAGAGCAGACAGGCTCCTTGCTAATTGGAAAAATAAAAGTTTTTCCTTTCTCAGTATGGATTTAGACCAGAGCTGAAGGGTAAATTAATGTCTATACTTGATAGATGTGCTTATTTTAATAGTTTCATTTATTAAAGGACAAAGCTGACCAGGATCACACAGGTGAGAATGTTGATTGGTAAAGCTAATTGTATGCTTTACTTCCTTCATCTACAGGGCAGATATTCGCAGTAAAACTTTGTCACTGGGTAGTGATGGACATCATTGTCATTTGGGCAATCCTGAGGAAAATACTTGAGCTTATATGACTCAGACAGGAAGCAATGTATGTGGATAATAGTCGCAATAAATATAACAAAAACATATTGTGTTTACTACTCGACAGAAACTCTTTAAGCATTTGTATATAATAAGCTGCTCAATCTTTACAAGTATCCTATAATATAGATGCTATTGTTATATTCACTTCACAAATAAAGAAATACGTTATAGAGAAGTTAAATAAATTGCAGATAGCTGCAGGGTGGAAAAGACAGAATATTTGCCTAAGCAGTTTTGAGCCTGGTCTATGCTCTTTACAATGTGAAATGTAAAAATATAATAATCGTGATGACAATTGTGATTAGAAAGAAGAAGATGATGGCGATGGTATTTATCAAACATTCACTATGTGCGGGTACTTGGCTAAGTCATTTGGATGTGGTAATTTATTTTGTCCTTAAAATAACACTCTTAGATAGAGCTGAAGAAAGTGAAGCAAATATTTAATAAATCCAGAGACTGAGATGTTGTCCTATGGAGAGGACTGGAGTTTTTCTGAGGGACTGGGAGTGAGACGTGAATCAGGAGATTTTTCAGAAGGGACATGCACCTATGAGAGAAGAAGAAAGTGCGGATTAGAGGAAGTATCCACAGAAGACTTCCTTTTCTATTTTGATTCCTCCATTATTTAGACTCACAAAAAATTCAGAGTTGGCTAGAAGTTTAAGATTTTCCAGTTTGTATGGAAATTTCCTCCTGAAGTTATGTTAACCCTTTAGTAAAAAAAATGTACATGCATATCAAAATCTTGTGTGCTGTGCTTGGGAAACAAAGGAAGCAGTTGAGCTCTACTTTATATCTTCTGAAAACCAAGCAAAGCGCAACAGCAGCCCATCACATAGACCATGAAATGAGGTTCTGCTGGTCATGGGTGGGAGCCAAGGTCCACTACAGGGTCGGGAGATAGGGAGTCAAGTTATAACTTTAGTGAGCAAGCACAAGAAGTAGCACACCAAATCTTTCATTTTTTTCAAAAGATTAGGGAAACAAAGGAATTCAGAGGACATGTGGGCTATGCAATTAGGTAAATGCGTTATATGTTATTTTTTGCTAATTCAACTACACAGTATGGGGTGCTAGTAAATGAGCTCATCCTGTATTTAGGTATCTTTAGGAGTACTGGTAAAGAAGAGCAAATACATGCTTTAAAAACACTCTCTGAAATTAATTACCTGAGCATACTTATTAAAATGTTCCATGTATATTTTATAGAATTAATTAATGCTTTACTATATATTAAATGTAGGTAATCCTGTACACCCTATCTACTCCACAGGGTTGGGAGTCAGATCTTCTCTTTCTTCTGTTTCTCTGCTATCTGCTTTGCTTCTCTCTCTAAAGCAAGCTTTGTAATAAACATATGGCAAGGCCCAGTATAAACTAGGTCCTTCCATCAGATTGTCAAATCTAGGTTGAACAATGTCTTTTATATTTAACTTAAAATGAAAAAAAGAGATCATTTGATTGGCCCAACTTGTTATAGATATTACCTTCTGGTGAATCAAATATGTTAGGTGGGAAGGTGGGAGTTAGGCAGTGTGTAATGGCACGTTGGACAAAATTGATGTAAAGAGACCATCCCTATTCATTAAGAGACAGAATTCATGAAAACATGGGATAGGTCATGGACTGAACAAATCTTTTGAATGATAGCAATGTAATGTAAAATATATTTCTAAAAGAAATCTTTCTTCTTTAGACACATATACATATAATCATGCACATATGTGCTAATGTTGAGCAGAAATGGGATTAATTTCATTAAAATAGCTGACTGTTTTCTTTTACAACCTGACTAGAGATGCTTATTTTGAACCAAGCATCAGATATCTCTTAATATAGACTCAGTTTATACTTGCATTTAAAATAATTACAGCTGCCTGTGACAGATTAAAATTTTGTTCTGCAAATATTCACTCTGTCCCTCTTTATCTTCATCTTATTGATGCTGGGTTTGACCATGTAGCTTATTTTGCAATAGGATGTTAGCTGACAACATGTGAATAGGGGCTTAAGATATGCTTGTGTGGGTAGGTGGGCTTGCTCCCTTTGCTCCTGCCTTTGACTGTGAGAAGCTCATACTTTGGGTACCCAATGGTTCAGGGTGATGAGAGACATGGAGACCCATTTCACATCTTGAAAGCCAGACTGGAGGAGGAGCCCAGCTAAGAGAGGCCAAATCTCAGGGTACTACAGGGGTACTACAGACATGTGAGCAAGGAATAAATGCTTGTTGCTGATTATTACAGAAATTTTGTGTGGCATGTTATTCAGCAACAACAACAAATGACTGCTACACAATCTGCTTGCCTTGTAGTAGGCATATTGTTTTATTTTGTATACTACCGACCTCACACTATGAAACTTATGTTAAATGTCCAGATTTTTATCACATAATATCTATTTTGTTGGGTTTTAATCTATCTTTTATAAAAACTGAATGCATTCAACTCATCTGTATTATATGTGTGATTATTTGCATGGCCACACTTTGCTGCTGCTTCTTTTTAGACTGACTAAAAGATACTCTGAGTTAAATTCTCATTAATTTTAAGAATTGGAGTTTACCTTATTGATAGCTAAATATGAATTCAACTATAGTTCAGAATTCTTAAGGTACATATTTTTCCACATTGATTTCAAACACTGAACATTTCATACAGTTAGGTATAAGGTTTGGAAATACTGCTGAAAAATACAAATATAATAGGTAAAGGGAACTTCAAAACGTTTTTTGGTGGTTCTTTCTCTACTTCCTGATTCTTAGTTCACGACTTCCTCCAGTGGTTAAATTAGACTTCTGTGGTAGCTAAAGATGTACTGATCTTCAATGGTAGAACCATTGATCCACCAGTTTATGTTTTATAAATAATTTCTAAAATGCCTTTCTGAGCAAAGCAATTTCCAAAATCAACTGTATTAAAAATAATTTTGTGGAAAGATTTTACCTATACAAATTATATCACTAACTGGTTCAGCGTAACTAAATAATTTTAGGCTGTACCGGATTTTTGCCCAATAAATAAATAATTTAAAGCACTGTCTAGGGTGGCTAAGTAATTATAATATTATTTGGATCCAGAAACTTTTTTAGCATTTCATCTAGGAGAGTAATAATAACAATTAACAAACATTCACAAAAAACTATGCTTCTCTAACAGACTTCAAATGACCACATTGAGTTTTCTGTACACATTAAGTGCACTTTTGTGAACCGGATATCTGGAAATCTTTAAAGAAAATAATTTGAATTGAATATTTAGAAAAGAATATGAATTGCCTCATTAAGGAAAATAATATCAATTTTTTGTTTTTAAAACTTAAAAGGCTGATGCCGAAAGTATTAAAAAAGTCAATGCAGGAAAACCAGCAAAAGTGCTTTACAATAAGTATTACTGATAGCATACATATTCTGTTCTAAATGAATTCAATAGAAACAACGATATTTTTATTTATTCATTTACATGTCCACCCAACCACACATAAAGCTATATAGATATACGCTCCTAAGAGATCAATTCTTAACATCTGTGTCTTTCCAACACTATCTGACCATTAGGGAACTATACTCCCTTGTAGTTGCTGGGGAAACAATGACAGAACTCAAGCCAGGAATCAATTAAACTAAGGAGACTGTTCCATATCTTTGTTTTCTGGGAAGAGAACAGGTGTTTAATAATTTACATAAATTATGCAAAATCTAAAGCATTTACAGTAACTAGACACTTAGCAACAGACATGAATGAAGAGGTAAATTGGCTGATGACATTTGGTATTGTAGCGGCGCCTGCTAGCATTGCTATTGTTATGGATCTGTCAGCATTTCCATTATAAACACTGTTTTTTAGGGCTATATATTTCAATATAAAAACTTGCCTTAGTTTTTAAAAGTTTTTTAAATATCATAGTAGACATGGCCCTTGCCTGGTAATGTATCTTATTTGTAAACTAAGTATTTTTTGTGTGTAGAAACTAATTTAAATTATATTTAAGTTATTGAAACAAGATAGTAATGAAATTTGAACTTAAACTCTTTCTTTAGCTAATACTCACAAATGACTCCAACTGAAGAATGTGCTTTTAAAGAATGAGTGATTTTGAAGAACATTTAAAATCTGCAATGTGAATTTGAATATTTGTGTAATGTTAGATGAACTGTGTTGAGGACTTTATTTCAAGATAGGAATACAGAACCTAAAACTGTAAATCTGATCATTTTAATCAACAGAGATTTTTGTTTATTGGGTTTTTTTTTTTTTAAGGGAATTTTCCATGTGCTCTGTCATATGCTAAATGCAGTAGAGAATAAAATGAATAAAACACAGTATCCGCCTAAAATAAAGTCATCCTACTTGGGAAATTAAACATAGACACTTCTAACAATAAATGAAAATGGCAGTGTATATGTAGCTACATTTTATGCTGATACAATAGAATGTTGAATTATTTGTCATAGCAAAATGCACTATCTCGATATAGTTTTTCTCCCTTGTAAGTACCTTTCAACAGTTGGCCAATATGTGAACTTTTAAAACTCAATTTCAATTTCACAATTAATACATGCTGTTGAATTCTTGCCACATATGTGAGAGCCTTAAAAATCCTTGGGTAAGGCCGGACGCAGTGGCTCACGCCTGTAATCCCAGCACTTTGGGAAGCCGAGGCGGGCAGATCACGAGGTCAGATGGAGACCATCCTGGCTAACACAGTGAAACCCCGTCTCTACTAAGAATACAAAAAATTAGCCGGACATGGTGGCAGGCGCATGTCGTCCCAGCTACTTGGAAGGCTGAGGCAGGAGAATGGCGTGACCCCGGGAGGCAGAGGTTGCAGTGAGTGGAGATCGCGCCACTGCACTCCAGCCTGGGCGACAAAACAAGACTCCGTCTCAAAAAAAAAAAAAAAAAAAAAAAAAAAATTGTTGGATAAATAAGCCTTTGTGAATAAGACACTTTTCTTACCTCAGATGATACCCAAGAGGTTTAAAATTCCTTTAGCAATATATATTTTAGATAAGTTAAACATATCCCATGTGTCCTGGGAATTTTAAACTCATTTGGCAAAGCTAAAACCCTAGGAAAATTCAACTTCCCACCTACTCTGTACCTGTACCTGTGCAGCTACACACAGTTGAAGGAAAACATACAACCATGAAGACTAGCCTCATTTTAAATTCATGGCTGTGAACCTGGAGAGGATACTTAATACAGCCCATCATTACATTGTGCATCCGAAGTGTCTTCACTTTCCCACTTTGATGACTATTTCTCATTTCTATTTTCCAGCCTTAGTACCTACTACCTCATTTCACTCTCAGCTAAGGATCTTGCTTCCTTTTTCATTGAGAAAATGAAGGCATTCAGCTGATAATTACCACCCTCCACAGCCAACCTTCTGCACTGTTTCCGCACTAACAATGCTGCTTTCCTACATGGTTCTGTAAATGAATAACATTGTCACTACTTAGGCTAATCCCTCCCTGTATATACCAGATCCACATATACTATACACAAAATATTATTTCTGCCATAAAAAATCCAAAACCTATCTTTTGATTTCTTTTCTGCCACAAGCTTTTGCAGTGTGTTCAAGAATTGTCTCAAACCACCGCCACCTTTTTCCTATTCTCTGTTAATTGTAAGTGAATAAGGCACTGCACTCTGCCACTCCACCAAAATTGCTCTCCTATATGTCACTAATAGCCTCCTTGCTGTCAAGTCCAATAGCCGATTCTTGGTCTTAAATGCAACTTTCTGAGAAATTTGGTCCAGTTGATCATTTCCTCCTTCTTGATACAGTTTCTTCATCTGGCTTTGAATATTCCACACTCTCTTGGATTTCCTCTTCTCTCAGGTCTTTATCATGCTCTCCAGTTCTTCTTTTTCCTAATCTCTTAATGTTGAAGTGATTGGTACCTGATTATCTCTCTGTGTCTCCTCATTCTCTTGTTGGTCTTATCCAGTCTTCGAATAAAATCTATATGTGAGCCAGGCATGATAGCTCACGCCTATAATCCCAGCACTTTGGGAGGTGGAGGTGGGTAGATCACCTGAGGTCAGGAGTTCCAGAGCAGCCTGACTATCAAGGTAAAACCCTGTCTCTGCTGAAAATACAAAAATTAGCTGAGGATAGTGGCAGGCGCCTATAGTCCCAGCTACTCAGGAGGCTGAGACAGGAGAATTGATTGAACCCAGGAGGCAGAGGTTGCAGTGAGCCGAGATCGCACCACTGCACTCCAGCCTGGGTGATGGAGCAAGACTCTGTCTCAAAAAAAATAAAAAAAAGGAAAGAAAAAAGAAAAAATATTCTATATGTGGATGTGTGGATGCTGTCTACATTTATAACCAGCCCAGAACTCTGTCCTAAATTCCAGACTCATATCCAACCGCCCACTTGATTTCTCCATTTGATTCTGCAATAGACAAGTCAAATTCAGCACATCCAGGATGAAACTCCTGATTGTCCTCCAACACTTAGAATCCTCACAGCCTTTTCCATTTCCTTCCACTTCCTTGGGCCAAGACTATGAAATTATGCTTAATTCTATTTCCCTCACACCACACATAAAAGTTTAGAAAACCCATTTTGCCCTGTCTTCAAAATGTATTCATAATTTGACCACTTTTCACCACTACTACTTTTTCACTCTTTTTACTGTGGGCCAAGCCACCATTATTTCTTAGCTGGACAACTGCATTCAGCCTCCTAGTTGGCTTTTATGTTTGCCCACTTGAGTCAATTCACAATACAGCAGTTAGATGCATCTTTTAAAAGTGTAAGTCAGCTTGAGGGGATGGATACCCCATTCTCCATGATGTGATTCTGTCACATTACATGGATGCCTGTATCAGAACATCTCATGTACCCCACAAATATACACATCTACTATGTACCTTCAAAAAATTTACAATAAAAAACACAAAAAGCATAAGTTAGATTATGCCATTCCTCTGCTCAAAACACTACAAAAATTCTCATTTTATCCAAAGAAAGGCCAAAGTCGTTAAAATGGTATGTGCGATCCTACATGATTTGGTCTCCACCCCTCCACCTCCCTATACTCTTCTTCTTTTTTACTCTTTCCACTCAGACTGGCCTTCTTGTTATTCCTAGAAATTAGTTCACCTGAGAGTAGGACTTTTGCATTGCTTATTTCTTCTCTTCGATTTCTCTTCAAACACCTCTACATAAGACTCATTCCCTCATCACCTTGGAGCTTGTGCTCAAATCTCACTCTTTCAATGGAGCCCATCTGACCTGCTAAATCATGGCTCCCATGTCTAATATTCTTGATTTCACTACTTTACCTTTGCTTTCAACATAGCACTTATCATCCTCTAATATGCTATGTACAAGCATACCTTGTTTTATTACTCTTTGCTTTATTGTACTTGGCAGGTATCTTTTTTTTAAATAACAAATTGAAGGTTTGTGGCAACCTTGTGTCCAGCAAGTCTATTGGTACCATTTTTCTAACAACATGTGCTTACTTTGTGTCTCTGTGTCACGTTTTGGTAATTCTTGCAATATTTCAAAATGTCTCATTATTATTATATCTCTTATTATATCTCTTATGCATCAAATAGCACTCATGAGCGCTCTTTGATGTTACTACTACAATTGTTTTGGAGCACCACAAACTCTGCCTATATAAGACAGAGAACTTAATTGATAAATGTTGTGTGTGTTCTAACTGCTCCACAGTGATCTCTCATCTCTCTCACTTTCCTCTGGCCCTCCAATTCACTGAGAGAGAAGAGTATTGAAATTAGGCCAATTAATAACCCTACAATTACCTGTAAGTGTTCAAGTGAAAGGAAAAATCACATGCCCCCCACTTTCAATCAAAAATTAGAAACAATTAAGTTTAGTGAGAAAGAAATGTTGAAAGCCAAGATAGGTTGAAAACTAGGCATCTTATGCCAAATAGCCAAGGTGTGAATGCAAAGAAAAAGTTCTTGAAGGAAATTAAAAGTGCTACTCCACTGCACACATCAATAATAAGAATTCAAAACAGGCTTACTGATGATATGAGGAAAGTTTTAGTGGTCTGGATAAAAGATCAGATCAACCACAATATTTCCATAAGCCAAAGCCTAATCCAGAACGAGCTTCTAACTCTCTCCAATTTTATGACTGCTAAGAGAGGTGAGGAAGCTGTAGAAAAAAAGTGTGAAGCTAACAGAGGATGTTTCATGAGTCTTAAAAAAAAAAAAAAAAAAAAAGCCATCTCCATAACATACAAGTGTGAGGTGAGGCAGCAAGTGCTGATAGAGAAGCTGCAGCAAGTTATCCAGAAGGTCAATGATGAAGGTGGCTCTACTAAATAACCAGTTTTCAATGTAGACAAAACAGCTTTCTATTGGAAGAAGATGCCATCTAGGACTTTCAAAGCTAGAGAGGAGAAGTTAATGCTTGGTTTTAAAGCTTCAAAGGATAGACTAAGCTCTTGTTAAGGGCTAATGCAGCTGATGACTTTAAGTTGAAGGCAATGATCATTTACCATTCTGAAAACCCTAGAGATTTTAAGAATTATGTTGCATTTATTCTGCCTATGCTGTACAAACGGGCACAACAAAGCCTGGATGACAGCACATCTGTTTACAGCATTGTTTACTCAATATTTTAAGCCCACTGGTAAGACTTACTGCTCAGAAAGAAGATTTCTTTCAAAATATTATTGCTGATTGACAATTTACCTGGTCACCCAAGAGCTCTGATAGAGATGCACACAAGAGCACTCATGGTGATGTGCAAGGAGACTAATGTTTTTATTCCTGCTAAAATAACATCCATTCTGCAACCCGTGGATCAAGGAGTAATTTTTATTTTCAAGTCTTACTATTTAAGAAATACATTTCATAAGTCTATAGTCCCTTAGAGGGATTCCTCTGATGAATCTTGGCAAAGTCAATTGAAAACCTTCTGGAAAGGACTCACTATTTTTGATGCCATTAACTATATTCATGATTCATGGGAGGAGGTCAAGATATCAATATTAACAGGACTTTGGAAGAAGTTGATTTCAATTCTCATGTATGACTTGGAGGTGTTCAAGACTGCAGTGGAGGAAGTCACTGCAGATGTGGTACAAATAAGCAAGAGAAATAACATTGAAAATGGAGCCTAAAGAGGTGACTGAATTGCTACAATCACATGATAAAACTTGAATGGATGAGGAGTTACTTCTTAGGGATGAGCAAAGAAAGTAGTTTCTAGAGATGGAATCAATGCTGTGAATATTGTTGCAATGACAACAAAGGATTTATAATATTTCATCAACTTAGTTGATAAAGCAGTGGCAGGATTTCAGAGGATTGACTCTAATTTTGAAAGAAGTTCTACTATGAGTAAAATGCTATGAAACAGCATCACATGCTACAGAGAAATCTTTTGTGAAAGGAATATTCAATTAATGTGGAAAACTTCATTGGTTTCTTATTCGAAGAAATTGCCACAGCCACCCAGGCTTCAGCAATCACCACTCTGATTAGTTAGCAGCCTTCATCAAGGCAAGACCCTCCACCAGCAAAAACATTATGACTGCTGAAGGCTAACGTGATTGTTAAGATTTTTCAGCAATAAAGTATATTTTAGTTAAGGTACGTACATTGTGTGTGTGTGTGTGTGTGTGTGTTTCTTACATATAATGGTGTTAAACACTAAATTAACTAAAGCTTAGTGTTAACATAACTTTTACGTGTACTGGGAAAACAAAAAAATTCATGTGATGCGCTTTGTTGCAATATTTGCTTGATTGCAGTAGTCTCGAACTGAATATGCTATATCTCTTGAGTTATGCTGTAAAAATCTCATCTATTTTGGATATTGAGAATACATCTCTCTCAATAGGATGCATGCTCCTTGATGATAAAGGTCTTTGTTGTATTCCCTGATGTATTCCAAATTCCCTGATATAGTAGTACCAGTCACATTATAGATATTCAGTGGATTTCTGTTTGAGTCAATGAGGAAATTGATGAAGATACTAGGACAGAGTGTCTGCATTTAGGATCACACATGATAAGACTCAAGTAGCCAAGAACTGCCAAAAAGTATCCTTCGGTTCATGTAGAAAGAACTTGCCTGAGAATAAAGCCACCATGGGAGAAAGCTAAACAGGAGTCACACCTCTGAGGGCATTATCTGAGCACAGCTGCCTAGCTGTACCCAAAGCCAAAGTCTCCATGGTACACTGAGATAAGTGAAATTCAAGCTATTGGATTCTCTAGGAGATAATTCATTTTCCTAATTCTAGAGGTTGCCTGCACTCCTTGGCCCATGGCCCCTTACTCCTCTGCTTTAAAGGACATTTGTGATTGCCTTGGGCTCACTCAGATAATCCTGGATAATCTCTATATTTTAAGATTAGCTGATTAGCAACCTTAATTCCATGTACAACTTTAATTCCTCCTTGCTGTGTAACACAATATATCACAAATTCTGGAGATTAAGATGTGAACACCTTTGGTGAACATTATCCTGCCTACCATAACATTTGATTAGAAATTAATTTTTAGAGATTTTATCTAGTTAAGATTAGAAATTTTATAGTTAATTATGATCATAAATAGATAAATTTTGTTATTGATAATTAATTCCTAAAATGCAAAAAGAATAGTGCCCCCAGATTTATGTTAATAAAATGCAATTTTTGTTCTGCTACTTTAAGGAAAAAGCTCATTTCATTCGCACCCTTGAAGCATACACACAAAAATTAATTGCCAAATCATAATAATTTATATTTACTGTGTCTTCAAAAATAAAAATGCTCTTATTCTGTCAATCCCTTGCCCAAATGTTTGGATTAAAATACAAAATAAACCACTTTTCCAGCTGGAATTTCCATGTAATAACTTCCGTTTCTGTCATCAAATGGTGCAGCAAAATGTCTATACAGGCACTCTTTTGTAGTTTTGGGAATTTTCTCAAGGTTGCTTGAAAGAAACTGCTTGAATTGGATGCTACTTTTGTTATCAAACAAACCTCAAGGATTCACAAACATCATTCAGTCAGTTAGGGCTAATATAGGTGGAATAAATAAACACTGAACTCTCAGTGAAATAAATTGTTTCATGTGCAATTTTTTGAAAGGTGAAAAGGGAAAATGCCGTATGAGTCTTTTTACAATTCCAAATGCTGCCCTTGAAATAGAGTTTGGTCCAGGCAAAGCAGTTTATTCCTCAAAACCTACTAACATCCATAACGGAGATTTTTTTTATAACCTTCAGCAATTTCTGACTTTTGCAAAGTCATATTCCTAGCCCCAAAGCAAATTGTGGTTAGATATGGGCTTATAATCTGCAACTGAGTTTCTCTAAAACTTTAAAAACAAGTAAAGTATAAGTGACATTAAATTAAAAAAAAAATTTTTAATGCAAAAATATAAGGGGAGCAACACCAGTCCTTTGTTATATTAAATATATTCCTTTCAAAAGCATAGTTTTAGTAATTTTCTATCTAAAGCTAGGAAATACTATCTCTTCACCCTAAAGATTAAGAAGGACATTTGAAGATATTTTGTACTTTGTTTCTGCTGAAGCTCTAGTGCATCATCCTTAAATTTTCAAGACATCAAAAACATTTCCTTGGAAGTATATCTCAATTCCAAACTGATATTTTTCCCCTCCTTTCTCCAGGAAAAAAAAAAAAAAAAAAAAAAAAATTGAGCCATTATAAGCGTATTAAGTAAAACAAAAATAAAAAAGTCACCCCCACTTCCCAAATATATATGTCAGTAGGCAATAAGGCAAATGCAGGAGAGGAAAACCTCTTTAACAAAATTGCCTTTAAATAGCAGAGTGATCAGGAAACTCTGAATTTATGTATTGGTCACTGCATTAACATTGTCTTATCTGTCTATTTCTTATTCTTCGTATTGGTTACATTATGAAAAATTATATCAATAGGACTGCTGTAATTGTTATGCCCAGACCGTTTGTTCCCCAAAGAAGACCACCAGAGTCCAGAGTCAAAGCCAAGCGGCAAGGATCTTTACTACAAGTTGGAACTTGGTCCCTCCATTCCACAGCATATAGGAGGGCCTCGAACAATGCGAGTGCTTGCTTTTTATAGCCCGATGTAAACAGGATATGTAAAGTTATAGGGAACAAGGTAATCCTCTCGGTTACAGCATTACAATTGGTTAATATTCTACATTTAGCATTCCTTATCGGAGATCTCTCAGGTGATGTTTTTCTGAAGTTTGAAAGAAATATGGAGGAATGTGTTTGTGCTGGGCTCAGGAAGTTGGGAGATATATGGGGGATGTGCCTCATTCCTTTCATTATAGTTGAACAGGAGAATAAGAACTTCAAAGTTTGTAGGTACTAGTCATATTGGCTTTTCAGTCTTCTCAAATCTGTTCTGAAATATGGCAGGAAATAAATAAATGGTTACCAATAAAAAATATCCTAATCTTCCTAAGTAAAGAAGAGTGGCAGTGAGAGCGAATGACAACCCTTCTAAAGCCTTTATCCAGAAAAACAAAAATAACTGAGAATATTTATGTGATTTTGTGGCATTCTTAAGGATGTACCATGCTCAGTCTGCTGACCTAGTCTCTGTCTACCTTCAAATTGACGTAGGGTTTTCTACACCTATGCTTTGTAGTTGGCTTCCATTTCTTTTATTCTCCTCCCTTTTGTAATTTCACCTCTTTTTTTTCAAGGTTCAGTTCAAATTCTGCCTTCCCTCTGAAGGCTAATTGTGCTAGGTGGAGTTTCCTTTGAAGCTGGACCTGAGCTATGTAAGAGTATTGAAGAGGTTTATTTAGGAAGTGGTCCCAGGAAATAGTTGGCAAGTGAGAAAGGGAGAAAAGAAAGGGAATGGAGCTAAGGCAGGGGATGTTAGTGAGCAGGTACCTCTGTGGGCAAATGAAGCTCAGTCCCTCTGGACTTCTGGGAAACTGCAGTGTCCCTTAGAGTTGTTCATCTAGAAAGCTAAGTCATTTGTTAAGCGCTGCTGGAAGGTGAGGAAGAGATCATTAATTCCGCAGTGCATTTGGTCTCTGCGGCCCCACCTGGGCAGCTCCAGTGGCCAGACTAGCAGTCAAAGTTGCTTCCGGTAGGGAGCTATGTAGGAGGGCATATGGAGCATGATTTCTGAGGAGATTTAGGCAGAGAATTGTGGGCATGTGATATGCCAAATAATATCTCCATTTACTTGCAAGTATCTCCTGTGGTGTGGGTTACAGAAACACAAGTACACACAACCGAATCTTCCCAGCTAGTAAGGCCTGTTCAGCATAGTGGTAATGCCTGGGGCATGGCTTTGTCACATTGTCTTTATTCAAACCCTATTCAACAGTCTGTGTTGCCTTGGGCTAGTTGTTTAAATTCCCTGAACTTTAGATTACCCATCTGTAAAATCTGAATGCACCACTTATTTCCTGGGTCATTGTAATGATTATATGAAAATTATGCAATGAAATACTTGGCAATAGGTAGGCATTCCATAAAGCTGATCGTTCTCCTTTGACCTCTTTCTTATGCATTCTTCATAGCGTTTTGGTCTTTTCTTTTTTTTCTTTTCTTTTTTTTTTGAGATGAGTCTCGCTCTGTCGCCCAGGCTGGAGTGCAGCAGTGCGATCTCAGCTCACTGCAACCTCTGCCTCCTGGGTTCAAGTGATTCCCTTATCTCAGCCCCCAAGCAGCTGGGATTACAGGTGTATGCCACCACACCTGGCTAATTTTTGTATTTTTAGTAGAGACAAGGTTTCACCATGTTGACCAGACTGATCTCGAACTCCTGACCTCAGGTGATCCACTCGCCTCGGCTCCTCAAAGTGCTGGGATTATAGGTGTGAGCCACCGCACCTGGCCTCATTTTGGTCTTTTCAAAAGTTGATTGTGTCATGCATATGCTCACATACATTAAAAAAATGTGCCCCCTTTCACTTAAGCATGTGTTTCTCCCTTTTCTTAGCCACACTACCCCTATCACTGGCTCTCTCACCCAGCTCCTGTAGTTTATTTTTTCTCTTCAATCAAACAGAACATTTAGAAAAATAATCTAACCTTGTAGATGTAATTGAATAATTTTTTTTCTTCTGATCCACTTTTTTTTAACCCGTTGCTTAATTCCTCCTATCCCACGTATGTAGAGTACCAACCTCAAGAAGACAAGGAGAATAAAGTAAGGAAAATGCTCTCTTTGTCCTGCTTTAAAACTTTTGAAGAACTTTTTTGGTTATAGACTCTCCAAATTTCCATAGTGTACCTGTGGTAGGATAGCTTTGGGGTTTTCTTGGAGGCCCCGATATACTTAGCAGAGAAGAATTTTGAAAGTCTTCCAGGGGTCTTGTTTTTCATAGTGGTAATCAGTCTGTCAATTCTATGAAGTCAGGGACACGTTATTTCTGTTGACCATGGTTTCTCAGGTACATTTTGCAAAGTATATAATTTTGAATTTGAATTAGAAGTCTGAGTATATATCCTGCTACTTTTCAAAGCAGTGAGATGTTGAGAAAGTTTCTAACATTTTAATTTGTAAAGTAGGAAGATAGTACCTACCTGGAAGAATTGTTGCAAAAGACTAAGGGGAGATCACATGCAAAGTGCCCAGCATGATACGTAATAGTAGGTTCAAAATAAACATTAGTTTTCTTCCTACTCAACTCTTAAGGTTGCTTCTAAAACATGTAATGATACCATTCTTAAGACTAATTAAAAGACAGGAGAAGCAAGAGCATCCCTCTAGCTATGGAAGTACTTTTGTTTGTTTCTTAAAAACTCCAGTGCTCTCTGGTGAATTTCAGTATAAAAAATCAGCAGTGTCTGAGTGGTAAGCACCATATGCTTTCCTGGATTTTTTTCACTTTATTTTTCAAAAGATATCTCTTATCACATTAGTGCAAAGCCTATTTCAAAATGCTTCCCAGAACCTTTTTCAGCCTGTAATGAATTGTTAAAAAAAGGTTTAAATGAGCTATGAAAAACAGGAGTTTTTGAATTGAATAAAAGCTCTTCTTGGAAATGTGGTTCCAACTGAAAAAAAAAAAAAAATCTACATGGAAGTGTTTACTGGTAAAGCTTGTTTGATTAGCACCACCTGATATGTCTCACCCCATGATCACCACAGGGTAGGTTACATAATGTACATTGGTTTCGAAAACATATAATCCATTCTCCTTAGCTACAGTGCTTGTATTCCACGCTGACACATTCACTAAAACCCTGTCTGATATATCAAGCTCTTTAATTGGGCTTACTTGATGGTCTGGGAAAGAAAAAAGGACATGAGTGGCTCCCTTTTTGCTCCCTTGGGTACCTTTTAGAGGAATCTCTTTTCAATAATGGACAAATAACTTTAAATATATATGCGGGCGTATGTGTATGACACTTTTTTTTTTGTCTTGGATAACTATTCCACCCAATTTTAAATTAATGAAACAATGTGCTGTACTCTCTTAGAAGTAATGAGGTATGTGCTGAAACTAGGCCTCATAATTCCTAAGCCTCATAAAATTTAGAAAGCTTGGCCATCATGAAACTTAAACCCCAGATGGCCACGGATAGCCCCCCGATGTTCCCAGAACCCAAACAGAAAGACAATTCCGGGAAATAGCCTCATGGGGTCCCACCCTGATAACCTCATGAGGTCCCACCCTGATAACCTCATGAGGTCCCACCCTGATAACCTCATGGGGTCCCACCCTGACTCAATGTCCCCGATGTTCCTGGAATCAGCAATTCCAGGAAAGAACCTCCTAAGGTCCCGCCCCAACCAATCAGAACAAGATACCTTGCTTAGGCCATAGACAGACCCAATTACCACACGCCTAAAGCTTTGTTTGAATTTCGCGCCCTAAGCTGTGTTTGAACTTGTGTTTGCCTATATAAACAACCTGTAACAAGCACTTGGGGTCCCAGGGCCAACTTAGAGCTTGGGACCCTAGCGCGCTAGTAATAAATAACTCTCTGCTGTGAATCTTGTGTCGGTGATCCTTCGCGGCGACCCCTGCCCAGGAGGGAATCAACAGTTTGGTTCCAACATTTGGTGCACTGGCCGGGAAGTGGGGTCGTCCGAGGACCCCCGACCCATCCGGCGGAGACCCATCTGGCCCGGGCCACGGACTGCTGACTGAACGGACCTACCAGGTACTTTCGTTTTGTTCTGTCTGTCTTGCCAGCTAACTCTGAACTCTGGGGAGTACTCCTTCTGAATTAAGTGGGGAAGGGGGACAGACGTGTCCGGCACCTTCCCACTTACACCCCGGGGGACGCCCTGGCGGTAGTCTGGGAGAAGGCTGACGACTCAGTCAGCCTCCTTAAATCTGTAGGCAGGTCGCCCCTGCCATCTGAATATTTTGTGATCTTGTGGCGCCACTCTATGGCCGCGCGGCTTCTCCTTACTTGTCTGGTCTTTGTTTGTGTTACTTTCGTTTTGTCCTTGTTATACGTGGACGAAATGGGACAAACATTGACGACTCCTTTGTCTCTGACCCTGACTCACTTCCCTGACGTCCGGGCTCGAGCCCACCACCTCTCTGTAGAAGTCCGTAAGGGACAATGGAAAACATTCTGCTCGTCCGAATGGCCAACCCTCCATGGAGAGTGGCCCCGGGATGGAACATTTAACCTCTCAATTATCTTGCAGGTTAAAGCAAAAGTGATGGATCCTGGGCCACTCAGACACCCAGACCAGGTGGCCTACATAATTACTTGGGAGGATCTGGTCCGAAGTCCTCCCTCTTGGGTGAAACCCTTCCTCCATTCGCCTTCCCCATCCCAATCTACCCTCCTTGCCTTAGAAGCCCCAAAGAATCGGAATCCGGACCCGCATAAGCCAGTCCTCCCAGATGAACCCCAGAGGGATCTCCTCCTTCTTGACCCCCTGCCTCCTGCACCTCAAAACCCCCTTCTGAGACCTCCACTTTACGCTTCACTCTTGCCCCCTGTCTTGTCCCCAGCTCTTTCCTCTACCACCTCGGCCCCTACCCTTTCTCCAACTTCTCCCTCGGCCCCTCCCTCCACCCCGTCTCCTTCTCCAGCCCCACCCAAACTCACCCCTCGGACGCTGCCACCGACACCTCCTCGTCTCTGCTTGCGGTGGACTGAGGACCCAGATGGCCCTTCCACTTGGCAATCCTCCCTTTTTCCCCTCCGTACCGTCAATCGCACGGTCCAGTACTGGCCCTTCTCTGCCTCTGACCTCTACAACTGGAAAACCCATAACCCTTCCTTTTCCCAAGACCCCCAGGCCCTAACCTCGTTGATAGAATCCATTCTCCTCACTCACCAGCCCACTTGGGATGATTGCCAGCAACTCTTGCAGGTCTTCCTAACCACTGAAGAAAGGCAGCGAGTCCTCCTGGAGGCCCAGAAAAACGTGCCAGGACCAGGAGGCCTCCCAACCCAACTTCCCAATGAAATAGACGAGGGATTTCCCCTCACCCACCCGGACTGGGACTATGAAACGGCACCAGGTAGGGAGAGTCTCCGAATCTATCGCCAGGCTCTGTTGGCGGGTCTCAAAGGGGCAGGAAAGCGCCCCACAAATTTGGCCAAGGTAAGGACCATAACTCAGGAAAGGGATGAAAGCCCAGCAGCCTTCATGGAAAGGCTTCTGGAAGGGTTCCGAATGTATACCCCATTCGATCCAGAGGCCCTAGAACATAAGGCTACCGTAGCTATGGCATTCATAGACCAAGCTGCATTAGATATCAAAGGAAAACTCCAAAGGCTAGATGGGATCCAAACCTATGGATTACAGGAATTGGTTAGGGAGGCAGAAAAAGTGTATAATAAGAGAGAAACCCCTGAGGAAAGGGAAGCCAGGTTAGCGAAGGAACAGATGGAGCAAGAGGATCGTAGGGACCGAGTGAGGGATAAGCATTTAACAAAAATCCTGGCGGCAGTTGTGAGAGAGAAAGGACCAGGGAGAGAGGGAGAGAAGCGGAGGTGGCCAAAAGTGGAAAAAGACCAGTGTGCCTACTCCAAAGAACGGGGACATTGGATCAAAGATTGCCCCAAGCGTCCTAAAGACCAAAAGAAACCTGCTGCTGTCCTCACCCTAGGTGAAGATAGCGAATAGGGGTGTCAAGGCTCTGGAGCCCCCCCCGAGCCCCGGCTAACTCTCTCTGTAGGGGGGCACCCCACCACCTTCTTGGTGGACACAGGGGCCCAACATTCAGTTTTGACAAAGGCAGACGGGCCCCTGTCTTCCCGCACATCCTGGGTCCAGGGGGCAACAGGGGGAAAATTGCACAAGTGGACTAACCACCGGACAGTTAATCTTGGATGAAGAATGGTGACACATTCCTTCTTGGTGGTACCTGAATGCCCATACCCCCTCCTAGGGCGAGATCTTCTGACCAGGCTCGGAGCCCAAATCCATTTCTCCGAGACAGGGGCCCAGGTATTAGATCGGGATGGTCAGCCCATCCAAATCTTAACTGTGTCTCTGCAAGATGAATATCGGCTTTTTGACGCTCCGGTCATCACTAGCCTCCCTGATGTTTGGTTGCAAGATTTTCCCCAAGCTTGGGCGGAAACGGGAGGACTCGGGCGGGCCAAGTATCAAGCCCCAATCATAATTGATTTAAAGCCCACGGCGGTGCCCGTGTCTATCAAGCAATATCCCATGAGCCGAGAGGCTCATATAGGAATTCGGCAGCACATTAACAAATTTCTAGAACTCGGAGTGTTGCAACCTTGTCGCTCGGCCTGGAACACTCCTCTTCTGCCAGTAAAAAAGCCTGGTACTCAGGATTACAGGCCTGTCCAAGACTTGAGAGAAATTAACAAAAGAACCATGGACATCCATCCCACGGTCCCCAATCCTTACAACTTACTCAGCACCTTAAAACCAGGCTATGACTGGTATACAGTATTAGATTTAAAAGATGCTTTCTTGTGTTTACCTCTGGCCCCCCAAAGCCAAGAACTCTTTGCCTTTGAGTGGAAGGATCCTGAGAAAGGAATTTCGGGCCAATTGACCTGGACCCGGCTTCCCCAAGGATTCAAGAACTCTCCCACTCTCTTCGATGAGGCTCTTCATTGAGACCTGACCGACTTCCGGACCCAAAATCCAGAAGTGACCCTACTCCAGTATGTGGATGACCTCCTCTTGGCTGCTCCTACCAAAGAAACCTGTATACAAGGTACCAGGCATCTACTCCAGGCACTGGGTGAAAGAAGGCACAGCTCTGTCAGACCAAGGTAACATATCTGGGGTATATCCTGAGTGAAGGAAAAAGGTGGCTCACCCCTGGGCGCATAGAGACAGTGGCTCGCCTTCCACCACCACGAAATCCCAGGGAGGTACGTGAATTCTTGGGAACTGCTGGGTTCTGTTGCTTGTGGATACCTGGTTTTGCTGAACTGGCCGCCCCCCTTTATGCACTCACCAAGGAGAGCACCCCTTTCACCTGGCGGGCAGAGCATCAATTGGCTTTTGAGGCACTAAAAAAGGCCCTCTTGTCTGCTCCAGCCCTTGGGTTACCAGATACCTCAAAGCCCTTTACCCTCTTCCTGGATGAGAGGCAAGGGATTGCCAAAGGAGTCCTGACCCAAAAATTAGGGCCTTGGAAAAGACCGGTAGCATACCTGTCTAAAAAGCTGGACCCTGTGGCGGCCGGCTGGCCCCCGTGTCTTCGCATCATGGCAGCCACCGCTATGCTGGTCAAGGACTCTGCTAAGTTAACCCTTGGGCAGCCACTAACTGTTATTACCCCACATGCCCTAGAGGCCATAGTGCGGCAGCCCCCGGACTGGTGGATAACCAACGCACGCCTAACTCACTACCAGGCCCTCCTACTGGACGCGGACTGCGTCCAGTTTGGCCCTCCGGTCACCTTAAACCCTGCCACGCTGCTGCCGGTACCAGAAGACCAACTAAGCCCACACGATTGTCGGCAAATACTGGCTGAGACCCATGGAACGCGGGAAGACCTTAAAGACCAAGAACTCCCAGACGCGGATCACACTTGGTACACAGACGGCAGCAGTTACCTTGACTCAGGTACCCGGAGGGCGGGAGCGGCGGTAGTAGATGGCCACAACACCATTTGGGCACAATCACTACCTCCTGGCACGTCTGCACAGAAGGCTGAGTTAATAGCACTAACCAAGGCCCTAGAGCTGTCCAAGGGAAAGAAAGCTAACATTTATACTGATAGCCGGTATGCCTTTGCAACGGCTCATACTCATGAAAGTATTTATGAAAGAAGAGGTCTCCTAACCTCAGAAGGAAAAGAAATCAAGAACAAAGCTGAAATAATTGCCTTATTGAAAGCCCTTTTTCTTCCTCAAGAAGTGGCTATAATTCACTGCCCCGGGCATCAGAAAGGACAGGATCCAGTCGCAGTAGGAAACAGACAGGCTGACCAAGTGGCCAGGCAAGCCGCCATGGCAGAAGTACTGACCCTAGCCACAGAACCTGACGAAACCAGCCACATACTTATACCCCAGAAGACCAGGAAGAAGCAAAAGCCATAGGGGCTATAGAAAACAAAGACACTAAAAACTGGGAAAAAGGAGGAAAAATAGTCCTTCCCCAAAAGGAGGCCCTGGCAATGATCCAGCAGATGCATGCCTGGACACACTTGAGTAATCGAAAGCTAAAATTACTGATTGAAAAAACTGATGGCCGGGCGCGGTGGCTCAAGCCTGTAATCCCAGCACTTTGGGAGGCCGAGGCGGGCGGATCACGAGGTCAGGAGATCGAGACCATCCTGGCTAACACGGTGAAACCCCGTCTCTACTAAAAATACAAAAAGAAATTAGCTGGGCGTGGTGGCGGGCGCCTGTAGTCCCAGCTACTCCGGAGGCTGAGGCAGGAGAATGGCGTGAACCCGGGAGGCGGAGCTTGCAGTGAGCCGAGGTCGCGCCACTGCACTCCAGTCTGGGCGACAGAGCGAGACTCCGTCTAAAAAAAAAAAAAAAAAAAAGAAAAAACTGATTTTCTAATCCCAAAGGCAAGTACCCTCGTAGAACAAGTGACATCTGCCTGTAAGGTCTGTCAGCAGGTAAACGCTGGGGCTACCCGAGTGCCAGAAGGGAAACGAACTCTTGGTAATCGCCCAGGAGTCTATTGGGAAATAGACTTCACTGAAGTAAAACCTCACTATGCTGGATATAAGTACTTACTGGTGTTTGTAGATACCTTTTCAGGATGGGTAGAAGCCTACCCCACCCGGCAAGAAACGGCGCACATAGTAGCCAAGAAAATTCTGGAAGAAATCTTTCCTAGATTCGGACTTCCCAAGGTAATTGGGTCAGATAACGGGCCGGCCTTCGTTTCTCAGGTAAGTCAGGGGCTCGCCAGGATATTGGGGATTAATTGGAAATTACATTGTGCCTATAGACCCCAGAGCTCAGGACAGATAGAAAGAATGAATAGAACAATAAAAGAGACCCTTACTAAATTGACCTTAGAGACTGGTTTAAAAGATTGGAGACTCCTCCTATCCTTAGCTCTGTTAAGGGCCCGAAATACGCCTAACCGTTTTGGGCTCACTCCATATGAAATCCTCTACGGAGGACCTCCCCCTTTGTCAACCTTGCTTAACTCCTTCTCCCCCTCTGATCCTAAGACTGACCTACAGGCCCGGCTAAAAGGACTCCAAGCAGTACAGGCCCAAATCTGGGCCCCCTTGGCAGAACTGTACCAACCAGGACATCCACAGACCAGTCACCCCTTCCAGGTGGGAGACTCTGTCTACGTTAGATGGCACTGCACTCAAGGACTAGAGCCTTGATGGAAAGGACCCTACATTGTTCTCCGGACCACGCCCACAGCCATAAAGGTTGACGGACTCTCCACTTGGATCCACGCATCCCACGCCAAGGTCGCTCCAGGGACGCCCGGACCAACACCACCTGAGACATGGAGACTCCGACGCTCCGAGGACCCACTCAAGATAAGACTCTCTCGTATCTAGCCCCTTGCTTATTACTAGCCCTCCTTCCCTGCGTCGCTGGCAGTAATAACCCCCACCGGCCATATAACCTGACCTGGCAGGTAACTGATTTTAGTACTCATGAGGTCTTAGGTAAAACCTCAAAAATTGCTCCTATGGGGACTTGGTTCCCTGACCTCTATTTCAACCTAGACAAAATAGCAAGGATAGATGACATGGAAGGGGGAGAATGGAGAAAACAGGCTAGAAGGGTGTCCGTAAGCCGGAACGGGTTTTATGCCTGTCCTGGATTCAGGACAGGAGAAATGAGAAAAACTTGTGGAGAAATAGATGCCCTGTTTTGAGCTAGTTGGTCCTGTATAACTACTAATGATGGAGAATGGAAATGGGCCACGAAACCCTGGTATATAACCATGTCCTTTGTCCAGCGCTGCACCAGAACCCGATATTCAAAAACTTGCAATCTGGTCCGCATCAAGTTTGAAGATGCAGCAAAATCTGATAACCGTTGGATATCCGGGTTAACATGGGGCCTATATTTATACCAAAAGCCACTATATGGAATCCCTATCCAAATCAAATTAATAGTCAACCCTATCACAGCCCCTGTCGCAGTAGGACCAAACCAAGTTTTATCAGAAACAAGGAAGCCCCTGGTTCCTGCACCGAGAGAGCCCCAACCAAGAGCTCCTAAAAGCACTTCCCCGCCCTTAATCTCCACCTCCTCTAAATACACACCCTCAGCCCAAAACGTCACCCGCGGGCCCCTTGACCTGGGAATAGGTGACAGGCTCCTAAATCTCATAAAGGGCTCCTATTTCGCTTTAAACCAGACAAAGCCAGAATTTACCTCCTCTTGCTGGCTATGTCTGGCAACAGGCCCCTCTTACTATGAAGGCATCGCCTCCACTAATAATTTCACTAACTCCGCCAATCCTACTGGATGCGCGTGGGAACAACAAAGAAAACTAACCCTGGCTGAGGTTTCTAGGTCGGGAACCTGCATAGGCCAAGTGCCCCCTAGTCATCAGCATCTTTGTAATGTAACCTTGACAGTACCCAGCTCCAATCACTATTTGGTCCCCTCCGAGACGGACTGGTGGGCTTGCAACACTGGGCTCACCCCCTGTGTATCCACAGCCGTTTTTAGCAGCGGCACCCACTATTGCGTATTGGTACAAGTTGTTCCCTGAGTATACTATCACTCTGGAGACTCCTTTGATCTCCGGTATGAGCAAAAAGCTCATACTAGACCAAAGAGAGAACCTATCTCCCTCACCCTCGCCGTCATGTTAGGAATTGGGGTAGCGGCTGGAGTTGGGACCGGGACAGCAGCCCTAGTGCATGGTAACCATCATCTGCAACAACTTAGAGTAGCCATAGATGAAGACCTTAGAGCCATAGAACAATCTATCACAAAACTTGAAGAGTCCTTGACTTCTCTGTCTGAAGTTGTATTACAAAACCGACGAGGACTAGAAATTGTCTTTCTGAAAGAGGGCGGGCTCTGTGCAGCCCTGAAAGAGCAATGTTGTTTTTATGCAGATCATTCAAGAGTAGTTAAAGATTCTATGGCAAAACTAAGAGAAAGATTAGACAAGAAAAAAAAAGAGAGAGAATCTCAGCAAAGTTGGTTTAAAAATTGGTACAACCGATCCCCTTGGTTTAGCACCCTAATCTCCACCATCTTAGGACCCCTCATCCTGCTCACGCTCATCTTGACTTTCGGGCCGTGCATACTTAACCCTTTACTCGCCCTTATTAAAAACAGATTAAACATAGTACATGCTATGGTTCTGACCCAACAATACCAGACCCTCAGGACTGAAGAAGAGGCTCAAGATTGAGCCTCTAACACAAAAAGAGGAGGGAATGAAACTAGGCCTCATAATTCCTAAGCCTCATAAAATTTAGAAAGCTTGGCCATCATGAAACTTAAACCCCAGATGGCCACGGATAGCCCCCCGATGTTCCCAGAACCCAAACAGAAAGACAATTCCGGGAAATAGCCTCATGGGGTCCCACCCTGATAACCTCATGAGGTCCCACCCTGATAACCTCATGGGGTCCCACCCTGACTCAATGTCCCCGATGTTCCTGGAATCAGCAATTCCAGGAAAGAACCTCCTAAGGTCCCGCCCCAACCAATCAGAACAAGATACCTTGCTCAGGCCATAGACAGACCCAATTACCACACGCCTAAAGATTTGTTTGAATTTCGCGCCCTAAGCTGTGTTTGAACTTGTGTTTGCCTATATAAACAACCTGTAACAAGCACTTGGGGTCCCAGGGCCAACTTAGAGCTTGGGACCCTAGCGCGCTAGTAATAAATAACTCTCTGCTGTGAATCTCGTGTCGGTGATCCTTCGCGGCGACCCCTGCCCAGGAGGGAATCGACAGTTCGGTTCCAACAGTGCTTGTTCTTATCTATAACAATAGATGACGCCATCATTTCTAAATCTTTTTCACTTGTGTTTGCTTTCCATCTCCACCTGGACCGAAACTCTGCCTTTTACTGATCTTACATTGCCCCAACATTACTTGTCTGTAGGCACTTGGCAATTCAAGTTATTCTTGACTTGTACTAAAATAAAGGCTTAATATTGTGGAATATGTAAAGCAGAATCAATTAAATTGCCACTCATCCAGCCTAAATATATTTGAGCATGTCATTGATTGTTCAGGATCATGGTAGCATTGATTTGGTTTTGGCAGCACATGCCAATTAGAAAAGTTATGGATATGGCTATCAGAGACATGATTCTGTCTTATTCAGTGATTTTACAAATGTGACAAAAATTAATTAGTTACATGGATAATAAAAACTACAGTCTCAAATTAGTTGAATTGAGTAATGGATATAGAAATAAAGTTTATTTGTTTGGAGCCTCTAGCAATAGAATTCCTACCTTCAGTATAAAAAACCAGCAATGTCTGAGTGGTAAGCACCGTATGCTTTCCTGGATTTTTTTCACTCTATTTTTCATTAAGAATGTTTACTTTTACCTGAAAATTGATTAGAATTACAGTTTTAGTATGATACAAATAAAGTGATGAAGAAGAAAATGATGCCTATGGATCTGACCTGATCAGTTACATCAACCATGGTGATCAATGGACCTGAGATGTCACAGGCATATCACATTTTCTTCTGGAGTTTATTCCAAGCATTGAGCAAGTAGCCTGATAAGGGAAATAGGCACCATTTACAGTTATCAGCAAAGGGAGAGAAATAATCCCATGTCTGTCACTTTTACACAACAAATTTTGTCAAAGTCATCTCCTCAATCTCCTTTGGGAATATGGAAATACCTTGATGACATATTTGTGAGTTATTATCTTTAGATTATCTAAATTTCTTTACAAAAGGAGCGTTTCTCATTAGGCATATTACTTTGCGATGGGTGGATGTGAGAGCTGTTTGTGTTGCTTATGTTATTTGTTACTAGACTTTATGGTTTTCTATTCTCTTTTTTCCAGACGGTATATGTTAGCCTATATATTCTTTCTATTGAATATAAAGTGAATTCAAGGTAAGCAGTTTATCAATTGTTTTCTTTGTATCCTCTTTCCTTCCTTCTCCATTTCCTCAAATTAGTACAGTGCTCAATATAGAGTAGATTCAAAAAGTTGTTCACTGTACGAAACTATTCTGTCTGGCTAGACAAAATGTCACAAGTTTGAAACTGTCAATTGCTTTAAAAGGCTCTCACTTTCACAGTCACCAGCCAAAAGAATCTCATTTAAACATTAAGGAGTCATTCTTTTTTGATGAGTATAATCTTGATGTGCTGAAGGTTTCCTTGGACATTTAGCTTCCATTTGTATGACAATACTCTTTTCCAGGCCAGGACGGTGGCTCATGCCTGTAATCTCAGCACTTTGGGAGGTTGAGGAGGGCAGATCATGAGGTCAGGAGGTTGAGATCCTCCTGGCTAACATGGTGAAACCCTGTCTCTACTAAAAAAAAATACAAAAAAATCAGCTGGGCGTGGTGGTGGGCACTTGTAGTTCCAGCTACTCAGGAGGCTGAAGCAGGAGAATGGCATGAACCCAGGAGGCGTAGCTTGCAATGAGCTCGGCCACTGCATTCCATTCACTGCACCATTCCATTCACTGCATTCCATTCACTGCGCCATTACAGTGAGATCACGCCACTGCATTCTAGTCTGGGCGACAGAGAGAGACTCTGTCTCAAAACAAAACAAACAAACAAACAAAACAAAGACAATACTCTTTTCCAGTATTATTTTTTAGAATATATTACACCTCATAGTTATTCATTGCATTCATATTCACAGTCCCTGTAGACTTCGTATTACAAACTTTATGAGCATTTGTGCAATGAGAACTATTACTTAAATACAATACCAGACTTTTCTGGCAAACCCAAGCATATCACAGATAATTTTTGTTAGTTCCTGTAATTGTATTTTTTTTTCATAATTCTTATATACACGGTGCAAATTTTTTATGAACTTTCTGCAAAAACATGAAAAACTTTGAATCCCTAATTCTTTCCCTTTAGAAAGAGGTTCTCTCAATATTCAAGTTGGAAGAGAGAGAATATGAACAGATGGCTGTGGCAAACAGCACATTGCAATTGGGAAGTAGAGTACAGGTACTAGTGAATATGACATTTGGTATTCCATAATAGTCTTGAAAATTAATTTTAAATCAGTCTTCAAAATCATAATAAAGAGCAACTCATATATTATTCATTTCTTTATTCTGAGGGCTAATGTTTAGCATTAAGTATAATATATGCTGAAATAAGGTAAAGGAGATGTGATTTTCAATTAAATACATAAAATATATGTTTAAAAACCACTGGCATGATCTTAGTTATTTTTCTAGGATTATTGAATAACTTCCAATTCCCTTAGACTTTTACCTGTAAGGACTACTTAACATTAAAAGAGAATATAAAGTTAAAGTTTGTAGTAAAAGTATTTTAAAAGTTTTAATTTTATATTTTATGCCGACTCTGGTTGTATTTTTGAAGGTAATTAGTTGGTCAGATGCCAAAAGTGGTAAATATTTTATACTTGCTCATGGAAACAGGTAGCTGGAATGTCAAATTTGTACACATAATCAAAAACCAGGCAATTATCATCTATGCTAATGTATAGATGGCTGCCTCTGGGATTCACAGGTAATCAGAGCTTTTATGAAGACTTCAGCACATAGTTCTATTTCTATTTAAAATAAATATTGCAGTCTGAATAAAAATTTTCATTTCTTTTTTTGAGGAGCTGCTAGGGGAATGGTGGTATTATGATAGAAAGATTGGTTTGTTATATTATTATTCCTTTGTGTTACCAGTTCTGATTATCTCGGTGGTATTGCAAGCAGAACATTCTTTAAATTAATAGAAACTTTTCTAATGAAAATATCCCACATTAAATTCCTTTTAACAAGAGAAGATAATTATGTAAAGAAATTAGCAAATGAGAAACACGTCCATTAACATACAGATTTCTGTACAGACATGCATTATTCTCATGGCATTGATTAATATGTGAATATATACATATTGCATGTATGTGCATGCACATACATGCACATATATACATGCATTTGTCTTTAAAACACATGTGAATTATTTAGGGGCTTGTTTTACCGTTGTGAGCCTATAGTGGATATCTTTTCTGCCCTGAGAAAATCTCCTTTAGGGACTCAGAGAGAATTATATATCTAATAGAAGAAATATTTCATGGTGGAAGAATACGGATGTTAGTGACCAGTAGACCTATGCTGAATTTTTTTCTTTAGCATCTACCAGTTATAAATCCTTGTTTGTATTTATGTAACCTTTGTAACCCTCATGTGTGAAAAGAGGATATCAAAAATGGAAACCTCACAGTGTTGTTGTAAGGATTATTTAGGTATTGTATTTGTATTATTTAGGTATTGTATTTGTATTAAGATACTTCACCTCTTTTTATTGTTATATTTTTGTATATCAGTAGAACATACACATGGGGGTTATAGAAATCTAAAATGAAGAAACTTAAGTTTGATCAGCAGTTATTTACAGAAAGCTGAATGCGCATCAGGTATTGTGATCGACAACAAAATCATTTATACTTTTCCAACATGGCACATTTGTGTAGGGTTGTAGCATGGATTATTTCATTGGCTTCTCATAACATCCCTGATATTAGCATGTTAAGGAAAACCAAAGTAACTTTCCTAAGATTGTACAACATCTTCATGGTAGATCAAGACCTAGAAAATAGCTTTAGACCACTGATCTAGAAATTGTTTCATTACACCCCATGGTCTCCCAATTAAAGTAAAAATTATCTGTCTCTGATTGAAAGAGAAAATTCTTCTACATTCCCTGCTGTCTAAAAATTATCTCTTCTTATTTATTTTTATCATGAGTGCTTTTGTGATAAATATGTTAATTGTTTAAAATGACATTTTACAAGCGTGACTCCTCTTCCTATTGATTCTGTCAAATTAAAGGCTAAACGTCATGTGGAGAAAACCAAATGTGTAAGACATAATTTAATTAAAGGAGACACATATTTATTAGATGCTTAGTATCCACAAAGACACAGTCTGTGCTAGATGCATTGTTGGTAAACTTGCATTCATGTGTAACCCCTAGGTTGTACCTATCATGTCGGAGAAGGAAAACAACTTTCATCCATCACCAGAAAGAACTCAATGCCACTATTAGTTGATTACCTGCACACATGGTATTTAGAGGATGTTGCACTAATATTTTACATCTCAGGCTGGGATACAGCATAATTTTGATCTATGTTTAGGAGAACCACCACAACAGTCTTCTTCCTTCTCCTCTCATCATTCCAGGTTCTCTTGGTCTTTTCTTTCACTCTGTCTCCTCTTCCGGGCCCTGCCTCCATTTTGGAAACACACAGCTATGTCATACTTTGATGATGGTAGCAGTATGTGAACTAGAACTTCCAGATTTTTTCAAAGAGGACTATCCAATAGTCCAACAAATCTTTTTACCATAATGACTGCTTCTTAAATCATATTATTTTTAAACAAATAAAACTGTCTTTTTTAAGCAGTAAATTGTCAAAAATTTAAGAAGATGAGTTAAAAAGTTGTTATATTTGAATCATGTCTCTGTCCCTATGAGCTGTGTGACCATAGCAAGTTACTGAATCTCTTTCGGACCCACTTCTTTACCTGTAAAATGGAGATAATAACAGGACATCATTCTTGTGGTTTCTTGGAGGGTTATATGAGTTAATATATATGACTCATATAATATTGTCTGGTGCTTAAGAAGTACTCAATGTACTGGTGTTATTAATATTATGACTTTTCAGTTATTATGTCTTACCAAAAACTTATCCATTACTAGGTTGAGAAGAAAAGAAAAGGGTGAGGGGAAAAAGAAACCTGACCTATATGTACCTATATTTATTGATTAAATGTTTAAATAAAATATTTAATATTTCAACATTTCTCAGTCTCTCTTACCCATGAACCTCACATAACACACACAGGCATACATACAACAATAATTGCCTAGTATTCCTGGCAGATATCTATGAGAATATGCATTTCCTCCCCCTGCCACTTTTTAAAATACTTTTTATTATTTTATCATGTACAGGTAGAGAGAAGAATGTAAGGAATTCCCATAATAGTGCTGTAAGATTGTAATGGAGTGATTAATTTTATTTGGTATGATGAGTAACGGAACACATTTGAATCTTGATCTTAAAGGATGAGTAGGACTTTGTCAGTTAGGTTGGAAAAGGACATTTCTAGTTAAACAAAAAGTTCATTCTGCATTTCTGCTTCAACGAAAGTAGGTCATAGCTTTTCAAGCTTCCCAGGCTAACTTGACAGCACATTAGCACTATCTCACAGGTCCTTGTCAAGAGTTTGCTATCATGGGAAAGAGTCCCCATGTCAAGAAACTCTCCCTCAGCCAATTTCATGCTTCACCCGACCCCTTTCCTTGATTGAGCACCCTGAGAACCTTGTTCCATGCAAAGTCTCCTGGCTCATGCTGGTACCTGACACCTAGGTTATGCAGCTTCTTTGTTGTTTAGTGCAACTTCTTCTACAGCAGGCCCAGAAAATCCCTGGTCAAAGTTGTGCTGGGATTGACCCTAATTTTTGGTCTGGTTGCCAGAGGGGGAAATGGAGATAGACTTTGAAGGGAGCAATCTTCAAGGTCTTGAGAAGGATTAAATCTTAATTTCCTGTGACTTAATTATAGGCTCAAAAATTACTCCTATTTACCACTGTTTCTTAGGTTACACTGACAGGTTTCTAAGGCTTAATCATTATTACAGCAAAAGGCAGTGGAGACAACCGCTGTAGAACAAATCTGAAAATGCCTATTCACTAAAAAATATGGCCACTGTATCTTTCATTTCAGTACCAGCATGTTACAAACAGAGGACTTGGAAGCAAAGTAAAATTTAACTGATTTTACGTATAAAGGAGGAGGAAAAGTCTCAAACAAGAGCTGCTTTAACAAACTCTAGTTCCTTCTAGTTCCTTAACAATATCATTGTTCTTTCTTGCTAAAATAATCCTGATATTTATTCTAAGTTGCCCCCTAGAAAGGAGATCCCATTTTCTAGCTGCCTTTGCAGGTATGTGGAACTACATGGCTAAGTTCTGAGTAATAAGAGACAAATGAAAGTGGCATATGAGACTTGGAGAATCCTCCACAAAATACTGGGGGAGGGGTGCTCAACTTCTCTTCCCTTCCTTTTTCTTGGGACACAGGAATAATGGCTAGAGCTCTAGCAGAGATCTTCAAGGGGATTTAATCTTTGGGCTTAAATTTTGCCCTAAAAATTTGATAATTATAGGAGGCTTTGTATTCAAACTTGTTATTTTATTATGGGAATATCTCTAAGTTGACATCTTATTATTGCATTATTTGCATTATCCTAACGTTTTTATATGATTTTATTATAGAAATTCTGGACTGCTTATTTCTGACAACATAGTTGAACATGAGGAAAAGAGTACATTTTCACCTTAGGTAAAAATTGACCTTCAGAGTTCATATACATTTTGGGGTTCAATATACTCAGTAATCAATTTCAGATCGAAATCAGTACAGTCCTAAAATCAGTTGGGACTCTAATCTTTACTGTCCACCAGAAGTTACAAGAAGATACTCAAAGGGAATGGTATTGAGAGAATGGAGTTATGAAGGTAGGAACAGTGCTGTCTTGATGGACTGCCAATCTACCCTCCTAAGTGAAGTGGAAAGGAATGGCGACTGACCCTAGGAATCCTTAGGTTTAATGGTTAAGATCAATGAATTAAAATAACAAAATTTTCACGATATTGATTCTTCCTATCCATGAGCATGGTATGTTCTTCCATTTGTTTGTGTCCTCTTTTATTTCACTGAGCAATGGTTTGTAGTTCTCCTTGAAGAGGTCCTTTACATCCCTTGTAAGTTGGGAAAATGGCCATACTGCCCAAGGTAATTTATAGATTCAATGCCATCCCCATCAAGCTACCAATGAGTTTCTTCACAGAATTGGAAAAAACTGCTTTAAACTTCATATGGAACCAAAAAAGATCCCGCATCTCCAAGACAATCCCAAGTCAAAAGAACAAAGCTGGAGGCATCACGCTACCTGACTTCAAACTATACTACAAGGCTACAGTAACCAAAACAGCATGGTACTGGTACCAAAACAGAGATATAGACCAATGGAACAGAACAGAGTCCTCAGAAATAATACCACACATCTACAGCCATCTGATCTTTGACAAACCTGAGAGAAACAAGAAATGGGGAAAGGATTCCCTATTTAATAAATGGTGCTGGGAAAATTGGCTAGCCATAAGTAGAAAGCTGAAACTGGATCCTTTCCTTACTCCTTATACGAAAATTAATTCAAGATGGATTAGAGACTTAAATGTTAGACCTAATACCATAAAAACCCTAGAGGAAAACCTAGGTAGTACCATGGACATAGGCATGGGCAAAGACTTCATGTCTAAAACACCAAAAGCAACAGCAGCAAAAGCCAAAATTGACAAATGGGATCTCATTAAATTAAAGAGCTTCTGCACAGCAAAAGAAACTACCATCAGAGTGAACAGGCAACCTACAGAATGGGAGAAAATTTTTGCAATCTACTCATCTGACAAAGGGCTAATATCCAGAACCTACAAAGAACTCAAACAAATTTACAAGAAAAAAACAACCCCATCAAAAAGTGGGCAAAGGATATGAACAGACATTTCTCAAAAGAAGACATTCATACAGCCAACAGACACATGAAAAAATGCTCATCATCACTGGCCATCAGAGAAATGCAAATCAAAACCACAATGAGATACCATCTCACACCAGTTAGAATGGCAATCATTAAAAAGTCAGGAAACAACAGGTGCTGGAGAGGATGTGGAGAAATAGGAACACTTTTACACTGTTGGTGGGAGTGTAAACTAGTTCAACCATTATGGAAAACAGTATGGCGATTCCTCAAGGATCTAGAACTAGATGTACCATATGACCCAGCCATCCCATTACTGGGTATATACCCAAAGGATTATAAATTATGCTGCTATAAAGACACATGCATACGTATGTTTATTGCGGCACTATTCACAATAGCAAAGACTTGGAATCAACCCAAATGTCCATCAGTGACAGATTGGATTAAGAAAATGTGGCACATATACACCATGGAATACTATGAAGCCATCAAAAAGGATGAGTTTGTGTCCTTTGTAGGGACATGGATGCAGCTGGAAACCATCATTCTTAGCAAACTATCACAAGAACAGAAAACCAAACACCGCATGTTCTCACTCATAGGTGGGAACTGAACAATGAGATCACTTGGACTCGGGAAGGGGAACATCACACACTGGGGCCTATCATGGGGAGGGGGGAGGGGGGAGGGATTGCATTGGGAGTTATACCTGATGTAAATGACGAGTTGATGGGTGCAGCACACCAACATAGCACAAGTATACATATGTAACAAACCTGCACGTTATGCACATGTACCCTAGAACTTAAAGTATAATAATAATAAATAAATTAAAAAAAATAAAAAAATAAAATAAAATAAAATAACAAAATTATTTTAACAATGTTGGGATGCATTAGCATTGCTTACTCTCCACTCTGATGTTTCCTTTTATGTTGATGAAGTTTCATGAGCATAATGCTCCTGGTCTCTCTCCTCCCCCTTTCTCATTCCTCCCCAGTGGAAGCAGAGTGACATCTGACTGGGGATAGTGGAGGGAAAGAACATGCATAGAACAATCCCTTGCTTTCTCTTCTCTCTTATGAATGAACTGCCTGAAGGATGTACATGCTCTCAGTGCTGAATGTAGTACTTCAGCACTCTCTCTGCCCAGGTAAGTCAATCTTACTTGGGAGTTTAGTTTGGAGAGGTCCACTTGCCTACAATATAAGAGAGTACCCAACACAAAACACACATTTTTAAAAGTACATAATACGTAAAGCGTATATTGAATTAAAAACTCCTGACTATTGCCAAATGAAGAAATAGAACATTGTAAGCAACCAGAGGCTCTCTGTGTGTCCTTTCTGGATCTCAACTCCATTCCTATAATAGCAGTCCTAGCAAACTAATACAGATTTTTGTAGTTGTTTCCTTTGCTATCTGACTTCCTGTGCGCAGCAATTTTGTGTGATTCATTCACGGTGTTGTATATAGCTGTAGTTCATTTTAATTGTCATTTAATTGCCAAGACTATATAAGAAGGTAGAAGCTTTCTCTATAGCTCTCCTGTTTTCTTTACAAGCATTTGCTAGAATCACCTCTAACATATATATTTCTATCAACAATCTCTTCAAAGCAATCTAGGCTTTTTCCAACATGCGCCTCAAAACTCTTCCAGCCTCAATGCAAAGCCACTTTTACATTTCTAGTTATTTGTTAGAGTAGCATCCTACTTCTTGGTTCTCAAATCTGTATTTGTTTTCAAGGGCTACCATAACAAAGTACCATAGATGGGATGGTTAAAAAAATAGAAATTTATTTTCTCACAATTCTGGAGACTAGACATCCAAGACTAAATTGCTGACAGGACTGGTTTCTTCTGAGTCTCTCTCCTTGGCTTGTAGATAGCCATCTTCCTCTGTCTGTTTCATAATCTCCTCTTCTTATAGATACACCAGTTCTAATGGATTAGGGTCCACGCTCACCTTATTTTACCTTAATCACCTCTTTAAAGACTCTATCTACAAATACAATCCTACATTCTAGGACTGCATCATATGAATTTGGGGGACAAGGGACACAATTCAGCCCTGATATGGTCTGTCTGTGTCCCAACCCAAATCTCATCTTGAATTGTAGTTCCCATAACATAATCCCCACATGTCCTTGGAGGAACCCAGTGGGAGGTAATTGAATCATGGGGATGGGTTTTTCCTGTGCTGTTCTCGTGATAGTGAATAAGTCTCACGAGATCTGATGGTTTTATAAAGGGCAGTTCCCCCGTACACGCTCTCTTGCCTGCCACCATGTAAGATATGTCTTTGCTCCTCGTATGCCTTCCGAACCATGATCGTGAGACCTCCCAAGCCATGTGAAACTGTAAGTCCATCAAATCTTTTTTCTTTATAAACTATCCAGTCTCAGGTATTTCTTCATAGCAGTATGAAAATGGACTAACACAAGGCAATAACACTATGAACCACACTTTTTTCCTCTTCCCTCAGCTAATCATCAGATATATGATTAACCCATAAGTCTATGAGTAACAAGAGGTTTGTTCAACTAAGGCCCATAATTACTGTAGTTGGGATTTAACTTTATTTGAATTTCAGCTAATGGATTAAGCCCTGGGTTTGATTCTCAGCTTTCTCCTCTCCTCCAGATAGAGTTGGTAAGAGCCTCTTTGCATGCAACCCAGCAGGGCTTGGGGGTTTCACAACTGGCTTTGAATTGCCAGTTCCTTGCCCAGAGCTACTCATGATATATTTGTAGAGCAGTCATGGTGTTCAGCAATAGTCATTTAGCACCTAATAGCTACTGTTTTGTTTAAAGGTCTCCAAAGCCTGATACGGGTGCATTCTCTTTCACTAGCACACCCTCTCAATTCGCTGCCAATGAATGTTTTACAATATGATCAACACCTGTGTGAAGGGGCGATTTGTGTGTCACCTACTACTATTGATGGGTCTCCACGGCCAGCTGGGAAGTGAACGATATCGCCTCAAATCCTACCTTGACAGTTACTTTCTCAGACCACTTCTAACACCAGCTGTCACATACTGATTTATCAAGAAACAAGTGCTGAGATGGGTCTTGGTGTGTGCAATGCTTTATAGGAACTAACGCCTGTGAAGAAAACCAGACTGGGGCAGGATTGAGCAGGGAAAAAAGCTGAACTGAGATAAAGGTCCAACAAAATCTAGAGCAAGTAAATAAGGCTTAAACGGCCAGGCTCTAAGAGCCCAGCCTCATTCAGTAACCTGGTATGAGCTGCTGCCCTTAAGAGGGATGATCTTCGTCAATGTAGTTCTCTGCAACTGAGGCTGACCACAAAGGAGTTGGCAACTGAAAGCTGTTGGCCGACTGCACTCACTGCACCTGGGCTACAGGTCCTTCCTTGAAAGAGGGTCTTGGAGGCAACTCTTTAAGCCCGGAAAAGGCACTTAAGTCTTCTGAGTGTATGCCTCAGGAGTGGAAGTTTTGGGTGATAGAGTATTTGTAACTTTCACTTTAGCCAACAATGCCAAAACAAACTCTTCCAATGTGGTTTTACTAATTTACACTCTTAAGGGTTTAAGAGACTTTTAGTTGCTTCGCTTCTATGTCAATACTTAGTATTGTCTTTTGGTTTCATTTTAGCTTCTCTGGTAGGTCTGTAAGGGTGTTATATTTTGGTGTTTATTTGCATTTCACAAATTACTAATGTAGTTATGCTCTCTTTCATGTGTTTACCAGTCAATGTGGAAAAACTCTTGGAGAAGTGGCCATTTAAAGAATTTGGTCCTTAAAAAAATGGTGTCGTATTGTGTATATGAGGTCTTTAGTTGTATATGGTGTAAGCATTTTTTTTTTTTTTTTTACTTTGAGGCTTTTAATAGTATATTTTGATGGAGAGAAGTTTTAATTCTTCTGTAGTGTAGTGCAATGTTTTAGTCTTTCTACAGATTTTCTTTTTGTGTTTTTTTTAGAAAGTCACTCTCAGCATCATAAATATGTGCCCCTATAATATCTGCTAAAACATTTTTGTTTTGTTATACACCTTCAGCTCACTAAGAATTAATTTTTGTGTATGATGTGAGGTAGAGAAGAGTTCCAAAAATTCTTTCCCATATAAAGCTACTTTTATTTTAGCATAAATAACCAAAAAGACTACAGATAACATCCCTACTGCTATACTGTACAAAGTAATGAAATTCAGAAAATACTAAGGTTTTCTGTAACAAATATCCCCCAAATTTAAGCATCTCAAAACCCACAAAGTTTATTTCTCATTTACATTTGTTCATCCTGAGTGGGCATTGGCTTTACGTCACAGCCTCTATCTGGAACTTTGCTGGTCTTCGTGGCAGAGGGGAAAGGAGAAGGGAGGAAAGCTCTTAAATCTTTTGCCCTGAAGTGATACTAACTTTTGCTCATATTTTAGTGGCCAAAGCTAGTACATGGTCAACAATTCAACAATTATGTGTACATATTATTTGTGCAGAGAAGGCTGGCAAATTTTGGCAAATAGTAATGCATTCTATCACACAGCTTTACAATGAAACAAGTGTCTATACATTCATCAGGAAGCTGCTTGTCTTTCTATTGCTTTCCAGTCAATCTTTGCACCAGTGGAATACTATCTTAAGTACTAGAACTTCAGGCATTTAAATAATCAGTACAGTGTACAGTAGTCCTTTCAGCTTGTTCTTCAAGAATATCTTGGGGGTTTTTTTTGTTTGCTTTTTTGTTGTTTTTGTTTTTTAAACCTGTTGCAGTTGTATTTTTAAAAATATTTTAACTTGAAAGTTTTACAATGGCAAAAATAATGGTTTGAATTTTGATTAGAATTTTATTGGCTCTGTGACCTCATGAAGCTAATAATTCATTTTTCCTTCTATCTGGGAAAGATGATGGAACATCTACATTGATAAAGTTACCGCATTCAAAACATATATATTATGTGTTAGTAAATAAACTGGATGGTGCCCTAAGTACTGAGATTTACAGTGAATATGGGTTCCCATCCTTTATGAAGCTCACAGTTTGAGGGGCAATCTGTAAGAGTGGCAGATTTGTAAAGAACGCAGAGTTTGATGGCAGAATATAGCAAAATTCTTATTTGATTTCAACAAATATGACCGAGCATGTACTCAAATCACCTGTCTAGGTATTACAGGATCCCAAAGTTGAATTCTGCACTCTAGAAGCACCCAATATAAAGTACGAAGTGATAGAATTCTGAACTCTAGAAGAATCTAATATAAAGTACAAAATGATAAATGTCTTGAAGAAGCAACAGATGCAGTTCTGAAAAAAATAAGAGCCAGAAAGATTTCTTCCTGCCCTGAAGCAAAATTAAGAAGTGAATGGGAGGGCATTCAAGGCCTTGTGCATGAACAATGCCTCATCATTATTTCCCGTTGATTCATATGGCTTCTTTTAGGACTTTTATACTAAAACGTCTGGCCCTTTAAATCATGAAATTTATTTTTATTTCAGGTGACAAATTTTAGGAAAAGGAAAAGTATAACAGCTGCATCCTAATAAGGTATTTATAATTTTGCTCACTGAATTTCAAACCATGCATTCAGAGAAAACGCATTACGAGTGAATTATGAGTTTAAAAATTTCTGCAGAGCTTTTTTTTTTACTTTTGTTTATTTTTTGCCAAGAGAGTTAATTGCAAAACCTTATATTAATAGAACACTAAGGGCAAGCTTTCTAACTGTAAGTCAAAAATTTAAGTGTAAGTCAAAAAATTCCAAGTTATGTTTCCCTTAGTAACTGTAACTAATCTTTTTGTACACATAGTGAAGCAATAATATTAATATTTTGTGCAAAATGTATATAAAAGCTGGGTTGTAGTCACTGTATAGTAAACATCATTGCATTTTAAAAATCTGTTGTGTTTTTAAGTTCTGACCTGAAATTGGAGTGGCTGTTGGGAACATTTTATAGTGTATCTTCAGATGCAAATGACTTTATCTAATCTATTTAAAAATCACTTTTAAAATTTTAATATCAGTTCAGTAGATTTTGTTTCTGAAATTTAATATACTATTGAATCTTTAAGATACTTTGTACATTTATCTAAAAAAAATTCAGGGAGAATAAAATTTGTTTTCACATTGGTCATATTAAGAATTTGGGGTTATAATTGAGGTGCACCTGCAGATATAGCTCTTTATAACATAGATGTTAAAAATGTCTTGACTCAAAACCAGAGTCTTCAGCACTTCAGACAGCAGGTTAAATCAACTTGTTTGTTGATAGTTTATAAATTCAGTTCCCACCAAACTAAATCGGGTGCTTCAGTTTTTTTTTTTTTTTTTTTTTTTTTTTTTTTTTTTTGAGACGGAGTCTCGCTGTCGCCCAGGCTGGAGTGCAGTGGCCGGATCTCAGCTCATTGCAAGCTCCGCCTCCCGGGTTTACGCCATTCTCCTGCCTCAGCCTCCCGAGTAGCTGGGACTACAGGTGCCCGCCACCTGGCCTGGCTAGTTTTTTGTATTTTTTAGTAGAGACGGGGTTTCACCGTGTTAGCCAGGATGGTCTCGATCTCCTGACCTCGTGATCCGCCCGTCTCGGCCTCCCAAAGTGCTGGGATTACAGGCTTGAGCCACCGCGCCTGGCAGGTGCTTCAGTTTTACAGCCATACTTTGCACAGCTACTGGGGCAAATATCTTACTAGCGTTTTCCATTGCTTTTAATAGGAACTAGCAGCTGGATGTGGTGACTCACACCTGTAATCCCAGCACTTTGGGAGACCAAGGTGGGTGGATCACCTTAGGTCAGGAATTTGAGACCAGACTGGTCAACATGGTGAAACCCCATCACTACTAAAAAACAAAACAAAACAAAACAAAACAAAACAAAACAAAAAAAAACAAAATGTTAGCCAGGTGTAGTGACAGGTGCTTGTAATCCCAGCTACTCAGGAGACTGAGGCAGGAGAATCGCTTGAACCTGGGAAGCAGAGGTTGTGGTGAGCCGAGATCGCACCAGTGCACTCCAGCCTGGGTGACAGAGCAAGACTCGGTTTCAAAAAAAAAAAAAAAAGGAACTAGCAAGAAATCCTAGAAAAGTCAATGAAATATATTCTTATTAATAGGCAAAGCCCAACATAAACTATATGGCCTAGTACAGGTGTTCAAGAGAATCATTTTTATATACAAACAAAATTCATTAGTAGTAGTACAAAATACCAGTACAGTTAGACACTGAGGACACACACAAAAAAGGACTCACAGGCTAAAAAGGCAATACTTTTTTGCTTGAAATATTTAATTTTGTCTTTCTTGCTCTGTGTTCCTGCCTGGTTTTGGTATGTTTAACTGGTTCTTTATAAATGCCTTTTGATACTTTTGTATATTCCATTTCTAATCTGTTGTTTTCATCCATCTTGGTTCCTTACATTTTTCTGGTTACCTAACCTTTATTGTCCAATTACTCCTTTTGTTTATCCTAGGCCTGTGTTTGTCTCTTTGCTTTGATTTGTGTATACTTAGTTATTGTCACATCTGTCCTGAATTCATGTCCACAGATGATGTTCTAATAAACACTTACTGGCCGGGTGCAGTGGCTCACGCCTGTAATCCCAGCATTTTGGGTTGCCTATGTGGGTGGATCACAAGGTCAGGAGATTGAGACCAGCCTGGCCAACATGATGAAATCCTGTCTTTACTAAAAATACAAAAATCAGCCAGACATGGTGGCGCACGTCTGTAATCCCAGCTACTCGGGAGGCTGAGGCAAGATTATTACTTGAACCCAGGAGGCAGAGGTTGCAGTGAGCTGAAATCTCGCCACTGTACTACAGCTGGGTGACAGAGCAAGATTCCATCTCAGAAAAACAAACAAACAAAACAAAACAAAACACCTGATGATTGCAGATTTGCCCTGTGCTTCTGTGTGATGGTTCATTTTTATGTCAACTTGTCTACGTCACAGTACCTACATATTTGGTCAAAAGTTACTCTGAATGTTTCTGTGAAGGTATTTTTTTTTAAGATGAGACTAATATTGGAGTCAGTGTACTTTGAGAAAAATAGACTACCCTCATGATGTGAGAGGGTCTTATTCAGTCCGTTGAATCCTTAGAAGAAAAAGATTGACCTCTCTGGAAGAAAGGAGAAGGAATTTAGCCGGTAGACCACTTTTGGACTCAAACCTCAACTCTCCCCCAAGCCTTTAGCATATTCTACAGGTTTTGGACTTGCTAGGCCTCTAAAATTTAATGAGCCGATTCCTTAATCCATCTCTCTCTCCCACTCCCCGCTCTGCGTACACACACACATACATCTATAAAATACACATATATACTATATAATAGATAGTCATATATTATATATAATATATACTGTCATATAATATAGTTATATAATATATACATATAGAGATTTTATATATAAGCATATTATACATAGAGATATTTTATGTAAAATATGACCAATGTAAAAACCAACTTATCCACCCTGAAATTATTTTACATAAAATCTCTTTAGATGTGTATAATCTGTTTCTCTGAAGAACCTTGACAAATAGATCCTGATTTGATGGAATCTGAGCCTTTGTTCTGCTCTCAACCCTCAGGGCTGAACAAGTGCTATGCTATGAATACATTCCCCTTATTCATAATTGAGACCTTTGGCTAGTCCGAAAACCTAGGCCATGGCAAGTAATACTTAGAAGAAGCAGTATTAGGCTTTGCAATGTTTCTATACTCTCAATATGAACAAGCAGAATTATATGACACTATCTCCATCATCTATGTCCATGTCAATGCCTATATGATTGTGTGATGCCTTCAGTGCTTGTGATGCAAGCAGAAGTTCTCACAAAAAATGGGGGTTGGGGTCATCAGGCAGTGACTCATGTCTGTAATCCCAGCACTTTGTGAGGCTGAGGCAGGAGGATCTCTTGAAGTCAGGAGTTTGAGACCACCCTGGCCAAAATGGTGAAACCCCATCTTTACTGAGAATATAAAAATTAGCCATGTGTGGTGGTGCACACCTGTAATCTCAGGTACTCAGTAGGCTGAGGCATGAGAATTGCTTGAAGCCAGGAGGCGGAGGATGCAGTGAGCTGGGATCATGCCACTGCACTCCAGCCTGGGTGCCAGAGTGAGACTCCTTCTCAGAAAAACAGAAACAAACAAACCAAAAAAATATTTGAGACTGATTTATTCTCTTAAATAGCAAAACTGGAGGTAAGAGATCATGTTCGAGGTTGTCTGTGACACAGCTCCATGCTATTTTTTCACTCCATCTTCTACTTGTTGGATGCTTGTTGTTTAAGTTTCATGTTTGTTACCTCAATATTGCAAGATGGCTGCTGTAGCTACAGGGAGTCATTCATATTTAAGCCAAAAAGTGGGGAAATACTGGCACTGTCTCTGTTCTTTTTCTTGTTAACAATGTGCTTAATTATCTCTTCTTTGATGTGCTCATACATAGATGTTTTAAAAAGGGTAGCTGTACAAAGTCAGGAATCTCCTGGTTCTCAAATATACACTAAATCAAAAGGCTGGGAAAAAAAGTTCAGGATACCTTTAGTCCACTCTTTCCTTTTTTAACAGTTGTATTTAGTGTAAAATCCAACTGTTATATATATAACTGTTATAGTTCAATGACTTTTAGTATTTTTAGAATTGTGTGATGATCACCACAACTAGTATTAGAACATTCTCATCATCCACCTCCCGCATCCACAAATTCCTCAGACACATTTGCAGGCAACCTCTATTTACATTCCTGCTTCAGAAAGCCACTGTTCTATTTTCTGTCTCTATTGATTTGACTTTTCTGAAAATTTTATATAAATGGAATTATACAAATAGTATTTAGCATTTGATATCTTTCACTTTGTATGTTTTTAAAGTTCATTCAGGTAGTAGCATATTCCAGTAACATTTGTTCTTATGGCTGCGTTCCAATGTATGGATATATCCTATTTTGTTTATCCATTTGCAAGTAATTGACTATTTTATACATTTAGACTGTTATGAATAATGCTGTTATAAACACTTATGTATGTTTTTCTGTCTACATACTTTGTTTCCCTTCAGTATATTCCTCGGAATACCACTGCTTGAGTTGCATAGTAAATTTATGTTTAACCTTTAAAGAAATTGCCAGTCTATTTTACAAAGTGGCTGCACCATTTAACATCCTTACCAACAATAAATGAAGGTTCCAGCTTCTCCAGATTCTTATCAATCTTTGTTATTGTCTGTCATTCTGATTAGTCATAGTGGATATGAAGTGGTATTAATTTCATTGTTTTAATTCACAGTCCCCTAATGGCAAATATTCCTAAGTATCTTTTCATGTGTATTTTAGCCATTTGATTATCTTCTTTAGTGAGATGCATATTAGATCTTTTACCAATTTCTAAATTGGAAGTTTTGTGTTCACATTGAGTTATACATGTTCTTTATATATTTTGGATGGAAGTCCTCTGTCACATATAATGATTCACAACTATGTTCATTCTTTCTGTGGCTTCTCATTTATCTTAATGACATATTTTGAAATAGAAATGTATTATTCTGGTGAGTTCTGAGTTTTTCTTTTATGGATTAAGCTTTTGGTATACTACTTCAGAATTGTTCCCAGATCATGAAGAGGTATTCTTTTATGTTTTCTTGTACAAGATGTATGGTTTTTGCTCCTACATTTCGGTTAACTTTTTACTTGGGGTTAATTTATATAGCATGAAGTAAGGCTCTTAATTTATAGTTTTGGATATCAAATTGGCAAACATTGTTGAAAAGACTATCCTTTCCCCCATTAAATTGCCTTGGTACATTTTGTGTAAGATCACTTGACTGTAAATATTCTGTTCCATTGATCCATATGTTTATCTCTATGCCAGCATCATCTGTTTTGATTATTGTAGTTTGATAGCAAGTATTGAAATTAGAAAGTTTATACCCTCTAAGGTTTTTTCCTCAAAATCATTTTGGCTATTCTGGAACCTTTGCATTTCCACATAAATTTTAGGGTCAACCTGAACATTTCTGCAAAGAAAAATCTACTGGGTTTTGGATAGAAATTATAGTGAATCTACAGATCAATTTGGGAAAAATTGTATCTTTATAATATTGTCTTCCAATCCATGAACATAAAATGTCTCGCCATTCATTTAAATCTTGTTTCAGCAACTGTATAAAACATTTTTACTTTTTGTTAAATTTTATTTATAAGTAGTTTATTCTTTTCAGTGTTCTTGTGAGTGAAATTTTTACCTGAGTTAATTTTTAGACTGTTCATTCCATTACTTACAATGGTTCTATGTACCACAACTTATGATGGTGTTACATACCAATAAACCATTGTAAGTTAAAAAAATCACAAGTCAAAAATGCATTTAATAAATGTAACCTACTGAACAATGAAGAGTAGCCTAGCTTGGCCTAAATATGCTTGGAACACTTACATTAGCCTACAGTTGGGCAAAATCATCTAACACAAAGCCAATTTTATAATAAAGTGTTGAATATCTTATCTAAGAGTATTGTACCACATATTGCTAGCCCAGGAAAAGATCAGAATTCATTATTTCAAGTACAGTTTCTACTAAATGCATATCATTTTAACATAATTGTAAATTTGAAGCATCATAAATTGAGTGGTAGTAAGTTGGGGACCATCTATGGAAGTACAATTCATTTTCCTTTTTGATATTACTCTTGGATTCTTACAACTTGCTGAACTTGTTTATTAGTACAGTCATATGCCACATAACGTTTCAGTCAAGGACAAACTATATATAGGAGGATGGTCTCATAATATGAGCTGAAAAGATTCTATTGCCTAATGACTTTGTAGGCATCACAATGGCATAGTGTAACACAGTGTAACACATTACTCGTATGTTTGTAGTGATGCTGATGTAGAGAAACCTATTGTGCTGCCAGTTGCCTAAAAGTATAACACATATAATATATAGAGTACATAATTCTTAAAAATTATAAATCACTGATATTGGTTTATATATTTAATATATTATATTTTTATCATTATTTTAGAGTATATTCCCTCTACTTATAAAAAAAAAAGTCATGGCCAGGCACAGTGGCTCACTGTATCTCAGCACTTTGGGAGGCTGAGGAGAGTGGATCACGTGAAGTCAGGATTTCAAGACCAGCCGGGACAACATGGTGAAACCCCATCTCTACCAAAAAATACAAAAATTAGCCAGGTGTGGTGACGTGTGTCTGTAGTCCTAGGGGAGGCTGAGATGGGAGAATTGCTTGAACCTGAAAGGTGGAGGTTGCAGTGAGCTGAAATCCTACCACTGTACTCCAACATGGGCAACAGAGTGAGATGCTGTCTCAAAAAGAAAGTTACTTGTCAAGTAGCCTCAGGCAGGTCCTTCAGGAAGTACACCAGAAGAAGGCATTGTTATGAGAGATGACAGTTCCATGTGTGTTACTGCCCCGGAAGACCTTCCAGTGGGACAAGATGTACAGGAGGAAGACAGCAATTCTGACCCTGAGGAGGCCTAGGCTAATGTGTTTGTGTCTTACTTTTTAACAAAAAAGTTTAAGAAGTAAAAATAAAAGATAAAAAGTTAAAGAGAAAAGTTTATAGAATAAGAATATAAAGAAAATATTTTTATAGCTGTAATATGTTTGTATATTAAGCTAAGTGTTATTGTAAGAGTCAAAGTTTAAAGGTTATAAAGTGAAATTAGCAGTAAGTTACAGTTAATTTATCATTGAAGAAAAATGTTTTTGTATAAATTTAGTGTAGTGTAAGTATACAGTGTTTATAATTTCTACAGTAGTGTACAGTGATGTCCTAGGCCTTCACATTCACTTACCACTCACTCACTGACTCACCCAGAGTAACTTCAGTCTTGCAAGCTATATTCATGGTTAAGAGCCCTATACAGATAAACCATTTTTCATCTCTTATATTATATTTTTACTATATCTTTTCTATGTTTCGATATGTTTAGATACACAAACATGATTGTTACAATTGCCCATAGTATTCAGTATAGTGACATGCTGTATAGGTTTGTAGCCCAGGAATAATAGGCTATAGCATATAGCCTCGGCTATTGCCTAGGTCCATAGTAGGCTATGCTAACTAGGTTTGTGTAAATGCACCCCAAGATGTTCTCATAAGAATGATACTGCCAAACAATGCATTTCTCAGAATGCATTCCCATTGTTAAGTAACAGTTATGATTACTAGTGGTTTTTGTTGTTGTTGTTGTTGTTGTTCTGGTTGTTTTGTTTTGGTTTTGGTAGGGATTTCTTTAGATTTTCTATAAAGAGTATCATGTCATTTGCTAATAGATTCTTTGCCTTTTAGAATCTGAATTAATTTTTTTTTCAGCTAGGTTGAACTGACTAGAGCACTGAGTGTAGTATTCATCGAAAGTGGCACAAGCAAATGCTCTTGCCTTATTCCTTATCTTACAAGAAAAGCATTCTGTTATTCACCATTAAATATGATTTTAGGTGTATGTTTTTCACAGCTTCCCTTAGGTTGAGAAATTTCCCTTTTATTACTACTTTGTTGAATTTAAATCATAGATGAGTATTACTTTTTGTTAAAGGCTTTTTCTGCATCTATTGTCATGATTGTTTTTTGTCCTTTATTTTATTAATATGGTATATTAATTGATTTTCAGATGTTAAACCAACCGTGCATCCTGGAGATAAATCCTACTTGGTCATGGTGTATCTAATCCTTTTTACATATTGCTGAACTGATGTGTTGCTAATATTTTGTTGAAGATGTGTTTTGATGTCTATATTCATGATGAATATTGATCTCTAGTTTTTTAAATGAATTATATGACTGGCTTTTGGTATCAGGGTAATACTGACTGTAAAGTAAGTTAAGCATTGCCTTTTCTATTTTTAAAAAAAGTTTATGAAGGATTAGTATTATTTCTCCTTTAAGGATTACATAGAACACCTTTTTTGGATCAAGCCATCGGGCCCTGGGCTTTTCCTTGTAAGATTTGTAATTAATTCATTATTTATTAGAGATCTATTCAGGCTTGTTGTTGAGGTAGTTTTTATAAATTTTTTGTTTAAAGAAATATAGTTCATCAAAGTTGTCTTAAGTTGTTGAAATATAGTTATTCATAACATTCTCTTACAATTCTTTTAAAATTTTTCAGTTGTGTAGTCTAGTTGTCTTCTTTGTTTCCTTTTTTTTAGTTTTTGTTTTTATTTTTTTAATAATGATAGGGTCTTGCTATGTAGCCCAGGCTGGTCTTGAACTCCTGGGCTCAAATAATCCTCCTGCTTCTGCTTCCTGAGTAGCTGGGGCTACAAGCATGAACCACCATGCCTGAACTCCTCTTCCATTTAATATTTAAAAATTTGATCATTTGAGTCTTCTTTATTTTTGTCATGGTTTGTCTAGCAAAAGGATCCTCATATTTTTTGATCATTAAAAATTACTGGTATCACTGATTTATTCTACTGTTTTTCTGTTTTCTACTTTATTGATTTTCACACTAATCTTTATTATTTTCTTTCTCCTTTTGAATATTGTGAAAAATGCTCCTATGAACACTCATGTTAAAGTTTTTGTGTAAAGGTATGTTTTTAATTTTCTTGAGCATATACCTATGAGTGAAACTGATAAGTCATGCTAATTCTGTTTACTTTTTGAACAACTGAAAAACTATTTTGACAGTGGCAGGTTATTGATTTTTTAGTTTTCCTAATATAGACATTTAAAGCTGTTAAGCACGGCTCAAGTTGTATCTCATAATTAATATATTGTGCTATGGTTTGAATGTGTCCTTCGAAAAGCATGTGTTGGAAACTTAATCCCCATTGGAATGTTATTAAGAGGTGAGACTTTTAAGAGGTGACTAGGCCATGAAGTCTCTGCCATTATTAATGGATTAATACCATTATGGAGTGGGTTTGTTATCTTAGGAGTGTATTCCTTACAAAAGGATGAGGTTGGCTCCCTTTTGTTATCTCTCTCTCTCTCTCTCTCTCTCTCCCCCTCTCTTTTTGCCTTTCTGCCATGGCATGACACAGTTAAGAAAACCCTTGCCAGATGCCAACCTCTCAATCTTGGATGTTGTAGCCTCCTGAACTAGAAGCCAATCAATGTCTGTTCATTGTAAATTACCAAGTCTGTGGTAATAGTATTATAGCAGCACAAAATTTAGACATGTTGTATTTCCATTGTCACTCAGTTTAAGAAACTTTCTAACCTGTTATTTTTTTTCATTGATCCATCAGTTTTTTATAACTGTGTTGATTAATTTTTTAATTTTTTTCTGCTGTTGATATGTAACATGATTATATTATAGTTGAAGTATACATTTAATATGATTTCCATCCTTTTAGATTTATTTAGTCTTATTTTATAGCCTGGAGTATTACCTTGGGGGATGTTTTTGTGTGATTGAAAGGACGAGGATTTTGTTGCTGGATGAAGTGTTTACTAGTTATCAGTTAGGTCCAATTTGTTTATATTGTTGGATAACTCTTCTATATCTTTGAAAATATTCTCTCTAGGTGTTCTATCAGTTCTTGAGGGTGAGATATTGAAGTCTGTATCTATTATAAAATTGTCTAATTCTCTTCTCAACTGTCAGTTTTTGCTTCATGAATTTTGGGGCTCTATTTTTAGATGTGCTTATGTTTATAATTGTTATATTATTGATTAACACTTCTATTATAAAATGTCCCATTTTGTCTGTAGAAACAGTTTTGTCTTTAAAACTATTTGATATTAGTATAGCCACTCTGAAACTCTTGTGGTTATTGTTGGTATGGTGTGTATTTTTTATTTTCCTTGAACTTATTTTTGTAATTAAATATGAAGAGTGTCTCTTGCAGACTGCATACAGTTATCCTTTATCCAGTTAGACAATTTCTTTATATTTAAACAGTACGCATTATTACAGTTATTGGTATGGCTATGCCTGCTATTTTGCTATTTGTCTTCTATATGTCTCTTTTTTTTTTGTTATTTTCTGTTCTTCCTTTAGTGTCTTCTTATGTGTAAAATAGATACTTTTGCCTGAACTAATTTTGTAGTCTTTCTCTCAATGTATGGCCATGGATGTCTCTGCTCAGATATTTTAAGTGGACTATTTAAATTCCTTTTGGGTTATTCTCCTATAAAGTTGTTTTCTTACTGGTTTCTGTAGCTGTCATTATATATATCTTAGTACATTCTACTTTGATTAATACTAACTTAATTCCAGTATAATATAGAAACTTTAGTCCAAAATAGCCACATATTCTCCTCTATCCTTCATGATAGCATTGTTGTATATATTTGTTTTTTAATTTATGGGCCTAAAATTTCATTTTAAATATTGTTTTATGTAATTTTAAAAAAATGATTTGATAATAAAATTAACAAAATAAATGTGTGCTGCCTTTTATATTAACTAGACAGTTACCTTTACCATTGTCTGTTGTTTCTTTTTGTGATTTGTGTTGCCATCTGATGTCATTCTCTTTCAGTTTGCAAAAATTCCTTCAGGAGAAAAGAAATTCTCTCAGTATTTATCTTAAAATGCCTATTTGACCTTCATTTTAAAGAATAATCTTCCTTAATATCAAATTTTTAGTTGACTTTTTTCCTTTTAGCTCTTTGAATATGTCATCCCAGTGCCTTCTGCTCTTCATTTATTCCTAATGAGATGCCAGATATTAATTTTATTGTGGTTTCACTCTGTGTGACAAGTCATTTTCCTTACACTTCTTTCAAGATTTTTTTTTTTTTGACAGAATACATTGATTTGATGCATATAGATATGGATGTTTTATTTATCCAATCTGGAGATTGTTGAGCTTCCAAGATGCATAAGTTAATACTTTTCATCACTACCTGAACATTTTTTGGACATTATTTCTACAGTCTTTCTAGCCCTTTCTGCTTTCTTCACCCTCTTTTACTCCCATTATGCATATGTTGATGTGTTCGATGGTGTTGCACAAGATTTGAGGATTGTTTGTCTTTTATTTTTAAAAATTGTCCATTTTTGAGATTAGAATCTTCTATTGGTATACAAGTTTATTGATTCTTTCACCAGCTCACGTCTGTTCTTGACCCCTCAGTTTTATTTTCATTTCAGTTATTGTACTTTTTGACAGAAGACTTTCCAGTTGGTTCAGATAATTTTTATCTGTATTGACATTCTCTATTTGATGTGCCACTATCATCATTGTTTCCTTTAGTTCTTTGAATATATTTATAATTGTGATTTCAGTGTCTTTATCTTCTAAATCCAACATCCAGGCCCCCTCAGAGACAATTACCATCAATTGCTTTCTCCCCACTGTGTATGTGACACATTGTTGTTTCTCTGAATGGCTCGCATTTTTGGCTGCATAGTGGATGACTTGGAAAATGTACCATAGCAAATCAGAATTCTGATTTCTCCTCTTGCCAGGTGTTGTAGTTCTGTTTTGTGTCTTTGTTGTTGTTGTTGTTTTGCTTGTTGTTGGTTTAGTGACTTGCCTGAACTAATTTTGTAAAGTCTGTCTCTCCCTCAGTGTGCGGCCATGGTTGTCTCTGCTCAGGTTTTTGTTTCTTTTTACATTTTCTTTCTAAGCCTGACATCTAGAGATTAGTTCGTAGAACTCAGTGATCAGATAGTAATTGGTCAAAATTATACTTACACACCTTGGGCCAATAAATCTTCCACCCTTTGCCAGTAGATCTGGGTATGTGTTAAGGAATGCATTCGAAGTTCAGGCAGTTTACAAGTGTGTTCTAGTTTTTACTTTTTGCTAGGCCACCTCATGTCACCTTTCTACACTAGGCCTCAAATTCAGTCAGTGACACATAGGTAGCTAGGGCCCTCTGGTGTCTCCTGAGTATGCACTCACTCTTATGCTTATGTAGACCAGCCTTCTAGACCAAAGAGATATGAGAAGCATATCCAGACCCATTGTAGTTGCCTTATTTTCTGGATATTCCTATTAAATTTCTGGCTAGTGTGCTAGTCTGTTGCTTGACACAAGCAGTATAGCAACCTCAGACTAGTGGGGTTGGTTTCTTTGAATCATTGCAACCATTATTACTATTGTTTCAACAGCTTTGCTGGGGTTGGGCTTTTCTCCAAATCAAGTTAGCTTCCTCTGGCAACAGAGGTGTTCTCACAGCTTGCCTCTCTCTAGTTGAAATACTGGGCTAATGGGGCTGAGGGTAGGAGTGGGATGGGAGCAACCTTAGGCTCAGACACTATTTACTGCCTTCATAGAAGTTTTAGTAACTTTACTTGAATTAAATCTTCCAATTTGTTGTATGCCTTTAGCTGACGTTTAGAGCACAGAAGTTGCTGTTTTTAACAATACTGTCCACTTTTATTATTTCCTTTTGCCGAGAGAGTTGGCTGAGCTTCTCATTCTACCAGTCTAGGAGTTACATTGTTTTCATCAGAAAAAGTGAAAGTTTTCCTCGAAGACTAGGATAACGTCTAATTATACTTCATTGAACAAAGCTGTGTCACATAACTCCTTGGTGCAAGGGAAACTGAAGTCAAAGAGAAATTAGCTTTCATAGCCCCTATAATGAACGCTGGCTAGTGAGAAAATGTATATGTGGACATAGGCTTGAGGTTAGACAAACAATAATGCTCCACCCCTCTAGCCCTTGTTACCATAAGTATAAAATGCAAGTATTTGTTTTAACACTTAAATATTAGCAACACTATTCCAAAGGCAATTGGGCATTGATTTCATTAGGTCTCAAGTTGAAGGATGTAGAGAAAAAGAAATCTGCTTATTTTCAAAGGCATACACACTGAGGTTAAACTACATGAGTTTTATGCTATGAATCATGTATGAACATAGTAACCTTGGGCAAGTTACAGAACTTCTCTATCCTTTTGACATATATCCATTTGACATATGTCAAATGTGGATAACAATTATTCTTCAAGGGTTGTCGTAAGAAATGTCTGTGAAGCAGTTTGCCAGGAGTCTGGCTCACAGCTAGTGTCTAACAAATATTAAGCTCCTGTGGTCATAAGTCACTTTCTAGAAAAATCAATCCAACTTAATATGGAAGTCTTCCTTTGTTGCCCCAGAATATTTTTCAGTGATGATAAAACTGGAAGGAAGATGCTTTCTTATGTCATAACCATGGAATACTCTAATGACCAGCAAATATGATATTTCATGTAGAGAAGTGCCTGGTTTTCAGTGAATGAAACTGAACCTAGGCAAGCTACCAGCTGATGCTTGGTACCTTTCCTTCTAGGATTGAGGCATGGAACCAGCAACCCCAGCTTGAAAATAACAACATTGTATGAAAGCTGGAGAGATCCTAGTGGACTGTTTACTATTTAGAATATGAGATGGGAAGGAAGAATAGAAATGAACTGATTAAATAATATTTTTGAAAGCATATTGGCAGTGTTTATTACCATAGTTGACCCTTGAACAACAAGTTTGAACTTCATGCGTTTACTTACGTGTAAATTTTCTTGTCTCTATCACTCCTAAGACAGCAAGACCAGCCCCACCTCTTCCTCCTTTCTCAGTGTACTGAACTGTGAAGATGAGGTCAAAAAAAGATCTTTATGATGATCCACTTCCACTTAATAAATAGTAAATATATTTTCTCTTCCTTATGATTTTCTCGATAACATTTTCCTTTCTCCAGCTTGTTTTATTGTAAGAATATAATATATAATACATATAACCTACAAAATATGTGCTGATTGTTTGTATTATCAGTAAAGTCAATGGTAGTCTATTAGTAGTAAAGTTTCTGAGGAGTCAAAAGCTATATGAAGACTGCACAGGGGCTGATTTTCCTCACCCCATATGGTTCAAGGGCCAACCGTATATGTGTATATACATATAAATGGTATATATTTCTCATTGTGGTCAAATACAGAATAGATTTCTGATATTATAAAATGACAGTTCACTTATGGATAATTGGAAAGGAAATGAAAAATAAATGAGCTCCCATGAATATACTGAGAGTAACTAGCAGTCAGAAAAATAAAATCAGCATATAGATATATAGGTTATAATGTAATTTCATTTTCAATCAGCCAACAGTAATTGATAAAATTGGTTATAATAAAAGTAAAAGTATTTTAAAGGTAATACATTTTGTATTCATAATGAATTAATGATCATTGGTGATATCTATAAGTTATTATAGATTTTTATAATAAGTTGAAAAAAGTTTTGGTCACATTTTAGAAATAAAAGATATGTAGTGGCACAGTACTATCCAGAGATTTATCACAAGGGGTCAGAACTTTTGTGATGAATTGGGAATGGAAATAAGCTACTTCCATTAGTTTCATTTAAACATGAAGCAATAGGAACCATCTCTATTATGGTTACTGCAATTACCACAGTTCTTGCCAAATTTTCCACCCACTGCTTATTAGCTCATTTCTCCAGAGAAGCAGTGCCTGAATATATCATTGTTGATGATACAGACAGCATGAATACATTTGCTCTTTTAAGGGGGGAGGATGGGATGAGGGCAGGTGCATTGTGTGCACAGTGACTAGCTCTCCACTGGGATGACAGTGATAATGTTTTTATAACCGGTCTCCTCTGAAATTTAGGTCACTGTTAGTGCTCTGTATTGCTTTTATTTCTCTAAATTTATTCCTGAAAATTGCTGACCACTTTTTCATTGCGTCTTCCTGCCTCATAATAGCTAAACTACAACTGCTGTTTCCTGATTACCTGAAACTGAGATCAGAATTGGTACCTAATAAATCCTCAAACTCTATACTAGCATTTTTGTAGCCATATGGTGATTTCAGAAAAGCTTGTCAAAATATATGAAAGGTAAAAATGTACAGACCTTTCAGCAAAATTCATTACAAGAAAAAATGTCCTTAGTAAGACACATATCAATTGTTTCATGTTGCTGTGAATTCCGTTGTGTAGGAAAGGCAAAGGTGTAATTCTTATTTAGACAAGCTGAGTGAGGGATTGAGAAAAGTCTTGTTCACTCTTAAGTGACCCTTTCCGACTTAAAGAGAGTACACAGAGACTATAAAGAAAAATCAAAGAGATGACAACTAAGGCTGAAGTTACACAACGGAATAAGAAGAATGAAAATGATGAGAAGGACTAAGAAAAAGAATTTCTAGATCCGAAAACAATATTTCACAGCAAGAATAAGAATAAGATGTGTTCTACTGTAAATGCCTTGCTGTGAAGCACCTTGCAGTGCTGTGAACTTAAGTCTAATGTCAAGATCTTTGCGTGTGGGAACTCCCAGGAGTCGGAGAATTTTTTTTTTTTTTTTTTTGCAAATTTCTACTACACTATAGAGTCTATCTAGGATTATTATATTTTATCATTTCAACCTGAGGAAAATGATTGATTAAAGATTCTCTGCTATTCTCTTGTATGTATAGACTACACGTATAGTAGGACCACAATACAACAAACACCAGCAGAGTATGGCAGTTAAGTGTCAGACTCTGGAGCCAAAATATGTTTGAATTCCAGTTCTAGTACTTATTAGGTATGTGATCCATGACCATGCCATTTTGCATTTATCTGCTTCAACATCCTTATCATTCATTAGCAATAATAATAGTGTGTAATAGGATTGCCCCACAATATACTGTTTCTAATCCAAATTTTTAAAAAATATAAATAATAACTGTAGCAAAGGGCTTTAATTTTTTCAGTGTGCAGGTGTCCACCTGAAAACACATTTACTTTTGTCAAGAATGTGGAAGATTATGGCAGGTTCAATTTGGATCAAGTGCCTACATTTTGATTGATCAACTATACAACCAGTGGTTTGTAGATGCATGGCAACTCTAATTCAGATTTTAAGATTGGGATCAAGGAATATTTCCCACAAAGATTAGGGTGCTAATTCCCTTATTGGACAGACAGATTAGTGAGTTTCTACTCTAAGATTTCGGTTGATTTAACTGAATGTTATAAAGAAATGTATGTTACCCTGTACAAAATTCCTGAGGTGAGCCTGTACATGTTGGTGACTTACAGGCTGCAGTCAATGGTACTTCTCATCAAAATACCATCATTCTCTGATTTGGGCACCATTTGTTTCCTCTTATATTGCTTGTTAGAAATACAAATGCACAGTGAATTTTTTACTTTTTGTAACTAAAAATGAATTACTTTTTCTTATCTCTCCCAATACAATAAGATGATATTTGGTATATACCTGTGTTCACAATAAGGTAATTACTATTTTTAGTGAATTGAATATATTGTGCTTTTATACAAATTCAGCCTAAATAATCAAGTTTCCACAATGTTTTTTTATAACTTTTTGGTGAAATTTCTGCTTTTATATGCTTTCGTGTTATAGCTGATCGTCTTTTCATTTCAACCTGAAGAGTTCCCTTTAGCACTTCCTATAAGGAAGATCTATTGTTGATGAAATTCCCCAGATTATGTTAATCTGGGAAAGTTTTTTTCTTTCCTTTATTTTTAATGGACAGTGTTGCTGGATAAAGTATTCTAGGTTGCAGGTTTTTTTAAAAAAAACTTTGAATACTTTGAATATATTATCTCACCTTCGTCTGGCCTATTTAGGCTCTTGTGCAGAAACCCACTGATAGTCTTCTGGAGGCTCTCTTGCATGTGACAAGTTGCTTTTCTCTTGTTGCTTTCAAAACTCTCCTTGACAGTTTTATTATAATGTGTCTTGATACATATCTCTTTGGAGTCAACCTGTTGAAGACCTTTGGGTTTCACAAATCTGAAGGTCCATTTTCCTTTTTGAATTTGGGAAAATTTCAGCCATTATCTCTTTATGCTTTCTTCTCATTTTCTTCTATTCTTTTTGTCTTTTCATAATAATATACTGGTTTACATGATAGAGTGCCATAGGTTCCTTTACTCTTTTTCATTCTTTCTTTAAAGTGTGATAATGTTTGGTTATCTGTCTTCAAATTCACTGATTTTTTTCTTCATCTTAATCAAGTCTGGGGTTGAGGCTCTATAATTAATTTTTCAGTTCAGTCATTGTATTATTCAGTCCCAGGACTTCTGTTTTTGTTGTTTCTTATAATTTCTACTTATTGAATTTATTTTGTTTGTGTATTATTTTTCTGATTTTATTTGAATGCCATTTAGATGTCTTGTAGCTCATAGAGCTCATTTAAGACATTTAAAGAAAATTCTTTATCAAGCAGTTCATGGATATCCATTTCCTGAGGATTGGTTACTGGAGCTTTGTTACCTTGGGGGTTGTCAGATTTGCCTGATTCTTCATGATCCTGTGGCTTTGTGTTTGTGTCTGTGCATTTGAAGGAGCAGTCATCTCTTCCAGTCTTTACAGACTAGTTGTGTAGTCTGTAGCAGATAGAGGCAGATAAAGACCTATCCTTGCCAAGTCCAGACAAGACTTCCTCCAGAATCATGACTGAGCAGACCTAGGGACACATCATGGGGTTTCTTCTGTATCCACAGTCAGGCCTGCAGTTGGTAGACCTGTTAATAGGAAGCACAAATGGGCATGGCTCCTGCCTAGTCCTCAGGCAGACAGAACTGCACTGGGAACTGCCCTCTGGGGTGCTGGAGCCAGACCATAAGTCTGGGTCCATTCAGGTCTGTAGTCAGGTCCCTGTGGTCAGCATACCAGTTATCAAGGGTGTCAGTAGGTATAGCTACTGCCTAGTTCTTGGATAGATGCGACAGCCTCCAGGACTGCTTACAAGTGGGGATGGAGAAAAGTCCACAGTGGATGGGACTACTTCTAAGTCTGTAGCCATATCCTCGGTGGCAGGCTTGCTACTGGAGTACTCAAAGCCACTTCCCTTGGTCCAGGGCTCCAATAGGGTGTCACAATTGCCTACTTGGGTCCTGAAGTTCCTACCAAAAAAAAAAAAAATTCTTGGATGGTTGCCAAATTATTTCTTCAGTGGGAGATGAAGACTGTAGACATTGTATTCTATCATTTGGCTGGTGTTACTTGCCCAGAACTTTTTAAATAGCATTGGTAATATAAACAAAACAGATTACTTCTGAGCCTTTATGAGCTAGGACAAGACACCTGACATACTGGTAATAATTAAAAATCATTATATTAATGGAACAGAAAAATTGATCCTTTATGTACTTTTATCTTTAAAAGGGTTAATTTATAAATAGACAATTTCTAGAGGGAATTTTATTTCTGTGATTCACCACAGTATCATACCTGAATTTTGGTAATTAGATCAAAACACAAAACATAATGCCCATGGATGGCCCTTATAGGAAGCAATAAATATGATTATATTATTAAACCTATTCTGCTAGATTATTAGCCTATTCTACTAAAATACATCATTTTGAATTAGGAGAAATACAATATTAACATTAATTTTTAAGCCATACACATTTAAAAATTACAAATTTCAGCATTATCATGTGTTCATTAGACGAATTATTATGATTATTATTATTTTTTGAGCTGGAGTCTTGCTCTGTCACCCAGGCTGGAGTGCAGTGGCGCGATCTCGGCTCACTGCAAGCTCCGCCTCCTGAGTTCACGCCATTCTCCTGTCTCAGCCTCCCAAGTAGCTGGGACCACAGGCGCCCACCACCTCGCCCGGCTAATTTTTTGTATTTTTAGTAGAGACGGGGTTTCACAGTGTTAGCCAGGATGGTCTCGATCTCCTGACCTCTTGATCCGCCCACCTCGGCCTCCCAAAGTGCTGGGATTACAGGCGTGAGCCACGGCGCCCGGCCTAGACAAATTATTTTACACTAATAATTTTGTGCATGGGTAGACATGTTTCAGATAATTGAACGTAATGGAATGTAAGCAGAAAATTGTAGGTGTAAGTGACTGTTCAGCATGACAGCCTGCCTCTTTGTATAGGCACTTGAAAGCAGGTATGTTTCCACTTCATCCATTTGGTATTTAAAAACATACATAGCATTGCCAAAAGTAATGTTTAATTATTTCATTACTCTTTGAAATATTCGTTCAACAGGATACAATGTGTGAAGTTTCAAACCTAAAATTCAAGTTAGCTAATAGTTTATTTTATTATTATTATTTATTTATATATATTTTTTGAGATGGCGTTTGCTCTGTCACCCAGGCTGGAGTGCAGTGGCATGATCTCTACCCACTACAAGCTCCACCCTCCAGGGCTCACGCCATTCTCCTGCCTCAGCCTCCCCAGTAGCTGGGACCACAGGTGCCCGCCACCACATCCGGCTAATTTTATTTTTGTATTTTTAGTAGAGATGGGGTTTCACCGTGTTAGCCAGGATGGTCTCAATCTCCTGACCTCGTGATCCACCCGTCTTGGCCTCCCATAATACTGGGATTAAGGTGTGAGCCACCGCACCTGGCCTAGGGCCTAGATTATTGTCTTTGTGTTGGGGTCCGCGTGTTTCCTAAACAAAGGAATGAACACACAAGACAACACAGGACAAGACAAACATGGCGGCCACCCCGAGCAGCACGCTCTGCTTTATTTTATACACGCTTGTGGAATTTTACCACGTCACAAGACACAAGTTGTTTTTATGTCATGAGTTGTTTTTCTGACCTTTCCCTAACTTTCTGAGTTCTCAAGATGCTTAAACATTAACCAGTTCCCAGAGTCTGCTGTTTGCGGCTGACTCTTTTGTTCTTCCTGTTTGCAGAGAAGAAACGTCATGCTTTGTTTGCAAGAGCATAACTATCGGGAATATCTTGTTTGTGAGCATGTGGTCCTCTACATCTTTGCAAAAACATTTTGTAACTGAATATGATAATGTTATGATTTATGCTGGTTTAGAAATCTTTTTCACCATTCATTCAGCAAACTTTCATGGAGTGCTTACTATGTTCCAGGAACTATGGTTCCCAATGGAGATGAAAAAATGGTGCAAGATATCACCCTTAGTGTTAAAGAATTTACATTTGTTAAGTGAAGCAGACACAAAAATATACTATATAATTAATCCTATATTTCATAAATTCTTTTAGGCAATTGGTTTCATTTAAATTTTCTGTATCCCATAGCTCTACTTCATCTGACTCTCCCTGCCTATCAGTACTTCCTGTTATACTATGAGGAAGACCTCAACAAGCGTTTTTATAGAAGGTTATGATAAACATTTCAGAGAAAAAGTTTTTTTTTTTTTTTTTTTTTTTTCAGGAAAAGTGTATCTGAATGTGGATAACTTATTTCTCCATTTATGTACAAGGACAGAACTTTGAAAAAGGCCAGCAGGTACTTTCAACTCTATCTTGGTCTAATCACTCTTTTACTTCTCTCCTGGCAATGATCTAACCTCTGGTAGATCAGGCTGAAATTTTTTTATTTCCTTTTTTCCAGAAGAACAGAGCCCTCACAGGAACGTACTTGGCATACTATTTACCCAATACACACACATAGCAGGAATACATTGTAATTTTGTCAAGGAAGAGAGAAACTTACACATTATGGCATACATACCACACATAGCATACATACCACACATAGCAGTAATACCTTTGTAATTTTGTCGAGGAAGAGAAATTTACACATTATATACAGCAATCATAGTATTTCCTTGTATATAACTTTTTATCTCTTGGTTAGAGAAGTTTTCCTACTAGGTTCTTTAAAGGCCTCTTATCTTTCAGTTTGTCTTTCCATCATATTTCCATCTACCATATTAAAATCTCTAATTTCTAGACACCTAGTAACACATAAATTTGCAGAGCAGATAATCTAAAACTTCATGAGCATGAGAATGATATGAAGCACCAAGTCCTGGGTCCTACCCCAGAGACTGATTTAGTACATTGGAGTGGGAGCGGGGCATTAATTGGATTTTTAGCCTCCTAGATTGTAGTTTTTCATGGACTATACCTTCAGTAGAGTGGTAACAGTGATTAAAATATAACAAAAATATTCAATTGAACCATAAAATAAATGATCAACTTAACCTGGTATTTTTAGAAAAGCAGTCAAAGTAGAGAAACTACTTGAATTGAGTCATGAGCAATGATTAGCTATTTTTTCAGGCACATGACATAGAATTGTGGACATATCAAAAAGAAGGGCATTTCAGCATGTTAAGCAGGGTAAGTATAGGCATAAAATAGCACATTAAAAAAAGGAAACAAAAGTTTGCATGACTGGAGGGTCTAAAGTATGGGGATAAAGGTGAGGTTGGAGGATTAAGAGCAGAGCAGAAAGCAGGGGGCCAAATTATGAATAACATCTGACATATTTTAAATATTTCTTTAGGTAATGTTGTAGGAATTGAAATAATATGACAAGCATTACTTTTAGAAAGATTATTTGGCATTAGTATGTAAAATAAAGCAAGATGGTACAGACTTGATGCAGAAGAAAGAGAAGAAAATGATTGAAGTCATCCCAGTGAGTGATGATGAGACTTGCACTAGAGTAAGGAGTGGCAGTGAAGATAGAGTAATAAACTAAACAGCAGAACCTTAACATGATTTTAAAGATGCAAGTGATGTTGTCTGCCTGGTTTTAAACACTATTGGCACAATAAATTGAGATGACAAGATAATTATTCCAGGGGAAATTACAGGTTTCATGGCAAGAGGGGAAGGAAAGAGTTGATGAATTCTGTTTTTTAGATGTAGAAGCTGAGCTTTTGGAAGACATGTATTTGAAGATATAAAATAGGCAATTGCCTATATAGGCCTAGAGTGTAGTAAATGCATCTGAGTTAAATGTACAAATTTTGGGGTCATTTAATCATTGTATAGTTGTCTTTAAGATAATAGGATTAGATGAGATAATCCAGGAGAATATGGAGAATCAGACAGGTTCTTAGGAGAGAAGATCTAAGACATGCTAATAGTTCAGGAATAGCTTCAGAAAGATGTCACTGTGGAAACAGAGAAGGTTTAATTAGAAGGATAGAAGGAGAACTAAGGAAACAGTGTTATCACTAAGCCAAAGGAAGAGAAGCTCAGAGATGTCAAATAGCTCACAGTCACCAATGACTCACAGATACCAAACATTTTGGTTACTGAACGGAATGTATTGGATTTGGCAATTAGGAGATTATTGGTGACTCTGGTGAGAGTTCTTTCAGGGAAGTGATGAACATGGAAACCTTATTTGGAGTAGGGAAAATACTTAAAAGGTGAGGAATATGACATAGAGTACAAACTTTTCTCAGAGCTGAATTAGGAAGCAAAAAAGACTGTGTCTTCCCTCGATTAAATAAAACCTTAAATCAGGATGACAACCTATATGTTGGTACCAGTAGATAACCAAGATTGGGGACCAATCGGTGGTCAACAAAGGACACCATGAGCCTGCTGTAGAAGACTCACAGGAAGAACTAAATCATAAAGGAGGAAGGAATGGCTGTCAGGGAGAAGGAGAGGAACCCCCAGCAAGCAATGGCTGCTTCTTAACTCATTTCAAACACATTCAGCTGAAAATAAGTGATCAAAGATTCTGAGAATCCTGTCTTAGAAGTTTGATTCTGCTACCAAAACTTGGCAATTAGTAGTTGAAAACCACATTCATTGCGTATAAACCATCCACAGGTACTTTGACATTTACGTTATACATAAGAGAATACACAACCCTAATCTGAACTGAAATGAAGGGAAAACACAAAGTTATTTGCAATAATTCAATCATGTTTCTCCGAACATCAGACTACTGAGTGATATTGCCAAATCCAATAAATAATCTCTTGAGTAATAGTTCATTGCATTTAAGCAAAATTTGTCCCTGATTTTATATAAATGTATGTGTTTCACTGTCAAGAAACCAATAATTCTAACTGCTGAAAATGGCTTTACTTCAACATGCTTCCCAAATTTGGAATATTTAAACTAATGTTTACAGTTGCTGCTTAAGAATTATCCTTTATGAAATATAATGGATAAGAAATTTTTTTGAGTGTACCCGACATATTGAATGCATGTCTGAGAAATGCCTAGTGGTAAATCCTTCGAGAGAGAGAGAGAGAGAGAGAGAGAGAGAGAGAGATTGAAGACCTAGTGAGAAAAGTAGAGGAAGAAAGTATTTCTTATTGAAGAAAAAAGAAATTACAAATAAACTTGTCTAACTAGCTGTAATCATGTCATATCCTGGTTCAAAAATTTATGAAATCCTACTGTAGACAATGGAATTATCTACAGTAGGATTTCATAAACTAAGTTCCTTAAATTACTTCGTAGTCTTTCAAGCATTAAGAAATGTTCCTTAAGAAAGGAAATACTGCATACTATAACCCCCATGTATTTGTTAGGGCTGTCATAACAAATGACAACAGTCTGGGTGGTTTAAACAACAGAAATTTATTTTCTCACAGTTCTGGAGGCCAGAAGTCCAAGATCAAGGTGTTGTCAGGGTTGCTTCCTTCTGAGGGCCAGGAGAAAAGGATCTGTTCTTTGGTTTTTAGATAGCCATCTTCTCTCTAGATCTTCACACTAACTTCCCTCTTGGATGTGTCTGTGTTTAAATTTCCTTTTTTTACAAGAACACAAGTCATATTGGATCAGGGGTTATCCTAAGGACTTCACTGTCATTTAATTATTTCTCTTAAGATTCTATGTCCAAATATGATTACATTTTGAGGTATGAGGGGCTAAGACTTCAGCATGAATATTGGTGGGAACAAAATTCATCCCATAATATCTTGTCTTAAGTATCTCCTGCTTCATAACAATGTTACCACAAACATAGCAGCTTAAAACAACACACATTTATGATATCACGATTTCTGTGAATCAGGAATCTATGCACAGCTCAGCTGGATCTTCTGCAAGACTTCAATCAAGGTATCACTTGGGGTTGTAGTCTCATTTCAAAGCTCTGTTTCCAAGGAGAGGATCTGCTTCCAAGTTGACATAGTGGATGACAGAATTCTGTTCCCTGTGGCCTGTTGGACTGAGGGCCTCAGTTTCTGCTGACTCTGGGTCAGAGGCAACTTTGAGTACACTGCTATGCAAATCTCTGGAATATGGCCAATTTACTTTATAAAAACTGGCAAAAGGAAAAGTTCCCTCACTGGACTGTTGTTCTAATTTTCTATAGAGTAACCATGGAAGTTACATTCTATCACCTTTGCCATGTTTGAAGGATTAGAGGTAAGTCACATGTCCTGCCTACACTCAAGAGAAAGGGAATATACAAAGATTTGAATACCAGGAGTTGGGGATCATGGTGGTTGCTTTAGATTCTTTAAGGAGTTACAATGGTTTAAACATACTAAGAGCTCTGAGAACACCATATGGGAATATCTTCTTAGGCTATTAGGATAAAGTATATTCCTTATCTCACCGTATAGGACATTCCACAATTTACTTCCAATTTACTTTTCTAGGATGATGTCATTATATAGTCATTATATATCCCTTATATACCATATAACTCAGTGCGTTGAATAGCTCACTCTTTTTCTAGGTATGCCCTAGGTTTCCACATCAGACTTCACTAATTTACCTTCCTAAATTCTTCATATTCTTCAATGATGAGTTTAAATTTCACTAGCTCCATGAACATTTCCTTGAACATTTCCAGGGGGATTTATATATTCATTCAGTTCCTCATTCAACAAGTAATTATTTGAGAACATGGTAAAATGCTAGGCATGAAATTTATAGCAATGAAGAAATCAGACATGGTCTCTGTTGTCTTGGAATTTACATTCTAAAGAAGGAGGTAAGCATAAAAATGTAAAGAAACAATTGTATAACTGCAGATAAAGATATGCACCATGCAGGAAAATAACAGGGTGCTTTTTAAGAGAAAAATATTAGCCTAATTTAGTCTGGGATGATTGGAACAGACTCAAAGGAAATGACTCTGAGCCCTCAAAGATGAAGGAAAAGTGATACAAGGGTTCCAGGAAGAGAATAACTTGTGCAAAGTCCCTGAGTTTATGTAGCTTTGGCATTCAAAAAAATGAAATAAGACTGATTTAGCTGAAAGGTAATGAGTGTGCAGTAAATGTGAAGAGGTCAACCGGGCTCAGATGATCACAGGCCTTGAAGGCCACTTTATGGTTTTGTTTTCATACTAAGTACAATGAGAAACCAGCAAAGGACATTAAGCAGGTTAAAATACCGCTCATACTGTTATTTGTGAATAGATTGAAGATGGATAAAGAAGCAGATAGATCAGTCAACATTAAGCTTCTAGTGTATATTCAGAAATTAGTTGATGGTAGTAGTATGATCTTGACCAGGAATTAGTGGGTACAAACCCTATAGTGACCTGCCTCGTATGGCCCATAAAGTAAGAATGGTTTTCACATTTTTGAAAGTTGTAAAAAATAAGCAAAGAAATGTGACAAACTGTATATACCCACAAAGCCTAAAATATTTACTCTATAGGCTTTTATAAAACAAGGTTGCTGACCCTTCATTTAGACAAATAGCAATAGTGGATGTGTAAACAAGTGGATGAAATTGAGATATATCTGCAAGGACAGAATTTGGTAATGGATTAGATGTGGATGTGAAGAAAAGGGTGTTTAAAGAAAAATGTTTGTTACTGACTTGAACAACTGAATCAGTGGAAATGCCATTACCTAAAATGTAAGAGACTGCAAGTGGAATGATTTGTGGAGAGGGAAATCAAAAGTTCCGTTTTGATTACTGTGGCACAATCTGTCCCATCTCTGTCGGCTCAATACCTTTTCACAACCATTGCTATGTTTGGGAGAGTTTTATTTTTAATAAATTCTGCCTTCCCAAGGAAGAAGCCCCAAATACCCTTCTCAGCTTTTTTTGCAACTTGATGTTATGTCTATGCATAATATAAACCTGTGCAAAGATTTACTCTGCTAATGTGGTGGTGACAGTGGACTCCACTTACCAGGAATAGGGGGCAGTGATTGCAAGATCATCTTCCTGGGATAAGCCATCAGTGCTGGGGGTCAGTTGTGGAAAACGTAAGCTTGTGGCACCCATGCAAACAGTAGTTTCTAGAATTTGGTAACAGCAGCAGCTGCAGTGATTATCTTAAGCCAATTCTGATTTGTGGTTTTGATTATTTTTTCTACAAATTTAGCTTAGAACCTGGCTTTCTAATCCTCACAACAATTCTGTGAGTTTCTCAATATCTTTTTTACAACCTCTTGTTTGATTTTTCAGCCAGTCCATTTCTGTTGCTTGCAACTAAGAACCATGACTGATGAAGACATTTAATTTGATCCACTTGTGGGACATTCAAGTAAAGACATTAAATAGAGAGCTATATAAGTCTGAAGCTCAAAGGAGAAGTCTTGGCTGGAAAGAGAAATTTGGGAATTGTTGGTTTATAGATGTTATTTAAAACTACAGGAATAGATAAGACTGTTTAGGAATATAGTGTAAAGTGAGGACTTCAGACTGAAAATAGAACAATTCAATATATAGAAGTAGGGTTGAGAAGGAAGTTTAATTCTTAATCTTTTTGAGGTCCTACAGCATTTTATGCCTACGATAATACATTCTGCCTCATATTATAGCGGTTTAACTGCATAAAAATAATTTACCTGATTATATATATAATATATATATACATATATACAATATGTACATATATACATAATATATACATATATAATATATACAAATAGATGTAAAGCTGTTTATTTACCTGTATGAAAATATACCAGGCTTTTTTTTTTTTAATGACTATTTGGTCATCTTCTTCATGTCTCCTTCAGTAGCAGGCATGACTTTTCATGTGAGATATGTATTTAGCATATTTTTTTACTTGAAATTAATTTTTTAATCTTATTTGATTTTCCCTCCTTAGATGTGTTTTAAATATATGTCTAGGAGTAAACTATTTTTGCAACAATTGGTTTCTATGTTCATTGGGTCTTCTCTTGGTCTGCTGACAAGACACTTTATAAAAGTAATTGTTTTTTTGTTCCCTTAGGCATTTCCTAGACCAGAGGATGAGCAATGGTTGAATGATTTGTTTTCAGAATTCTCTTTGGAAGGATAAATTGTGAAATGTTTGACTTTTTACATTTTAAAATATTCTATCATATACATATAATGACTCTCACTTCTTCTAGAAAGATACCAGAGATTGGACAATTTTCCAAAGTATGAAATATCTTCAAATACTTATGGTTAGATAGTTCAATTACCCTTACCTCTGTTCTAGCTCTATTTTAAACGGACACTTTAAGTACTGTTAATATTATTCACATGTATTTAAAATGCTCATTGAAAAGGCTATGCCACAGTTTTTTTTGCTGATAGGTTAGTATGTATATAATATTGGGGAAATTAAATTACTTTATTTAGTTTGCATTTAATTTGCAATACTTTATGTATATGTCAAAAAGTTGTCTTAAGTATTAACTCATTTAAAATCAATTATGTAACTACAATGAACCAGCACTTTTCTGTTTTGAGAATACAAAGGGAAATAAAAGAAGGCTCACAAAGAATTCAGTCAGTTGTAAATGATACTGGAAGATACTTGATTTTTGTGGCTTATTTCTTATTTTGTATAATAATCTTATTTATAAAATGGATCTTATAAACCTCAGTTGTTTACCTTTTGTTTGATTTGAATTTATAGTGGAGAAAAACTATTTTTTGAAAAACTTTATGAAATGTCTCATGAAGCCTTATGACATTGTTCAACCAGAACAGTAAATATCAGCTGAATTTCTGAAGGACACAGTAAAATGGGCAATTAATTCACTATATACACCCCAAATTTTGTCATTCCTTGGGCCTGATTAGTTCTCTATAGATTTGACCTTTTATGATTTATCCCTAAACAAAATAGGGATTCCATCAGGGCCTTTCCAAGTCATTGTCTGGGAGATCATTTTATCCCCCCATTCTTGCATATTGTCAAAGGACTTCCATATTCATTATTTCATGTGATACTAGCAAAACTTGTAAAAGGCTGAATAGGTATTATGATCCCAATTAATAGTTCCAAGGTCACATGGATAATAACTTACTTTACTAGGAATAGAAATGCAATCTTCAGGTTTTCATTCTTGATCTTTACCCTTCTACACTCCATAAGCTAAATAAAAGAAAAAGAAGTACCAAGAGATAAGTAGCTATTAATGATTATCTTAGTTGTGATATGCAAACCAGAGGTTGTGAGTTGAGAGATTTCTTTGAAATACTAGAATTTCTGGACACAAAATTTCAATCTTTTGATAATATACATTTATTATAATTATGTTTCAAAGGGTACACATATTCTTGACTCAAGTGTCTAAGGGAGATGAAAGAGGATAGCATGCAGAAATGTTGAGAAGCACTGGAGACTGATAGAGATTAGATAGATAGATAAAACATCTTTGTAAAAGGGTACTCTGCTCTTTCAGGGAAATGACAATGCAAAAAATATTCTTCTTGTATATCTAATTATAGAATTATGTAAGGTAAGACATCTATATGACCAGTGACTTGTCCGTTTAAAATCTTTGGATAGTTCTTGTTATGGTTTTGAGGCAGTGTTGGTTCTTCACCAAAACTCATGTTGAAATTTGATCCCCAATATGACATTGTTGGGAGGTAGGCTTTAGTGGGAGGTGTTTGGGTCATGGGGACAGACCTCTCATGAACGGCTTGATGCTGTTTTCACAATAGTGAGTTCTAGCTCTGGTGAGACTGGATCAATTCTTGAGGGAATGGATTAGTTTTCACAAGAGTAGGTTGTCATAAAGCCAGGATGTCACTGGATTTTCCTTTCTTCACATATCTGCTTTCCCACTGACTTTCTTTAGCATGTGGGAACATAGCACAGAGCACAGAGGCCCTCACCAGGAGCCAGGAGTATGCCCTTGAACTTCTCAGTCTTCAGAACTGTGAGCTAAATAAACCTCTTTTCTTTATAAATTACTCAGTTTCAGGCATTCTGTTACAACCAAAAAAAAAAAAAAAAAAAAAAAAAAAGGACTAAAGACAGTTCCTATTGCCTTTTCATATTTCTTTAACACATTTGAAGATTACAAAGTGTCTTTAAATCAATACTTGTGGCTTACTACAGGGAGGATATATATATAATGGGAAAGAGACTGATGTGCTCTTCAAGTATGACACATGTATCCTCAGAATCTTGTATCACCTATCCCATTTTGCCATTTCAGTCTCATGTACTGCCATTCCTTTTCAAGGTACTTGTTTTAGCCACACCTGTTTGTTCTCTTTCCTGAATTTACAGCTCTAATGAATGTTCATCACTTCCATTGCATCAAGACTCAAACTTCACCACCTGTATGTGGTCAATCTTCTGTCTTCCAGAATGCTGAAAAATTTGCATCTCCTTTTCCTATATCCTTAAAATCTTGTACAATGCCTCAAAACACAGTAGATAGATCTTTAAATAGTCAATGAATAAATGCAATGTATTTGATTAAAGTCAGATTTCTAGTTGGTATCTGCCAGAAAGAAAACATTTAGGAAATTCACTGATTGTGTCTCTGCTTATACCTTTCACAGGTGAATGAGAAATTCTGGCTTGATTATAGACCATGAAAATTGTTTGCAAAATTTTGCATTTCATATCAGATAGCCAATGTATCAAATAGCCTTATGATAGGGGACAAAGAAAACTGCTTAAGTCTTCTTCTTTATAGGGGAATAAATATTTCTTACCCTCTATATGCTATTTAGAAGACAATGATTCATTGCTTAGAAATTTTCCTTGCTACTTTTTCAAACCCCCAATATTATATCCCAAAAAACAGGTTATACCACATTATTACCATCTACTCAATAGCTGTTCAAGTGAACCACTTACCATGTCTAAGTCAAAATCTTATCTTCTAGGTTGAAAACACAATTAACTTCTGGCTCTTTGGGGAGAGCAGAAAAATAAATAAATAAACCTGTTTCCTATGTAATTATGCTACCAAAAGAGTCAAACTACTCTCTACCCTTTACACATAGGTCAACTGGAATAATTATTAGTAATAATGCTTGATATTATGTATTTTATGCCTTTCTCTCAGGAGATCAAATTGCTTTACACACATTATCTCATTAATCCCTACTCCAATTTTGTGAAATAGAAAGAAGTAGGCTTTTTATGTTTGTATTAGAGTGTTATTCCCCCTCTCAGATGTAGCAACTGGAGTCCAAGGAGGTTAAGCAACTCACCCAAGGTCATACTCTGTGTCAACTGCTGATTTAGATCTTTTTATTCTTAACTCCTATGTTTTCTCCTCTAAACCACACTGGCTTCAGAAACAGTCCCTTCAGGCTTCGTTGCATAGTATACTGACCCGTATCAGGGTTTAATTTTATTAAGTAGCACAAGGTCAAGCCCTTTACAAAAGAGGCCCTGAGTCAACAGGGAGTGCATTGCGTCTTTGTTTTGTACAAGGCCTTCTCCATATGAATGAACTGTCAGAATAATTTTATAATACATTGTTCTTTCAAGTTTAGATATGGCATTCTTCCATTTACTGATGAATGGTGAACATGTAAATTATTTTAAGCTACAGCAATGAAAACAAGATCCTACTGTCAGTAGAATTAATATTTTTTCTTAACTGCATTACTGTACTACCTTAACACTCTGACTTTGATGCTAAGAATGTAAATGAAAGGAAACAAAATCTAAGCTGTTTGAATCTTCTAAATCAATGGCAAACATTGTTAGAATATTACATTGAACAGCTGTAATACTAGCGTAAATTTTCAGCCCTGGGGCTGCAGCCACTAAGCCTGAAGAATGACAGTTCTAAGCCAAAACAGTATTTTGAAAGGCATTTCACTGTCAGTTTGTTTCAAAAAGTATTTCTTACTCTGATGAAATTTAATATACATTGATGAAAGAATTAAACTCTCATTTGTAATCTGGAAGTCAAGGACAGGCATACTGTAGGGATATTTTTCTTTTTCTTCTGGACCAAAAAATTGATGTTTAGCTGGGGGCAAGTTTAGAAAGAAAAGCACAAACATGATTCTAGAACATTTTAGGGATAACAAGTCAACATTGTCTGGATATGGCTTTAGCCAAAGGTTAGGTAAAATATAATAGGGACCATCGTCTCAACATGGAGTCAGTTTCTCAGCACTTACGGGAAAGCTTCCTGAAATCTGTCATTCTGCTCCAAGCAATCTTTGATTCTTTGGGTAATTAATTCTTTTCACTGAAATATGTTGTTCAAGCCCTGCTATATATTTTTGTCTACATCTAGAATTCCTGGAGAGTAACAGAGAAAAAGGCACTGTCCCAATGGTGAGAGCCACTCTTCAAAGATAAATATCTCTTCTGTTTTATGTTTTGTTTAAATTGGAAAAGAGCAGTCCAACAAAGCCTGCATAGTGTCAGTGTTTAAGATCGAGTTGTTATGCTCTTGATAAAAAAAGGAGAAAGAAAAAGCCATACACAGTAGAAACCATGAACCTGATTATGTGACTGCCTCCTATTTTACCAACTGACTTAAAATATTTTAAAAGCATGTATTTTTAGAATTTGGAAGCTCAGTACAAATTGTAAGTAGATTGTAATGAACTCCTAAAATATGAAGTCTTTGATGGAAATATCATCTGACTCTTAAATTTTACATCATAAGTATGTTAAGTTTAACACATGGTATGCTTTAAAAATATCTAGGGATTTTAGAAAAAGAATAGAGAAATATAAAATGATGATAAAATTTCATCAGTAGACTGTGTTGCCTTATTGATATTTCACTGATAATTCATTGATATTTTTCTGATTCCTCTTATATTCCTGTAATTAAATTTCATAAGTGTCTTTACATTGTAATCAGTCATTAGATTTTTTCTTTGCTTTTTTATTCCATCTTTCTATTATCTAATGAAGCTAACTTCATATAGTTTTATTTTGATAAATGGAAATGACTTCCAGGTTAAGTATAGCCAGTTCTTAATCAGAAGTTTGCTGTAAATTTTAGTAAGGTTAAGGGTAACATGAGTTTTGTGGACGTGGGGGAAACTACAAAACAGCTCTGGGTCTCAGTTTTCTCATTGTGTAGTGGGGATAATAACTGCTTATTGCAGTAAGCTGCTTTGAAGATTAATGACTGAATGTGAGGAAAGTGCTCTGTCCTTTTATTTGTAGAATTATCATTTTTCAGGATTTCTATTTTGTAATGAACTTCTATCTGTTCATTTTAGATTTTTTAAAAATAAATAAATGTTAGTAGTGGAAAGAGCACTGGATAGAGAGCCAGAAGAACTATGTTCCTTTTACTAGTCCTGAATATTTCATTAAGGTTGCTTGAGAATTTTCACTTCCTCACTTCAGGTTTTTAATTTCCTTATTTTTTTAAAAAAAGGAAGGAGCTAAACCAGAGTAATATTTTCAAGGCATTTGGAAATCAACCTGTAAATTAAAAATCAAATAAAGGACCAACAGGATCAGTGGTCAAATCTTTGTTTTATCAAGGAAGCACATTATAAAATCCACAACACACGATCACTAGGATTTTACAAAAAGATAAATTTGTATACCACAAAAAAAGGAAGAAAGACATCTCAAAATAGAAGTATTTTTCTTAAATAAATTTAACTTTATGGAAAACTTATGACAGTATAATAGATACATATTAGTATCAGTTTCAGCTGAGGACTCAAGACAATTGATGCCACATTCTAAGTGGAGTTATGAAACCACCATGAAGGATTTGCAAAAGAAATTATGGAAACCAATTATTTTATGAATTGAAATATTCTCCACCATTTTAAAAGTATAAAAATATTAAAAGTGGAGACAATAAAGGAATTTTTGGAAAAAGCTATGCTTTTAAGTACCATTTGATTTCCTCAAATAGGAGATTTTGAGGGTGTAGGTGTCTGTTCCTCCCAAAAACATTGGTGAAAGAATGTTCTACAGAACCACTTTGAGTTTGAAATATGTACCCTGGAGCTTGGGAGCCATAAGGTACTGCCGATCGTGAATGCCTGAGACATCAAAAGGAAAGCCGAACAACAGACGAGTGCTCTCTCTGGGCAGCGTGTGACCTCCATGAGGCAAATAAAGTGTAAACTTCCCATGGATCACATACAGACTCTGTGAGAATATACCATCACAGATGTGGAAAGAGCAAACACAGGCCATCTTAAGTCCTATTCAGGGGACTGCCTGTGATTCCAACATCATGGAGTGAGGTAAGGGGCTGATGAAAGTGCCAAAGTCAGGAGCAGGAAGGGATACATTTGCCCTTATCAAGGGAATGGCAAGTAAGAATTTGTTAAGGATGAAAATGTCTAAGGAAATATGTGACTATTCCACATTAAAGAGGTCAATCTAAAGATCTGACTGACTTCTGGAGCATGACTGCAGTTATGGATCGTGGTATATTTAACTACAAAGTACTTCTTTATTTTCTTCTTCCGGTCCGCCTCTCCATAAATCTAAGTTAGAAAATCTCGGTGAACAAAATGGAGGAAGAATGGGTAAAAAAGCAAGGAATGGAAGAAGAAAATGACAATTACCTTCTACACCTTCAATGCAGGTGCTTAGTGTGAGTCAGGTTCACGATGGTAAGGAGCAAGAGGACCTCTCTTCAAATAAAATGTGAAGTTTTTATTCTTACATCCGTAGATTATTATGAGTCAAAAAATTGTTTTTCTTAACGAAGAGTAAGCAGTGGGCAGGAGAACAGGGCCCATAGAATCATGTTAAAAGGAATGAAGGGATGAAAATAAAATGGCTTTAACAATACATCTCACAAGCCGTGCATTTCAGCATAACTCTTGCACTCACTGCAATGCCCTTATTGAATTAGATATATTTTTTCTTCCTAATTTTTTAGACATTTTGCTGCAGACTCTCACATTGGTACATTAGGTAACTAGGGAACCAGTTGACTAGGTAAGACCTGTGTTCTCTTTACCAGATACAGATAGATGAGAAAATGTAGAATACTCATTTGTTAACTTTAATTCATCTTTGAAGAGTTAGCTATCACTGTTTAGCCTTTTATTAGATAGTGAAATTGTAAGAACAATAATAAACACACCTTATGTTGAGAACCATAAGTAAAATAAGTTATTTGGCATTTATATCAACATACAAGAAAATGCATATAATCTAACTAGAGTAATAGAAGGCATTTTATAAAGTCACTTTGATCCCTAATTTACAAGGCAAGGTCTCCTGAAACAGTAGGTGTCATCACAGACATAATTTCAATTTTGCATGGCAGGAGAGAATATAGTTTGGGGTGACAAAGTTGTACTTGTACCAGTATAACAGGACCAATAAGTTTGTATGTCTGCTGTACAGTAACAGACCAATACATGGAGACAGCATGGTTTGCAGAAGAGAAAGAGTTTAATGATCACAGGATGGCTGAATGAGGACATGGGAGGAACCCTCAAATTCATCTTCAAATGGAGTTCTGGGATGCAAGTTTTAAGGATATTATGGAGGGCAAGGGGCTGGAAAATTGGGGTTATTGCTTAGTTATGATAAGGGGGATAAAATCATCAGGATACAGAAACTGAATTCCTTGGTACATCGGTTCCTTTTGGGGTCCTTCAGAACAGCTGGTGTCAGTGGTTTCACCTGTATGCAAGACCTGAAAGAATATCTCAAATGAGAAAACAGTTTCACAATGTTTGAGATGTTATCCCGAGAGAAGTTGAAGGGAACTGTAATTTTGTAATAGGGTCTACATGATTCTGGGGCAATAGGCAGTAAACAGACAACTATGAGGAAGCAAGTTAGAGAGCAGGCTGACTTGAATGTGCTGCAGTCTTGGTTTATTTTTGTTTCTCCCCTTTCCTTCTTCCCTGATTAATTTTATGAAGTTTATAAAGACAGTTTCATTGATGGGTTCTAGAGTTAGATTAGCCTACAAATTGACAAAACCAACATTAGTTGAACAGCTATCATTACTATGTCCCAGAAAGTATGCTAAGTATTTTACATATAAAATTTCAGGCAATCCTTACAAAAAACTCTGGGAATGGTAATTATTGGCCTGATTAATAAAACAAATGGGGAAACTGATGATATATACTTAACATTTCGAGGTCATAGAGTTACTAAATGGCGGGATTAAAAATTTAAATGAAATTTAACCTATTTCACAGTCCACTCTCTTTCTATTATACCCTGTAGAAGGCCCTCATATTTCTTTATTTATAGAAGTTTAAGCTGGATATGTTGGAAAACATCTTTTATTATACAACCATTTCATCTAATTGAATCACCAGTTTCACATTTTTATCTAGTCATCCCACCTCTAGTCTTTGACCTTCTAGATGCCCCAAGTCCTTTATGCTTATTAGTAGGCATTTAAGCAATAGTTATTGTACACATGTGTTTAAGCTATTAGATTATTTACTTAAGGCAATGATTATGTCCATCAGTTTTTGTTCATATAGTTTAGCATATTGACTGGAATCTAGTAAATACTCCAAAAATATTTGTTTTTGTAAATAAATGATAGTGAACAGTGCCTTCATTTATACCTTTATTTAACATATATGTATTAAATGCCTACTAAGTTCCCAACACTGATAATTCTATCAGTGTGAGCAAGCTAGAGAACTTCCCTGCCAAATTTTGTAGTCTAGTGGGGAAGACCTAGAGTTAAACAAAAACAGTAAAGAATGGTAATTGATCTCAGTAAGAAAATTATGAATACTGATAAGCACATAGCTGGATTCTCTAGTGTGTCTGGGTGCTTGTGAGTGAAGAGAGCAGGGTGTGGTCAAGGTTGTTTTCTTTTGATACTTCACACTAGAGGTTTAAATGTGGTACAGAATGAGGGAGAATTATTCTGCTCTTTCTTCAAGGGAGGGGCAAAAAAGATATAAAATTAACTTCAGATGGAACCAGTATTGCCCAAGGTCCATCTAGAACCAGAAAGAAAAGCAGATGGTTGTAGAAGGAGTTATAGTATAGGTGGTTGAGCCATCAAAGAAACTCAGGGAAAAATTTTACCCAGTTGTCAGAGAACATATGATGCTCCAGATGGCTAACTTGCCTTTTCCTATACCATGCCTTTGTCAGGAAGCATTCCCTACTTTCAAGTCTTAAGCATTGTGTCCTGTATAAAATCAATCTTTAGCATTTTCCAAAAGAGCTATCACTTCCTTCTTTTATGAACTTGATGTATCTTGTCTCTTCACTTTAGCACCTAGTACATTGAACTAAAATTATTGGTTTGCATTCCTCTTTAACTATAAGAATTTTGCTTCTTGAAGGCCGCAGTTTTTTTTTTTTTTAATATATATTTCTGTATCCTCAATACCTAGCATGGTGCTTGTTTCACAGCAATTTGTATACAAATATTTGTTAAATTTCTCAGTGTAAAACATGCTGATGAAAATTAAAATTTTATATTCTTTATCCAAAAGTCCCAGCTACATAGAATCAGACATGAGGATATTTGAGTTGCGGGATTTTCGAAATTTTTGTCTGGCTGTTTGGAAGCATGTATAGAAAAGTTGATTTTTGTCTGTTTTTGAATGATTATAGCATATTAAAAAATTAATAACATAAGTTCTTGAGTTAGACTGTCACAATCTTATTCTAAGCTTTATTCCTTTATAGACTTTATGAATTTCTGTCTGCCATGGTTTCTTCATCTATAAAGTGGGTATAAAAGGTGTACCTGATTGGGTGGTGGGAAGTTAATGACAATGCAAGGTGAAAATGGAAAGCAATAGTGCTTTGCTTAGTCCTTGAAACAGAGTATGCTCTCAGTGACTGTTAAAAACAATAATTTGTATTTCATAATTTAGTGTTCCTAAAACTTAGCTTAGTAGCTGTTATAGGTTGGATTCATTGGAAGTGGAGGCTAAAATGGAGCCTGGGGGCAAGATAGTTATAAAATTCCCATCTGTGAAGGGAAGAAGGAAGAAGCAGTTTGGCACAGACGAAGGTGAACTACAATGCCAGCCAACAAAGTCTCTACCACACTGGAAGTAAATATCGCAAGGCAGGGCATTCACCCTCAGGTAGAAGTGGCTGGGCCTTTATATCCCACCTCACTCAGTCACCACATGAGAGTTACGCTGGAAAGCAGGGCAGAACTTCCATCAGGGTAACATTTTGCAGCAGAACCTGATGTTGCTGACAACTAATTGCTCTCTGCTGTCCTTGAAGGAGGATCCACGCATCAAGTGGCAGATCTGTACGTCTGCTATGCCCACTTTGCATGCTGTACTGTGAGTGCAAGCCACGCTGCATTGAAGCAATAAATTTCAGAATTTTTTCCATTTGTTAGAAGAGAATTTAAACCATTGCCTTTTGTTTTGTTTTAGTATTTCTACAGAGGTATATGTCTCTGTAAAAATCTTTTTCCTTCCTCTTTCTTTATAAAAATAATGACTAACAAGAATCCAAAACAAGATTTTTTTTTTTTTTTTACACACCTGTCTCTACCTGTGATGACATAGATGGTAAAGATTTTCAGTGATCAAGAAAACCCAACCAAACAAAAATGAAAGCTTTTTTTTTTTTTTTTTTGCTCATTTTGCTTTATTTTTCTTGTTCCCTTTTCATTCCTTTCCTTCCTTTCCCTTCTCTCAATTTTTTTCCTTTCCTTCCTTCTTACTCCCAGTGCCACAATCTATTGTAATTCTATTTTGACTAGTTCTGCACATTTTTAGTTTATTTTCTCACAGAAAAGAAAATATCAGAAGGCCCCATTTTGTACTGAGTTATGTGGTTGTCAGTAAAATTGTATTTGAGTTTCAGTCAAGTCACCTTGGAGCTTCTAAGTAACTGAATTTGTGGCAAGTTTCTTTTTAACAGCAGAACCTGTGTGTGTGTGTGTGTGTGTGTGTGTGTGAGAGAGAGAGAGAGAGAGAGAGAGAGTGTGTTTGGAGCGGGGCGGTGGTGGTGGGGGAGAAGGCCTGAAAATAAGCAAAAGAAAAAGTACTTATGTAGAAATTAACAGACTTTGGAGACGAAACCTTTCTCTATGCTGCATTTGTGTTTTGTAAAGTTCAGTAGAAATTATTCAAGGTTGTTTTTTACCCAGATCTAACATGAATTTTTTTTTCAATGTAGTCAAGCTTTTAGTAAATTTTTCTGTAAAGACTGTCCAAGGAACATATTTTTAAAAGCTCTGTGTAGATGTATGGTTTTGATTGGATTGCATAGATTAAATCTAAGAACTATTTTTCTAGGATAGAAATATCATGAAAGTGATTGCATTACCCCCAGAGGCTAAATGTTTTTTCTTAATACTTGCAAGCTGAGAGTAAATTGTAAGCACGTCTCCACCCTGATTTCAATGCTCTTCTCTGAAAACACAGTATTTAGTGTATTTCTTTTGCAAGTCAGACATATGGGGTTTAATTTATAAATATTTTTCTATAAAACTTAAATTATGGAGCTAAATAACAAAAGAAAATATATAAAACCACTTTCTCCCAAAACAGCTGCAAAAACTACTCCTTGAAACATTGGACTACAAGAAACATTTGCATTTAGTAAGCTGCATTATTTATAGATACAGAACTGCAACCTCTCATCCCTGTCTAGTAGTTTATTTTAAATCTATAAGATTTACAAAACAAAAGTAAGAGAAACATGTGTTGGGCAATAAATAAACACGGCTAGTGAGCTTCTGTATTCTTTTAGCATTATAGTATTTTCATTTTTTGACATAAAGATGTGTTCTGTAGGAAAGGAAAAGCACATTTTGAAATAACTAGTTAAGTAGGGGATGGAAAACCGGTAACAAAAAAGAAGGGAAATGGTTTTGATTTCCGTTATGCTTAAGGTCATGTACAGGTCATGTTTAACAGATTCCATTTTCATATATTTTAATAAAATCTGTATAAGAAATTTAGGCAACAGCTGTGGAAGGAATTTGATCTAAAGGAGTAAAACAATCACTTTAACATTAACCTTCTAGTAATGAATAAAAGCAGAATAAAAAAATATTTTCTCGAAATCAGAAGGCAGAGATATTTGTGCCCTAGCTACTGATGGGAAAGATATATTTGATAAGCCTTGTAACAAGATGTCCTGGGTTTGGCATTACACCAAGGGTACATTAAACACTAATGCATATATTTTACTTAAGCACTCTCACCATAATTGACGAGAAAGAGTTAAATGTCAGGTTGTCCTGTCCTTGGAATTTTTGAAAATAGTGTGGCAGGAATTAAAACTGTACCAAGCACTTCTTACTTTGCGTACTTTTCCAGAGAGACGACATCTATTCCTTTATAACTTTGCTGTCATTCTTGGAAGAAGAAGCTCATCTGGGTCTTACTTGTAACTCTGTCTCCTGTTCTTGTGCTTTTTAAAGACATATTGCGTTTCTTTCTATAATGGCTTATCATGCCAGAAAGAGTATAATTGCAACTTCAAGCACAATTTCAGGTTTCAAAGATGAAATCATTCACATTTCACTTAGACACAGCATTAAGAATCAGCTTTCTTTCCCTTGGGTGGTATTCTGCTTATTTCTCTAATTTACATGGCTGTTTTCTTTTGCATTGTGTGAAATGTAAAATGATTCAAAAGAAGTTCTGAGTGAACAGCACAATGTCCGCTGCCCAACTGCTTGAGTCAGTATGTAATAATTGGCCTGAATATATAGATAGGCCATTATGGGGCTTGTTAAAGTTTGTGTCAGGTTCCTGCAATAATTATTGAAGGCCTAATTCAGACCAGCTTTCCTCTACAAAATTAAATAAAAGAGGTACTGGATACACCATGCATTGAAAGGATTAGTCAATTCTCTTTGCACAGCAGTGACCTTTGCATCCCCTCTATTAACGAGTGGGAAAGATTTAACTGCACTGCACGTGCCCTTGTATTTTCCGGCCATTATTTAAAACATGTCAAAATGAGTTCAGTAATTCTTCAGTCTTTTTTTAACCTCACCTGTTCCTCAATCAAGTATTTCAACCCTCATTTTTCCTTTTTCCTTTCCTCCCCTCTTCTCCTCTCCTCCTCTTTTCTCCTCTCTTCCTCTCCTCCTCTTCTCCTCTCTCTTCCTCTTCTCTCCTCCATTCCTCTTCTCTCCTCCATTCCTCTCCTCTCTTCCTCTTCTCTCCTCCCTTCCTCGTCTCTTGTCTCTTGTCTCTTGTCTATTGTCTCTCGTCTCTCGTCTCTCGTCTCCCCTCCTCCCTCCCTCCTCCCCCTCCTCTTTCCCCTCCCCTTTCCTTTCATTTATTTCTTCTCTTTTTTTTTTCTTCCCTTCTTCTTTCTCCCTTTATTAAACCAGAGCTACTTGAAGTTGTTATCCTGCGTAATTCTGTAGTAGTCTTGAAATTGCATACCACTGAAGTTCTGTAAAATAACTGTACTGCTTATCAACTAGTAAGTGAATATATACACTGATACTTTCCATGGAGATCACATTGTGTCCAGTATTTTGTGATTTAATCGCATACTGAATGTATGTGTGAATCTGTTAGATAAAAGTTGGATGGACACTTGATGAGGTAATATTTTACCCTCTACATCGTATTTCACTTAAGTGATAGTCAACATGCATTCCTAATTGGCAGTCAAATCAGAACTCTGTTGACTGTAGCTAAATGCATATTGCCTAATTGTGTAATTCACATAACTTCATGCAAAATTCAAGGTATAAATGCATTTCCTAAGGGTGGGCTCAGTGAGTATAAATCAATGACTTTTTTTTTTAATCTTGAAAAGTTCATTTATTCATTGGCCTGTGACTTCCTGGGTCAGTTAATTACTAGATTTCAGAGTTAATTAGGTTAATGGACACATAAGAACTATAACACATATGGAACCAATTATTTTAATGTTTTCTAAATATAGCTCATTTTTGTTTTTCAAGGTTACGAATAACTTTTTCAAATCCTTGCTTGCATAAATCCATGTGATTTTCTTATTTTGCCTACAAGTTAATTTCTTAACTTATCTGTATTAAGGGACATTTAGTAAATATTTTTCTTATATGTTTATTTTTAAAATTTTAATTTAGAGGAGTATTTAATAATTTTCAAAATTCTTAAATCTAGTTTATATAGATTATTGAAACTCAATGTTCAAAGAATCATCAGATATTGTTTAACTGACTTTCTCACTTAAAGGAAGAAACTTTCTTATAACACCCTGATTAGGCACTCAACTAATCTCAACTTCTTAGTTCATAAGAACCTACTCATTTTGGGAGAAGTCCATTATATTTATTGTAATCTCTAAAAGTTTTAAAGTTCTTTTTCATATTTAGTCAATGTCTGCCTGTCTGCATCTTCCCTCCAATGGTATAATTCTGTCATTGAGAATCCCAGAAATTAAGTCTAATATCTTTCAAATGACAACCTCTCAAATAATTGCAGTCAGTCATCATGTTCTCTCTCTGTTTGATCCTTCAAGCTAGACAACCCCAGTTTCTTTTGCTAAGCTGTAGAACACATACTTTTACAGAGCCTTCACAATTCTGGCTGCCTTTCCTTGAAAATTTTCCAGTTCAGTTAAGAGGCTTCCAAAATAGAACAACGTGCTCCACATGTAATATGAATAAGACAAAGTACACTGAGTCTGTGAACTTCATCATATGTCTATATAATTGAATTAACGTAAGCTATTTCATATTAGTTATTTTATGGACTTAATGTAAAACTGGCTATTTGTAAGATAAAAATAAATAAAACACTTAGATATTTATCCTCCAAATTGCCAACAATCCTTGTAAAACTTCAGGACTCATTTAGGCATAGAAATGTTAGACTCTAATTTCAACATATTGAGATATTTTGAATCTTGATTTGGTTATACAACTCAGTCCTTTCTTCAACTTCATATTTATAAATTTGATAAAAAATTCTTTCAAGTCTTTAACCATGTATTTTGTGTGACTAACCCTGCTAGGTGAAATACTATAAAAAATAAAGATTAGGCTGAGGTGGGCAGATCACTTGAGGTCAGGAGTTCAAGACCAACCTGGCTCAACATGGTAAAATGCTGTCTCTACTAAAAATACAAAAATTAGCCAGGTGTAGTGCACACCTGTAATCCCAGCTACTCAGGAGACTAAGGCATGAGAATTGCTTGAACCTGGGAGGCAGAGGTTGTAGTGAGACTAGATCATGCCACTGAATTCTAGCCTGGGCAACACAGTGAATGAGACTCCATGTCAATAAATAAATAAAGACTGATAAACTATACCTTATCTCCCCAACTCATCTTCCAAATTTTTCACTAATAGAGGCTTTAAGTCATGTACATAGACACTCTTATAAAACACAGATGGAAATGCAGTATATGGGAAATATAAAGTGTGGTGAAAATTCACAAGAGGAAAGTTAAGGGACAAATTTCCAAATGCTTTTGAAATACATGACCTCACTAATACTCACAACAAATACTTGAAGAAGATATTATTTCCATCTTACAAATATGAGAAAATAAGGCCGGGAGGGTTATATAGCTTGCTGATAATTGCGTAGTTATGAAGTGGTGAATTTAGGAGTTAAGCAGTGCTGTTCAACTAGAAAGCTAATGCTTAATCTACAGCACTGCTCTATCGGTGAAAGTTTTAAAAACCAGCAAGATTTTGATAAATAAGAATGAGAAATAGAACACTCAAGACAAAGAAGATTGTAAAACAAAAGGAAACATAATATGTATTCTAGCGATGGTGACATGTTTGAATACAAAGGAAAGTTGTGGGTCATGAGATCAGGAGATTAGAAACAGGTTTGTTTTTATCTAGAATAAGATCAGTGATCTACACATAGGAAGTTTCTGAGTCATTTCCTGGAAGTTGGGACCCAGAAGAACTGTTAGAAATTGCTGATATTAAATGATTAAATGTTAAACTCAGAAAGGGATACCCAGTCTGGTGGCAGTTCACTAAAGATCTCCATCAGGTTGACCCCAGAGAAGTTACTTCTTCACCTCCCTCTGTGTATACTTTACGGTTCATAATTTGTAGGAAGAAAAATTTACTGATTGTTTTATGCATGTCATGTTTTATGTTTTTCTCTGGGATAAATAAGATAGATCACTAGAGGTGAGCCATGCAGAAGACTGATGGTACCGGGTTCATCTCACTGGGGCTTGTTGGACAGTGGGGGCAGGACAGTGGGTGCAGTCCACCGAGCATGAGCCAAAGCAGGGTGAGGCATCGCCTCACCCAGGAAGTGCAAGGGGTCAGGAAATTCCCTTTTCTACCCAAGGGAAGCAGTGACAGACGGCACCTGGAAAATCAGGTCACTCCTACCTAATGACGCACTTTTCCAATGATCTTAGCAAATGGCACACCAGGAGATTATATCCCGCACCTGGCTCAGAGGGTCCCACGCCCATGGAGCCTCCCTCATTGCTAGACAACAATCTGAGATTGAACTGCAAGGCGTCAGCGAGGCTGGGGGAGGGACGTCCACCATTGCTGAGGCTTGAGTAGGTAAACAAAGCGGCCAGGAAGCTCGAACTGGGTGGTGCCGACTGCATCTCAAGGAGGTTTGCCTGCCTTTGTAGACTCTACTTCTGGGGGCAGGACATAGCCGGAAAAAAAGGCAGCAGAAACCTCTGCAGACTTCAATGTCCCTGTCTGACAGCTTTGAAGAGAATAGTTGTTCTCCCAGCACAGAGTTTGAGATCTGAGAACAGACAGACTGCCACCTCAAGTGGGTCCCTGATGCCCAAGTAGCTGGAAAGCACTAAACATGGAAAGGAAACACCAAATTGTAAAGACCATCAATGCTAGGAAGAAAGTGCATCAACTAATGAGCAAAATAACCAGCTAACATCATAATGACAGGATCAAATTCACACGTAACAATATTAACCTTAAATGTAAATGGACTAAATGCTCCAATTAAAAGACACAGACGGGCAAATTGGATAAAGAGTCAAGACCCATCAGTGTGCTATATTCAGGAGACCCATTTCACATGCAGAGACACATATAGGCTCAAAATAAAGGGATGGAGGAAGATCTACCAAGCAAATGGAAAACAAAAAAAGGCAGGGGTTGCAATCCTAGTCGCTGATTAAACAGACTTTAAACCAACAAAGATCAAAAGAGACAAAGAAGGCCATTACATAATGGTAAAGGGATCAGTTCAACAAGAAGAGCTAACTATCCTAAATATATATGCACCTAATATAGGAACACCCAGATTCATAAAGCAAGTTCTTAGAGACCTACGAAGAGACTTAGACTCCCACACAATAATAATGGGAGACTTTAACACCCCATTGTCAACATTAGACAGATCAGTGGGACAGAAAGTTAACAAGGATATCCAGGAATTGAACTCAGCTCTGCACCAAGCAGACCTAATGTCTAGTTCTATAGACATCTATAGAACTCTCCACCCCAAATCAACAGAATATGCATTCTTCTCCGCACCATATCACACTTATTCCAAAACTGACCACAGAGTTGGAAGTAAAGCACTCCTCAGAAAATGTAAAAGAACAGAAATTATAACAAACTGTCTCTCAGACCACAGGGCAATCAAACTAGAACTCAGGACTAAGAAACTCAATCAAAACCCCTCAACTACATGGAAACTGAGCAACCTGCTCCTGAATGAGTACTGGGTACATAACGAAATGAAGGCAGAAATAAAGATGTTCTTTGAAACCAATGAGAACAAAGACACAACATACCAGAATCTCTGGGACACATTTAAAGCAGTGTGTAGAGGGAAATCTATAGCACTAAATGCCCACAAGAAAAGTAAGGAAAGATGTAAAATTGACACCCTAACATCACAATGAAAAGAACTAGAGAAGCAAGAGCAAACACATTCAAAAGCTAGCAGAAGGCAAGAAATCACTAAGATCAGAGCAGAAGGAGATAGAGACACAAAAAAAAACCCTTCAAAAAATCAATGAATCCAGGAGCTGGTTTTTGGAAAAGATCAACAAAATTGATAGACCGCTAGCTAGACTAAGAAGAAAAGAGAGAAGAGTAAAATAGACACAATAAAAAAGTGATAAAAGGGGATATCCCCACTGATCCCACAGAAATACAAACTACTATCAGAGAATACTATAAACACCTCTACACAAATAAACTAGAAAATCTAGAAGAAATGGATAAATTCCTGGACACATACACCCTCCCAACACTAAACCAGGGAGTTTCATTATGTACCCAGTAGTCATTCAGGAGCAGGTTGTTCAGCTTCCATGTAGTTGAGTGGTTTCAAGTGAGTTTCTTAATCCTGAGTTCTAGTCTGATTGCACTGTGGTCTGAGAGACAGTGTTATAATTTCTGTTCTGAATAGACTAATAATAGGCTCTGAAACTGAGGCAACAATTAATAGCCTGCCAACCAAAAGAAGTCCAGGACCAAATGGAATCTACCAGAGGTACAAGGAAGAGCTGGTACCATTCTTTCTGAAACTATTCCAATCAATAGAAAAAGAGGGAATCCTCCTTAACTCATTTTATGAGGCCAACATCATCCTGATACCAAAGCCTAGCAGAGACAAACAAAAAAAGAGAATTTTAGACCAATATCCCTGATGAACATCAATGCAAAAATCCTCAGTAAAATACTAGCAAACTGAATCCAGCAGCACATCAAAAAGTTTATCCACCGTGATCAACTGGGCTTCATCCCTGGGATGCAAAGCTGGTTCAACATATGTAAATCAATAAATGTAATCCAGCATATAGCCAGAACCAAAGACAAAAACCACATGATTATCTCAATAGATGCAGAAAAGGCCTTTGACAAAATTCAGCAGCACTTCATGCTAAAACCTCTCAATAAATTAGGTATTGATGGGAGGTATCTCAAAATAATAAGAGCTATTTATGACAAACTCTCAGCCAATATCATACTGAATGGACAAAAATTGGAAGCATTCTCTTTGAAAATGCACAAGACAGGAATGTCCTCTCTCACCACTCCTATTCAACATAGTATTGGAAGTTCTATTCAGGGCAATCAGGCAGGAGAAAGAAATAAAGGGTATTCAATTAGGAAAAGAGGAAGTCAAATTGTCCCTGTTTGCAGATGACATGATTGTATATTTAGAAAAGCCCATCGTCTCAGCCCAAAATCTCATTAAGCTGAGAAGCAACTTCCGCAAAGTCTCAGTATACAAAATTAATGTGCAAAAATCACAAGCATTCTCATACACCAATAACAAACAAACAGCCAAATCATGAGTGAACTCCCATTCACAACTGCTACAAAGAGAATAAAATACCTAGGAATCCAACTTACAAGGGAGGTGAGGACCTCTTCAAGGAGAACTACAAACCATTGCTCAATGAAATAAAAGAGGACACAAACAAATGGAAGAACATTCCATGCTCATGGATAGGAAGAATCAATACCATGAAAATGACCATACTGCCCAAGGTAAATTATAGATTCAATGCCATCCCCATCAAGCTACCAATGACTTTGTTCACAGAATTGGAAAAAACTACTTTAAAGTTCATATGGAACCAAAAAAGAGCCTGCATTGCCAAGACAATCCTAAGCCAAAAGAACAAAGCTGGAGGCATCACGCTACCTGACTTCAAACTATACTACAAGGTTACAGTAACCAAAACAGCATGGGACTGGTACCAAAACAGAGATGTAGACCAATGGAACAGAACAGAGTCCTCAGAAATAATACCACACATCTACAACCATCTGATCTTTGACAAACACTGACAAAAACAAGAAATGGGGAAAGGATTCCCTATTTAATAAATGGTGCTGGGAAAAACTGGCTAGCAATATGTAGAAAGCTGAAACTAGATCCCTTCCTTACACCTTATAAAAATTAATTCAGGATGGATTAAAGACTTAAATGTTAGACCAAAAACCATAAAAACCCTAGAAGAAAACCTAGGCAATACCATTCAGGACATAGGCATGGGCAAGGACTTCATGTCTAAAACACCAAAAGCAATGGCAACAAAAGCCAACATAGAGAAATGGGATCTAGTTAAACTTAAGAGCTTTTGCACAGCAAAAGAAACTACCATCAGAGTGAACAGGCAACCTACAGAATGGGAGAAAATTTTTGCAATCTACCCATCTGACAAAGGGCTAATATCCAGAATCTACAAAGAACTTAAACAAATTTACAAGAAAAAATCAAACAACCCCATCAAAAAGTGGGCAAAGGATATGAACAGACACTTCTCAAAAGAAGATATTTATGCAGCCAACAGACACATGCAAAAATGCTCATCATCACTGGCCATCAGAGAAATGCAAATCAAAACCACAACGAGATACCATCTCACACCAGTTAGAATGGCAATCATTAAAAAGTCAGGAAACAACAGGTGCTGGAGAGGATGTGGATAAATGGAAACACTTTTACACTGTTGGTGGGAGTGTAAACTAGTTCGACCATTGTGGAAGACAGTGTGGCGATTCCTCAAGGATCTAGAACTAGAAATACCATTTGACCCAGCCATCCCATTGCTGGGTATATACCCAAAGGATTGTAAATCATGCTGCTATAAAGACACATGCACACGTATGTTTATTGTGGCACTATTCACAATAGCAAAGACTTGGAACCAACCCAAATGTCCATCAATGATAGACTGGATTAAGGAAATGTAAATGTGGCACATATACACCATGGAATACTATGCAACCATAAAAATGGGTGAGTTCATGTCCTTTGTAGGGACATGGATGAAGCTGGGAACCATCATTCTCAAACTATTGCAAGGACAGAAAACCAAACACCACATGTTCTTACTCATAGGTGGGAACTGAACAATGAAAACACTTGGACACAGGAAGGGGAACATCATACACTGGGGCCTGTGGCGGGGTGGGGGGATGGGGAGGGATAGCATTAGGAGATATACCTAATGTAAATGACAAGTTAATGGGTGCAGCACACCAACATGGCACATGTATACGTATGTAACAAACCTGCATGTTGTGTACATGTACCCTATAACTTAAAGTATAATAACAAGATCACATTCTGGTGATGGAGACAGAGATGGAGGAAGACTACTGATTTAAATACAACATGGTATGCGTTATAAAGTATTTATGCCCAGGATGCTAGGGAAGAGCTAAATTCAGTTACATGTAAACTGTGTTTTGAAAGATTAATAAAGTAGTTCAGGAGAAAAAGGAGTTGAACCATCTAGTAATGGTGGACAAAAGAAGCAAAAGCGCACTGTGGTGAAAGAGCATAGTGGAACAAGGAAACTATTTGGAATGTGGTGTTACTTTTATATGAATTAGGAAGGGAAGGGTAGAAGGAAGTCTGAAGAGGGCAAGAGTCTGAAGAGCTAAGCAAAGGTCAGACCAGAAGGCCTTGGGTGGCATGCTTACGACCTTAGATTTTGTCTTGACATATATATGTGTGTGTGTGTGTGTGTGTGTATGTGTGTATATAGATCTCACATATATAATGTGTATACACGGACTATGTGAAATACACCCCCCCCACACACACATATAACTTAATACAACAGTGTTCAATACTGGATGTTGGAGTGAGAAACTAGAGATTGTCAGGCCAGTGAAGAATGTACTGTGGCTAGACATATCTGCTTATAAGAAACAAAGTCTAATTTGAGTAATCAGGGGCTTATTACATGGATATACATGTAAGAACAGGAACTGTAATTGATACTATGGTAGACCTCGATGGCAAAAATTGCCAGGGCTTCACTGAAATGCTTCACTTAATAACTCAACTTTTCTTCAGTGTTTTGTTCGATATATATCTCAGTATGTCTATTCTTTTCTCCAGAGGTTTTATCAACTTCTATTCTCTTTACCCACTGCCTCATGATTTCTCCATTTTTGTAACATTGGTCTACTCAAAGCTTTAGCTAAGTGATAGTCCATCATGCCATCTTAGGTTTTTTTCTATATTGATAATCTTTTAGGTTTTGCTTCTATGGCTGATATGGTTTGGCTGTGTCCCCACCAAAATCTCATCTTGAACTATAGCTCCTATAATCCCCACGTGTCTTGGGAGGGATCTGGCGAGAGGTAATTGAATCATGGGTGTGAGTTTTCTGGTGCTGTTCTCATGATAGAAAATAAGTCTTACGAGATACGATGGTTTTACAAAGGCAAGTTCCCCTGAACACACACACTCTTGCCTGCCACCATATAAGACGTCCCTATGCTTTTCTTTCATCTTCCTCCATGATTGTGAGGCCTCCCCAGCCATGTGGAACTGTGAGTCAATCAAAGCTCTTTCCTTTATAAATTATCCAGTCTCAAGTATGTCTTTATTAGCAGCATGAGAACAGACTAATATACCACCTGTCATGGGAGGGACCTGGTGGGAGGTAATTGAATTGTGAGGGTGGGTTTTTCCTGTGCTGTTTTTGTGATAACGAATAAGTCTTGGAGATCTCATGGTTTCATAAAGCTCAGTTCCCCTGGACTGCTCTCTTGCCTGCCACCATGTAAGACAAATCTTTGCTCTTCCTTCACCTTCCACCATGATTGTGAGACCTCCCCAGCCATCTGGAACTGTGAGTCCATTAAACCTCTTTTTCTTTATAATTACCCAGTCTCTGATATTTCTTCACAGCAGTATCAATATAGACTAATACAATAGCTTACGGACTGATTCTCTTCATATTCTTCAATTCCTTTACAATGATAATCTGGATGAGTGAGTTTGAATATGGCTTTTCATGTAAAACCCCCTTATGTGTATGTGTGTGGCATTTTTTGCACTGAGGTTGTATACTCCCACTAAGTCAAATCAACTATAGTCAGAGGAAACAAGATCATGTATATCACTACACTGAGCTTCCCCTTTATAAGAACAGTTTGCTTTAGAAAAAGTGATAGATATAATAAATGTAATTAACTCCTTTCTTATAAAATGTACCGTGATAATGTATACAGTGTGAGAAAGTAAAGGCACTTTTAGGGAAGTGGCAATGGAGATGTGGTCAATAACTATTTAAAATATCATTCTGTAGGTCTTTAATTAGTTGGATTATGAGAGAAAAAAAACACAAAGATTCCAATGATTCTGAAGGGGTTGATTTATTTGATGGTAGGCAAAAAAATTAAGATGGGAAAGGATGAGAAGATAAAACTTTTATGACTGGGTAGGGGGAAAATTAGGGATATCGTTTTGAACACATTAAACTTGAGTTGCCTGTAGGTTATCTAGAGGGATAAATGATGTCCAACTCTTCCAGGAAATCAGTCCTAAAGACAGAATGTTGGGTGCCTGCATAGATCAAATAGTTTCTCAAACTAGAAATGTGAATGACATTGGCATTGGAGAAGAAAAGTTATGCAAATTTAAAAGCAATAGCATCAGAAAAGTAGACAGATAAGGAATACAATACCGGACCTGCAAAGGAGCTTTGAGGAATATTAAAAACATTAAAAACAACAAAAAAGCATGTTGTCAAAAGAAAACTAAAAGAGTCTTAAGAACTTTTCTCAACAGTGCCAAAGCAGCAAAAAGTCAAGTAAGATAGCTTGAAAGTGTCTATTTTACTTAGCAATTAAATGTCCTTGATAGTGTTAGCAGAGTTTTAGAGATGTGCTGGGGTCAGAGCAAGATTGTTGCTGGTAATGAGTAGGTAGAAGGTGAAGGTGTAAGAACTTAAATGTGGACTACTCTTTTGAGATTCTTGATGAAAACCAAAAAGGACAATAATGAGATAAGAATATGCCATCAAACCGTATTATTTTTTATTTTGCATTTTTTCTTTTGGGTGAGTGAAATTTGGAAATATGTATATGCTGAAAGGGGAGATCCAGATATTGAGTACAACTCAAGTGATCAAACCTAGGAGACAAAAGGGAAAAAGTGAGAACTGGAAAGGTGAAAGGTTTTGGAGGGAAGAAAGGGCTACGAAGCAGAGAAGAAAGGAGAACCAATATGAGGATATATTAATCAGGTTGGCTATGCTGTGGGTGAATAATGCCTCAATTTTGTGAAAGTGTGAGATACTGTATGAAATGCCTCTCAGGGCCACCTGTGAGCCTTTTCTCATTGGTTCCTATTGACCAGTGGTCAATGTTTTGCCTCATACAGGTTAATCCTCTGAAATTTTGGGTTGTTTCTGTTTGGGTGACAAATCAATCATTACAGCATCCCACAAGGTGAAGGCCACAGAAAAATTCTGGTGTGAGAGATGGGAGTGTGTGCTATAGACCCAAAGGAATGAACACATGCCCATACAGAGTTGGTCATTGCAGACATAGCTGAAAGGAAAAACAGATGAAGTCAAGAGCATCTGAAGTCATGCATTATGAATATAGGATAAAGAAAGAAAGACAGTGGAATTAGATGTTAAAGTCATTGATGACCATGTTCATACAGTCTAAATCTATCTTATCACTAAGAATTATGTAAGAAATAACAGAGGATTTCTTGTCAAAAGCTAATTAAGTATTCTCCAGTATTCATGGGACTACACAGTAGTAACTCTATTAAAATGAAAATATTGTTAACTTACTGTGACTTATTCTTTCAGACATCCCTGATTCTTATTAATGACTTCCTTATATTCTTAGTGTACACAAATACTGTACATTTGCCTAATAACTATATCACATTTTTTCACCAAATCATAATAAGTATAGTGGCCTATAATTCTTAGAATCCTCAGTTTCCCCCTTGTTTTTAAAATATTAGACATCTGCGCATATATATATATACACACACATATATGTATCTCCCATTCCTTGTGATTATTCATAGATTATTTGCAGTAGTTTGCAATAACCTTGCTAATTCTAAGCCTCCTGGAAGTTTTCCTGGATCTGAAAAATAAACTTACTTAAGATCCTTAGGTATTTTCTGTCTATCTTCCTACATATCCTGGTGTCCTATGGTCTCTTAGACATTTTTGTGGACTACATATTGTAAAATAAATACTAGCATCTGAATTAGAGCAGAGTATGTCTTCTTTTTTAATTTGGATTCTAAATTGGTTTTTACTTTCTTAGTTCTTATGAAAATATATATTAATTTTCTTGGGTTAAAACACATGTTTTCCAACTAAACTTGTACCCATGAATGCCATTTTAATACATCCATATTGGTTGTATATGTTAGTAAAAATATATAAGCAAAAAATATAAAGAATAATGTTAAAATATCCTGAAACTTTGCTGAAGTTATCAGCTGAAGGAGCTTTTGGGCCAAGACTCTGGAGTTTTCTAAATATAGAATCATGTTGCCTGCAAACAGGGATAGTTGACTTCCTCTCTTCCTATTTGGATGCCCTTTATTTATTTTTCTTGCCTGATTGCTCTGGCCAGGACTTCTAATACTATGTTGAATAGAAATGGTTAGAGAGGGTATCCTTGTCTTGTGCCAATTTTCAAGGAAAATGCTTCCAGCTTTTTCCCATTCAGTATGATGTTGGCTGTGAGTTTTCCATAGATGGCTCTTATTTTAATGTGTGTTCCTTTGATAGCTAGTTTATTGAGAGTTTTAACACGAAGGAATGTTGAATTCTATTGAAAGCCTTTTCTGTATCTATTGAGATAATCACATGTGGGTTTTTTTGGTGTGTTTTTTTTTGTTTTTGTTTTTGTTTTTTGTCTTTTTCTCTGTTTATGTGATAAATCACATTTATGGATTTGTGTATGTTGAACTAACCTCCATCCTGAGGATGAAGCCTATTTGATTGTGGTGGATAAGCTTTTGATGTGCTGCTGGATTTGGCTTGCAAGTATTTTGTTGAGAGTTTTGCATAATATTTATCAAGAATACTGGCCTGAAGAGGTTTTTCTTTGTTTGTTTTTCTTATGTCTCTGCCAGGTTTTGGCATTAGGATGATGCTTGCCTCATAGGATGAGTTAGGGAGTAGTCCCTCCTCCTCAATTTTTTGAAATGTTTCAGTAGGGATGGTACCAGCTCTTTGTACATCTAGTAGATGTACAATGTGCCATTCACAGATGGCTGTGAATCCATCTGGTCCTCGGCATTTTTTGGTTGGTAGGCTATTCATTACCTAATCTATTCTGGAGCTTGTTATTGGTCTGTTCAGGAAATTAATTTTTCCCTGATTTAGTCTTGGGAGGATGTATGTGTCCAGGAATTTGTCCATCTCTTCTAGGCTTTCTAGTTTGTGTGCATAGAGGTTAATATAATAAATAATGTAATTTTATCACAAAAATTCTCATTCTGATGTCTTCCTCAGACTCTTCAAGACCTAAACTTTAAAATGACTATCCTTAGGCGGGCATGGTGGCACACTCCTGTAGTCCCAGCAACTCTGGAGGCTCAGGCAGGAGCATTGCTCAAACCTGGGAGGTGGGGGTTGCAGTGAGCCGAGATCGCGCCACTGCACCCTAGCCTTGGCACCAGAGTGAAACTCCATCTCAACAAATAAAAACAAATAAATAAATACATAAATAATAAAATGACTATCTTCCAACGGCTAATTTGATAAGTTACACTAGCCAGGTTGTCTATTAATGTCAGACCTGCTCTCTTTTCTGAGATAGCTAATGAGTATAGATTTACTTTATGTTTAAAGAGGTGAAGTTCACCCAAGCTCATTGTAGAAGAAGCCAAGCAATGTAAAGAAGGAAGGGGGAGGTGAGCTACAATAAAATACTACGTTGTGTATTGAAATCCAACTGGCATCAGCTGGCCATACCCACAATGGGTGTTGAAGTGTGTCCATCTATCCATTCTTCGAGAAGAGACTATGACCACATGAGGACCACTGGATTTCTGAGACACAGGTTTTAAAAAGTACATCTTGGTTCACATGACTGCAAATTACGATAAGTTTTTAAATGATGCTTTAAGTTTAAATTCATATTCCAGAGCGACACAGCAGTCAGCATGTTTTACAATGTAAGCATTTAGGTACTAGCCAGTTTAGATTTATTACTCATCCCATTGTTTGCTGAAAAGACTGAGATAATTGATGAAGCTCTTTGATTAGCAGTGCCACATATTGAGGGCTCTTCCAAAGCCTCTTTTTGTTTTTATTTTATTTATTTTTTTGAGATGGAGTCTCACCCTGTCGCCCAGGCTGGAGTGCAATGGTGTGGTCTTGACTCACTGTAACCTCTGCCTCCCAGGATCAAGCAATTCTCCTGCCTCCGCCTCCCAAGTAGCTGGGACTGCAGGTGCATGCCACCACACCCAGATAATTTTTGTATTTCTAGTAGAGACAGGCTTTCACTGTGTCAAAGCCTTTATTTATCACAATTTAAAAATCATTCTCTAATTTAGCAGCAATATTAAGAGAGCTCTTTCATTCAGTCCAATTACCTGGAAGCACACTCATTTTTTTTTTTTTTTTTAAAGGGGTTACTCTTTAGGGATGAAACAGATTATCAGCTTTTGAACCAATTTAAGTAGAATCTCCAGAAACAAATCCAGGACAAATAATTATTGGCAGTACACAGAAGCATTCTGTGCCCACTGCTCTGCTGGATTCCGTTAAAGTCAGCTTGCTTGTCTTAATGGGAAACACCTGTGGTCCTCAACGTACGAAGACAAATCAAACTAACTGTGCTTTGAGACACTCAAACTAAATTATGGAAATAAAAATCTCCTCGTCTCAGCATCACCAATGTCCCTTTCTCCCTTGAAACAGATATTAAAGAGAGGCTGTTTTGAAAGCATTTATTTCCCTGAAGCATTCCAGTACTCTCAACATTGTCAATGAACACATCAGACAGAAGACAAGTCCCCCAGACTCCATGGCTATTATTTCAGTGGCACATTAAATAATTTTAAAAGAGCAAGCTTGTAAAAAATAAATGCAAGTTCTTCTCATCTCAAACTTGAGGAATTATTGGTATTTCAGGGAGGCATAGACATTATTTTCTCTTCCACTTATTACAGGTAAGATGTTTTAGATAATATGACTAAGAATAAAGGATGTGTTTACCTTTTTGTTTTTGAAATAGCTAGAGAAGTAGAGTTGGGCATGTAATCTGATGAAAGGGTGATATCTGTAAGATATCTTATAATAAGTGTGATCATAATGATACATTTCTGCATTAATGGCTGCTCAGAGGAAACTCCAAGGATTAAAAGGATGTCTTTGAAAAACTATATATAGAACCACAACAAAAGAAGAGGTTGATTTGTTGGGGCAGAAGCGATGCTATTTTTTGCCTAAAGGTAGATTTTCTATTTTGCTTTCACATTCGCCTGGAAGAAGAACAGCCTTCAAATTGGACATTGTAGAATATAATTTATTTAGAGCAGAAACATTTCCCTGAGGCTGTAAAATTTGCAGGATACTAGAAAGGAATTATGGAAACCAGAATTTGATTATTTTTTTTGGATTGGCATGAGAAAAAGGAAAGAGGGAGGGACCTTCTTACTTGAAGCAAAGTTTATGAACTCAAATGCTCATGGACGAAGGTGGAGATGGTGGCTGGCATATAATACAAATGAAGCCATCTAAGTATCTGAAAAATCTTTTCCCCAGGTTTTTTTCTCATGAGTCATAGGATCATACTGTTTTATCCCTTTCTTTCTTTTGATAGGGATTTTGATAGGGATATTGGTACTTTACAATATGTAAAGCAAGAAATAATAAATATGTAGTCTAAGTGTTAAAAAAATAAGGATATTTTGGCATCATGGCAAACTGGAGAACACATATGTTGTCTAATTGAAGCAATCCAGATAACGACCACCACTTAGGTATGTAGCCCGGTGTTGCCCTGTCTTCCAGCTTTACAAAAGAAAAAGGAGGTTGGGAGGCCAAGGTGGGCGGATCACTTGAGGTCAGGAGTTCGGGACCAGCCTGGCCAACATGGTGAAACCCTGTCTCTACTAAAAATACAAAAATTAGCCAGATGTGGTGGCAGGCGCCTGTGGTCCCAGCTACTCGGGAGGTTGAAGCAGGAGAATCACTTAAACCTGGGAAGGGGAGGTTTCAGTGAGCCGAGATCATGCCACTGTGCTCCAGCTTGGGCAACAGAGTGAAACTCTGTCTCAAAAAAAAAAAAAAAAAAAAAGAAAGAAAGAAACTGGAAATCCAGATTTAATGAGGAGTTTTATGATTTTTAAGTGTTGTCAATTTACTTATTCATTACTTTTAAGTTCATATTGTGAAAAAGATTAATCTTCAAATATCTATTCATCTAGCTTCAAACAGCTCTATTTGTTTCCTTATTTTTTTCATAGCACAAAATTAGTGAACATCTTTGTGGGCTAGATAATTTCTGTGGGTGACTGCTTTCTCACAACAAGCAATGGGTTATTGAGATTGGGTTATGAAACTAAATGGGGTAAAGCGGAAATTAAAAAATAAAGGAGGTCTATATGAGATCCTCCAAAAACCTGGCAACTATCCACTTGAGAAACTTATAGAAGACCTGGATTGTAAAGACTTGCTCATTAGGTAGTGCAAAGAAACACAGTAGTTAGAATAAGAACAGAGTCTAATATCCCCCCTTTCTTGAATATGTTCAGCTTTTATGAAATCAGTTAAATCTCATTACTAAAGAACTATTTAAATATTATTGGAGATTTCATGTGCTTTCACGTTGGAGAATGGCAAATGATGCCAGATGTAGAATAGGTAAAACAGGTATACCCTCCATCCTTGATGATTAAAGGGTAGTAGCGGAAACCCTCTGTAGACTTCTAAGCTCCCAAGAGTACATGCATTCAGGTTCAACTGAATATGCTATACTTCTCTTACACTTCCTACACTCCAGAACATATTTGGAGAGAAATAAACAAAATACCAGAAGGGAGGATTGTTCTCAAGAAGAAGAATGTGTTGGGCTGTTCTGTTTATAATATAAAATGCGCGTGTGTGTCCCCCTTTTCATCATGAGTGAGTGAGGCCCATTCTGTAGCATGACTTGACATGGTTTAATAAGTTGCTCCCAGTGACACTGAAGGAAACTGACTTATACATCTGTCCTAGAAAATCTGTATTAGTATTTCTGATATATTTCCTGAAATAATCATGTTGGGTCAAAGATTACACACACTTAGTTCTAATGGGTAATAAATAAAACAGCATCGAAAGAGACAGTGACATTCCCTCTCTGGTGGCCAACAGTAGATATTATCTACATATTAAATATTTGCCAAACTAATGCCTTAAAATGGCATTTTACTGTTTTGGTTTCCAATGAAGTTAAGTATCATTTTCTTGTAAAGTTAATTATTAGACAGTTTGTAAGAATTAGGAAATTATATAGTTCTCATTAGGAACTAATAAGTCTTCATTTAACTTTTGTGGTGAGATCACTTTAAAAAAATCAAGAAAATGTCAACAATGTTTCCAAGCACTGAAAAAAAAAGTTTACAGCATTTATGTTGAATTTAATAATAATAATCTGTGACTTGAATGATAACATATTTTAGTGGATAGGCAGCTGCTAGAAAAAAACAAAATGCCCCGTAGTCTAGTGATTACAAGAGCCTAGCAAAATGGCGATACCGGTAATTTGGTTTTTATTTTACACAGTGTTAAAAAATAAGTTCTTCAGTGTTTATTTTAAAATATTGAAAGACATTTAAAACATTTTAGTGAGCACCTAAATATAAAGTAAAACAATGGATATTACATAATGTGTTCTCATTTAAAGTGATTTTAGTAGATAAAATTTATAGAAATTTATTATTGAAAACACACTGATCACCTCATAAAAACAGACCAAATTAATTAACCATAAAAAATGAAAACTAAATATTACTTGACTTTATGTTAAAAGGCCTCTTTCAATATACAAAGTACATCAGTGGTGTTATCAGTGATTCCCAAGTACACTTTTGGGCAAATTTTCTCATTCTGCTGATAAACTCATTTCTGAGTCTATATTAGCCTGAGGAAGGTGAGGAGATATTTATGAGCTAACTTCATATAGTTTCTTCTGATGTCTTCATCTTTAAATAATTCCATCTCTTATTTGATAACACCGAGAAATTTTTTTGGAAAAACTTACTCCTTTTGGCAGGGACGGATAGTGAACCACAGGTTTGGTTTGAAAGAAACTGTTTCTAGTTTGTCTCAACCTTCTTTAGTGTCATGATGTATATGTGAAAATTCAGATGCAGAGTTCCCTGAATCATCTTCAAGATTGTCATGTTCATATCCTGCTTGTTCAAAACGTCTTTGAAACAGAGTAAGATTTATACTTGGCATATGAGCTTTGCTTTGTTTATTGTAATTTGCTTCCTCTTCTTGATGATTTTGAGGTATACTGAATACAAAATTTTAATGCAGTGTATAAATCTCTGAGGATGTGGAAAGAGATAAATGATTCTATTATGCAGTGTATAAATCTCTGAGGATGTGGAAAGAGATAAATGATTCTATTTTTGGATTTTACAAATCAAAAAAATGAAAGTTTTGCATCTACTGATATCTACAAGCATCACTTTCTATGTTTTAGAATATCTGGACTTCTGTATTGTAGATGGGTATAACACTGGATAGTGGGCTTAGTTGTTATGGCAGATGATGCTTTGTCCTGTCCTGGGCAACATTAAGAAAAAATCAGTCTCTCATAAGAACTTTATAAGCTGCTATGATTGAAAGCTACTTGCTGAAAGTTGTGATAACCTAAAGTTGGGACAGGGAACAACTACATTTAATGTTTCTGAACTGAGATTTAACCTTTACCTCTATAGGTTAGCATTTAAGTTCCAAACCACGATGAAGTAGGGTAAGTATAAATGTAAATAATCAGGTATTTGAGTTTGAAAATATTAGTTTCAGAGTGCATAATGACGTTAGCAACTAACACTAAAAAACTGAGTGAGCTACAAAGGAATAAAACAAATCCAACAACTATTTAGTTAATGGAATATCATAGCCAATTGTAGAGTCACAAAATGTTATTGTTTTCTTCAGTGATCAGATTGCATCACCTTAACTGTTTTAAGGTGTCATTGCTGACAGCAACATACACAGACTGGCCACTTCCTGGACAGCCAGTCTATGAAAGGTGTTAAAAATCCATTTTTTGGAAATAGTCAGAAATATGGTTCTAGTTAACTCTGGTTTGCACCAGTAACTGCTAACATAACTGTCAAAATAGGAAAATGATCCAGTTCCAGAGCATTTAAGAAATCTCTTGTTTGGAATCTGGACATGTGAAAGGAAAAAGTCATTTATAATCTCCCATTGCTTTCTAAGACTGGTGTGCTTTACCAACTATAGGGCCTTTTGTTTGCTGAACACTCATACAAAATCGTCATCTTTATCCTAATGGCGTCTGGCAACTCTTAAAAACAGTAGTGGGTTGGGGGTATAGGGTGTTGGAGAGTGAAGCAAGACAGAACTAAATTGCTTTGACTAAAAAAGGGAGAGGGGTTTAGGAGGTAGAGGACAGGAATGAAAAATCAAGCAAAAAAAAAAAAAAAAAAAAAAAAGAGTCAATGGCTAAAAAGCTAAAAGGGTGACCAGGGTAGGGGCAGAGGAGGTTGATAGAGAACTGGCATAGCAAGGCTAAGAGAAGACTTGTCTAATTGGGGATTTTGGAAGAAAATGCTCTGGTGTATTCAACTTACGCTCTCTTTCATTCTAACAAGTACGTATTTGGAAATTTCAACAGTTTTTGGCAAGTGAAGGTTATTTTGGGGAGAACCCAAAGAAGAGGATAAGGGAACAATTGATATATATTATTTCCAAATGTCAAAAATATAGTTTATATTAATTGGCAATATATTTCCGCCTGTCTCACTAAATAACTGTTAATCAATTCTGAAAAAAAATCAGGTGACAAATTATAGATGTGCCTGGAGCAATTTGTACTGATGGTCACATTGTAACAAGTAGAATATTGATAAACTAGATTACTTCTAAAGGAGGGCTGCCCCAATAGTGGAGGGTCTTGAAATTAGGGTAGATGAGGATGTACTATAGTGAAACATGATAGTATAAGAATAAGAATTGAAGGTGTATATTCAGGATAAGGAGAGAGAGAGAGAGTCCACACTGGCTTTGTGTTACGCTGTATTGCAACAGAACCAAGAACAAAAAAGGTTAGTGATAGGAGAGTTAGACTGATTTTAATATAAGAAGGAACTTTCTAATAATAGTAGTTACTTTGGGAAGTCACTGATACCATTCAAGCAAATATTGGGTATTCATTTCTGAATTGTTATATTACATCTATATATCTCATCTGCATAGCCTCTACAGTTAGTAGAGGTGGAATTCTACAATTATACCTTTGACTGGTTGTTCTTTCATCAAGTAGTGGGTTTGGCCAGTTCCTTCAAACTATGGTTCAATTCAGAGAAAATAAATAATGTATCATTGGGTTCTCTAAAGTAAAAAAAAAAAAAAAAGAAGTCTCACATTTCAACCAGTTATATTAGCATTATTTAAATTATCATAATTTCTAAAATTGAACTCACCTCTTACATGTTCTGAAAACATAATTCACAAACATAAATGTGATTTAAGTTACCATTAACTCTCATAAATAAGGAGAAACAACAAAAAATCTCATTTGAAATATAATTTCAGAGTTTTGAAACTCAAGTTTATTCTGAGAAACGTATGTGAGGAAGAAAAGCATGGGAGAACAGACAAGAGATCATGAAATAAAGGAGGAGGAGAGAAAGGAGGAGGAAAGAAAAAGAGAAGAGGTAGAGAAAGGGAGAGAAGCGGGCAGGATCAAGTGTGAATATGTGTGTGTTCTATTTCCCATTCCAGTGCCTTTCAACGAGAGGACTGGAAGCGCAATGAGAAAAAAAGATTTATTTTTTAAACATGTACAATTATGGAGAAAAGGCCACGACATGCCAAAATGTTGAAAAAAAGCAGCCCCTGAGCTCTGACTAGAAGGATTATGAAACTCCAAAAATACACCAGACTGTGAGAACTACCACCTACATTTGCAATGTTTTACAAGTTAAAAATGTCACAGTGCATAAAAATAGTTTTTTTCACCCCTATGGACTGGTGGTTGGTGGTTTAACTTGAGAAGCAGACTGCTGTGGTAGTTTGAATAGCCTGAATATGCATTCACAGCATGGAAATAAAATGAAAAATGGCTTTCATCAGACTTTTCTTGTGTCCAGGAAACATATTTAGTCTTCTGTTTCCCTCAACGTCTTTTTAGAGAGGGGAAAAAAGAATATCTGTTTTCAAAAATGCTTGTAATCAATCCTTTCAAATCCAAAGTGATTGTGTCAGTTTTTGTCATGATTACATAAAGGTCTTTTCATGATTCTTTGAAAAAAACTAAGTTGGCTAGGAAAAGTAAAATATGAAACAATGCCACACAATTTCTTAAGAATAGACTGATTTCTAAAGATATGCTGTGAAACCTGAACAGGCTTATTTTAAAGGCTTAGTTTTTCTATGTTCAGCACAGTAACTCACTGTTGAAAAGCTTCCAGCTTTGATCACGTACACACAAACAAAAGGGGCTCTCTTCCAATCTGCTTGGATTCTCTGTTCAGAGAGCTCTAGTTTTCTCTTGTGGATCTTCTGCTTCACAGTCCTGGGGCATTAGTAAACACCAAAGGTGTCCCAAACATATGACTAACAAGGTTTCTGTGTGGGGTTTGACTTTCAGTGTATCTGATGATAACACATCTCAAATAGCAACCCAGTCAGTGATTCCCTGAGCCTAGCAGGTCTCCATTTGGCTCCAAATGATCTGGGAGTGGATTTTTCTGTTTGAGGATTACTCATTTCTGTAATGGCCCAGCTTCTGTTGCTTTGACCCTTTGGTCACCTCTGCATCCTGGTGATCAAGCTACAATGATAGCTCATTCACTTGTTCAGCTGCAGCCACCCTGGTAAGCCAGGTAGGCCCACAGAAGCAGGTGAAAACAACCCATTAGTAGAAACAGAAGCTTTAAAAAAAAAAAAAAAAAAAAAAAAAAAGCTCATATGTTTAATTCACCACGGAAGGCTTTTATTTCCCCCCTTGAACTGTTTTTTTTGTTTGTTTGTTTGTTTGTTTTTAACTTGTGGTTTTCCTTTTAACCCTGATGTTGGTTCATATAATCAAAACATTACTGATAATGGAGAGTTGGAGGGCTCATTTTTTATTTTGCATTCTATCAGAGGGAAAAGCTAAGAAACTCTTTGAAGTCCTTAAAACATCTGGGATAGCATAAATGTTTCCACATAGTGTAACTGAGGAACAAGTTATCTTTCTTTATCCCCCTTGCCTTTTTTTTTTTTTTTTTTTCTCACTTTGTCTTTGAAGATACAGTTTTCTCTGCCAGGAACATTCTTTTACTCCTCCTTTTGCTAAATTCCTTGGGAAAACTAATCAAAACAGATGTCCTGGAGTTCATTGTGTTTCTTTTGTATGCTATTATAGATTTGGACTTTACACAAATCCTATTACACTTACAATTAATTATTAAGTATGTAATAATTATGCAGGGATTATCTGTTTAGTGTCCATCTCCCCCACACTCCAAATGGGTTGAGATGGGCATTGATTTTTTTTTATGTACATTTGTGGTTAGCAGAATTCCTGGCCCTTGTTGGAGGCACTCAATATTTGTTGAATTTCAAAAGTGATTAAATATATGAATGAATGAAGGAAAAATCTCAGTAACCTTTTTCTTGGCTTTTTAGATTTTTTTTTTAAAGTATCTTTCTTGTTAATTCAATCAACTGTCTATACATTGGGCAAGTACTTTGGGCAATCCAAAGGCATGATCAAGAGACATCAGATCTTATTTCTCTGAGTTCCTGCTTTTCCCCACATGCCATACTCACTGTGGCCCAGCTCAGGTTTTTTTTTTTTCTTTTCCCCTGAGGTAGCCTGGCTCCATTCCCCAGGCTGGAAGTGCAGTGGCATGATCACTGCTCGCTGCAGTCTTGACCCTCCCGGGCTTAAGCAATTCTCCCACCTCAGCCTGCTGAGTAGCTGGGACTACGGGTGCATGCCACCACACCTGGCTACTTTTTGTATTTTTGTAGAGATGGCGTTTTGCCTTGTTGCCCAGGCTGGTCTCAAGCGATCCACCTGGGCTCAAGCGATCCACCTGCCTTGGCTTCCCAAAGTGCTGGGATTACTGTGCAGGGCCCAAACTCAGTCTTTAACTCTTATTTTGGTACCTCTGAGTGAGCAGAAATTAGGGAAAACACAAACAGATGGCAGTGACAATGAGGAGAGGAGCCTCAGGGCTAGAAGAGAGTGGAAAGTGAGCTGAGGTGGGGTTTACTGTTGAACAGCCAGGCTTGACTTTAAATTAGAAGTTGCAATTGGTTGAAGCAGACCTTTCAATCTCCGTTATCAGAAAGCGTCTCGTCTCTGTGAGATTTTTTTTTTTTCCTTCTAAAAGGCTCTCTGTCTTAACTTCCAGATTCAGTGATTACCTCCTAAAAAAGCAGCGTGTCCTCTGGGGTATTGTTCACTCCTTCAGAATGTCTGTGCTATACCAAATTTCTCTGCTGTGTCTGAATTCTGAGGGGCCTGCTCTTCCTAGAGGGCAAAGTAAAAGGAAATTAGGCTGTAGAATCTGACTATCAGGATTTGAGTCCTTACTTATTTGGCGAATCACTTCACTGCTCATGCCTGTCTTTTATCATGTGAATGTCCACATCATCTACTTCATATTTTGTTGTGAGAGTAAGATAAGGTGTTGAAACATTTTATACATCTTTACACAAATCTGCTCTTCCTCCTTCTTCCCAATACAAGATAAATATGCCCTAAAATATTACCAGATAGCTCTCTTTTATGCCATCAACCATCTCCTACAAGCAAAGCCTGAAAACCAAGCTACTTTTTTTTTTTTTTTTTTTAAATAATAAAACATCAGCAAAAGCTACTGTTTACTAAGTGCCTGCTGTGGTGAGGTGATCTAAATAGCAGTAATTAAATTTGAATAATTATTTTCTTTTATAGATTTAGAAACTGAGACTCAAAGTTTATGTGGCTGCATTTTCAATCCAGTTCTGAGTAGAAACACCATCTTTTAAAATCTCTATCCACAATGAAATCTTTCTTTTAAGAGGAATTCATTGATTTGTTGAGAATTTTAGATACTTGGATAGATTTGTGGGCGAAAGATTGGAGTCTTTAGACTTCCAAAAAGTTTTTAACTTTAAACCCATGTTTTAAAACTGCACATGTGAACAAAATTTACATATAATTTCATGGATTTTATGAACTGCCTTAAGCCAGTTCACAGATCTTTGGCTTAATAATCCCTGATTAAGGTATAATGAGCCCCATGACATAAAATTCCTTTATAGTAAACAGCTAGCTTGGGACTCTGAGGTCAGAAGAAAGCTAGCTCAATGTGGCACACATACAGCAAACCCAGATTTTTCATCGGCAGCACATATGACATTTTGAGACCTTATAGTTGTTTGTTATTAGGTCTGTACTGTGCATTGTAGGATGTTTCCAACAAGCATCCTTGTCTCCTTCACCCACTAGGTGCCAGTAATTAGTGTACCCTACTGCCCAGTTGTGAGACTACAAATGTCTCCAGAATTACCTACCATTCCCTGGAGGCAAAGATCTCCTCCAGTTGAAAGCCACTGAGCTAAACTCAACTGGGCACTAAGGCAGTATGTTTAAGCATCAGCTCCTACCAGTTGATGTTTTAAGTTGCTTAATATATGAATGTTTGTGTTTATTGAGCCATTAAAGCTTCACTTTCAGAGTAGGGTGGGGGTCCTTGGCAGCTGCCAAGCTGATTAGTTTTGCTTTTCTCCCGAAGGGAGAAAAGGCAAGGGGTGGTGGTGAGTGCAACTGTGCTCCAAAATACTTCCATCTCACATTTCACCACTTAAAGATTAATTTTAGTGAACAAACTACTTTTTTAGAAAGTAACCTTCCCCTTCCCAAGGGAAGATTAAATCATATTTGCACCTAATTGTGATTTTCCTAATTAGGTCTTGCTAAAAAAAATGTTTAATCTTTGAAAGCACTAGGCTTCAGTTCAAGCCATGAAGAAAAAAGTTAGGGGTGTCATATTCTAGAACCTAGGGTCACTGGGTTTCTCAGGGGACTGGGATCTGGAAGGCCACTGACATCACCTGCTCTGTGATCATGGGCAGTGTCCTGCCTACAGAAATGACTGAAAGGAAGATAATAGTGATGGTCTCCAGCAACTCTCCTTTCCCTGAACCCCCACCTCACCCCAAAATTTGTATTTTAAGTAGAAAAGGAGTTGGTCAGGGAGAAACAGGAGCGTGTGTGTAAATAACCAAACACCAGGAGTGTGTAGTTATTTGAATTAATCTCATTTACTACTCATCTCAATCCCAGCAGTGAAATTTACATTTGATATTTAAAATAAAGCTCAGAGATACTAAAGAACTTATTTAACTTCAAACATTCATTGTTAGAGTTGATGACTGACTCCATAGCTCCTGCTTTTCTCTTGCCTCCATCCTCTCCATTCCCTCTCTTCATCTTTCTTCTCTCCTTTCTCTTTTCTGTCTCCCCATTTTATTCCTTCCTTGACTATCTGGATAAATGTATATGTAAAATATAATAATTAAATAGGTTCCCATGAGCCACTATTCAACTTAACAATTAAGGCATCACAAAGGTAATTGTGTTTACTTCTATGATTCTTTTTTTTATATTCCTATCTCTCCCTACAGATAAGCATTATCTTAAATTTAGTGCTTATTGTTGCCTTGGATTTTAAAACTTTACGTATACACACACATAGTCATACCTCCATATGAGCAAGTATTGGTTGCCGAACTCCCCGTGAAGACTAAAATCTATGGGTGCTCAAGTCCCTGATATAAAATGTGTTTGCATATTACTATGCTTATCCTCTCATACACTTTAAATCATCTTCAGATTACTTATAATACCTAATACAATGCAAATACTATGTTAATAGTTGTTACACTGTATTGTTTAGGGAATAATGACAAGAAAAAAGTCTGTGCATGCTCAGTACAGACACATTTTTTTTTTTCTGAATATTTTTGATGCACAGTTGAATCCATGGATGTGGAGCACACAGATTTGGAGGACCAATTGTATTGTATATATGAATACCTGAATGACATATAATCAGAAACAGCTAGAAACCTCTGGCAGAAGCCATTCAAATACATGGGTAGGATAAGTTGAATTACCAACTTTAAGTGAAATTCACTCAGCCTAAAAGAAAACTCCCATCTTCAAGCAAGTACCAGAGAAAGACATACAATCTGTTATTTTTAAAGGGCTGACAAATAAAACAACCCAATATTGTATTCCTAGGAGTCATCTATGTTTTGGCTGATAGCTAAAAGTCATTTATTTGTAAAGCTCTAAAACATACTATCTTGTGACTGTGTCATATTTATTTCACATTTTTTCCATCATTGGATAAATGAGTCCCTTTCACAGTTTTTCTATTATAAATCATGCTACTATGACCATTTGACTACACGTTTCTTGGTTCAAGACATCTATCCATAGGTGTATCTTCTAGTATTATAGGGCAGACTCCTATAATTAGTATTGTTGAGGCACAGGGAATGCGCAACTCTTTGAGATGCTGCCAAACTGCTTTTCATGAGGATTTTTCCAACTTACACTCCTCCCAAGAATATCCGAGAGTCTGTATTGATGTGCATCATTTCCTACATTTGGTATTTCAGACACTTTGCCAATCTAGTGGGTGTAAAGTGGCATCTCATTATGATCTTAGTTCAGATTTTTCCAATTCCTAGTGAGGTAGAGCATCTTCCTATACATTTATTTGCCAGTTGAGTTCCCTTCTGTGTGAAATGACTGCCTATCCTTTTGCCTATTTCTAGCTTTATTCTTTTTCTTATTAATTTGCAGAAGTTTTAATAAACATTTTAAACTATAATCTAGTTTATGTTTTACAACTATTTGATCCCAGTTTGTGCCTTGTCTTTGTTTTTAAAATAGTGGGCATGACTTCTGCTTTTCATACTACATGTTGACATCTCAGGAAAAGCAACACTGTTGTTCATATTGGTCTCTTCCAGTTTTTCCTCTTTATCCTTAAAAATTATGGAACACTGCTTTGAGTATTCCTCCTTTTCAGGCTTTTATGATTTCACTGGTGCCCAGATATAATCTATAGTATGTACAGAAAAGTTTTCACTTTGTCAAGGAATTGGAAATAAAGATGTGCTGGACATATGTTCATTTCAGAGGAAGCAAGGGATAGGTGTGTGCTAGAGTCTTTAGCTTATATAGCAAGATGACAGCACCTGGACAATTGCATCTTGGAGGCAAGATTAGATGCATGAGGCAGAAAGTGGCCTCTTCTTCTGAATGAAACTTACAATAGGGAAACTATTCGTCCCTGGTTCTCTAATTTCTTCTTTTAGAGAATAAGTCAACTGTATTTATCTTCCCCAAATTTGTTTAGTTTCCCCACAGTGCTGGAATTCTAATCATTCAAAATTGATTAGAGTTTAGAAACAAAATCCCCAGGTAACTATTTTTTGTGGCTTTTACTTTGAAGTGCCAAGTCTAAGGAAAGAGTCTATTTAAGTTAATTACACCTTGGGGATACAGGCTTCATTTGGGCCTTGCAGAATTCCAATTAAATAGAATTGGGGACCCAACTCACCTCATCCATTTGTGAGAGTGGCTTCTGGAAAGGAGAAAAGAAACATTTTATAATCCCATCCAGACAGAAAACTTGGACGATGGCTACTGTTCATTGAAGGACTGGAGGCACCTGCGTCTTTTCTTGGAATTTGAAGAACTATCTGTTTGGTTAAACTTTTTCTATTTTTCTTCCAGATAAAGCTAGGAATACTTTAATTGGGTAAAATAAATGTGACAATGGTCATTGACATACCTTGTTTAACATTCATCTGATAACCATATAGCAGAATAACGATTTCAGGTATTGCTAAAGATGCATCAAATGATCTTTATATTTTATTTCATTTAATTATGATATAAATGTGCATGCTTGACGTTTAGTTGAGCCAGGTGGTATGGGTGATTGCTAACAGCATAGTCCAGTAAATTGTACAAATTTTGGGGAAGAAAATGCAAATCATTTCACAGAAAGAACTTGGTTAAGAAATGGGCTCTAATAATGTCCAGTTTTATGACTTCATACAACTTGTTCTCTTGAGAGCCTATTCCATAGTGTTTAAAATGGGTCAAATATTTAATTCCGAGTGATGCTGTGAGAATAAGGAAAGATATGTGTATGAAGTCTGGCATGAAGTAAATGCTCAAAATGGTAACTACAATACATTAATGATTTCCTTACTTTTTGCTAAAAATAGTTCATCTTAAGGTTTTTTTTTGTTTGTTTGTTTGTTTTCCCATTAAGTAAACCTGGTAACCATCTAATTCTCCTTTCCTGATTATGAAGAAAAGGCAATTTTCAAGTGAACTTTTAGACTCTCTTAAAGTTAGGATGGGATTATAGCTTTTCTAATGTATAAAGTAATTATTTTTTATTTTACTAATCTCTGTGGGAAACATTACTAAGAGTGTGTGCTGAGAAAGGAGAAAGTTTTTTTTTTTTTTAATACATCCTTTAGGTTTACAGAAATGACTGATGACAGAAAAACAAAAAAATTCATCAGATAAGCATAAGTGAGCAGTATTGATAAATTTCAGTACTATCACAGAGTAGCATGAAAAATGCTTGTATAAGTAAAGCCAATGGGGAGACAGACTATTAAAATCATTTGGAAAGGAATATGTTAACATCTGTTAAAATTTACATATGGACAAATGTTTAACTGACAAATCTTAGAGAATTAGCTAGCATGTAATATGATCAGTAATTTAACCAACATTTATTGAGAGCTGTGAAATACTATGGAAAGGGCAGTAGCTTTAGATTCAGATGGGACTGGGTTTGAATATTGGCTCAATTTATTTTCTATTTGTTCAAGTTCAAACATATTGTTCCCCTTTGAGTCACATATTCCTTGTATATAGCATAGAACTAAAATGCCTATTGGGAATTAAAAATATATTGCATATGAAATTCATAACATAATACTTGAAAAGATGTAGGCTCTCAATATATAGAAGCCATCAAAATAATAATGATCATAATTGGTTAAATATGGAAGCATAATATTAGGACAGGTATGAATAAATACGTAGTTTTCCTAAAGTAATTTAAATATTAGTCTAGTAAAGAAATAAAGTATAATTAAACATTGGCTAGAAATAAACTACCTTTAGGACATCTATGTATAGAATGTTGTAAAATCGTAGAGGGCAGAGTTACAAACTGATGAATTCAGTTTAAAAAATGGTAATTCGATGGACAGAATATAGTAACGATATTATTAGCAGTGGAATTACACTTTTTATGGCAGTATATGCAGGAAACAGCAAACTATTTAATATGGCTTAGCAAATTACCCTCAAAATTTAGTACGTGTAAAGATTACCTGGAAAAATTCTTAAAATTATAGTTTTCTAAACTTGTCCTTAGGAAATTATAATTTGTTGCTGATGTAAAATACTCCAAAACCTACATTTTTTTTTTTTTTTTTTTGAGATGGGGTCTGTGTCTTATAGGCTGGAGTAAATTGGCTCAAGTATAGCTCACTGCAACCTTAAACTCCTGGACTCAAGTGATCCTCCTGCCTCAGCCTCAAGAGTAGTTGGGACCACAGTCACAGGCCACCAGGCTTGGCTAAAAATCTACATTAAAAAAAAAAAAAAAAAGAAAGCAATCAAGTGATTTTGATGTAGGTGGTTTTCTGACCCTGTTAAATGCAAGGGCCTAATAAAATATAAAGTATAGATTGGAAATATTCAAGTCAACGAGTCAAATTAGAACATTATTAGGAGTGTTCTGGTCAGAGAAAATCAGACTGCACAGCAGAAAATGTTTTATGAGATATCAGGGACATAGATAATACAACTTGATGGTTGTTTTCTTGTAAGGCACACAAACACTTTGAAGGCAACTAAAAGTTGAATTTCCCATGGTTAGTTAATCCTTTCCTCCTATTTGTTTTTGATATACAACTCTTCACTTATATTTCTTCTCTACCACTCATTCTCTCCTCCTTTTAAGGAAGGCTTATGTATTGATGCTTCTTCACAGAGTGATGCGTTCACTACCATTTTATTTTTGGTGGGCCATTCCCTGTTGAAATACAAGCATACCTGCACATAGTCATTAAGGATTCACAACCAATTCATTCCTAGGTTTGATAAATTTATATAATCCTTTTCTGTAGGCTAATTAGATGAAAAAGCTCCACATGGTGTTATAAGGACTAACTGGAAAAATAGTAAAAGGAGATCTAGAGTTATTCTTGGTCGAGGTTGACAAGGAAAGGGTGGAAATTATGCTAGCCCTCTGTATAATATTCCAGTGTAGTTACCACCAGAAACTACAAGGGACACTAAACACATTAAAAATATACCGACCTTCCTAATTGAGGAAAAACAAATAAGATGCTATTATACCATTTTATAAAAAATAAAACAAAAAATGTATCAGATAAGCATCAGTGAGCAGTATTGATAAATTTTCAGTACTATCACAGAGTAGAGTGAAAAATGCTTATGTAAGTAAAGCTAGTGGGGACATAGACTATTAAAACCATTTTGGAAAGTAATCTGTTAGCATCTGTTAAAATTTACATACAGACATATCTGTAAAACAGCATTCCAGCTTTTAGGGATAGTTGATTAAAGATATGAAATCACCAGTATGGACAAGTATACATATGAAGACATTTAATGGATTATTGTTTTTATTGGCTCACAAACAAAGAATCTTGAGTGTCTATTGATAGATAAACAGTTAAAAATTATGGTACATATCTAACAAGATATACTAGTTAGCTATTAAAATAATGAGTCGGATCTATATGTATTGACCCAAAGGAATGTCATGATAAATTATGAAGTGAAAAGAGTAAGCTTCAGAGTTGTGGATATAGAACATTGTGATCTTTGTGACAAACAAGGTGTAGAAAGACACCTAACAAACTCTCATACTTTTCATGACCTCAGAATGGTAAGATTGAGACTATGTCTGTCTACGGTTTGTATTAGATTGGTGCAAAAGTAATTGCAGTTATTGCCATTAAAAGTAAAGACAAACCACAATTACGTTGGCACCAACCTAATATTTTAATGCAACTATATATTGCTAATGTAATATTTAAAAATGTAACCAAGTATAGCGGAGAGGATGAGATTTAGTAAGAAAGGTGGCATCTACTGACAACAGGGTTCAATACATCCTGTTACAGGTGACCCACATATGCAAAATTAAGGCTCATCCTTGTATACAAAAAGCTGGCAATTTCTATTTTTTATTTTTGACATGGATAATGTTTGACGAAGCCAAGAATTAGTAATATGTTATTGACAAATTTCTTGTCATATTTATTTTTCTTTAAAATTAAGGCTTATCTTACAAAAAATGAATTATTTCCAAAAGTTTTGAAATTTTGAACAGAAATTCCAGGAAGCCTGAAGCATCTGGGTAATGTATGAATCACAAGGAAGGAATCTATCACTATCTGGACAAAGCTTTTCTTAAAAACATAAGCAGGGCGATAGGTCATGGGCGGTCGATTACTTTATTTGTAATGACATAAGTAAATATTAACAGAACTGCACTCTTCAGAATAATTGATGACTAGCTAAAAAGAACTTACACATTTCTTATGCAGAGTTTTAAGGAGTTGATTTTATCCTCTTTTATTCTTCTTTCACCACTCCTTTTTAGAGATTTTCTGGAAATAAAGAGAGTGAGTAGTTTCCTACTGAGCAGTTTCTTTTTACACCCAGGGAAGGGAAGAATATGTGTGCTCAGCAATTCTCATTTTGATCACTTAATTTTATAACTGACTTAACACTTGGATCAAAAGCCTTTCTCACAAAATCCATGTAATAGAGATATATTAACATTAATTCTGCTGGACCATCAGGTTACACCTTGTCACTCATTAATATGTTTCATTTACACATATTTATCAATCATCATATTTAGGGAAAGGAAATAGTAATAAAGAACCAAACAGACCAAGTTTCTGCCTCATGGAAATTGCTTCGTTTCAAAGTGATTATTAGATTGATCTCTCCCTATATATCACGTGTCATTTCCATTCAGACACAAGGAAGTGATCAGAATTTTTGCCCTCTTTTAATTGGCTATATTGTTTCCATTTAGCGGATATTTTAGACTTTATACTATATTGATAATAGTTTGTAACTTGGAATTTTCTTGTATTGAGCAATACCTCATTTAATGATTTTTAACTGCCTATTGTTTAAAAAATGATATTTGACAGTGGTTTAAGTATTACATTGATGTATTCACTCAGTCAAAAAATGATTGCTTCCTAAGTCAGGCACTATGCTAGGCCTTAGAATGATTATTCTAAGCAAAAGTTATGGCCTACTAGGGGAGAATAAGTGATTAAATGCTATGATACACACAGGGCTGGCTTTCTAGGTGTGTCGTCTGTGTAGTTACACAGGGCCCTGCACTCAGAAGCACCTGTGCTGGTTTTAATGCTCTGTTGTTGCTGTCTGGACAATCTCAATAGTTTTATTTTTGAACTTGTGCTCTGTTGTGCATTGGAACAATTGAGGATGTGTCCGGAGCTGCGCGCCCCGGCCATAGCAAATAATAATTAATGATTAAACGCCCGAGCTCTATTCCTTTCCACCTTCTACCTCCTCCCTAGATTTGTTGTTTCTCTTTTGTATCAATACCTCATAATAGATGGCGCTCTTCCTGCTGCTTCTTCACTTGTTTTTCCCCCCGCGGCCGGGAAAATTGTTACTTTGTAGCACAGGCACCATCCCGTGCCCGGGAAAATTACCAACTAACAGCGCAGGTGCAACATGACGTTCGACCAGAGAAACCAATACCTACTTGGTCACGCCCTCTGCGATGAGATCATCTCTGCCTCTGGCCCAACCCCTTCCCCTCCAAGTGTATATAAGGCACTGCATTACCGCCATTAAACGAGACTTGATCAGAGCACTGTCTTGTCTCCATTTCTGGTGTCTCTTGTCCCCCAAATTCCCACTCCCTCCTCCAGGGCCTGCTTCGACGATCCCGCGGGCCGGGATAAGGATGTATGTGATTGTAGGAGATATATACAATATACATTTCTGCTGTCATTTTTTGCCTCTTCATTGTCATATAGCATATGTCATATGTCATATGCCCTGTGCATGCAGAATGTGTTTTTCTCTTATGCATGAGAGTTCAGCAAGACTCAAAGATAGCACAAGGTTACTGTGCTATGTCTACGACTGAGGAAGTGCACTAAGAATCTTGCAAGCTATATTTTCTGTTGAAACCAGAACTTGCTTCAAACACAGAAACAAGGCAATGATGTCTTAAACACAGTGGTTAGGGAGCCCTATCATATCCTTTATCTAATATTATTTCCCTGTATTACCCAACCATTTGAATATGAGGACATAGAAGTGATGAGAAAGATAGGGCAATCCGTAGGTTATTTTCCTGTCAGCTCTTCCTTACTCATCAGAACAATGAAGGTAGACAATGTAAGCAGAATTTGCATGCATCTGAAAGTTTAATAAAAACAGCTGAGATAGTTTTGTGTTAGGTTTGTATCATTCTAGTAAGAAAATATTATGTACACACTAGCTATAAAATTTGAAATGTGCAATTTCAGTGATTCTGCATATGTTTAATACTATCATGTTTTCACTTAAAATTGACATTTTAAAACATAAAGAATGGTAAAATTCATGCTAATAATTATTTACAGATTTTTACAAGTTAGAATGACACTAAATATCAAATTAAAAAACACCATGAGAAATCTAGAGAGACCATAGAAGAAAGGAAAAAGCCTTACATTTTGATAACATTAGTGGCAATATTTTTCCTATTTTTTTTTTTTTTGAATGAGGAGTTCCACATTTTTTTTTTTATTGGGCCTCACAAAGTATGTAACTGGACTAGATCAAGGACGTGCAGTTTTCACATTTTCCTGATGACACTCAACCAGAAGCAGCAGAGCTGATACTGAAGTCTACATGTGGATAATTCCAATGCTTTTAACCACTATAGTATATTGTATAAAAACTTAGCTGTGCTATTATGATGATGGTAGGGATGCAGCAGAAAGAAGAGGGAGAGAAAAAAGTGGATTATAGATTATGAAGGAGGACACCGATTTGTTCCCTCTTCAAAACCCTGGTACAATGCTAACACTAGAACAATGGCATTAGGGAATCTGATTATTGGCCTTCACTCTGACCATTTTCCTGTGATTGCTTTGGCAAAAGGAAGATTTTTGGATACAAAGCCATTTATTGTTTTTCAAACTATGTTTTACAGGCCATCAACTTGTCATTCTGTTTATAAATAAATTGGATTCTGAAAGAGGATTAGGGTTTATACTCCGGATTAATCATCTGGTGATAATCCCCCTGTAATGTATATTATTATTTCATAAAAAGTATATACTGAAAATAAATACATAAATAAATATTTAAAAATAAAACTTCAGGGTACTTTGAAGACTTTCGTCCCTTCTTCAGGCAGTAAAGGGGTCCAATATACAGATGACCCTCATATGTACAGGTTTCACATTGGCTGATATTTGAAATAAGGGAAAATAAATGGTTGAATTAGCAACTGCTTAAACTCTGCTCCCAAGAGCTTGATAATAAATATATGTCAACTGCAAGGACAGTGTAGTGTGCCAAGGCTGCTGTTGCAGACACTAGTGTTATGCCACCAGGGAGATAACATGTGAGAGTTAAGACTGAAAGTGATCTCAACAAGCTGAAAGAATGGATTGAAATGAGTGAGATAACATCCTACAGTGATCATTATAAAGTCTTGTGATTTGGTTCAAAATATTGTGTATGTCAATGTAGGATAGAAAAAATGTATTCCACATTGTTGTACTTAGTGGTTTTCACTGAGTGTGAGTTTAATATTTGTCAACAGTGAGTTATCAAAACCAAAAAAGACAGTCTGGTCATAGCTTGCATTAATAGAAGTAGAAAACCTCAAACAAGGGAGGAATTATCCCAGGAAATCAGAAAAGAGTAGGGCTGACTACACTAGTCATATTACAGCATAAAAATTATATTAAAAGGCAGATTAAATAAACATTTGAAGAAAATGGGAATATTTTATCTGTAGAAAGAAAGGTATTGGGGGCACATAATAACTGTCTCTGCTTTTTAAAGGGATAATATATAACAGATGGGTAAAATTTATTCCTTGCAACTCAAGTAGATGTATGACTTTTGAAAGGAAGTTATGGAGAGGCCATGTGTGATCCAATAGAAGGAACAAGTTAATTGTAGCTCTTCCGGTAATGTCACTACTGCTGTCTATACCCTAAGGGAGAGAAATTATTGTGTCAAAGGGATACCTGCACTTGTATGTATATTTCAGCACTAGTCACAATAGCAAAGATGGAGTCAACGTGCATCCATCAACAAATGTGTAAAGAAAATGTGATATATATATAACACATCATATGTTATATATATATGATATGTTACATATAATCAATATGATATGGCTTATTATATACCATAGAATATTACTCATCCATAAAAAATAATGCAGTCATGTCTTGCAGCAACATGGATGGAACTGGAAGCCATTTTTCTAAGTAAAATAACTCAAACAGGAAGTCAAGTAACCCATGTTCTCACTTATAAGTGGGAGTTAAACAAAGGATACACATGAACATATAGAGTGGAATAATAGATACTGAATTCTACAAAAGATGGGAGGGTTATGGTGGGCTGAGGATTGCAAAATTACCTATTGGGTACAATGTTCACTATTCGAGTGATGGGTACACTAGAAAACCAGACTCAACCATTACACGAAACATGTGAGTAAGAAATCTGTGCTTGTACCTCCTAAATCTATAGCAATAAAAAAGAAAGCAGACTGGACACTTTTCCAAGCTGTGAATTCACTTGCATTGAAAGTTCATAAGATGCTGGAAATTCAAGTTATCACTGTAAAAGATTCCTTTGCTGATTGACAGGTTGGACTAGATAAGCTCTCAGTTTCCTACCAAGTTACAACATACTTCAAGAATCAAATTGAAATGGGAAATTAGACACCATGTGAATGATGATTACTGCTAATAAACAATATCTTTGTCATAATATAAGTTTTCTTAACTTACTATACCATAGGAATATTCCTTTTTGTCTGTAGTGGCACTAGTAGACGATTATTCATTTTCTACCATGTATTTTAACTATGGAATAATTATTTGGAAAAACATTTTACTAAATCGAATTCACAATAAAAATTCTTGTTTGTAAAATAATGAAAACACAAGTATAGAAGTCATGATATTTAAACCGTTTTCTTCCCAGATATCTGTATATATTATCTGTCTTTATTTGTAGTTCTCACATTATTTTACAAAATAAAAATAAGCCTTCAGCTTAATATTCAAAAAGTGTAAAATATAACTAGTCATGGTTAACTGTGAAAATAATTATAAAGAAAATACTTTTTCCCACTTTTTTTTTTGATAGTTTGCCAGTGTTCTATAATAATGGACTCTGGGATAAATGCTAAAGCTGGCTGGATTTGATCAAAGCTCTTTCTTGTCATTTCCATCTCTTAAAAGACTCACCAAACAGACACGGTCAAAGATTAGGCAGTCGAGTTTATCTATTCCAGCCTCTTTTGTACAGAAAATTGTACACTTTAAAAGCCAAGAAGATAGAGTATCAGACAAGAATATGATTCATCTTATTGTAAATGTAATTTGGTACTATCCAATATGAGAAATTATAAATCACAGACATATTCAGTGAAATCAAACCAAATTATAAGATAAATTTTAATTTTAAACAGAAATGTTAAATTCATTCTCTTCCTAGAGCTCATGCACCAGCTCTAGGCAGATAGATATTTGAGTGTCAGCATTAATCCAGCAACAAAAAAGTAAAGCAAGCCAAACAAACAAAAAAGCAACAAGTAAAAGTTCATGAAGTGGAGTTTACCCTGTACTATACTTTCTGCTTCATAATTGTAAACCACAGTAATGTGTGTGCCTACGTGTGATTACCAAGTCTTATTTTTCTCAGATGATGAGTTACAAGAAATATCTATGAAAGGTAGTTAACTCTTTCCAACAGAGGCAGGCTATCAGGACAGCAAGTAGAAAGAAAGCATTTGGCCTGAGGCCTACTGTTACTGGTAAACCACAGTTTCTTGCACTGCCACTATAATTTAAATTAAGTAGAAGGCAGGTTTATAAACTCACATTATGACCCAAACTTTATGGTTCTTTTATATCTCCTGGGTTCTGATCACATTGAAACTTTCTCTCTCTGAAGCAATTTAATACAAACATTCCTTTGGCAGACTATAAAATGTGATTTTTCATCAACCTTTTATAGATATGTTGGGTGCATATTGTATGCCCAGTTGGAAAAGGGGTTGGGGTGGGGGAAGAAGAACTGATGACAATGTAAGCATTGAAACTTATGTGTTGTACTCCTATAAAATATGTACATGAAAAATAAAGATCTTCCTAACCCATTTTTGTGTGTGTGTATGTGTGTGTGTGTGTAGACGACAGACAAACAAAATTTTGGCTGAAAATCTTAGTCTGTGAACAAGTAGCACTAAAAAGCTCAACAGTTAGAAATTTTCTAGCCCTCAAAGTCATCTTCGATTCTCTCTCCTTTCCAGCCCCCACAAACTGTTTCTTTCTGAAAGTGGAAAATCTCTTGTGCCTGTGAGTCTAATTCTAAGCCATAACCCCTAAACATGTAAGTAGAATGAAGAACAAGAGAATAGTAAGGTTTCTACCTCATAATTTTATTATAATAGGTAAGCTAAAAATAATGCCAGGTGTTTTAAGAGCATTGTACTCTTAAAAAAATACTGGGAAAAATCGAGTATGGAAAAAAATATGGTGGGGACAGGTGCAAGATTTGAGCAGGGAGAAATGGACTAAAAAGAAATATATGGGTTCTATATTTGCTGTGTAAAAACCCATAAATATATATAATGATGAAACCCTTGGAAATCTAAGGCACTTAATGTAATGGCTATTTGGTTTTGGAGTAGTCATTTGATAATACTACCATCAGTTACAACTTTTAAAATGACATGTTTCAAATAATTCTAGCTCTGCAGGCAGAATGAAATTGCCAGCCAATTCAATTTTCTCTCAGAAATTCTTTCCTTACTTTCTCCAAGATCAGAATGTAAGGGGACAGATTGTTTTACATATGTGATGAAGATAGTGAATTGCTCTGAAACTAAAATTAGGAGGCAATGGCAACAATTATGGTGATGGGGTACCCATTTGAATCTCAGTGCTTTGAATATTTTTTAAGTGAGGAGTCAGTTACTATAGAAAAAAATGTTAAAAAGTAAGCCATTTATTCCATCACAAAACAAAACAAAAAACCAAAAAATGGTAATTAGGACTGGTGATAGATGTATCAACTAAGTTGATTGTGGTAATCATTTCACAGTATCTATGTATACCAAATCATATAGTGTACATTAAACTTACACAAGTTTACTTCTCAATTATACCTCAATAAATCTGGGGAAAATAGACACTTAATATGGAAGGAAATGAAATCAACTAAGTTGGTGGCATTAGACATATCCGTACAATGAGGGATTGTGTGTATGCATATCTGTGTGTATATACACACACATAAACAATGGACTATTATTCAGCCTTTAAAAAGAAATAGATCCTGTTAATTTTTGACAACATAGATAAAGCTGGAGAACATTATGTTAGGTCAAATAAGCCAGATGTAGAAAGATATTGCATGGTATCACTTATATGTGGAATCTAAAAAGTTAAACTCAGAAACAGAGTGGAATGATGGTTGCCAGGGGAGGTAGAAGTAGGGAGATGTTGGTCAAAGAGTACAAACCTTTAATTATAAGATATAAATGTGTTCTGGAGGCTTAATGTACAGCATGATGACTATAGTAAATAGTAATATATACTTAAAATGACCTAAAAGAATAGATCTTAAGTATTCTTACCACACACAAATGGTAAATATGTGAAATGGATATGTTAATTAACTTGATTGTGGTAATCATTTTACAATGTATATGTGTATCAAAACATACACCTTGAATATATACAATTTATTTTTGTCAATTATACCTTAACAAACCTGAAAAAAAAGCGACATTTAATATTGAAGCAAAGAAATCAATTAAGTTGATGAAAAACTTAGTAACAGGTGAACAATGTGTTCATTACCCAGGGCAAGAGAAGATAGACTGATGAAGTGTAGATAAACTGAGCTCTGTTCTGAATTTGGCCTGCTAAATATATTCATAATCTCTACATTCCATTTGTGCTCCATTGTGGCTGCATGATCACTAATGGCCTTTCTACATTTTATTGGTATTGCATGTGTTCATAACCCCACACCATGATACTAGACCAAATCCCAAGGATATTAACAAAGTAGATTGATGGGGAGCCCCTTGAAAGATGGCTCTTAGTGGACTGCCCCTGCTGTGGAATCATTCAGGACTGGGTAGTAGTCCCTAAATGTTTCTAATATGTCATCATTGCTTGAGTATTTGTAAATTTCAGCAGCACATAAATTTTTAAAAATATATTTTTCATTTCCCTTAAGTAAAATAATATCTCATACCTTTTTGTTTTCTCAAGTTTCTGAAAGAAGAAAATATGTGGGAAAAAGTAATAGGGGTAACTAAAATGAAAATCTCAATTTCTGAGGTTAAAGAGCATTTTCCCATGAGCATTTAAGATATTCTGTAGTACTGTGACTTTAAAAAATCCAAGTTATTGCACTTTAACTTTGTAAGTCTATGATTTACTTAAGCCCCTTTCCTTAGTTCACCAAATATTTTCATTTAGGTATCTTATTCCATACATTTTCAATGAAAATTTACAGGCTAGTAGCTACATACTGAAAATAAATCCTGCTTTTTCAACTGGATCACACATGTACTCTGATTTCCCTTTTAACAAGAAATACTTGAGTTTTCACTTTTTTTTTTTTAAATGAGAAATTATCCAAATGCTACTAAGTTCAAGGGAATTAGCCTTTGCTTTTCCTAGAAAAAAAAAACATGAGGAAAAATTATAATTTCTCTGATAACGGTTCTCCTAAAGCTACTTTTCTACAGTGCTCCCAGCTGATGTTGTGTTTCATGATGGAAAAACACGAATTGTTGCAATTTCATAAAATAATTAAGTTGAGAAGTATCCACAGTACTCAAAATTGATTTACAAGAAAATGTCTACTTTTTTTCTTCTTCATGTTATACCAGAAGGAAATATCTTAGCACTGGAACTCAATTTGGAAACAAAATGAAAAAGCAAAATAAAACTGAAAAATAACAGCGAATAGATTTTTTTTGATTGTTTGTTTTCTCCCAGTATACATGCTTCTAAAAAGTACCATTGGAGGAACTGTGTACAGGTAATTTCAAAAGTATTTTCCTCTAGGAGAGACAGATTCTTTTGCTTTCCGGGTTGATACAACTACTTTTAGTTTTACGGGTTAAAAAATAGTGGGCATTCAAATTAACAAAAGATACAGGCTTAGTGTATAGGCACTGCTTCTTGAAATTTAATCAGTTTTCTAACTATCTAATGCCTTGTATGAGATTGATGTTGCAGTGAAATGGCAGATATTAATAAAATAGTATTCACTGTAATAGGCAGAAGATATAAATTATCTTTTAAAAAAAAGTCCCTCATAAGGAGGACAACTGCAGGTCTGTAATAGAATTTTTAAAAACATGGGACATACAGCACAGTGTTCAACATTCACCTTTAACCATACTGATGGCCAATTGGCCAGTATTCAAGCCAACATTTTAAAGCATCCAATAGGATTATAATTTACATAGTGTAAGGTAATGGCTTAATTTTATTGGTGGGGCTATTCCTGTTAACACGGTCCATTTTCTCTGATAGGATACCTAAAACCTAAAAGGAAGAAAATCAAAATAAGAAGAGGATTTAGAGAGGGATTCTCAGATAAAAGTGACTTTTCTAAGAGATGAGTAGGGTATTATATAATTGCCTCCTAGATATGTTTCCTTTTTTATATTTATGGTATTTGTAAATTAAATGCTTTTATAAATGTTTTTCATAATAATTAGAATAATGGTTTATTCAGGCAACAAAAGAAATATAAATTCATTATAGAAAATTTAGAATGGACAAAAGCTTAGAGATGAAAATCAATTACAGTTAATATTTTGGAATTTATAATAAAAATAAATTTAGATTTAGGTCACTTTATGTGAGGCATTGTGTTAAACACCTTAAAAGCTGTACTATGCTTCTTAGAAATGTTAGGCTGATATTGTTTTTAATACTAAGATATAAAACTGTTAATATTTTGGAATGAATATAGTTTTTTTCTCAGTGCATGTCAATTTGTACACATATATAAGCACACTCAAATTTCTTTTAACACAATTGTTAAAATTGTTTTAAAAAGTATAACACAATGTATTTTTTATGTTGTTTAGTAACTTTCCAAAACCTGAATTTTTTGTAAACATTTTCATGTTATTACATATTTTAATGGCATTAATTTTTAGTGTTTGGCCTTCTTTTGACTGCTATAATTTCTTTAACCCCTGTTGATACTTAATATTTCCCTGTGATAAATAAAATAATAAATTATATAATTGTATTTGAATTATCAAATACTTATATACATTTCAAAATTTAACTCTCCACTTTCTATGCTAAGAAGCACTTTAAATTACATAGGTGTATTGCTTGTTCTTTGAAATATTGAAAAGCAAATTTGCCTGATATTTTTGACTCTAGCTCTTTCTATCAGAAGTTTCTTTTTTGATTAACTTACAGATTGTTTTCCTATCTTTTGGACTATTTGACCATACTTTTGAGTCAATTTAAAAATACACGTATTTTATTTATTTTTTAAAGTTTATTACCCTCAATTATCCAGTAAAACATACATTTTTAAACCTTTTTATTTGTTCCCTTTGTTATTTATAATTTTGTGAGATTAGCAATGAATTTATTAGGTTTGGCAAAGTGATATTTATTATATTGAGGTTTTGGAAAAAACCTCCAGTTCTTTAATTCCTTTCGCAATTTTGTTGTATTTCGGATTTTTAGTTACTGTGGAAAAATGTGAAAAGTAATTATTGATTGATACAGTAACCAGTGGAGTCTGTTTACTGTTTACAGTAACAGAGGCCAAATGTTAATAGTTGGTGTGACCAATGATGGTTGTCACAAGAGATGATTCTAATCAGAATCATCACCAAAGCCTCTCTTGAAGAAAGAGAGGGCTGTGCCTGGAGCGCTTGACTCATTTACCCTGTTTTTCACCAGAATAGAATCAACTTTCAAGGTATAATTAATATCCTTGAGAAGGATAAACATTAGATTGTTTTCTATTACTATACTTTTCACTGAGAATTTTCATAACAACTTCTAACCAGGAAATCTGATGGGGACTTAGCTAATTCTAAATTTAGCTTAGCTAATTAATTAATTAACTTAATCATCAAATATTTTTTGAGTGTCTTCTATGTACTAAGTATTGAGGTATTTGTTAGAAATAAAGAATATGTAATCTTTGTTTTCAAGAAGGTTATAGTCCAATGGAGGGGTCAGGCATAGATGTTTACAATGCAATGTGATAAAAGATACCATTGGAATATATACAAAATGCTATGGAAGCACAAAAAATGTTCTACTTCTTAGATAAGTCAGAGGAGTTTTCAGAAGTAGTGATACTTATATTAGATGGGAGTCATTCACAAGGTGTATGTTTGAAAGTGATGCTTAAGAAAAGGGCAAACCCTCAGAGACCCCACACTCTGGTCATGTATGTAAACTATATTGGGGGATATAGTAGAATTTATGCTTTGAATGCATGCAATGGGCCAGATTTTAACATTTGGAATTCATCACCTGGGTAAAGGCAGGACAGAATAGGCCTAGTCGTTAACAGTAGCTTTAGATCCTCGTCTAGAATGATGAGTCTATGGTCCACAGCTTTGTCTAGCTTGTTCATTATCACATCCCCAGCAGACAAAGAGTGTCTGGCATATATTATGCCTGTAATATGTAAATGTTGACAGAATGAATGACATTCAACTTCAATGAAGGACAATCAGCTAAAGACAAAATTTCACATTTTGTGAGAGAGCACTTTGCAACATCTGATGATATGTTTCAGTGTTCTGATAGATACACTGAGATGATATGATCTCCCCTGATTTTAGAATAATTCCCATAAATTAAATTATATTCACAATCCACATTATATAATAATTATTCTTTTCTCAAGTGAATCAATCAAAGGCTTTGGAGAATTCATTATTACTATGACCTTATAAAAAGCTTTTAAAATATTGACAAATACATCAATATTTACATGAATTAAGTTACATGAATTCAGTGTTAATGAAAATCTCGGGAGTCAATGACAACAAAAAATAAAATTTGATGTATGGGACTGCTAATTTTCCTTGCAGGTTCCAGAATCCGAAATAACTACAAAACCAAAGTGACCATGTTTATCTTGCATATCCATTCCCCTGCTTGTATGAGAAAGGTTTTTTAAAAAGTTAATTAGATAAATTTATAGCAGAGACTTTCTTAGGTAATCAAACTTTAGCAAACATATATAGATCAGTTTGCTTCACTGATGATGCAGTAAGAGAATAAGGTACTTCAGAATGAGGTTTACATTGGGACTAAAAAGAAGTTTTAAAAAGCGTGAACTTTCAAACGAATCATAAAAACAGGGAGGAGGCTATAGTTTTGGAATGTATGTATATTTTTATAACCACATTCTTTGAAAAATAATGCGGAATATAGGCTAAATATAATCATATTTAACTATTGAATTATGAAGATATCCTTATTCCTTGATCCATGTTGTACAAGTGAAAATATATTAAGTGCCTCAGCATATTTTAATGTTTTGTATGAGACAAGGAGTTAAAAGGAGAAACAGAGGTGACATGAAAGAAATGGAATGGCCTGAGACAAAGAGCAGTTTGATTAGTTTCATTAGATGGTGTGGAGAGTTATTTTATAAGTTCAACAAGTAGTTATGGGGGTTATCCATATCCTTGGTCTTCACTTCCTTAACAAAACCACACACATTTATAGCTTATACATTATATTTTCTCTCGGATATATTATAAAATGCCTTTTTAACCCTAAAGAGAAAAAGTAAGCTAATGTATGTTTTAAATAAAATAAAAATTTGTCATTAGGCTAACTTTCAGGTTAGTAATTCAGGAGACTATGAAAAAAATACGTAGCTGTGGTTTCTGTGAGCAAACCAATCTGACGGATATGCAACTGTTCAACTGTAGCTCAGTGTATTAAATAATGTTTGGAAAAGGCCCTGCGGTTATTTGCCAGCCATGTTTAGATTTAAACTTAATGTTTTGAGCCCAAGAGAAGGGGATCACCATAAACTCATCTCGTCTGTCAAATAGATAATACACAAGAGGATTCTGGTAGTATAGCAGTAAGGATTTGGGAACTGACAGATTTGGGGAAATTAAATATTGCTTAATTTAACATTTAAAGTCATTAGTGGAGGACAGTCATCATGGATAGGCTATGAAAGTAGAGAGTGAAGATTCTAAATACTTTATATGGTTTGCTGTAGGTCACTTGTGAGAGAAGCTAGTACTACATTTTTGTGTGCAGTACTACAAATTTGCAAATAGCAATACCAGTATAAATGGGATTTGTGCCCACTGTTTTGACTTTACTAACTTCCAATTAAGGTAACTGATTAAAGTATAATATCTCAAGTACATCTGTACCAATGACTTTTGTCATTCCCAGATGAGAATATATATGGTAACTAGAAATAATTTTAAACATGAAGAAATTTTAACCAAAACCTAATGAATGCTGATTAAATATATAATCAGATGCAAGTGTAAAATGTAGTAAGTCATGATACTTTTTCATACAAATATATCCAGCATTTACACAAACCCACAGATAAAGGCACTGAAATGTTATGTTCATTCTGAGCTGTTGAAATCTTACAGCTAGGAATTACCACAGGAAATAGGCTAATCTAGTGTCCTGGCTGTCTTAAAGGACTGACAGTTGACAATTTTCTTATTATATTTCTCCTGGGATTAAGACTCAAGTATCAACCTATTCACTGCTTTACCATTCTTATGGCTACAAAGAACTTACTTTCAAATTATACTTATCCTAAATTTGTTATCCACTTTAAAAAGTGAATATATACGCTTTCAATGAGTATCTACAGAATTGTTTCAAAGACATGGAGAATAAATATCACTCAAAGAACAAAAATGAAATTAAAAACACAAAAACAAAAACTCTTTACTCTGGAATTTTAGGGCCAAAATCTCTAGATTTAAGTACATTAATAAAAATTTTATGTATAACAATATTTAATAGAAAAAAAGTAGCTTAATTGGTAATAATAGCTAATATTTACAAAAACAATATTCCAGGCACTGCTTTAAGCTCCTTGAATAAACTAACTCATTTCACCCTAACAAAATCCTAGGAGGAAGATGATATTATTATACTTCATAATGATGACGCTATTGTGGCACAGAGCTTTAAATTTCCCAAGTCACTACATACAGTAAGCAGTGAAGCCAAGTTTCTAATCCAACCCCTCTGATTTCAGATCTGTTTTGACCACCCTAATGTACCACTTACATCACATCAATCTCAAGGGATTTTGGGAGGATTCAATGACCTTATTTCTTTTAAGTTCAGAGGAAAAAGACTTGTGTAATAAATGCTTGGTAAATATTTCTTTTTAAGATAGTGATAATGATGTGATGATTAGAGTTTGTAACCTCCTGTGGATTCAGATTTTGGGTAGTGTAACTTACAAGAGAAACCTAGAGATTTCAAAAGTAAGTATTTGGCAGCACTTGGTAATTTTTGATTTAGTGTTTTCTTCCATCACTGTGTAAAAACGTCTTCCATTTGTCAATGAGTCAGCATCTATGGACTGTCTATATTATAAAGTATACTTACAAAGAGTGTTTAATGCTTTGTCTTAGAGAAGCTTCTATTTGACATGGTAAGTCAAAATACTCTACTTGCATAGAAGATTAAACATTTTAAGATGAACATAAAACAATTGCAAACTATCTTGGTGCCAACTGCACATATGTAATAATAATTCACATTTCTATTGCTTATGAGGGGTCACATATATGGAATTCACATCTGCATGACGTTTTAGTCTCTAAAATACTCTCGTATTCATAATTTTACTTGATTTACAACCATCTTTATTTTTAACTGCTTCTAGACACCTCTACCTGTAAATTCCATGTTCTACTTAGCCTTTCCAAAATCAAACAGATTACTTCCCTGCTGAAACTCAGAACTTTTTCTGTCTTCTTAACTGAAAAATGATGGGTTCATGGTACTTTTCTATCATTTCATAAAGGTTATTTCTTTTTCTGGAAGACAGATGTCATATTTGAGATCTCCATATCCCCATACCTACTAAACTTCCTGGTTCATAGTATATGCTCAGTGAATTTATGAAATAAATACATCTCAATTCTGTAGAAGAGGAAACTGAGGCTGAGAGAAATCGACCAGTGTGTTTTAACAAAGTGAAGTGAAAGTATGAACAGGGAAAGTAAGGAGAAGAGCAGAATGTCAGGTTTATTATGCAAATGTATCTGAAACATACACAAGGCAACTTCTAACATATTTGCAATTGCTGTCACACTTTCTTCTTTATGTTTAGCTAAAATGCCCACCAGATAGCCATGTGAATCTGCCAGAGTCTTTAGGGCAATCACCCACCACAATGATGTTTTCAAGGTATTAGCAAATTAAAAGTACAGGTAACTTTTTTTTAACTACGTTGAAATTTCTGTTCTAAATGGAAACAAGTAATCAAGTAACCAGCTTTCAAATATTTACACACAGCTCTACTCAAAAAACACTGTTGGATTGTAGATTACAAGAACCACAAAAGAAACACTTTAGTAAATTTTGAGTAAAGCAACATAATTTACTTTGGCATTGACCCTGCAAAACTTTACAGAGAAATGTCAAATGACTGTTTTGCTAAAAGCAGAGCAAAAAAGTTTTTCTTGAAACTCTTTGCTTAGCTTTACTCCCAAATGGGAATGTGAATTAAAGTGTTAAGAGTTTCTATAACTGAGTTTAATCCCTCACTAGAGCCTTTTAGACTGGACCTTTAACAAGGGATCTATTAATTCCTCTGAAAGGGACAGAGTTCATCCATCCCTGGGATGTATACAAAACAGAAGACAGGGTGTAAAACTTTCCTTAGTACTCTATTCACACTTTGATGGAAGAAGATATATTTACAGGTAACGAAGTCTTCCTTAACCAAAAGTGAATCTGATGTCTTTAGTGTTCAAAGTTTCTGAGTGTTTTGGAAGCTACTGTTGACTCCTCAGAATGCCTGCAAAATCTTTTTAAATAACTTTCAGCTTCAGACCCATAATCTGCAACGTGGCCTTTTAGAGCTGTTACACTAGGTGATGTGCACTGACCTTTGAGAACCAAAGAAATAAAAAGTAGCTTGAACTTTATCCCAAGCATATTGGAACCTTGTACTTTTCCTGAAATCTCTGCAGGTTCCGGTGCAGGGAGTTGACTCATATTTCTCTCTTGTCGCATCTGGTGTGACTCCCTTTATATGCTGAAATATTGAAGATACAGCTAAGCCAGTCACTGAATGCACTCTATGCCATTTTCTCATTCTTTAGCCTACACAATGAATTCAGTCACTTATTTCTTCTCAAAATATTATTCATACAAGAAATTTGTGTATCTTGCACACAAAGGCTTAAGGTGATCAAATTTACAGCGCAGCATCATATAACATTGAAATAAATACTGAAACTTAGATATTATCTTTCACAAAGTTCCTTTAGTCTTGCTGCCAATGACATTATGAACATTATGTCTCTTTCTCACAATCCCTCTGTGATGGTTAATTTCATGTGTCAACTTCGCTAGGCTACGGTGCCTAGTTGTTTAGTGAAAGCCTAGCCCAGATGGTACTCTGAAGGTATTTAGTAAATGTGATTAATAGTTACAGTGAGTTGACCTTATGTAAAGGAGGTTATCCTGGATCATATGAGTGGGCCTTGTTCAACCAGTTGAACATCATCAGGATAAAAACTGAGGTTGCCAGGGGAAGAAGAAATTCTGCCTCAAGACCATGACATAAAAATCATGCCTAAGTTTCCAGTCTACTAGTTTACCCTACATTTTGGATGTAGCAGCCCCCACAATCACACTCCTTAAAATAAATCTCCCTTTCTCTGTCTTTAGGCTACATATGTGCATATATATATGTGTATTAGTCTGTTCTCACACTGCTGTAAAGACATACCCAAGACTGGGTAATTTCTAAAGAAAAGAGGCTTAATTGGCTCACAGTTCCACATGGCTGGGGAGGCCTCAGGAAACTTACATTCATGGCAAAAGGGAAAGAGGCATGTCTTACATGGCGGCAGTGAGAGAGAGCAAGAGCAGGAAAAACTGCCTTATGAAACCATTAGCTATCATGAGAATGCAGTCACTATCTTGAGAACAGCATGGGGAAAGAATGTCCCCATGACCCAATCGCCTCCCACCTGGTCCTCCCTTGACATGTAGGGATTATAATTAGAGGTGAGATTTGGGTGGGAACACAGAGCCAAATCATATCAATAATGTATATCATATATCATATATATGTATATATATGTGTGTGTATACATCCTATTTCTGTGTTAGTTCTCTGTAGAACCCCAACAAATACAACTTCCTTTGAACAACTCTCTCCCTGTAGCTTAGTTTTTCTTATTTTTCACTGTAGTGTAAAATAGCTTTCTAATTCCTAATTTGCTCTTTGTTTACTCTTGCATATCCAAAAACTCATTATAGTTTTGAGCTTACTAATGGAACATTAACTCCAGGGCCCAAACGGTTTAGTGACATAGAATAACTGGTAGAGACTTTGATATTTCAGTTTTCTCTTTGTGCTTCAACAGTCTGTGACCTCTTTGTAGGGAGCTCTATTGAGCTTGTTCATCTGTGACTTGAATTATGCCATCTCCCTCAAAAGGTAAATGTACCAACAGTTAATTTTGAATTTAATAATACTTACCTTTATTATCTAAAGAGCTTCTTATATTAAAATTTTTTATAAAGCATCTTAGCCTAATACCTTCTCTGCCTATAATCATGAGTCCTAATATTTCACCTTTTCAAAAGCAAGATTTGTCATAACTTAAGAAAGTAATATAACATAAGGAGTATATATTTGGGGATCAGTTAGATAGCCGTTAAATTGTAATTTTGTCGTTTGCTATCTTGGCAATGTTACTTAACCTCTCTGTATGTGTATTTCTGCCTATGCTAACTGGGAATAATAATGCTGGCTTTACAATTTTTTTAGGAGCATTGAGTAAAATAACATATATAAAATATTTTGCCTACTTTATAATAGTAAGTATATACTTAGATTTTCCTTTTTTTTTTTTCTTAAGAATATATTGTGGTATGAAGAAAGAGTTGTGGAAGAAATTTTCGTTCTTCAACACAATTTTTCATCACTTTTTGTGAAAATTTTGTACATATGTAAAGTAAACAGAATAGTAAAATGAAACCCTGTATTCATCACATAGCTTCAACAATCATCAACAATCTTTCATCTTGTTCTTTTTTCTACTTCCCTCTATTCATTTCCCACAGACTGATGATGATGATGATGATGATGATGATGATGATGACAGTGATGCTGATTTAGGTAAAATTTACATTCATTGAGATGCACAAATGTTAACTGTATAATTTTAAATTCATATGATCCACATCCCTTTTATGATATAGAGTATTTTCCAGAGTTTCTTCCAGTCCCTTCCTAGTCAATCTCCACTACTTACCTCCTACATACACAACCTGGTAACTACTCTTGTTTATTCTCATTCTTTTAAAATTTTCACTTAGATTACTTTTGCCTGTCCTAGAATTTCATAAATGAATATTCATATACCTGTCATTTTGTGGACATACTGTTTTTTTCTTCACCAAATATTTAAGAGTAGAATGTTGGGTTAAAGGATAAATAAATGTCCAACACTAAAATACTACTAAAATATTTTTCGAAGTGGTTGTAACATTTTACATTCCCAGCAGCAATATATGAGAATTATGATTGCTCCATATCCTTGCCAGTGTTTGAGGTTTTCAAACATTTTAATTTTAGACATTGTAGTGAGTGTTTTGTAGTATCTTATTTGGTTTTAATTTGAATTTTCCTAATAACGATTGGTCTTGAGAGCTATATTGTGCATATTGGCTATTCATAAATCTTTCTTCAAATAATGTCAGTTAAAATATTTTGCATATTTTTCCAATTTGTTTATTGTAAATTACACATAACATAAAATTGACCATGTTAACCATTTTTAAGTATATAGTTCAGTGGCATTAAAAACATTAATAATGTTGTATAGTCATCTCCACCATTCATTTACATAATTCTTGCTATCTTGACAAGCTAAGAGCCTCTGCCCATTAAATGATAACCCCTGCTCTCCCCTACTTCCAGTCCTTGGCAACCACCATTCCATTTTCTGTCTCAATGATTTTGATTACTTTAAATACCTCATATAAGTGAAATCATACAGTAATTGTCCTTTTGTAACTGACTTATTTCATTTAGCATAATGTGCCCAAGTTTCACTCAGGTTGTAGCATGTCAGAATTTAGTTATTTTATCTTTTTATTGTGGTAATATATAATGTTCTTCTTAATCCCTTGTAATCTTTTTGATTTAAATTCTATTTTTCGGATAATAGTATATAACCATGACTGCTTTCTTTTGGTTATAATTTGCATGTGTTATATTTTTCAATCCTTTCACTTTAATCTATTTGTGTCTTTGCATCTAAAGTGAATCTCTTGAAGACAGCATATTGGATCATGTATCATGTGTGTGTTTTTTTTTTTTTTAGTAGAGATGGGGTTTCACCGTGTTCGCCAGGATGGTCTCGATCTCCTGACCTCGTGATCTGCCCGTATACATACTGCCAATCTCTCTCTTTCTTTTTTTTTCTTAAGATGGTGAGATGGAGTCTTGCTCTGTTGCCCAGGCTGGAGTGCAGTGGCGTGATCTCCGCTAACTGCAACCTCTGCCTCCCAGGTTCAAGCAATTCTTCTGTCTCTGCCTCCTGAGTAGCTGGGATTACAGGTGCCCACCACCATGCCCAGTAAATTTTTGTATTTTTAGTAGAGATGGCATTTTCCTATGTTGGCCAGGCTGGTCTTGAGCTCCTGACCTTAGGTAATCTACCTGCCTTGGCCTCCCAAAGTGTTGGAATTACAGGCATGAGGCACTGTGCCTAGCCAAATCTTGGTCTTTTGAATGGAGAATTTAATCCATGTACATTTAAAGTAGTTACTGACAAAAGGGGACTTCTTTGATTTCTCCACTTGTCTTCTATATAACCTACATTTTTGTCATTTTTTTGTATTACTATCTTATATTTTTTGTTAATTTTTTTTAGTGAAATGTTTAAATTTTTATTTCCTTTCATGTATATTCTTCTGTAGCTATTTACTTTGTGGCTACCATGGGGATTACATTTGAAATCCTCAAGTTATAACATTGTAATTTGAATTTTTACTAGACAAATTTCAATTACATAGAAAATCTCTACTCGTTTAATAGTTCTGTCCCTACCTACTTCAGCTGCTGATGTCCAAAAATTGCATGTTTATATATTGTATACCAAAAAACATATACCAATAATTGTTTTAAATACATTACTCTTTTAAACTATGTAGAACACAAAATGTAGACTTATAAATCAAAGTTAAATAATACTAACTTTTAGACTATTGTTTTTTAAAAATGTGTGTTTCTTAATGTATACAAAATAGAGTTACAAACCATTGTGTCAAGCTTTTATAATTGCCCCCATTCTGACCTGTATTGACATCTTTATTTCTTCCTATGGCTTCAAATTACTGTATAGTGTCCTTTTATTTTATCTTTCAGGACTCCCTTGAACACTTCTTTCAGAAAAGGGCTAGTGACAATTAACTTCCTCAGCTGCTGTTTATCTGGGAATGTCATAATTTCTCCCTCAGTTTTGAAGGACAGTTTTGCTGGATATTAAATATTTGGTTAACTTTTTTTTTTTTTCTTGCACTGTGAGTATATTGGCCCACTGCTTTCTGACCTCCAAAATTTCTGGTGAGAAATCTATCATCTTATTAAAAGTCCCTTGTTTGTGAGAAGATGCTTCTCTCTGGATGCTTTCAAGAGTTTCTCTTTGTTTTTGGTGTTTCAAAGTTTAATTATAATGTGTCTTGATGGGAGTTTCTTTGAGTTCATCTTACTTAGAGTTTGCTGAGCTTCTTGAATGTTTATATTCATATCTTTCAACAAATTTGGGAATTTTTCAGACATTATTTCTTCAGATATTCTCCTTGCTTTATTTGCTGTCTCCTGGGATTCACATAACTTATATATTATACATTGGAACTTCTGATGATGTCCCACAAGTCCCTTAGGCTCTGTTCACTTTTCTTAATTCTTTTCCTTCTTGTTCCTCAGACTTGATAATTTCCTTTGTCATGTTTTCAAGTTTACTGATTCTTCTGCCTGCTCAAATCTACCTTTGAATCCCCTTTGTCAATTTTTAATCTTAGTTACTATTTTGTTCAGGTCCAGAATTTCTTGGTTTCTTTTTAAGTTTTCTATCACTTTATTGATATTTTTAACTTCGTTCATGTCTGCTTTCTTAATTTTCTCCATATCTTCCTTTAGTTTTTTGATCACTGTTAAGGCAGTTGTTTTAAAGTCTTTGTCTAATATATCTGCCACTGGTCTTTTTCAGAAACAGTTTCTGTTGATATTTTTTTGAATGGGCCATAGTTTACTGTTACTTTGTATGTCTTGCAATGTTGGTTGAAAATTAGACATTTAAATCTAATAATTTGGTAACTCTGGATGTCAGATTATTTCCTTAATCCAAGGTTGCTCTTTATTTATCATTTTTGATTTTTTGATTTTTGCAGACAACTTCTGTGCCCAAGATGAGCCTGAGGTACACCGTTAAGGTCTTCTCAGGTGTTCTCTGAGCCTGAGCCTGCACTTCTACTTGAGCACATGAGGTCACTGTCTAGTTTTCCCCATATATACAGTTTCTTTTGGACATCCTAGTCTTTAATATCTGGCTTCCAAAGAGGGAAAAAGGAAAAAAATGAGAGGACTGGGATAGAGAATGTTGCAGCAGCCATTTAAATCCCCTGGAAATCACTTCAGCTGAAAGGGGTAAGGGCTTGCAACAATGAGGAAGGCACAACAAAAATGGTGTCCTAACTTTTTGTCTGGATCTCTGTGATCAGAAGCACCAGTCAGTGCTCAGAGCACAATTCTCTGACACCTGGAAGACAGTGAATTTTTTTTTTTTCCCCCACCCTGGCTCCCATAAGCTGTGTCTAAGCTGCTCTTGGAACATGTGCACAGCTGCTTGCCATGGGCTGAGAGAAGTGGAATGGGTAGCTGCTACTATGATAAAAGTTGAAATTGGCCAAAATGTACCACAATTTCATATCCCAGCCTTCCTTTGTAAGTTGCAAGCCTTTAATAGACCTCAGTTTCAAAAGAGTCACATCAAAGAGATTCTTCCAGTGCAATTGTTGCCTATGTAAACAGCTAGATTCCTGGTGCTTCCTGTTCTGCCATCTTTCCACAATCCTTCTCTCCTTTGACTTAAAAAAAAAAAAAAAAGTATTGGTCATTTTCTTATTGGATTATAATATTTGTATAATCTCAACCTAAGTCCTTTCAGATATATATATATATATATATATATATTTAATAAATTCTTTGTCACTTATTTCCATAATGATTTTTCTGACTCAGAATAATGTAATTTTGATGCAATCTAATTTATCAATTTCTTTTTCTTTACGATCATTGGTTTTTGTATTTTACAAAATATTTGTCTACCTTCAGGTTGTGAATAAAGTAGCTTTTTTTTTTTTATAAAAGCTTTTTGGTTTTTATATTTTATATTTAGGTTATAATACATCTCAACAGTTTTGTGTGCATTATGAGAGATAGGTATAGATGTTCATTTTTTATTCATATGAATATCCAATTGTAATAGCTTCATTTATTGAAAAAAAAATTCTTCCTGTAATGAATTTTTTGGCATTTTAAAAATCAATAAACTATTCATAAGTCAGAAAAGTTTTGGTTGTCTATTATTCCATTGATGTTTTTATCTTTGCATACTATGTGACTTACGCCACACTGCCTTAATTACTGTAACTTTTAGAAAGTCATTCAGTGTATTAGCTTTTTATTGCTCTTAATAGCAAATTAATCCCAAATTTAGCAATTTAAAGCAACAGCTATGCATATATTACGGTTCTGTAGGTTAGAAGTATAGGCACTGTATGGCTGGGTTCTCTGCTCACATTAGCACAGATTGAAATCAAGGTGTCAGATATCTGAAATTTTATCTTTAGTTTAGGGTCCTCTTCCAAGTTCATTCAGGTTGTTAGCAGAATTCAGTTTCTTGTAATCATAAGACTAAGGTCCCCATTTTCTTTCTGGTTATCAGTTGGGGATCAACCACTCTTAGCTCACAGAGGCCACCCACATTCCTTGCCATATGGTCCTTCCATTTTCAAAACCAGTAATGAAAATTTCCCCTGTGTTGAATTTGTTTCACGCTTCAAATCTCTGATTTTCTGTATATTTTATTGTAGACTCTGGTTTAGAGAGATCATAGTTTAGGTCAAGACCACCCACATGATCTCCCTTTCTTAATATAAATTGTACTGTATTCTGTACATCAATCGCTTCTCATATTCACAGCCTCAGGGTACATACATTGTGGAATGAGTTTTTGGGGCCCATTTTAGAATTCTGCCTACCACAGTCAGGCAGTAAAAGTTCTGCAGCTTTCTCTTTTTTTGAGATTATTTGGTTATTCTATGAACCTTTACATTTTCAGAATTGTTTTAAAAACAACTTGTCATTTTCTATTTAAAAAAAAAAACTGATGGGCTGACGTTGTTGCATTGTTTTAATCTATTGATCAATTTGGAAATAATTTATTTTTTAAGGATATTGAGTCTTCCAGTACATAAACTTTGCATATCAATCTCTTAACAATATTTTTAACTTTTCAGTGTAGGAGTGTTCAATGTCTTCTGTAAAATTTATCCCTAAATATTTCATTTTTGATGCTACTGTAAAATTCATTTTTGGTTGTTTGCTGCTAGTGTGTAAAAATAGCTGATTTCTGTATGTTGAAGAAATACACAGAATTTATTCAAAAATTGATATATTTGGAGAGCTTGCAACCATATTTATTATTTATAAAAGCAATATTTAGTTCCTTAAGATTTGTATGTAAATAATTATGTTGCCTGTGAACAGATGCAAATGAATATTTTTTTCAAATTTGATTATTTTATGCTGTATTGCACTGGCTGCAACATACAGTCATCTGGAATTAAAAGAAAAAAAATAAAGTTTTCCGCCTTATTACGTATATTGGGAGAAAATATTCAGTCATCACTACTAAGTGCAATGTTAGATGTAGGTTGTTTATAGTTATTCTTATATCAGATTGAGGGAACTTCATTTTGTATCTTATTTGATGAAAAATGTTTTAAAAATCATGAATACATTTTGAATTGTATAAATGTTTTCTGCAGTTATTGAGATTATTACTGTGTTGTATTTTATCTTCTATTCTGTTAATGTGGTATATTGCATTGTTTGATGTTTTGAACATTAAATTAGTCTTTCATTCTGGAGACAAATTACACATGGTTCTAATACAGTATAATTTTTATATGTTACTGGATTCAATTCACTAATACTTTGTTAAAAATTTTTATGCCTATGTCCATGAGAGATATTGGTCTGTAACTTTATTTTTGCAATACCTGGTAGGTTTTGGTACCAGTAATATCCTAGTCTCATATTATGAAATTATAATTATTTCCTTTTACTCTGTTTTCTAAAAGAGCTTCTTTATGAAATGTTGGTTCAGTTATGGGCTAACTGGTTGATTGTATCAACCAGTTAGCCCACCTGGTCCTCGTATTTTTTGGGAGAAGGAGCAAGTATTCTTTTCTAATAATGAATTTAGTTTCTTTTGCAGGCATAGTGCTATTGTTTTTAATTTAATCTTGTACCAATTTTTAAGTTGTATTTTCAAGTAATTTGTCCATTCAGTTTCAGAGGCCATATTTATTGACCTATAGTGGTTCCTAATTTTTTCGTGATCCTTATACTATAGGATTTATAATATCTCTCTTTTCATTGCTGATATTAGTGATTTGTTTTTTCTATTACTTGGTCATGATTTCTAGTAGTTTATCAATCTTATTAATTTTTAAATGCATTCCTGGGGGAAGGTGTTAAAAACTTCAAATATGAATGTTATTTCACTAATATTCAATATATCGGGAAGCTCTGTTGTGTATGCATATATATAATTATCTCTTCATGGTATAGTAAGAATTATTAAGAATGGTCCTTTTTTTCTGGTAACATTCCTTTTCTTGAAAACTGTTTCATTATTGAAATAACATTCAAGTTTTTATGCTTACTCTTTGCATGGTTTATCTTTTTTCTCCTCTTACTTTTAACCTATTTGTATCTTTACATTTAAAGTGCTTTTTTAATACAACAAATAGTTCTTTCATTTTTTTATCCAGTTTGGCAACCTTGTTTTTTTATCAAGACTGAAACATTTTTTTTTTAATTAGAGTGTTTTATAATAGACATTTCCTATTTAATGTAATTACCAATATGACTGCAGTAAGGTATGAGATTTGCTTTTTATTCCCCCCTTATGTCATGAGTTTTTGTTTCTCTGCTCCTCCTTTCCTACGTTTACTTTAGGTTAGTCTATTTTTTTTTGTATTGAATTTGGATTTTTAATTGCCTTTTAGCTCTCTATATATTTGTATTATTTTTAATGATTTCTCTGGGGATTAAAATATGTCTTTTTAAAAATCACGATCAACTTAAAGTTATTATACTTCTTCCTATAAAATTGAGGAAACCTGCAACTTTATATAGTTCTATTCTCCCAATTCTTTTTATTATTATTACCATGTCATGCCCCACCAGTCTGAAAATAGTTTTTTCTTCTGCCGAAGTTTGTGGACTTATGGTTTCTTTTGACAAGTAATTGTCATTTGTATCACTGTTGCCCTATATGTAATGTGGTTGTTTTACTTTTGCCGCTTTCAAGCTTGTGAGTTTATCTTTGTACTTCCGCAGTTGGACTATGATTTATTGAGGTGGGATTTTCTTTTTATTTAACTTGCTTGGGTTTTTTGAGCTTTTGGGTAGGTTGATGCTTTTCAAAATGTGGGAATTTTTAAAATTCTCTTTTTTTTCTGTTGTAATTTTCTCTTTTCTTTCTAAGGACTCTATTTACACTGATATTAGATGGATAGATGTTGTCCCACAAGTCCCAAATTCTGTTCATTTTTCTTTAACCTTTTTGAATGTTTATTCTTCAGACTGGATAATTGCTCCTGATTTGTTTTCAAATTCAGTGACTCTTTCTTCTTGTATTTCTAATCTGTTAAGCCCATAGAGTAATTTTTAAAATTTTCAGATATTATACTTTTTAATTCTAGGATTTGTAATTTTTCTTTGTTTCCATTTTTCTGCTGCAATTTCCCAGCATTCATTATGTGCAATTCCTCTCTGAATTTGTGGACGTCTTTATTGCAGATGCTTTAAAATCTTTGCTAATTAGAATATGTAGGTATTCCCAGAGAGGCTTTTTTACTGACTGTTTTTCAGAGGGTATATGGGTAATATTTTTCTTTTTTAATATTTGCATGTCTTATGAGTTTTAACTATATTCTGGATATCATGAATACATCATTGTAGAGCCTCTTGATTCTGTTACGTTTCTCTGAAGAATGACTTGTAGTTACTTGACTGGATTTAGCCTCTATAATCTTTCTCCTCTGCGGTCTGTAGCAATCTACATTTGTGTTCATGTATTGCAGTTTTCAACTGTTTTTAATTTTTCATGCTGTTGCAGTCTTTGACATGAATATATATTGTTGTTATCTGGCAAAGATTTGTGTTGATATTATATGCAGGTATTGAGGCTTACTTCTTCAGCAGCTCCTTTCCTTCCTAGATTTCCCCATACTTTTCCGAATGGTCTGCGATTACATCCTCTCTCCTCTTACTATTTAATTTTCCAAGGCTACAGTATTCTGCCCTGGAGTCAACTGAAGATTGAGGTTGACCTTAGATAAAGACTGCAAACTTTCACATCTTACCAGTTTCTGATTATCTTTCAATAGTAGAATCTTCTCTAGATTCTAAATGTTTTTGGTTCGTCTCCAGTGCCATGTAATATTTTTAAACACTTTGTTCAGATTTTTAAAATAATTTGGAGGACTGGTCTGATTAACCTGTTTAAACACGACTTGAAGCTGCAAACTAAATTAAGTGATTTTATAAGTTATTTCACAAAATAACCTCAGAGAGCAATTATTTTATTGCCATTTTACATTTTTAAAACCCTAAGACATAAAAAGATTGTAGTAAGTTATTTTAACAGTATTATCCTGGGTAATTCAAAGAGTGCAACCTTGCGCTGAAAAGCTTGAATTGAGAACACAGGACTGGAAAAAGAGGGCAACCAACTTGGAGCACTGCTGTCTCCTAGCTCAAGTGCACACTGCCTGCAGTCCCTTAGTGCCTCCATTGTTTCAAATAAGTCACCAAGCCTGCATAATGTGCTATAATTTCATTTGAACAGTAGCTACATCTTGTTTTGGTTAAAACATTCACAAAGTCTGTTATGAAAGAAAGTGTGATATCTGTGAACTCCCAGCATCTGGGATAAGTACTTGCAGGATGAGAAAGGAAGCTGATCTCAAGAAAGTGGACTGAAGCTAGAAAGGTGTCAGTAAAACATTTATTGAACCAACACTTATGAATATTACATGTATGGTAACCAGACTATGTTAGGGGCCGGGAATAAAGAAATAGATACACCCTCCAATTACTTACAGTTTACTGAGGAAAGGCAGACACATAAATAGATTGCTACATCGTGTGATAAATGCTATCTGGAAATGCTAGCTGGGTGTTCTATGTGCGCAGAGGATGGATACCTAACCTAGACTGTGAGGTTAATGAAATATTTGAGGTAATATCTAAGCTGTGTCTTGAAGTATAACCTAGGTGATAACATAGTGAAGGAGTATTTCAGAGTGTGGGAGGGTCCTATAGGAAGGTTTAGAAGTGTGTGAATTTCTGCATAGTAAATGATAGAGAAGGAAGGGGTAGTGATAAGAGATAAGACAGTAAAGACTTTAGGAGGCCTTTCATAGTATGCTAAGGAGTGTGAACTTTTCTTAAAGACTCCGGAGAGTTATCAAAGTGACTTGATCCGATTTGACTTTTATAAAGATCACTCTGCTTGCTGAGTAAAGCATAGATTGGAAGGTGAACACATTTCAGAGAAGGAGTTTGATTTATAGGTGTTTGTAGTAACTCGAGCAAGAAATGATGGAGCCTGGGTCTAAGGAAGTGGTGATGGGACTGGATATGAGATAGATTTTAGAGGCAGAGCATACAAATCTTAAAAATGTAGAAGGTTAGGGAAAGGGAGGAGACACAAAGGATTTAAATATAGCTTTGAGATCATTTAAATGAACTATATTATCCAACCTAAGTTTTAAATTTGAATTGTCTTTCACATAAAATATGGGATCTCTTCAATGTTCTTTATCCATAACTGCCACACTCTAACAATACCTAAGAATTTACTTGTGTTCTTAATGTTAAAACAGGGTGATCTGGGAATCATATACATATATACATAATACATGTGTGTGTGTGTGTGTGTGTATAGTGTGGTAGATCTGGGTGGGAGTTTCAACCTAGAATCCGGTTCCAATTTTATGAGCAATTATATCTGCAAATAATTTCAAGAGGTACAAAGCAAATACACAAATTGGATAATTGAACACCAAACAACATTCCCAAGGAAAAATTAGCAAATACTATTTTGTTGATCCTTTGTACAGCAGACTCAATGGAATGAGTAAATAAATGGAAATAAGAAGAAATGAATCTAGTCACAACTTTGCCAGAGCCAATCTGTATAATATTATGCAGGTGACAATAATTCATAGAACATAGTTCCTCCATTCTTAATGAGATTAGACGTGATGATTTTTTAAGACTAACTCCTGATTTAAAACTTCTCTAAGGGTTTCCTGAATAAATGGATTTACTGGTCATACCATCATCCTAAATACTAGAAGAGGGGCAACTATTTCTGGTATTGAAATGTAGGAAAATCAATATTATATGTCATTAAATCAAAATATTATATATAATTATATGCAAAAAACATATTAAAAAAACCCAAATTTTCATAGTTGAACTTGAGCTATAGAACAACCTTTTATACCCATTAATCTGTCTATTTTTTAGCATTCATTTAGAATTCTTTTCCAAAGTAATTTGAAACACTCAATTTTAAGTATAAAAATCTTGCATTTTTGACTTTAAACAATAACAGTTATAGGCACTTGAGGCTTATAAATTAGAAACATGTGTCAAATGACAACAAAATGTAGATCAAAAATGCACTCATTAAATGGTATAAGTAGTAATACTACATATGACCCCTTGCGTAATTTTATAAGGAGAAAATCAATAATATAATATAGAGTACTGAATTTAGGTAATTTTATTAGTTTTCAAATCTGAAATCTTAGTCCTATGTCCATGATCACAGGCATAGGATTAAGCAAAATGCAAACATATGTACTGTATCTATGACACAAAGAGATTATTGACCATAATTCACATTAAAACAAGACAACAATAAGTAGGCGTTCACTAGGAAAACCTTAAAAAAGCCAAACATATAACTGATTGAATGGCAGTGGGCTTTTAGTTTAAAAACTATGACTTTGAAGCCTAGATAAATTTTTTACTACTTTAGACAACCTTAGAAAAATTATTTCATCTTTCTGGACCTCATTCCCATCTGTAAAATGAGGATTACAATATCTATCACCAAAGTTTGTTGTAAAGATTTAACTAAATCATTTACATAAATATGTTTGATTGTATAAAAGATTATTCATTGCAATTAACAGAAAACTTATACTTTTTGGTTTAAAAACTGAAATAAATTTTAAATTTAAATAACTGAAAAGTATAAGAGGATGAAATGATTCAGGTGCTCTCAAACATTCAACTTATATATAATCAATAATCTATCTTTAATGTCATTCTTCTACCTTTTTTCTGTTTTGGCTTCATTTTCTGTCCAGTTTACCTATATGAAGTAGCAGAGAGAGTCACAAACACCCCTGAGCTTAAAGCTTTTTTTTTTTTTTTAAGTCACTATTTTAAAGAAAACAAATATGTTTGCCAATAATCTCAGCTGATTCTTGGGGCTAACTTGCTTGTCTGAGCTAGGGCCAGGTACCAGTTACTGTCTCATGTGATTGGTTGAACATTTAAACCTATGTGCTACAAACGAGTGAAGGTGGTTTTCTAGTAATGATAATAGGCTTTGCAGACTTTCTATAGAGCTTATCTTAATAAAGGATCTCAGCTACTATGTTTTGAAACCCATTGCTGAATTTGTACTAAGGCTACACCTCTCACCTCTCACCTCTCACAGGCTGCTTCCAGTAAGCCACTGAGTGTGGTGGAGATATCAAGACAAACCCATTTCTAGGAGGGGAATACTCCTGTGTTGGCCCACAATAGCTTAAGAAGGTCTCTGTAGCTTTGTTGAATCCGTCACTACATAGCCAAATATGACACTTCTACCCAACATTTGCTCCCTCTTTTCTTCACTCTGTGTTCAGACTTACATAGCAACCTGATGACTTGCTCAGTCGTTCCTGGCTCCCTTCCTATTTCCTTTCACACAGGGATTTTCCCTGATAAAATCCTTGCACATTTAACACTGTTTTGGCATCTACTTCTTGGAGTGCCTAAACTAATATAGGTAGTTATAAAATGAAAAAGAATGAGGTTCCTTTTATGCTGAGGTTTTATACGGTCTGGAAAGGCAAAAACAGTGGATGTCCTCTACAAGGATATTTTAATGTATGAAAGCAGTCAATGATAGAGTATTTAACTTTGAGAGTTTTACTCTAGATTCATGTGAGCGTAACCTAGGCTAAACTTATGACCAGCAGTGTGTGGAAGGTAGGATTTAAAATATTACATTTCATATCAATACATAATTACTGAATTACTGTATAGTGTAATAATTTTAACTAATATTTAAGAATATTTTTGTTCCATCCTTGAATAACTCTAAATGAATCCAATATTATTGTAAAAATACTCAACTATCACTGAGCACAGTTGTTCCCAAACCAGAGTACAAAAGAACTACCTGAGAGTTTTCCAACATATACATCTTTATCTAGATCTATTGAGTCAAATTTTTCCAAAACAACCTTTCCATAAGTATTTTCAAAATTTTCCCCATGCAACTCCAATGCATAATTCTGTCCAAGATGTCCTGGTCAAATGAGATCTTTATATTCTAGATGAAGAAACTAAGAGCTCAAGAATTTTAAAATGACTTGTCCAAAACAATGTATCTATAAAGTGATTAAATTAGAAGTACAAACATTTTACCTCCTGACTCCCCATCCATTGTTCTTTCCTACTTCAAATCATGAACATGGCCCTTGATTCATGTGTCATCTTAGGTTCCTCTCACCTCCTGTACACTCTACCCTCCTACATCCCTGATCTGCTCTCTATTTTGCATCTTCTATAAATCTGTCTCCATTTAGGGCCTTCGAAACTGCTTTATTAATTTTTACTTTATTTTATTTTTTTTAGTTTATGGAACACAATTGATCACCGTTTTTTTACAAAATAAATAAATGAGCTTCATGTTACCAAACCTCCTAAACTCCAGCTAATTTTATTATTGCCAAAATAGTTTGTCCTAACTATACAAATTTTTTATGAGTAAAAGCGTTTTACCTCAAAAGAGCATTATGTCTTACCTCCCAGCTCTCTCTACCTTGCCTTGCTCCCTTCTCAGAAAATTAAAACTCTATCAGATGCTTGTCAATGACAGAGGATGCATTACAAGGCTCCTAAAATAAAAAGCCACACCTATCTAAGAGTTGGGTGTAGATGTACACATAAAATTTGTTGTGCAGTGTACGATATCCTTTTTTCTCTTTGTCTTCTGATTATTTTCCTCCTCCTCAAAGACTAAGGTAGAAAGACTGACCTAGATCAGTGTTACTCAAAGTATGGTGTCTGGATAGCATCAGTACTCCCTGGGGAATTGCTAGAAACACAGAACTTTAAGTCTCATCCCTGACTTACTAAATCTAAATCTCTAGGGTTAGGAGCCAGGAATCTGTGTTTAATCAAATATCAGATGATTCTTATGTGCCCTGATGTTTGAGAAGCATTGGTCTGGAGCATGGTAAATAAAAACATTTGTTAAAGGTGATAAAATTTCATTCTTGTTATAAATTGGCAGAGACTTTAGCTGGATTATATCTGTGTCTTAGGACTTTGTGGAAGGCAGAACTTAAGGGCAATGGACTAGGATATTTGGTGATAGAAATCTCTAAGCAGCAAAATGTTGAAGGAATTGTACGGCTTCTATTAACTGCTTATAGTAAAATGCAAGAAGAGAACAATTTAAAGTTGGAATTTATCATTAAAAGGGAAGCAGAACATAAAAATTTGGGAAATTCTCAGTCTAGCCATGTAAAGAATGTAAAAAGCATGTTTAGGAGAGAAAACCAAGGACGTGGGTGTGCTCAAGAGACCATTTGATAAGATTAGTAAATATAGAAGGACCAAGGTGTTATTCATCAAGACAATGGGAGAATGACCCACAGACATTTCATGGATCTTAGAAGCTGCTACACCAATTACAGGCCCAGAATGCCAGGGCCTGGAGGGCAGAATGGTTTCTAGGGAGGTTCGCAGGATACCCATGGGACCTGGGGGCTCATGGCCTTGGGGCCGTCTCAAGTCTTTTCTCCCCAAATTCTGGTACAGCACTCTCCAGCCACAGCAGCTGTGGATCAAGTGGGCTCAGGTATGGCTTGGGCCACAGCTCTGAAGGACACAAGCAGTGAGCCTTGCTGGTGTGTCCATATGGTGCTAATTCTGCAGGCTTGCAGAGTGAATGAGCTGTGGGGGCATGGCTACCTTTACCTAGATTTCAGAGGGTATCTCAGACAGCCTTAGGACAGGCCATGACTTGCTGCAGGAGAAGAGCTGCTGGAGAGAGCCACAGGAGCAATGTCTAGCAGGGAAGAGGGTAGAGAAGCCCCCAAGATTCCAGACCTGTAGGGCTACCAGCATGTAACACCAGGCTTGGAGAGCTGCAAGCACTCAACACTAACCTATGAGAGCTGCTGTATGGGTTGCACCCAGCAAAGCCATGGGGACAAGGCTGCCTAGGCCACTGGGGACCCAACCCATGCTCCACTGTGTCTGGAAGGTGGGACATGGAGTCAAAGAAGATTATTCAAAAGCCCAAGATTTCATGTTATTTCTCCTGTTTCATTTTTAGACTTACTTAGGACCTGTTACTTCTTACTTCTTTCCTATTGCTGTCTTTCAAAATGGTCCTGTCTCTCCTGTGCTGGTCCCATTTTTGCATTCTGGAAGTGTATGGCATCGATTTCACTGGCTCACAATTGGAGAGCAATTTGCCTCAGAGTGATTTGTACCTTGGGTATCACCCATATCTAAGTTAGATGTCAAGGGTAGAATTTTGAGTTCATGCTGGAGCAAGTTAAGCCTTTGGGGGCTATTGGGACAGAAAAAAATATATCTTTGCACATGAGAAAGACAGGAATTTTATGAGGCCTGAGGAAGAATGCTATGGTTTTATATGTGTCCTCTCTAAAACTCAGGTGTTAGAACTTCATGGCCAAAGTAATGGTATTGAAACATGGGGCTGTTAAGAGGTGATTAGGTCATGAGGGCTTCTCTCCTAAAAAAATGGGGTCCCCTTATCAAAGAGCTTGACAGAGGGAGTTTCTACCTTTTGCCCTTCTGCCTTCTGCCACGTGAGTACACAGCATTCCCCCTATCTGAAGGAGGATGCAACATTCAAGATACTGTCTTAGAAAAAAGACTAGTCCTTCACCAAAGGATCTGCCAGTGCCTTTGTCTTGGACTACCCAGCCTCAGAACTGTGACAAAATAAATTTCTGTTTCTAATAAATTACCCGGTCTGTGGCATTTTGTTATAGCAGCACAAATGGACTAAGACATGGAACATGTAAAAAGGTTTTAAGAAAATGGAGCCATTAGTTGAGTGTTTTTGGACATGTTGTTTAACATTCCTGAGGTCTGTTTAACCATTTCTAACAAGGTATTTACAAAACGTGTCTCAGCCTGTTGTTTTAAGATTTAAGATTCAGCATTCAGCTTATGTATTTCAAGCTCATTCCTTCCTGAATATACTGAAACAACTAAAAATACCCATATATTTTTAAACACTGTTGAAAAACAGAGACGGCCAAATCAATTGACAAGATATTTTCAAACATTTCTGTAAGAAATAAGGAGATAGGATTGGACTGAAGAAATGATCTATGGTATTTTTTTCGCCTTATGCAAACAATGGGGTTTACCTGTGTGTTAAGATTTTACCACCAACCAATGAAGAATTTTAAAGTAACACAGCAAAAGAGTAAATTGGAATAAAAGGAGGCAGGCCTTCTGGAAAACTCACATGTTGTCTTTTTCTTCTTCTCTCATAATCTTATGAACCAGATTTCCAAAAACAAAACTTCTCACATATTTTCTCAGCACGATTTTAGAAGGCATTTTATTTATAAAAATAAATTGAAGATTAATTTTTCAATACTGAAATAGGCTTTTCAAGTTAAAAAAAATTTTAAATAAAAATGTATTTTTAAATCAAAAATAAAGAACTTAGTGAAAACAAACTAGAATTGAAAACTTAGGACAAGTGAATCAATGAAATTAGATGAGCTCAATAATTCTCCCAGAACAAAAATTATTAATAAAAAATGGAGATGACGACAAACAAAAATTAAAGACATGGAAGACCAATTCATGTATCCCAAGAATGTATAATGAGGTCTCTAATGATGATACATTAGTGCATATAGAAAAGAAACATTATTAATATAATAACACATAATAAAATAACAAAGACAGCTTTCTTTAGGTGTGCATCCTTTAGGAGAACCAGTAACAATCAGCAAAAAGAGACCTACACTTAAGCATATCCCGGTAAAATAAAGAACTGGGAATAATAACCTACATAAAATCGAAGTTGTCTAATGAAAATTTAGAAGATGTAGGTAAGAAATTGAGTTAAAACATTTGGAAAAGTGTTTAAAATCTCTTCTCTTTAATAATGTTATGTGTGTATCTGTGTGAAGAGAGGTGCTGATGCCGAGTGGTTTTGTGAAGTCTCTAGTGGCTCTTGCTCCTGTCACAGATTTTGGTCACAAGGTGCCTAAAATCTTGGTCCAACCCAAAGTTGACCAATCTGCAAATTTGCTCAGCAACTTTACATTATCTTAATTTCTTTGTTTTTTCAGCTGAGTTATTAGAAGCATAATGGAAAGTGAAAGACTCCACAAGACTGTCATTTTTCTACTCACCCGTGGCTAACTACCTCATTTAAAAATTATCTCTTAAGGACACTATGTTGATTGGAAAGTTTTTCTATTCTTTGAGAAGTGAGGAACACTAAGGATTTTCTATAAACATGTCCAAGTATGAATGATCATCTCACTTTTCTGCCTTTCAAGAGGGAAGGGGAGACAGTATCCTACCTGGTCTATACCCTGCTAATTTCCTTTCTCTGTCTTGTGCATGACCTCAGATACTCTTCTTGTTATTGGTGGGATTATCTCCTTCCTTTTCTTTTAATTTGGGTGGGGCAAACTTTTCAGCTTGTGACCTTTGAAACTTTTCTCTTTTTCTTTGGCAGTAAACCTCAATAGTCTTGATAACAGCTGATATCTCATTGTCGTTTTGATTTCCATTTCTCTAATGAGCAGTGACATTGAGCTTTCTTTCACGGTTGTTGGCTGCATGTGTGTCTCCTTTTGAGAAGTGTCTATTCATGTCCTTTATTCACTTTTTAATGGAGCTTTTTTTTTTTTCTTGTAAATTTGCTTAAGTTCCTTGTAGATGCTGGATATTACATCTTTTTCAGATGGATAGATTGCAAACATTTTCTCCCATTCTGTAGGTTGTCTGCTTACTCTGAACCACAATGAGATACCATCTCATGCCAGTCAGAAGAGCGATTATTAAAAAATCCAGAGACAACAGACGCTGGCAAGGCTGGAGAAAAATGCTTTTACACTGTTGGTGAGAATGTAAGTTAGTTCAGTCATTCTGGAAGACAGTATGGTGATTCCTCAAAGATTTAGAACCAGAAATACCATTTGACCCAGCAATCCCATTACTGGGTATACACACAAAGGAATATAAATCATTCTATTATAAAGAGACATGCATGCGTGTGTGTTCATTGCAGCACTATTCACAATAGCAAAGACATGGAATCAACCCAAATGCCCATCAATGATAGACTGGATAAAGAAACTGTTGTACACATATATCATGGGATACTAGGCAGCCATAAAAGTGAATGAGATCACATCCTTTGCAGGGACATGGATGAAGCTGGGAGCCATCATTCTCAGCAAACTCAGCAAACATCCTCAGCAAACATAGGAACAGAAAACCAAACACTGCATTTTCTCACTTATAAGTGGGAGTTGAACAATGAAAACACATGGACACAGAGAAGGGAACGATACACACTGGGACCTGTTGGGGGAGGGTGGGGAGGTGGAGAGCATCAGGAAAGATAGCTAATGCATGCTGAGCTTAATACCTAGTTAATGGGTTGATAGGTGAAGCAAACCACCATGGCACAAGTTTACCAATGTAGCAAACCCGCACATCCTGCACATGTGCCCTGGAACTTAAACAGTTGAAGAAAAACGTTTTTCAGAAAATAAAATATATATAAAAATTATTTTTTTTCAAAATGTTATTTCCATTACTTATGTATTCTAAAGAAGATAAAGCAATTTTTTTAACATCAGCATCAACTTAAGATAGCATGAAATGTCATTTACTAATAGATTGAAAGAGAAAAATAATTTTAATATGAGAAAGAGTATGCAGTAATATTCAGTATATAATAATATATATTCTAAATCAATAATCATTTTTCACCAGTAAAATCTTAGAAACACTAATTCAAAATTAGAATTAGAAAAATATACACATCATAAAAACAACCCTCTAAAGTTGTTATAAGAGTGCTCACCAATGCAATTTGATAAGAAAACAAATGAAAAATATTAGAACAGAGGTGGCAATATATTTATTTTTTATTTTTAGAAGATAGTATATAATTATTCTAAGAAAGCACATGAATAAATTTCAAAAATGTTAAGTTAGTAAGATTAGTCAATAAGTTATCTAGCTAAAAAAGCAAATATGCAAAATCAATAGCTATCCCTTATTGAGAAAATTATTACTAGCTAGAACTTACAGTAGAAAAATAGATCACTTTCTATAGAAACAGCAATTATCTTACACCTAGAATTAATTCTAATCAGAAATGTAAAAACTATATGATGAAATCTTTAAAACTTTACTAGAGCCATAAAGGAAGTCTTGAACTAATGAGATATCGGTGTGTACTATGTTTTAAGGAATTACTCCATATTTTAACTCTAAGAGATAGAAATGAAGAAAAGAAGATGAGGAACTCACATTTGCTGAGGCAAATAAGGAAGAGAATATTTAAAAGAGATGAGACTTGAATCGAGAATTGAAAAATACGCGTTTCCCAAGTATAGAAGTTAGAAGGAATATCAGAAAGAAGGAAGAGCTTATATAAAGGAAAGTTATCTCAAAGAGCACTATGTGTTCAAAGAATAACAATTAGCCATGGATGGAACATAGAGTAGCTGGAAGAGAAATGTGAGAACTAAGAATCTTGTATTTATCTTTGTTGAGGAGAAAAGAATATGCAAGCCATGCCATGAAAATACAACATTATTCAATTTTCCACATATTTTGTTTAATTTTTAGGTATTAGCTCACTCTTAAAGAATTAGCATATAACATGTTCTAGAATGTTGAAGTAAATATTAATAATTAAAATTATATGTATTTCTACCACTCTCCAGTGGGGATTAGGCTGCTTTTAAATGAAGAAAGAAAATGGTATTCTGTGTTTCGGATGGAATTACCAGAAAACTCAATGAAAATCTCCTCTACTAAGGGGTAGGTTAGAACTTCCAGCATTTTGCATTTCCTTAGATTGGATATTATGGGAAGTGGAACAGTAGATCTACTCTATCCCGAGGCACACGGAGTCAAAGAAAAGAAATAATTCATGGTATAGCATAAAGTGCTGTATATACTTGAATTCCGTGTAGATGCAAACCAAAAACAGAAAGTTGATGAGAAAAAAGGCAGAGAATAATGATGTGATACGCTGTCTAGCAACTGGGATGAAAGCCAACAAAGAGTTCTAGTGACATTATAGAAATTTTGGTTTTAAAAAGAAATATATTAAATCTTTATACAAACCTGTATGCATATTTGATTATGCATCTTCATCTGTTTACCTTTTTTATGTGACATTTGCTTTTTCTGACTTAAGGATAAATACAAATATTTACTAATTTAATAAAAACTAAAAATATTTTAATATTTTTTGCAACAAATTTAAGGACACATAGAAAAGATTTATATGAATCCTTCTCATTAATGTGTGGTCAGACATATTAATACTACTGAAGTTTGCTTTGACCTATTTTCAGGCATTTCAAGTTTAGTTTATTATACTGAGTTTCTGTTCTCTACAAAGCAATTTCTACAGAATTCATGTTATCAAAATATTAAGTATCAATAACATAAATAATCAAGAATTATTTATTTTCTAAAGGAATTTGCTATTTACCTAACACTGTCTCTTATTATGTTACTAACTATAAAGGAAGTAGACCTTTTAAAATGAATTTTGCTTCATACACAAAGCAAATATTTTAAAATTAACTTTATGAGAGACTTAATGCTTAATACTATTTTAACGAGCTAATAGTGTCTTATTTCTCAGGTGTAATTCTGGAAAGCTTTGACTTTAGCAATGAATTCAACATTTTGTTACTGAGACATAATGCCAAATATTATGTAAAATATTTTATAAACCCCCACTGGAGAATGGTAGAAATACATATAATTTTAATTATTACATACATAAACATTCTAGAACATGTTTATATGCTAATTCTTTAGTACTGAGCTTCTACCTAAAAATTAACCAAACTATGTGGAAAATTGAACAATATTGTATTTTCATGGCGTTTGATTTGCATATTCTTTTCTCCCCAACAAAGATAAATACAAGATTCTTTCCACATTTCTCTTCCAGTTATTCTGTTTCATCCCTGGCCAACTAATTGTTATTCTTTGAACACATAGTGCTCTTTGAGATAACTTTGCCTTATATAAGCTGTTTCTTCTTTCTGATATTCCTTCTACCTTCTATACTTGGGAAACTCATATTTTTCAATTCTCAATTTGAGCCTTATTTCTTTTAAGAAGTCTTCTCTTCCTAATTTGCCTTAGCAAATGTGAGCTCCTCATCCTCTATTCTTCATTTTTATCTCTTAGAGTTAAAATATGGAGTAATTCCTTAAAACATAGTATACATTGGTGTCTTCATTAGTTCAGGACTTCCTTTATGTCTCCAGTAAAGTTTTAAAGATTTCATCATATAGCTTTTACATTTCTGATTAGAGTTAATTCTAGGTGTAAGATAATTGCTGTTTCTATAGAAAGTGATCTATTTTTCTATCGAAAGTTCTAGCTAGTAATAATTGTCTCTATAGGGGTGTATTAGTTCTTTTTCACAGCACTGATAAAGACTTACCCAAGACTGGGTGATTTGCAAAGGAAGGAGGTTTAATTGGACTTACAGTTCCACATAGTTGGGGAGGTTCACAATCATGACACAAGGCAAGGAGGAGCAAGTCACATCTTACGTGGATGGCAGCAGGCAAAGAGAGAGCTTGTGTAGGGAAACTCCCATTTTAAAACCATCGGATCTGTTGTGACTTATTCACTATCACGAGAACAGCATGGGAAAGACCTGTCCCCATGATTGAATCACCTCCTACCAAGCTCCTCTCACAATACCTGGGAATTAAGGATGAGATTTGGGTGGAGACACAGCCAAACCATATCAAGGGGATAGCTATTGATTTTGCATAGTTGCTTTTTTAACTAGATAACTTATTGACTAATCTTACTAACTGAACATTTTTGAAATTTATTCCTATGTGCTTTCTTAGAAGAATAGTTATATATTATCTGCTAAAATAAATAAGTATATTGCCACCTCTGCTCTAATATTTTTCATTTCTTATGAAATTGCATTGGTGAGCACTTTTATAACAACTTTGGAGGGTTATTTTTATGATGGGTATATTTTTCTAATTCTAATTCTAATTTTGATCAAAGTGTTGTGTCATATTCATTTTTCTAAATCCAAGATCTAATATAGTTACTGATATATATCACGAGGTTAATATTTGTTACCAAATAAATAAAACATAAATATTTGAATACAGGCTGTGCAATCAAATTGATAAAGTATAATAATTTTTGAAATGTTAAAATCTTTGAACCTGAATATAAGCTTTTACTCATCCTATACATTCTGCTCTATACCATTTTTTCTTCCTCTTTGTTCTTTTATTTCTGCTCGTATTTGCTATGAGGATCAATTTTGTATTCACACAAAGCCATAAGGCTTTATAGAAGCACATATACCTTTGCTGACTAATTCTAGTGCTTAATGGTTTGGATAATAAAAAATTATTCATTAGAGCTCTACTAAATTATACATTCAAGAGAACAAGCACAATTAAGTTAATCATCAGAAACCTTGGATTTGAGCCCTAGTTCTAAAAATTACTAGCTATGGGATTTTTTTAAAGCAAATCCTTTTTGATCTCTCTGAACAGTGGTTTCTGAATCTCTGAAATGGGAATAATCATACCTGTCCTGTGTCGGTGATATACAAATGAGGATGTACATGCAAATCAATGAAGCACTTGTCAATTTTCTCTAACCTTGTAAAACTTCTGTCATTCTATAGCAACGGAATCATGTCAATTCCCAAGTCCTTGGCATATTATTCCACATATCTCTTGATTATTCCATTTATGTGAATTCCTACTAACACTATTACAATCATTCATTATTCCAGGCATTCCTCCTGTCTTATCTGCATTATTCAATAGCAAATCCAAACTACTCCATTTACAGAATTTCCTCCCCTTGTAATGATCCTGTCATACAAGTCCTCAGAATCCCTTGTGGGCAACATAGGGTAACTTACCTAACGGCTCTTCCTACTTGCATTTCCCTTGCTTTCTTCTACCATGGGGACTATAAAAGTTATCTACAACAGAATTCTACTGGGTGGGTGTTAAAAAACTTTTACTTTCTTCACAAATGTGAAGTGGTGTGGCATAAAAATGAAGAGTACTGCTACTGTTTTTCCTCTTCCTGTTTGTCCCGCTGTTGAACAGGGCAAGGTACTTGGATCCTTCACAGACTTCTTAAGGCCATAGGGAAACCAAGAGGAGGCAGGGGCATGATATCTTGTATGATAAATTACAGAACCAATGCCAGGAGCTATCCTTATGACAGATTTTTTTATCAGGTAAAAGTCATATACTCGTATTAATTTTATCCACTGACGTTGGGCATTTGATTGTTTCTTCCATTTTTAATTGATACGTGTTCTCTATTGCCTTCAGAATAAAATTCAAACATTTTTGTCTGATACGCAAAATCTTTTATGCATGCCTCATGTATGCCTTTCCCAGCTTCCTAACCTACACCATCCATGCTACCTTGCATTTCTCCAGGTGCCTTTAAATATGTTCTTTCCTTTCTGAGAATTGCCTTTTTCTGTTTTCCTCGACTGCCATTCATTCATCTTCAAGATCTTGGCCAGATACCTTGTTCTTTGGGAATTAATTGCATGTAGAAGCACTATGTGGAGTATTCTCATGAGAAAGACATGAAAGGAAATAAGGAAAGAAAAATTTAGTAGAAAGAGAAATTGACCCTCAAGAGAGTTGCAACTAAGCCCTCAGCTAATCCCATGACAATTTATAAATCTGGGATTTTTTTTTTTTTTTTTTTTTTTAATTTCAGAGTTTTCTCTAATGGAGGCCAGCAGGCCAGACTTTGGATCCCTACATAACTTTTGGTAGAAAAGTTCCATACCTCCAAGGCAATTCCATGCGGTGGAGGCAGCTGTATACAAGTCTTTGGTTATTACGCTGAAGCTGGGAGCAGCTAGGAGTTGGGTGTGTTGAACGTGAGGGTACCTTGGTGGAGCAAAGAATACCCACTTCACTTTTCTCTGTGTGGTGGCAGTGTGCTGATAAATGTAAAAGTTTATTTATTGATTTTCCTCACTCAATTGTGATCTTTCTGAGGGAAGAAGTCATGCCTCATTGTTTTCTGTATTCTCTGTTCCCCAAACAGAGCTAGGTATATGGAAGGCACACCTGCTGAATGAAAGTATAATCCTAAAAAGTACAAGTAATTGCTATTTTGTGGGAAAAAAAGGAATATGATAAAGATGAATGAAGATAAATAGTAATAATGAGTAAAGATTGAATATTTCTTGATATTTTCATAATTTGAAAAAGATCTAATTTTCATTAAAAAATAAATGGTACTATTCATGAATCCTTCATTATATAGCTAAAAGAAATGTATTAATATTTTATTACATAGTAACAATTTACAGTTTTAGTAAAGCTATTGCATCACATTTCTATGACGGAAACCATCCTAAACAAAACTAAACTGCAGTATTAATGCTTTATACTTTCCTTTCTATGTTTGGAAAATAAATATAATTCTAAAAAGAAATAGGATATTAATAAGAAAATTATCAGTGCATTAATAAAGTAGGCTTAATGTGACTAATTGCCATATCCACTGTTTTTGTAGTGGATAACAAATTATTTAACAATGGATTAAACAAATAAAACTTTATTTTTGTTGAGCAAGAAGTTACATGAAGGCACATCAGAGTTGTGGAGAAATTAAACAATATCATTTTCTTGGTTGCTTTCTATCCTGCACTTTACTGATCTTGGCAATTATCTTAATGCTTCATGGTGCTGCAACTCTCAGCATCATGTTTATATTCAAGGATGGAAGAAAGGAGGTGGGGGTGGTAATAGATTTCCTCTATTATCAGGGAAGTGTGCCTTTCCCATAGCTTCCCAGCATACTTCAGCCATAACTGCTACCAGATTTCTGTTACATCTCACTGGCTGTTCCTAGCTGCGAGGAAGACTAACAAGATAAGTAGTAATATTCCTATCCTCTATATAGAAAAATAAGTAACAATAGAAGAGAAGGGAGTGGGGGATGGGCAATGGCCTTGTCAACTGATGGATCTACAAGACTTAAGGAATTACTGTTTGCATGAACTCAAATGAGTATTTCTGGGGGTAGCAGAGAGAGGAGGTGAATTAGAAGAGACTGAAAGTGTTTTGAAGGGTGGAATAATTTAATTTCATGTTTATTTCTGCATTCACATTATCATTGTGCCTTGCATTTGAGAAACAATACAAATTTGATGAATTATTATCACCAGTCATATTGTCCTTTTAAATGTTTATCATATATGTTACAGATACATATGTTACTGATAACTTTTATATTACCACATTTTACATGACAGCCTAGATGCAAGTATAAAATCACATCAACTCTATAGTTTTTGAGATTTCATTTAATGCCCCAAAGAGAAAGATCAGCAGCACATATTTAAGAAAGTCGATATTTAGAACTTGAATTAAGAAAAGAATAAAATAATTGAAGACTAGTAATCTACTTTATGAATGCCATAGTATTTGTTAAAATTCCATGTAAGTATTTCAGTAGTGGAGTGACAGTTCACCAAATGAATTAGAACACCGTATAATTATTCTTAAGTAATGCAAACTAAGATTCCATATGACTAGTAATAGTGGCATATAATGATAGTGTCATCTGTCTATTTAGGGTACAGCGTGCCATCAGAGAAGATGAGATGAATCCTAAATGGGGTGGGTACTCCATATTACAAACTTAACAGATTATGACATCAGGCTGATACCCAATCCATCTGTTAGCTGTGCAGGACAGAGGACATATTGTTACGGTGATTAGGCCAGGTGGTACCTCATTTGATATCACAGCTGTGCTAAACTTCCACTCAGAAACCTAAAACCATGTGAAACATTCCTTGTTTGGGGTCACACTGAATAGAAAAAGCAGCAGCTGGGGTATATTCTTAACAAGTTCCATGCAGATTCTTTAGTTGAAATTAAAAATAAAAACTTTTACAATATGTCATGAGAAATGAAGATTTAAAGTCTGGGTTCTGCTGTTTGCTTCCAGATTATTACATGGTATAATATTTGAATTTCTGATCAATTTATTCAGTCATGGAAAGTCAAAGGCAGTTATGGCCCATATATAATCTATTCAACAAAATATTGAAATGATTCATATAAAAATGTATTTCTGTCCCTGGGACACAGTATGCCCCTAATAAATGTTAGCTATTACTTTCATTTTTCTGGAGTGTTGTGAATTTCTTATTTCTGGGTCCCCTGACAATACCCTGTCCCTTCTCTAGTTAGCCTTTCTATAGGTAGCTGTGAGTTATACTTACGTGTGCATGAATCTTTCTCTGCATATGAAACCTCTCCAGCCAGATTTTGCCTTCAGGTTCACAGACAGATTGAGGCAGCTTTTGCTTTTTTATCAGATGGATCACAGATTAATTGCAACCATAATTTAGCCTTCAGCCAAAAGTTGCCTTTTTGTAAATTTTTTACAGGGTACCTCCTGCTGACGTATGAAGCTCCAATGGTCTTGGGCTTAAAGAGTAGATTTTGGGCTGGATTTCAGTATTCTCTCCCCTATACTTAAATCCCCAGAAGGCAGCCTTATAGAAAGTCCAACCTGCATTACCTTACTTGATGATACTTTTTATTGGAATTAGCTGTCTCCCTGAAGCAAATGTGGAAAAATTAAAGCCAGAAGCCAGTGATATATTTCTCATAGCAAAATTTGCTCATTCGCAGTGAGGGGCATGGGGATTAGAAGTGCCAAATCAATAGAAAATTGGATAGTTTGACTTATTCATTTATATAGATATATTAACTGTAAAGGCATGCAATGGCCTCTTCCATTTTAGGTTCCTACTCTGAAAGACATGTTGCCTGCAAGTTCAAGCATAACATATTTAGTAAAGAACATCTTTATTAAATTATAAATTATTTTCAAGATGAGAAAAAAATGATGCCTTACAAAGCACTATGGTCTACCCTGTAATTTATAAGACTTTCTTTGTACTACTTATAAGTAATGAAGATCCAAAATATGTAGTAAATCATAATTTTGCTGAGACATTTCAGAAGTGGCAGGAGCATGAGAATCAGTCAAGCATTCTCATGTCCACATAGTTTCTTTGTAGATTACTCTTCCACATATGCAACAATTCTCAGACAATGAAAACAAAAAACAAAAAACCAAGAGCTTTCAGGGTGCGTGCATGGGGAGAGAGGGAGAGAGTATGGGTGAGTGATTGAGATTACCCCAAAGTGAAAACAAATTGAAAATGCCGATGATGTAGGTAAGCCAGAAGGGAAGAAATGAGGTCAGCAGAAGTAATGTTTCTTTGTTAAATGATGATATAAAATTTGGAAATAAGGTATAAGCATGACTGTATATCTTCCTATAGCGTACTAGAGCATTTTCCTACAGGCCTTTCTAAGGATTGTTTATTCCTGAGGAGACACGCACCTGTGCCTCTGTTTGATGTTCTATTAACAGCTAGATTTTGTGAAATTTCATGCTAACTTGTGGGTTTTGTTCAGTAGAAATCCAAATCATTTCTGTCTTGTATAGAAATTGATATTAATTTTTACTGTTTTCTTGCCATATAGGATGTTAACCAATTTTTTCTTTAACTTAGCAAACTTACTTTCGTATGACTTTCCTCATTAACTATGTACATTTCTGTTTCCCAAATACCCTTGGAATTGGCTTTACCATTTTGCTGTTTCATTATTAATGAGTCAAATATGTCTTTGGCATGTGTTAATTCTCTATTTGTATGAGAGTCACGTTTTAAACTTTTTGAAAATTGTGCTTTGACATAAAGTTATTTATCAAAAGAAGAACATCTTTCTCTGATACATGATCCTCTATATTATTGTGAAACATAATATAAAATATAATACACTGTAGTATCAATTCTTAATTTTAAAATAGTGAATTACTAGCAGTTTATTAAATAGCACTTACATTCATTGAGATGTCAAAATATATGAATTATGCAAATTCTTACCATTGAAATCCCCATCACTCCTAAATTTTGACAGTCTTCTTGAAATAAAGTTTATTTCTGTTCTCCATTGGACTAGATGGCACTACTATGGCTTTGCAATATATCTGATAGTGAATTTCATAGGTAGAATTTTAGACTGAACAGATCTTCACCAGTGGAAGCAAATTTTTAGCCTTCATGGTCCAGGCCAGAATTAAGAGGGTGTTTCTCACTGGCAAGCAGCTGAAATCATTTTGTTACAAAATGTATACAGTAGCATTTTCTAATTAGATTTGAATATTAAATCTGATTGGAATATATAGCATATATTTTTCTCTGTCTAAAAGTTTTGAAATGTCATCTGTACTTTTGTATTTCTGATGGTTTTTAAATTCTTGTTTCAGTATATTCTTCCTTAGAAAAAAATTTAAAAGCATTTAGTGTTAGCTAGAAACAATAATCAGCTTCAATAATGTCTTTAACGTGTACTTAAGAATCATTAGAAACCTAAGGGTGTCACCATTTATTGTTACTAGCTCTTTGTTATTTAGAGTGTATTCTATGTAATAGTGGTGTGTGTGTGTATATATATATATACACACACACACATATATATACACACACATATATAGATATAAGTTAGAGAATTATCTAAGTTTGTGATGATGGCAACTCTATATTACATGTGAGAAATATGAGGGAAACCCTCAGGAGTTGGAGGTCACAGTGGCCATTGTCTGAGAGGCTTCCTGGAGGAAGTGAGACATGAGATTGGCTTTGAAAGAGGATGAGGACTTGTATGGACACAATGTAGAGAAAGAACATATTAAAGGTGAAAAGGGGGAGCAAAGGCAGAAGGAATATATCTGATTTGGCTCAAAGAAGAGAAGAAAAACAGTTAAAAATAAGTCTTCAGGACAGAAATGGCAAATATAGTTCACCCTTGTATGTCAACTCCAAATAATCGTTGATAACTGCCTGAAATGTTGTGGTAAGAAGGGTTCTGCATGAATTTGGGCTCAGAAGAAAAGATAATTGTGATTTCCTAGAGATACCTACCATTAGCATAGGAGCTGGGCTCTGGGGTGAGGAAGGTGGTGATGGGAAGACGTATGGTAGCACAATTTCATGTTTTGTTTAGGCCTGTGTAGAATAAAATGTCAGGCTTCATCTGCAGAGAGTGTTAACCACAGCAACTCTGGGATAACCTCCAACTTGGTTTCCTCAATTTGTTCCATAGGGACAATAACAGAATATTAGCAAAACTATTGAGTTAAAGTCCACTTAGTCTTCTCGGTGTATCGTAAATTTTCTCTTTTGAAAATTGTGACAATTTTAACCCTTTCTTAAGTTCTAAAATAGACTTTTAATGTGACAGAAAACACAAACACAGAAAGTTACACAGAAACATCACAAGGGCTTTTGTTCATTAAAAACAAGCATCCACTTCAAGGAATAGTGTTTTAAGAGACTAAAAAGGAAGTCATATAAAGAGTATTGGTTTTTATAATTCAACAAAAAGTAATTATACACAGTGATCAATGTTTTAATGGCTAAATTCTGAGGCCCTGACTTTCAGATAGGGATAATTACATTATAGAAAAAAAACCTCCCTGAAATAATATTACATATTTTCCTATTAATTGAATGATCTGGTAAATATCCTGCAATGACCATTTCTTAAAAAGACTCTAAATGAACATATTTATCCAACTGTTGTCTCATTCTCATAGGTGATCATTAATTTTACTAATATTGTTTATCAGATTTTAAATGAAACCACTATATTCTTATAATGAAATTGAAGTCTTCTAAAGAACATAGGAAACTCTCGCCTTCTGCTTTTGCCACAATAGAAGTTATAGGCTTTGCTTTAATTGATAAAAGGTGATAAAACTTATCAACATTAAAAATTGGAATCTAAAGCGTTCGTTAAATATTTTTAACAATAGTTAGATTTATACTGTGCTTAGCAAACTTAATATTTGTTATACAAATGAATAAAACAATATTTGTTAAATGAAACTTCCTCTGCTATTCTAATGTCACTGTAGGAAGAATATATATACCCTCATAAACACACACACACACACACAATACCTGTATACCTTTACATAGTATATCATTAAGAAATGGGTCATGCTATACATATTTGTCTACAGCTTGCTTTTTACAGTTAGCAATATATCAAAGACATGTTTCAAGGTTAGTATTTATAGATCTATGTCATTAATTTTAATGACCACATGCTATTTATTTATTGATGTACTTTTATTTAACCATTCCCCAAGTGATAGGCATTTGCCTTGTTTCACATTCTTTGTCAAGGCAATCTGTGTTACAATGAACATTTTTCTATGTCTCTCTTTGCATAAAATGTTATTGTTTTTCTATAATGGTGACTAGAAGAGAAATTTCTGAATCTAGCAATTGCAATAAATTATTGTCAGGAGAAAGACCATAAGCCCAAACTACATGACAGTATTCATTTTCCCACACCATTGCCAACACTAGATATTATAAAATTTTTAAAATTTTGTAAGTCTGATAAAAAGTTGTTTGAATTTGTTTTTCTCTTAATTAAGAGGTGGTTATATATGTGGAAAATACTTACATTCTCACACTTATTTTTTAGCTTTTTAACATTATGTCTTGGTGATACAGCAGTATTAAAATATTCAATAGCTATATCTAAAAAACTTTTTCTTTATATATGTTTTTTCCTTTTAAATCCCTTTTGATAGTCTCTATTAGAAATTATGAATGTATTCAATTTTTATTATTAAGGATTTACTTTAACACATTTAGTTCAAATACATCTGTGGAAAATTTTCTATATACTTCGTATAAATTTTACAAATGGATAATGTCACAAAAGAAGTTGACTACCGCCGGGCGCGGTGGCTCAAGCCTGTAATCCCAGCACTTTGGGAGGCCGAGACGGGCGGATCATGAGGTCAGGAGATGAAAACCATCCTGGCTAACACGGTGAAACCCCGTCTCTACTAAAAAATACAAAAAAAAACTAGCCGGGCGAGGTGGCGGGCGTCTGTAGTCCCAGCTACTCAGGAGGCTGAGGCAGGAGAAGGGCGTAAACCCGGGAGGCGGAGCTTGCAGTGAGCTGAGATCCGGCCACTGCACTCCAGCCCGAGCGATGGAGAGAGACTCCGTCTCAAAAAAAAAAAAAAAAAAAAAAAAAAAAAAGAAGTTGACTCCCTTAAACTGATTTTTGAAATGCCAACTTCATCTTTTTATAAATTCAGTGGAACGTTTTCCTCTATTCTATCTAAAAATCCGAATCTGAATCTATTCTATTGAACAGAACTACAATGATTTTTTGGCATGATTTCCTAACAGATGCAAAGAGACCTTCACATTATTTTTCTTTGAAATTTTGGAGGTATTATTAGCATTTTATGTATCAGACAATTTTATTATCAGCTTATGAAATATGGAAAGTATTATTTTAGACTTTTGTTTGTAATTCCACTGAATTAAATTGCTTTGATATTATATTTCTAGAATTGTGTCTTCTACGAAGACGTTTCTCCTTTTAGTCAGACTTTATGGATTTCATTTAGTTTTGCACAATTTTATTAAATTCTAAATATTTATATTTTTACTTCTATTTTAAAGGAAATCGTTTTTGTGACTTTTTGGATTGTAGCTATAATAGGCATGCTTATCTTGTTCATTATTTATGAAAATGCTTTTAATATTTTATTTTTAATTGTTGTTACTGAATAGTCTACCCAATGCCCTTTAAAAGTAAATTTTCTTCTACTGTCTTGTGTGTGTATGTATGCACATGCTTCTATGCATATGAAAAGATATGTGTGGTAGCTTTCAATTTAAAATAATTTTTTAATTTTTTCAAATTTTTGACATTTACATGCTCATACATGTTACAGACTTAAACTCCGAACCATAGCTTTTAATGCTGAGCTGTCCTTGTATGTTCTGAGATAAATCATAGTTGATCATAATCTGTTATTTTTTAAGTATACTACTAATGTACTTTAGTTAACTTTCTAAAATTTTTAATTTTTATATCAATCATTAAATGTGAGGTGGTCTCCACTTTTTGATTACGTGTTTGTGTATAATAGTTTTTAGATCCATTGCCCGTGTTGATTTTATGCTATCTTTGAAGCATGAATTGGAAACCTGTTTTTTAAAAAATTTTCTTAATGAGTATTGAATACATTTCAGCACATTTTAGTGAATTTGAGTTTTCCTATTACATTTCCAGTTAATGTGGATTTTTCAAATATACATGTATTAAGCAGTAAATAATATAGCTTTGATTTTATGATCAAGTCTACTTTTGTTCCTTGTTTCATTAAGTTCTAGCTTATGTCCTCATTAATTCCTTCTATTTTGTTTTGGTTAATTTAGCTATTCCAATTATAGCTTATTGAGTTAAAAGCCTATTTTGATTTTTTTTCATCCTACCTTGTTTTCTAAACAATGCATTTATGATTACACAGTTGCCTCTGAGAGATGTTCTCACTGCAGTAATTGGTTTTGATATGAGTCTTCTCACTATGGGTCATTTCTGAATACATTATAATTTCCATTTACCTTTTTTCTTTGGTCTAAGAGTTACTTAGGTAGTTATTTGTTGGTTTCCAAATGTATTCAATTGTCTACTTACTTGCTTTCCCTTTTGGCCAACATTTATTATATTCATATTCAAAGAATGTGGCTTCTTTGATTTCTAGGTTTTAGAACTTACTGATAATCTTTTTCCTGCAATATGGTTAAATTTATTTTTATAATTTTTGTTCGGAAAAAAATCTATGTACTCTCTTAGCTATATAAAATAAATTGAGTTAATTACATCTTAAAAATTCATAGTATTCTTACATCTTTCAAACTAATTTTTTATTCTGACCAAATGTTTGTTAGAGTCTTCTACCATGATATTTGATTTGTCAATTCTTTCTAAAATTTATATTTTTATTGCGGTTCTTCACTTCCTCCTTATAAAAGTTTTACACATTTATACTCTTTCTCATGTGGTCTTGTACTTACTCCAAGTAAGTGCAATATATATCCCTGGCCATGTGACTCGCTTTTTACAATGGACTGCTAGAGAATGGGTACAAATAGAGGAAGTAAATATACTTGTATGGTTGGTTTGAGATCTTGTGCATCTGCTCTCTGCCTGAGAATATCATATCCCAGATAACTATCAGACCTAATGTCAAAAAACAAAAGATAATTGTTGAAAGCCCCTGATATTTTGGGGTTTTATTTTGTTTGGTATTATTGCAGCAGAAACTTGACTAAAACAGAAATTAGTTTCTGGGTGGGGCTACTAATTTATCTGTTTGTGTTGCTATACAGAAATATCTAGCCAGGCATGGCCACTCATACTTGTAATCCCAGTACTTTGGGAGGCTGAGGGGGGTGAATCACTTCAGGTCAGGAGTTGAAGACCAGACTGGTCAACATGGCGAAACCCCATCTCTACTGAAAACACAAAAATTAGCATGGCGTGGTGGCACACTCCTGTAATTCCAACTTCTCGAGAACCTGAAGCACAAGAATCACTTGAACATGGGAGGCGGAGGTTGCAGTGAGCTGAGATGCCACCACTGCACTCCTGCCTGGGTGACAGAATGAGACTCTGTCTCAAAAAAAAGGAATATCTGAGATTGGGTAATTTATGAAGAAAAAGGTTTGTTTGGCTCACAGTTGTGCAGGCTGTACAAGAAGCATGGTGCCAGCATCTGATAAGAGCCTCAAGTTGCTTCTGCTCATGGAAGAGGTGAAGGGGAGTCCATCATGTGACAAGAACAAGAAGTGAGAGAGAGGGGAAGGAGGTGCCAGGCTTTTTTCAACAATTAGTTCTTGTAGAACTAAGAGTGAGTACTCACTGACTTCCACAAGAATAACACCGAGCCATTCATAAGGGAACCAGCCCCATGATCTGAACACCCCCCACCAGGTCCCACCTTCAACACTGAGGATCAAATTTCAACATGACACTTAGCAGAGCCAAACAAACCATAGCCAAACAAACCATAGCCAAACCATCATGCTGATATAAAATCTAAACATACATGGCAATGTCTTTGGGTAAGAGAATAATGAAACTATTATAGGAAGATGAAGAAATGGTGAGCTTTGGTATGGAATTATCAACTGTCTGGTAAAATTATCACAGTGATAACGTGGAAGGCAGAAAATGAGCCTAATGAACTTAGTGTTGGACAAAAAGATTTCATAGCAGAATATCGGTAGCATGAGTTGGTTGTTATAAGCTGCATTTGAAAAGGTATCTCAAAAATAACTGGTATGGTTTTGGCATATAAGTTGATTGAAATTAAATTTTGTTTTCAAATATTAAGATACATTTTTTTACAGAGCTCTACTACTGTCTGGATTAAAAAGAAATTGTGACCGTGAAGACTGAAAAAGACAAGTGGGCCCCAACTTTGGCCAGGCAGAAAGCAGACTAGAAAAACCATATGTTTCCAGAGAAAATATATTTCCCTTGTCCTTTTCCCTTGTCCTTGTCCTTTTCCCTTGTCCCTGTGAATAAGTAGGGATAATGATGATGACGGTTGCAAAGAGAACATCAGAATGGGAACTTACACCTAGGAGGCAAAACTAGCCTATCCCAGAGTGGGAGAACCTGCTACTATTTGCCCAAGAAGAGATCTGAATTGCTATAAACCAGTTCCTTTCATATTCCTGTCATTCTCCCAACTTTTTAATTAAAAAATATTGTTAGCCAATCCCTGTTTCATCATTGAACGATGAGTATATAAAGAGCAGATTACTTGTCTATATTAGTTAGTACTTCTCTGAATCAAGATGAGTCATTTTAGACCTGGCTTTTTTTTTTTTTTTTTTGATCATGAGGTTTGAATTTTGAGCCAGCTGGATAATTGTATAGATTCTTGGGGTATCTCAGGGAGGCAGGTATGTATTTTGTGCGTATTTAGTGAGCAATTGTGACAAAGGAGGTAAACTGTGGTAGAGTGGTGTATTAGGATTCTCTAGATGGACAGGACTAATAGGATAGATGTATATATGAAAGGGAGTTTATTAAGGAGTATTGACTCACACATGATCACAAGGTGAAGCCCCACAAAAGGCTGTCTACAAGCTGAGGAGCAAGGAAGCCGTTCCTACTCCCAAAACCTCAAAAATAGGGAAGCTGACAGTGCAGCCTTCAGTCTGTGGCAGAAGGCCTGAGAGTCCCTGTCAAACCACTGGTGTAAGTCCAAGAGTGTAAAAGCTGAAGAACGTGGAGTTCGATGTTCGAGGGCAGGAAGCATCCAGCATGAGAGAAAAATGGAAGCCAGAAGACTTAAACAGTCTAGTCCTTCCACGTTCCTCTACCTGCTTTTATCCCAGCTGTACTGGCAGCTGATCTGCCCACCCAGATTGAGGGCAGGTCTGTGTCTTCCAGTCTGCTAACTCAAATGTTAATCTCCTTTGGCAACACCCTCACAGATACACCCATTTTTCAATCCAGTCAAGCTGACACTCAATATTAACCATCGCAAGTAGATTTTTGTTTCTGATTCTTCTTGTCATCCTTAGTCTAGATATATACATTAACACTCTTGACCATGTGACTTTGACTTGATATTAGCCATGTGCTATTTTGGCCAATGGATTATAAGGAAATGTGATAGGAGTAGAGAGCTTAAATGTGTTTGCATGTTTTACTTTTGGCAGTAGAGCCAGCAGCACTAGGGTAACTGCTAGTTCCAGAATGAGAGAAATACATGCAATTAACTTGAACTGGAGTTGTCCCAGCTAACCTGAAGACCTGGAAGATAAAGTGTTTATAGCTGGAAGTCATTAGAATTTGCTGTGTTAGTGAACAAAAACTTTAACACATTTTGATTTTCTGTGTGATTGGGTGTTTTACAATATCTTTTTTGTCCTGTTTAATGTACTTTGCTTTGAATTTCATTTTCTCTCTCTTTAGTATTGTTACATTGGCTTTCTTTGTGTTCATATCTGACTTTGTATATATTCCCATCCTTCAAAATCAGTCTTCCTTTGTTTTTTTTTTAATCTGTTCAAAAATTAATTGGCATATGAATAGATTGTTTTTCTCTTCTTAAACTGTTTTTTGATTCCTGAACTTTATAGGAGAGTTTAACTCTTTTTTTATTACTCAACTTTCATTTTGTCTTACATATGGAATTTTATTTAACATTTTATATTAATGTGTTTTTCTTTTGGTGATTGAGTAGCTTTTCTTTGTTGTTTGTTTTTGTGTTTTGTATTATAATCCTACATCTTTTTTTTTCTAGAGGTACCTAGAAATCCTGAACAAACATATCCACTATTATGCAAGAATTAATGTCAGAAATTATATCCTCCTACCAAAAAGACAAGTAATTGAATTGAATTATGACAGATTAGTTTATTTGCCCTGTTTACTGCCATGTATATACTTATATATAACATATGTATTTGTGTATATTTATAACATTTTTACTTTTATTTTCCATTTTAACCATTTTTACATATATAGGTAAATTTTATATATATACACACACACACATATATATAATATATACATATATAGAGAGAGAGACAGACAGAGAGAGGTCTTTTTTCTCTAGACTCTACCAATTTGTTTTTGTTTTACATTCTAGATCATTTACTTGGTATTTACCATGTCCATTTTGTAATTTAATCTAATTTATATATACATGCATTATCAACAATAGCAGACACTTAGAGGGATGAGGTGCAATGTACACATCAGTTCATGTTCATCTTTCTATTATCTGGTAATGAAAGCTGGACATCATTCTGTTTTTACTTTTTTCACATTGTACACCCATTGCATTTGATACTTTCTCATTCTAGATATTTTTATTTCTGCTTTTCAATTCCACATGTATTTTATTTTCATTAACTATTCTTTGCATGAAATAAATGTGAGGTAATTGAAAATACAATTTGAGACAAAATTTGCTGGTTCAAATCTATGCTAATATTTTAAGGCTAACATTCCGTTGTGTAGCTGACTATAGTTAATAATGTATATACTACTTTAAAATAGCTAAATGACAGGATTTTAAATGTTCTCACCACAAAGAAATAATAAATATTTGAGGTGATAAACATGCAAATTAGTCTGATTTGATCATTCCACAATGTACACATGAATTGAAACATCAAGCTGTACCCCGTAAATATATGCAATTATTATTTGTCAATTTAAAAATACAAAAAATTATGTCAATTTGTTTATTGTAATTTCGAGGGATAGGCTCTAAAGTCAACTTGCTTAGATTTAATTTTACTTGTTCTAATGTCGTATGGTTATTTTACCTTTTTACCATATTTTCATTATCTAAAATGGAAATAATTATTCTTACAAGGGTTGCTCTGAAAATCAAATACACACACACACACACACACACACACACAGAGGAACTCTTGACGTGTAACTAAACTTTATTAAATATTAAATATTTGTTTATATTTGTATTTTTAACTTTGTGTTGAAGAAAGTGAGAAAATAAGGAAATTATACCTTAGTATGATAAAAACGAGAAAATTTAAAAAATTTAAAAACTTTTAGTTAAATGTGTATCCTTAGAAAAACAGCTTTTAGATCATAGATTCATAGTTTTATGTTCCTTTTCTCTCTATAGAAATAGAAAATTCCATTTGACAGTGAAATATAGTAAAGTCCATTTAGCTATCTTGAAAAACATGTATTAAATTCTTCTTATGCCTAAGCCATATTTCTGAGCACTAAAATATACTGAAGACATAGTAGCTAAAGATAATTATCAAATGATGAATATTAGTAAAAGAACAGGTCAATTTTAACTAAACATGGTTCCTGTAAGTGCCATAATCAAAACAGGAAACAGAACTGGAAGTGAATATTCTTTTCTAATGGTATTTTATGAACATCGGGTCCTCTCTATGAAGATGATTCTAAGATAAACACCATAGAAGACCACTGTTTTACCCACTTGTGGAGACTGCTGACAAAATATATATATATATATATATATATATATATATATATATATATATATATATATATAAAGATTTCTTTACAATCCAAGAAATCTTGAAGATTTAGAATAGCTGCCTTATTACATTATGGACAACTACTTTCTTTGGGGCTAAAGATGATGTGTCTTTTATTATAATTTCAAAGGCCACAATCTACCTCTATCACTTGCTTTGTCATAGTTTTCTTGCCACATAAGCACTTATGTAGTGACATTTATTTAAAAGTGAATTCTTGAAGACTTGTAGAATAATCACAATGAGAAAAGTGCTGAATGATTTTACGAGGCAATAATCCACTTCTCTTATTGCAAAACTCTAACCAGCCTTCAGCCTCATAGTTTATCCACGAGGGAACCAGATTATTGCCTCATAAAACAGCTCGGTGCTCCTATTATGTCTTAAATATAATTGTGTTTAAAGACCTTGTTGATTCCATTTAGCAAAATTAGTTGTTATCTTATTTCATCATAGCAGTGGCTTCTAATAACCTTGATGATATTTTGATGTGTGCCCAATTATATTTTCAAGAACCGAAAACAGTAAAGTTTTTTTGAAGTAAAATTTCTATTGGAAAATAAATTTCCAAGCTTTTTAAATGTTATAATTCAACATCTTTTTTTTTTTCCTGAGATAATTTGTTACAACTTAGTAAAAAGCTAATTATTTTCTTTTTCTAGCTAATAAAGTTAAAATTAAAAAGTTAATTAATTTTTCTCTCCTGCAGATTCATTTTGCTTAAAGAAACTTCAGCAATAATAAGTTGAGTTTCAATAATATGCATGTAATATCATACATTCTTATGCTAGGCAATTTGGGATCTGATTCAAAATTTAGCACTTTTAAGATTCATAACCATGGTCAAGTTGCTTCATATGGTAAATCTCAGTTTCCTCATTCATTAAAAAAGGCAATATTATAATAAAAATAGTTACCTTATAGGAAGTTTAATGACAATGAGATGGCCTAAGTGTTCACTCAGTATTTTTTCTCCCTGTGTGTATTAGTTCTCCCCTATTTTGTATGTAAAATGTTTCTATTATAGAGCTAATACAAGGACATATAGAAATATTGTACTTAAAGGACAACAAGAACACAAAAACGTCATCTCCATAGAATGCATTTTAACTTTTTTTTTTTCCTAACAAGAATAAGGATAATTTGAGACTGATTCAAAAATCATAGCAGAGTATGGAGATGGAGATTGGATGTCCTCCCATATTCGTTAGACAACTTGTTGAAATTTACCTGGTGAGGCCTAGAAAATTTAGTTTTATGTCAAATATTACCATTAATTTCAGAGCATTATTTTATTTGTGATGATTACTTTATTGCAAGATAACAGCAACTTCAGATTTTACGAATGGCTGCTTGTTTCACTTGCCTCCTGTGAAATGTGAAATATTTTCTGGACACTAGTTCAGTGATTGCCTATCCGTTTCTTTACCTGACAGTCACAACCATAGCTCACATGATTTGGATTTCTTTTGTGATCAAGATTGCATTTTCCTTAAGTTAAATTTACAAAGTAGAAAATCTTGAGTGCTATTTTTCCACAAGAGCCTATATATTATTTAGGAACCAATCTTTAATTTCTTGTAATGTGACAATTGTAAGATTCTGCTAACTTCTTCTAATATTATTCTCCTAATACTCTGAGTGAAGTAACCATTTAAATTCCCTAAGTAGAAGAGATACTAATTATCAAATTAATTTATATACTAAAGGCATGTTGGAGCATCTGGAGTGTAATAAATTTAGTGTAATTTATAAATATTCTTGAATTCCTAGTTCATGGTAGGTTGTAGTTTGGGAACACCAAGCATAAAAAGGTCTTGCTTTTTTTGTCATTTTCACAGATGTGGATTTTCGGTTATATTCAGTAACTTTGTCACTAAATGTCTATTCGATTTTATTTCTTTCCAAACTATGTAGGGGTGAGCATCCTTCCAGGAGATACTTTTAAAGGAGAGCTGTTATCAGCTACCTCCTACTCTGTGGAAAGTTGGGAGAAGAGAAAGGCTAGTGGATGTGACTAACAACAGTAAAGGAAAGAGAGAGAGTGGAAAAAAAGAGATTCTTACCCCCATGTAATCATAATCAATGTTGTATTATCTGTAAAAAATCATTTTGATTATAAACAAAGAACGAGAGTTAAATCTGAAATCTTATATCACACATATCTCTTATGACCTAACACTACTAAGACTCTGAGCTCTTATGTGTTAACATTTCCCTGGTCCCTTGAAAAATGACATAAGTGAAATTCACAGAACTCATTACCATCTACCGCATAAGGGTATTGTGAAAATGCCCATTAACATTTATAGAGTGCTTTGAGCTCCTCAAAAGAAAGACATTACCTAAGAACAAAGTAAATTTTAAAAGCAACATTTAAGTCATTTAAGTGTGAATGAATCAAACACATATGTATTACCTTTATGTAAATACAAGAATGGAATTAAGCAATGAAGTTCTTGGCCAACAAGTTCTTGTTTCAGGTTTTATGAATTGGAAATACTTTAAACATGGTTTGATATATTCCACAAACCTAATATGGCAACATTTGCCAATTTTTGATACCACAAATAAATATTCTTTTATGAGTATTTAAAAGAACTATTCAAGAATTATTCATATTTCTAATGATCTCACATTTCTCAAGAGAAACTCATGTTAAAGAGAGATTTATTTCAAATCATAAGAAATTATTGCTTTGTTTTTATAAAATATGGGTTGCAAAGATAAGTCTCATTTTCCACTGATTCAACTGATATTTGATTACAGATAATATTAGACTTTATTAAATCTATTAGAAATGCAACAAGTATTTATGATTGAATAAATAGTATGTTGGACTATAAAATGCTGAAATAAGAAATTATAGGTTGGCTCAAATATCAGTGGAGTCACTGTCTAGCCTTGAAACCTCAACCATGACATTTAATGAGACTCAGAAGACCAAGAACATAGAGAAAACAGTGATTACAGCGTCTTGGCAAAATTCATGATTAATAAGCCTTACGCAGAGACTCAATTTATGTTACCAAATCATCATGCCTTTTAAGTGGAAATTGTTTTATCTTGCCAAATTGACAAAGCTAGAGCAAGACTAAAAACAAAAGATTAATTATCTTGTATTAGTTTCTCCTTTTAACACTACTCAAAATTGTTTGAGTATATTTGAGAAATACAGCTTTGGGAAAATAAAGGTTCCTGTTCTGAATTCACAGAAGTCACTTTGATTCCTAATAATATACATCATTTGGCAATTGCAAAGTTGCAGGGTTTTTATTCTCATGGCCATTTAATAATCAAGTTTGCTACCTTGTCTTTGAAAGCATTCACATGGGTGAATCTATAAGTAATCGCAATCATACCTTAAGATAAAGGTGGAAAGTAAGAACAAATTTAAAACACAATTAGGTATTAACCATGTGCCAAGCCCTAAACTTTGTGGACATACAGGGAAAGTATTACTACCACTTCACAAAAGGGGAAATTAAGTCTCTAAGAGTTTTAGTAGCTTGCTTAAGATACTTAGCAAGCAAGAGACAGACGTAGAATTCAAAGCAAGAGCTCTGTGGATCCAAATCGAATGCTGTTCCCGTTTTATTCTACTTTCTAGCAAGATAAGCCATTTTGGTGGCTTTTCATAGTAATTACTCCAGCTTCAAAGATTCTCCTGGAAGTTATTACTTTGGTAGTAGCTGGAAAGGCTGTGAATGTTAGGTGTTCTGCATAGACTTTCAAGCATAAGAACTAACTTCCACATGTTCACTGATTAACCTATTAAAAACTAGGAGTGATTTAATTTCAGTTCGATAGGGATAAATAAATATATCCCCTATTATACGTAGAGATTTTCCTGATTTAGAGGGATGCTCAATCTTTGTATAATGTTTGCTTATTTCTTTGGGATATGTTAGAAAAAGTAAAAATGAATTAGAATAAAACATCTAGTAAATTCACAAAATGCTTACATCCATGGTATTAACAGAACATCAGTGAAAACAAAATAGTTCTAAGGCCTAAGGTTAATCAGCCAGACATCTGCCAGAGAGTGGCAGATCCTGCATGTCAGCCATGGTAGCTTTAATTCCCAAGCTGTGTGCTTGATTTCTATATTAATTTAAATAAAAGTTTCTAACCTAGGATTTAATTGAAAGTGATAAAAGCTGTCTTCCCACCAAACCAAATAGAAATTTAGAAATAAAGGCCAACAAAAAACCATAGTATGTCTTCTGATAGGTATCTTTTAGAACTTGTGAAGTTACATATTGCAGGGTATAATTCAAGAATTCATGTTGATTTTTTTGTGTGTTATGAGAGTTCTGACAGTATCATTCCTAATTTATGAATGAGAAAACTGAGGTCCAGAAAGTTCTCATTACCTACCAGCTATAATTTGAGACTCCAATTAAAACCTTTCCCATTTTATTTTCTTTGATAACATTTGTTATTTATGGCTGGATTTTTTTTTATTTTATGCTATCCATTTCTTATTGGGAAAGAAATATAGACGTCATCTTATGTTCCCTTTTGTCTCCACAAGCAATTGAGGAATCGATTTTCTAGTGCTAAGTCATTAAGACAAATGAAGGAAAGTTAGAAGTTTGCATTAAAACTTTAACAGTTTCGGAAATTATGGCTCTAATTCATGAAAGTATAAAAATGTATGTTTCATAATTTGTCATTATTTCCAACGATCTCTTTTGCTGTGATATTTTCATTGTTTCCTAGTTATAGGCTACAATTCAACAAGAAATGTTAAACAAATAGCTAAGCATATCATTATTTATCTATAAACAACTATAGACTAGTATATGTTAGAGGAGAGTAGACAGGGAAAAGCTTATTTAAAAATTATCCCAGATAGTCTTCAGATAAAAATGGGATTTCAGGAGCTACTTAATATATCAAATAACGATATCATAAAAGATGTACAAGAAAGACGTTCCTTATAAATGTGAAAATGTAAAGACAATTGGAAAATCTGTATATTAAATTTCTTTTTCAGACAAAATAGCAAAGGTTAAAAGATTGAGAGAAAATATTTAGATGGCAGAGAAATCTTTGGCATAGGACTTTAAAACCGTAATTTATAAAGTAACCAATAAATCTTGATAGGAATGATGTAGTTAAACCAACAGCCCGAAGGAGGCTTGTTTTTTGTTATTCAGATGCAAGGTGAATCGGAGTAGTGAGAAACACTAATTTGGTTAAGAAAACATTTTACTATTTCAAAAATTGAAGACTAGCAGGAATAACTCATGTATTCATGTTTTAGCAATACTCGAGTGTGCCTCTGTTCCAGGCATTGTTCTAGGTGCTGGGCATACAGTGGTGAACCAAATAGACTGGCTAACAGAAAATTGTGACACTTATGGGGGGAGAACTCTACTAAACCTGAAGTATATAGATGTGTGGAAGTGCTATCAAAACATATTGGTTGGATCATTTCTTAATTCTTCCTGGGCCTATGTGATAAAATGTGTCCTTAATTCTATTCTTCTAAAATCAATTATCATCTTAATGTTGCTGCGTCTTCAATGTGAAAATTAATATTGCATTCTAGAAAAAACTAACAAAGAACCTAAAATAAAATAAAAATCAGAATACCAAGTTTAGGGGTAATTCTCCATGAAAAGGAGAAGCATCAACTGCTGAAAAGGCCATGATTCTTAAAGTGATTTTTTGTTTGTTAGATTTCTCAAGCAGCTACAGATCTATTCTAGGCCTCTATGCTATTCAATATAATCAGACCACATTCATAATACCTGACTTGAACTCTGCAGATCAGAACAAATGACCATTCTAGAAGAAAAATAAAACCACTGAAGAGTAAACTTGCAATTATTCATAAACTATAAATTCTTATTTTCTCATACTGGAAGACAATGTTTCTTTGGAAAAAAATGTAAGAGGTATTCACTGCAGTTTCTTGGTTTTCTATTTTAAGGCACTAGGTCTTTGTGAAATGTGAGGTTTTGTGAACTTGCTTTGGATGTGGCTTTCTGAAAAGGCCAAGAAGAAATTCTAAACTCCTTTTGTGATATATTCTTGTTCCCATCAGTGACCTCTTCATTGAGGAGAGAGGGAGGAAGGAAGAAAGAAAATGAGGTTTTCTCTGATGACAAGTCAATTTAAGAGAACCCTCTGATCAATGAGTGTGCTTGGCTAAGGCAAGAGGTTTCTGGTTTATTTTAAGGGGAAAAAAAGGCCAACATATCCTTGATGGCTTGTAGTCTTTGAAAGTGGGGATACATGTTCTCAATAAGGTATCAGAAAGTTAAACTTGATTTTGCATAAGGACTTCATTTGTGGAGTATAAAAAATATCCTCAGTTAACTTTATGGTAAAAAGAGAGGAAGTAAAACTTAAAAGTTATATTTAACAAAATTCATTAGAAAAGACATATTAATGAACATCATCTTAGCAGACAAAATTTGACGTCAATTACTGATTTTTTAAAAATGCATGACTTTGTTTATCTCTTTATTAAACTAATGGGGTCACTGATGGTGAAACTGTTCAATTCTAAGATTTATGAACCTGTAGCCTCTCCTGGATTTAGAAGCTATAACATGAAGGATATTTGAATATGAATTGCTTATAAGATACAAAACACTAATAAAAATAAATGGAATATTCTGTTTCCCCAAGAAACCAAATTTCTGGTAAGATTCAATATAGTGAGAGGTGTGCAAAAATCAGCTAAGAGATTGTAATGTCCCTATCAATGACAACTGCTTGTAGGACTGAAATTGTTTACTCTGAGAAATCTGACTACATTAATGATTTCCAACATCTCTTGTATAGCATGCAATGAGCTCATACTTTCCTTTGTTCATTATGTTTTACAAGCAGCTTAATGAGTAACAGCAATAATTTGTTTAATACAGTACTTCTTATCAAAGTATCTTAAAGTGTTTTTGCAAAGAAATTGCACAGGGTCCAGTAATGCATATGCTCTGTTGTTATTCACATTGCAAAGTGAAGATATAAAGAGCTTAAGTGGCTCTTCCTAGTTCTATGGAAAAATCAGTCAAAGATTCATGAATTAGTTGTAGGAATCCTGGCTCCTAGTTCATTGATCCGAAGCTGGACCTCATATTTATTACATAGACATATTTGTTTTTAAGGGCTAACCAGAGGCATGCATTTCTTACAGCTCTAACTGTCTCAGCTTAGTAATGAATAATAAAAAAAGAATTGCTAGGGGAGGGCAAAATTGAAATGCTAGATTTCTAACAAGTTTGATTATGTTTCTCAAAATATACTTGGCAAAAAAGATATTTTGTGTCTATGTGTCTATGTTTTGTTTATCTATAATCTCAGTTTATTTTTGTTCATAGAAGAATTTGCCTATCAGTGAAAAAAACACACCCATTCTTTGTCCTATTTAAAAATTTAAATTTGGATTTTAAAATATTTAAAAAATTGATGAATAAACAATAAAATTCTTTACTGCTAGAAAGGAAATAAAACAGGAAAAAATTTTTTGCCCTTGTTCCATTTAAAAATAGAATTTAGGGTTCATTTGTGAACACGTCCCTTAAGACAGTGACTAAGGGTCTGATATAAATATATGTGGATCCCACAGTAAGATATTTTACACACACACACACACACACACACACACACACACACACATTTTCATTGTGTGCCTTGAATGGAAATTTATTTTTATTTTTATTGGAATATTGTAATAGACTCATACACCTTAGCACACATCAATCTTATGAGATTAATACATCATCTTGTATTTTAAAAAATCTAGAAAACTTCTGTTTAAAAAATGCCAGACACTTTGCACTTTTTGGAAGCAAACTGGAATCAGGTCTAAATACCTCATGCTGTGCTAAACATCTGCTCAGAACATATCCTTGTTGGTGTAAATGTTTAATACTCAAAGGGCCAGGTGGCCCTTTTTAAATTTTGGTATCTTTGTTTGAGGGGCATCTAAAATAAATATTCTGGGCTGTTTGAGGTGAGTTTACCTCTTTAAAAAATGTTTTATTTATTGTATTTTCTAAATTTTCTTTTAGAAACATGGGCCTGAAAACTATCTTTTTCGTAAGCAAACTACACTCAACAGTAGTTCAATCATTTGGTGAGCCCATTACACTTATTTCTAACAATAAGTAATTTGGTATAAATATCTAGATTCTGTATTAGTTTTTTGAGAACACATCCAATAAAGCTAAAGATAGTCATAAAGCAAATGTCATTCAGAAGGTATCTGTGGCTATACCATGCAGATTGAAATATATAAACAAATGTATAAAGCCATTTAAATGAGTAAAAATATGCAAGCAAAATTTTCTAATTGAGATTTGTTGAAAATTATTCATTCAAAAATATTATCAGTGTCTCTAATGTGTCAGATACTATTCTAGAATATTACTGTGAATGGCAAGTGTGTCCCGCCCTTAGGGAGCATGTCATTTCAAAGAGGTGGGAAGATGGATATTCTAAGAGTTTCTCTTTAGTTACAGTAATAATCATTGAAATGAAGGAAACATACAGGATTTTGCGAGTGTGTATGATGAGGACTTTTAAGTTAGTGTGGAGAATTATGGAAGACTTCACTCAGAACGCCACATTTAGCATGACGTGGGCCAAAGAGAAAAGGGGGTGCACTTAACCTGGAGGAGAAGAGGAGGTAATGAGGCTGGTGAAGCAAATAAGGGGGCTGACTGTGCAATGCTTAGTTGTTATGCAAAGGACAATGAGAAACAAGAGAAAAGTTTTTTGTTGTTATTGTTTTGAAACAGAGTCTCTGTTGCCCAGGCTGGAGTGCAGTGGCGCGATCTCGGCTCACTGCAAGCTCTTCCTCCTGGGTTCAAGCGATTCTCCTGCCTCAGTCTCCCAAGTAGCTGGGACTACAGGCGCATGCCACCATGCCTGGTTAATTTTTTGTATTTTTAGTAGAGACGGGATTTCACCGTGTTAGCCAGGATGATCTCGATCTCCTGACATCATGATCCGCCCACCTCGGCCTCCCAAAGTGCTGGGATTATAGGCGTGAGCTACCATGCTCTGCCAAGAAGTTTTAAGCAGGAGAATAAGATGATCCAGTTCCAAGTTTTTAAAACATTTTTCTAGCTCCTGTTCAAGAATAGGTTACAGTGACTAAGAATGAAGATTTAAGAGACCATTTCAGTAATCAAGGAGAAAGACAATGGTGGCTTGTATTAGGGTCCTTCTGATATGGTTTCTTGGATGCTATTTTTCACTCGTATTTGCAGTATCGGTTCTAAAATATAGTGAAACATACTTGTTTAATACCAAATGCAATCTCCTGAGGAGATCTAAATAGGAAGCCCATATATTAGTCAAATGTGTAGTCAGTGTGTATTGATTTGAGTCTGCAGACTGTCCTGCCTGTGTATATGCTTTTATAATGGTCCAGGTGGTGCCTAAAGATTTCATGAATTGACTCTCAAGGAGCCCTATAATGATCATGTTTCCGAAGGAGGAAGATGATATTAACGTATCACCATGAACTGTGAACATTTGCAGTAAGACCAATCTTTCAAAGCATTCCAAATTAAATAATGTGTCCTTTTGCGTTTCTAATGCTGGTTTCACTTTAAAGTGGAATGCGTACTTGTTGATCTACTTAAAGAAACAACTTACATCTTTTATTTCATATCACAAAACATATGTAAAACATGTGTAATATTCCTCCAATTTTGTTTTAATTATTTAATATAACAATGCAATCTCTTCTAGAAGATTATTTAGCAATGTCATAGAACATCATTCAAATGAAAATGTTACTCCATTTTTTATAAGAAATTCTTCCATTTAAAGCAAATTTGAGGTTTTTTCAAATATCTCACTCTTAGTTTACCAAACAATATTAAATTTATTAGAGAATAGTTTAACTATAGCAGCAATATGAATTAACACTTCTCCTCCCCTTCATTTTGGAATAAGATAATGAGGAACGATTACCGTAGTAGAGATACCACTTGTCACTGAATAACTCATCTGTGAATGGCCCTAGATTGCAAAAATTACAGCATCATTTAAGCATTATTTATGGTTAGTATGAGGTTAAAACTTGTGGCAATAATTTACAGTGCATGGAAAAAACTAATCACAGCAGCATATTTATGGAAGTGTATTAAGATGATTCATCTTTTAAAAAAGATAACTGAACCTATTGACTAATATTAATTTAGGTCAATTAATATTATTTTTGAACTTAGGTGAACACTATGTATTAAATCAGATAATTTCTAGAACTATCTAATCTAATATCTGCTGATGGACTCTTCCTATTTAGCTGTGGTACCTCTATTCTGTTTTAAAACATAAACATCCATAATTATTAAATAACATAGATAAATCTTACAGTGTAATATATCTTTGCAGTTCCAAATGTCACCCTTTCTATGGGATATTTTTGTGTAAAGAATCTGCTGTAGTTGGTAGCAAATAATTATCTGTAAAATGGCATCAACTCTAAAGGCTGAAAACATGGAAATATGAAAGATACAGAATAAGATACATTAAACATTATTCATAGAAATTAATAAATTCACAGACTCTTATAAGGTTTAATTAAATTGTAACATACACAGAAAAACTCCTGAAATGTCTTTTTTATTTTTTCATTTCTATCCCTAGAGTCCTATTCATCACAGTACGGGTAGCTGCCCTTGGTCAATCTCTTTTTGTCTCCCACTGATTAAAACAAAAGCCAAACAAAATAAAATATGGTGAAAGGACAACTATGATGATGTATCAGCCACTGAAGAAATTAAACAAACTGTAAATGAAAAATAAATAAATGTTCTGTTGCTGCCTATGATTTGGAATAATAACATCTTGGGACTCATTTGTTTGCAAGAAAAAGAAACTAATTGAATTAACTTAAGAAGAAAAGCATGTATTCCTACCTTAATGATGGACTTAGAATTCAATAGTAAGAGTTTGGACATTATTCTGAAGTCTGAAATACTCAACAAGTACAGGCAGTAGAATGATGGTACGAGATTGATGTTTCAGTTCTTTTAAAATTTAATAAATGGTGATAATTTGTTTTGTAATCACACAAATCACGAATAACCACCACAAATAAATTTTTTTAAATTTATTTATTATTATTATACTTTAAGTTGTAGGGTACATGTGCATAACGTGCAGGTTTGTTACATATGTATACTTGTGCCATGTTGGTGTGCTGCAGCCATCAACTCGTCATTTACATCAGGTATAACTCCCAGTGCAATCCCTCCCCCCTCCCCCCTCCCCATGATAGGCCCCGGTGTGTGATGTTCCCCTTCCTGAGTCCAAGTGATCTCATTGTTCAGTTCCCACCTATGAGTGAGAACATGCAGTGTTTGGTTTTCTGTTCTTGTGATAGTTTGCTAAGAATGATGGTTTCCAGCTGCATCCATGTCCCTACAAAGGACACAAACTCATCCTTTTTTATGACTGCATAGTATTCCATGGTGTATATGTGCCACATTTTCTTAATCCAATCTGTCACTGATGGACATTTGGGTTGATTCCAAGTCTTTGCTATTGTGAATAGTGCCGCAATAAACATACGTGTGCATGTGTCTTTATAGCAGCATAATTTATAATCCTTTGGGTATATACCCAGTAATGGGATGGCTGGGTCATATGGTACATCTAGTTCTAGATCCTTGAGGAATCGCCATACTGTTTTCCATAATGGTTGAACTAGTTTACAATCCCACCAACAGTGTAAAAGTGTTCCTATTTCTCCACATCCTCTCCAGCACCTGTTGTTTCCTGACTTTTTAATGATCGCCATTCTAATTGGTGTGAGATGGTATCTCATTGTGGTTTTGATTTGCATTTCTCTGATGGCCAGTGATGATGAGCATTTTTTCATGCATCTGTTGGCTGTATGAATGTCTTCTTTTGAGAAATGTCTATTCATATCCTTTGCCCACTTTTTGATGGGGTTGTTTGTTTTTTTCTTGTAAATTTGTTTGAGTTCTTTGTAGGTTCTGGATATTAGCCCTTTGTCAGATGAGTAGATTGCAAAAATTTTCTCCCATTCTGTAGGTTGCCTGTTCACTCTGATGGTAGTTTCTTTTGCTGTGCAGAAGCTCTTTAGTTTAATGAGATCCCATTTGTCAATTTTGGCTTTTGCTGCCGTTGCTTTTGGTGTTTTAGACATGAAGTCTTTTCCCATGCCTATGTCCTGAATGGTACTACCTAGGTTTTCCTCTAAGATTTTTATGGTATTAGGTCTAACATTTAAGTCTCTAATCCATCTTGAATTAATTTTCGTATAAGGAGTAAGGAAAGGATCCAGTTTCAGCTTTCTACTTATGGCTAGCCAATTTTCCCAGCACCATTTATTAAATAGGGAATCCTTTCCCCATTTCTTGTTTCTCTCAGGTTTGTCAAAGATCAGATGGCTGTAGATGTGTGGTATTATTTCTGAGGACTCTGTTCTGTTCCATTGGTCTATATTTCTGTTTTGGTACCAGTACCATGCTGTTTTGGTTACTGTAGCCTTGTAGTATAGTTTGAAGTCAGGTAGCGTGATGCCTCCAGCTTTGTTCTTTTGACTTAGGATTGTCTTGGAGATGCGGGCTCTTTTTTGGTTCCATATGAAGTTTAAAGCAGTTTTTTCCAATTCTGTGAAGAAACTCATTGGTAACTTGATGGGGATGGCATTGAATCTATAAATTACCTTGGGCAGTATGGCCATTTTCATGATATTGATTCTTCCTATCCATGAGCATGGTATGTTCTTCCATTTGTTTGTGTCCTCTTTTATTTCACTGAGCAGTGGTTTGTAGTTCTCCTTGAAGAGGTCCTTTACATCCCTTGTAAGTTGGATTCCTAGGTATTTTATTCTCTTTGAAGCAATTGTGAATGGAAGTTCATTCCTGATTTGGCTCTCTGTTTGTCTGTTATTGGTGTATAAGAATGCTTGTGATTTTTGCACATTAATTTTGTATCCTGAGACTTTGCTGAAGTTGCTTATCAGCTTAAGGAGATTTTGGGCTGAGACAATGGGGTTTTGTAAATATACAATCATGTCATCTGCAAACAGGGACAATTTGACTTCTTCTTTTCCTAACTGAATACCCTTGATTTCTTTCTCTTGCCTAATTGCCCTAGCCAGAACTTCCAACACTATGTTGAATAGGAGTGGTGAGAGAGGGCATCCCTGTCTTGTGCCAGTTTTCAAAGGGAATTTTTTCCAGTTTTTGCCCATTCAGTATGATATTGGCTGTGGGTTTGTCATAAATAGCTCTTATTATTTTGAGGTACGTTCCATCAATACCGAATTTATTGAGCGTTTTTAGCATGAAGGGCTGTTGAATTTTGTCAAAAGCCTTTTCTGCATCTATTGAGATAATCATGTGGTTCTTGTCTTTGGTTCTGTTTATATGCTGGATTATGTTTATTGATTTGTGAATGTTGAACCAGCCTTGCATCCCAGGGATGAAGCCCACTTGATCATGGTGGATAAGCTTTTTTGATGTGTTGCTGAATCCGGTTTGCCAGTATTTTATTGAGGATTTTTGCATCGATGTTCATCAGGGATATTGATCTAAAATTATCTTTTTTGTTGTGTCTCTGCCAGGCTTTGGTATCAGGATGATGTTGGCCTCATAAAATGAGTTAGGGAGGATTCCCTCTTTTTCTATTGATTGGAATAGTTTCAGAAGGAATGGTACCAACTCCTCCTTGTACCTCTGGTAGAATTCAGCTGTGAATCCATCTAGTCCTGGACTTTTTTTGGTTGGTAGGCTCTTAATTATTGCCTCAATTTCAGAGCCTGCTATTGGTCTATTCAGGGATTCAACTTCTTCCTGATTTAGTCTTGGAAGAGTGTAAGTGTCCAGGAAATTATCCATTTCTTCTAGATTTTCCAGTTTATTTGCATAGAGGTGTTTATAGTATTCTCTGATGGTAGTTTGTATTTCTGTGGGGTCGGTGGTGATATCCCCTTTATCATTTTTAATTGCGTTGATTTGATTCTTCTCTCTTTTCTTCTTTATTAGTCTTGCTAGTGGTCTGTCAATTTTGTTGATCTTTTCAAAAAACCAACTCGTGGATTCATTGATTTTTTGGAGAGTTTTTTGTGTCTCTATCTCCTTCCGTTCTGCTCTGATCTTAGTTATTTCTTGCCTTCTGCTAGCTTTTCAATGTGTTTGCTCTTGCTTCTCTAGTTCTTTTAATTGCGATGTTAGAGTGTCAATTTTAGATCTTTCCTGCTTTCTCTTGTGGGCATTTAGTGCTATAAATTTCCCTCTACACACTGCTCTAAATGTGTCCCAGAGATTCTGGTATGTTGCATCTTTGTTCTCATTGGTTTCAAAGAACATCTTTATTTCTGCCTTCATTTCATTATGTACCCAGTAGTCATTCAGGAGCAGGTTGTTCAGTTTCCATGTAGTTGAGCGGTTTTGATTGAGTTTCTTAGTCCTGAGTTCTAGTTTGATTGCACTGTGGTCTGAGAGACAGTTTGTTATAATTTCTGTTCTTGTACATTAGCTGAGGAGTGCTTTACTTCCAATTACGTGGTCAGTTTTGGAGTAAGTACGATGTGGTGCTGAGAAGAATGTATATTCTGTTGATTTGGGGTGGAGAGTTCTATAGATGTCTATTAGGTCTGCTTGCTGCAGAGATGAGTTCAATTCCTGGATATCCTTGTTAACTTTCTGTCTCGTTGATCTGTCTAATGTTGACAGTGGAGTGTTGAAGTCTCCCATTATTATTGTATGGGAGTCTAAGTCTCTTTGTAAGTCTCTAAGGACTTGCTTTATGAATCTGGGTGCTCCTGTATTGGGTGCATATATATTTAGGATAGTTAGCTCTTCCTGTTGAATTGATCCCTTTACCATTATGTAATGGCCTTCTTTGTCTCTTTTGATCTTTGATGGTTTAAAGTCTGTTTTATCAGAGACTAGTATTGCAACCCCCGCTTTTTTTTGTTCTCCATTTGCTTGGTAAATCTTCCTCCATCCCTTTATTTTGAGCCTATGTATGTCTCTGCGTGTGAGATGGGTCTCCTGAATACAGCAGACTGATGGGTCTTGACTCTTTATCCAGTTTGCCAGTCTGTGTCTTTTAATTGGAGCATTTAGTCCATTTACATTTAACGTTAAGAAAGTTATGTGTGAACTTGATCCTGCCATTATGATATTAACTGGTTATTTTGCTCGTTAGTTGATGCAGTTTCTTCCTAGCCTCGATGGTCTTTACATTTTGGCATGTTTTTGCAATGGCTGGTACCGGTTGTTCCTTTCCATGTTTAGTGCTTCCTTCAGGGTCTCTTGTAAGGCAGGCCTAGTGGTGACAAAATCTCTAAGCATTTGCTTATCTGTAAAGGATTTTATTTCTCCTTCACTTATGTAACTTAGTTTGGCTGGATATGAAATTCTGGGTTTAAAATTCTTTTCTTTAAGAATGTTGAATATTGGCCCCCACTCTCTTCTGTCTTGTAGAGTTTCTGCCGAGAGATCTGCTGTTAGTCTGATGGGCTTCCCTTTGTGGGTAACCTGACCCTTCTCTCTGGCTGCCCTTAACAGTTTTTCCTTCATTTCAACTTTGGTGAATCTGGCAATTATGTGTCTTGGAGTTGCTCTTCTCGAGGAGTATCTTTGTGGCGTTCTCTGTATTTCCTGGATTTGAATGTTGGCCTGCCCTCCTAGGTTGGGGAAGTTCTCCTGGATGATGTCCTGAAGAGTGTTTTCCAACTTGGTTCCATTTTCCCCCTCACTTTCAGGCACCCCAATCAGACGTAGATTTGGTCTTTTTACATAATCCCATACTTCTTGCAGGCTTTGTTCATTTCTTTTTCTTCTTTTTTCTTTTGGTTTCTCTTCCCGCTTCATTTCATTCATTTGATCCTCAATCGCTGATACTCTTTCTTCCAGTTGATCGAGTCGGTTACTGAAGCTTGTGCATTTGTCACGTATTTCTCGTGTCATGGTTTTCATCTCTTTCATTTCGTTTATGACCTTCTCTGCATTAATTAGTCTAGCCATCAATTCTTCCACTTTTTTTTCAAGATTTTTAGTTTCTTTGCACTGGGTACGTAATTCCTCCTTTAGCTCTGAGAAATTTGATGGACTGAAGCCCTCTTCTCTCATCTCGTCAAAGTCATTCTCCGTCCAGCTTTGATCCGTTGCTGGCGATGAGCTGCGCTCCTTTGCCGGGGGAGATGCGCTCTTATTTTTTGAATTTCCAGCTTTTCTGCCCTGCTTTTTCCCCATCTTTGTGATTTTATCTGCCTCTGGTCTTTGATGATGGTGATGTACTGATGGGGTTTTGGTGTAGGTGTCCTTCCTGTTTGATAGTTTTCCTTCTAACAGTCAGGACCCTCAGCTGTAGGTCTGTTGGAGATTGCTTGAGGTCCACTGCAGACCCTGTTTGCCTGGGTATCAGCAGCAGAGGCTGCAGAAGATAGAATATTTCTGAACAGCGAGTGTACCTGTCTGATTCTTGCTTTGGAAGCTTCCTCTCAGGGGTGTACTCCACCCTGTGAGGTGTGGGGTGTCAGACTGCCCCTAGTGGGGGATGTCTCCCAGTTAGGCTACTCAGGGATCAGGGACCCACTTGAGCAGGGAGTCTGTCCCTTCTCAGATCTCAACCTCCGTGTTGGGAGATCCACTGCTCTCTTCAAAGCTGTCAGACAGAGTCCTTTGCGTCTGCAGAGGTTTCGGCTGCATTTGTTATTGCCCTGTCCCCAGAGGTGGAGTCTACAGAGACAGGCAGGTTTCCTTGAGCTGCTGTGAGCTCCACCCAGTTCGAGCTTCCCAGCAGCTTTGTTTACCTACTTAAGCCTCAGCAATGGCGGGCGCCCCTCCCCCAGCCTCGCTGCTGCCTTGCCGGTAGATCACAGACTGCTGTGCTAGCAATGAGGGAGGCTCCGTGGGTGTGGGACCCTCCTGGCCAGGTGTGGGATATGATTTCCTGTTGTGCCTGTTTGCTTAAAGCGCAGTATTGGGGTGGGAGTTACCCGATTTTCCAGGTGTTGTGTGTCTCAGTTCCCCTGGCTAGGAAAAGGGATTCCCTTCCCCCTTGCGCTTCCCAGGTGAGGCAATGCCTCGCCCTGCTTCAGCTCTCGCTGGTCAGGCTGCAGCAGCTGACCAGCACCGATTGTCCGGCACTCCCCAGTGAGATGAACCCAGTACCTCAGTTGAAAATGCAGAAATCACCGGTCTTCTGTGTCGCTCGTGCTGGGAGTTGGAGATTGGAGCTGTTCCTATTCGGCCATCTTCTACAAATAAATTTAAAAATACAACTCGGAAGAAAACAGACAAAACAGAGTGAAAAGAAACAAAATGATAATATTAGAAGAAATAAGAAACCCTTCGGTTAACCATTTTCTGCCTATTACTCTGAGATCTTTGGATAGGCTCAATGGAACATATACGATGCATTGCTGTACAGCATGCATTTCCCTAAAGGACCTATGACAGACCCCTGAGTACCGACATCATTCCTGCTCCTCATTCACCACCAACTGCTCAGACCGTCACTTCAGTGAGGGACAAAGGAAGAAGACCATGTACACTCTCTTCTACTCTTGGTTTTCATGATGATGTTTGGACCTCTTTTCTGTTAGTTTAGAAATGACACTAAGCAAGATAAACTTGAAGAGTCTGACTCATCATTTCTGCCCGTTTCTGGTCTGATCTGGTCTGCTCTGATGGTCAACTAAGTTCAAGCACTCAAAATCAAACTCCCACCTTAGGTGAATTCGAAGCCTGGTGCTCTGGATTCTGGTAATATTAGTCAAAGTTCTACAGAGAAACAGTATATATAATAAGAAATTGGTTTATGTGGTTATGGTGGCTGACAAGTCCCAAGATGTACAGGGTGTGTTGGCAAGTTGGAGACCCAAGGGAGTCACTGGTACAGTTCCAGTTCAAGTTTGAAGGCCTAAAGAACTAGAAGTGATGGCATACTTTTCCAGTCTGAAGGCTAATGTTTCCATTCAAGTCTGAATGCAGGAACAAGCTGAAGTCTTAGCTCAAAGGTAGTCAGGCAAGATCTCTCTTTTACTTGGGAGAAGGTCAGCATTTTTATTCTCTGTAGGCCTAACTAGATGAGGCCCATGCACATTAGGTAGGGAATATGTTTTACTCATTCTACTAATATAAATGGAAACTCATCCCAAAATATCCTCACAGAAACATTCAGAATAATACCTGAATAAATATCTGGGCACACTTGAGGTCCAGTCAAGCTGACACATAAAAGTAACCATTGTGCTGGATGTTTTGCACAAGTACAGACTCTAATCCTGATATTTCTCCTTATCTCTCACATGGCATATTTCATATTCTCTTTTGATCATTTCCATTGATACGTGAATTTTACTTTATTTTTTTTTAATGTTTACCATCTTCTGAAACCCTGCCTTGACCCCACATCTCCCTCATGCTGCTGTTTCATTTTTCTCTTCTGTAAAATTTTAGGCATAATTGTCTTTATTAACTTTCTTTATGACACTATTCCCATTTTTGTCTTTAGCTCTCATCGGTCTTTTTCTTTGCCATTGCACTGTGATAACCACAACTAGTTTCTAATCTTTTTTATTGTTAATCCTTTCATAACTTTTCAGGAGCATTTGACATAGTTGACATCTCTGTCTTCTTGGAATCATTCCCTCCTCTTAGCTTTCCTGGTAAGAACACCCTCCTGCTTTTCACCTGCTGTACCACGGGTTGCTATCTCGTAGTTATTTTGTTATCTCTTTTTGAATCTGTCAGATTCAATTTTGGAAGTGGGGCACAGTTCAGTTCCCAGTTATCTTCTCTGTGTATACTCTTTCTTGAGGTCTTGGGTGATATTATTCAGACAATTGGTTTTAAATATCATTTGAACATTGATTTTTAGCTACTTTTTAATGCTATTACCTTAGGAAGTCTCCATAATTTCTCTGTGCTTCAGTATATTTAGCAGTAATAGTAGTGACTAATAGAATTTTTCTAAGGACTAAATGAATTAATATGTGCAAATAGTTCAAACTGTGTCTGGCACAAGGTAAGCCCAAGGTGACAATAAATGTGTTATATGCATGTCTGTGTATTCATTCACTTATAGTAACAAGCCCCTGTGTGTGTGTGTGTGTGTGTGTGTTTCATTCTAATTCTTCAGTGAATCCTCTCTCCATTTCTTCTCCATGGATACATTTGTACTGACAAAAAGTACATTGGCATGGGAAATGACACTAAATCTGGAATTAAATATGACAAGTTCCAAGCAAGTATTTCTATCTGTATGACCTTGCACAAGTTAGCTACTTAAACTTTCTGAGCCTCAGTTGTCTTTTTTTGTGTGTAAAGGGGTTAAAGTAATAGCAATGTCTATCTTACGGAGTAATGAAGATTCAGTTATGTTTAAAACACTTAGCACAGTGTCTATGATAAGCACTTTGAGACATTATTTTATTGCATGTGGTGAATTATAGGTGCTTATAGCTTTCACTAATGAAGGTGTTGTGGCTAACCTATTTTCCTATTGAATTATAAAGCTGTTGAATAGCAAGCCATATCAACTATTTTTATTGCCAGAAACCTCTACCACAATCATGTATATCAGTGATATAATTAATTTTAGCAATTTTTCTAAGTGGATTATCTATCAATAAAATCTCACATAAACATCTTTTATTTTGGCAAATAAATTATGAAAAACCCCTTATTCCAGAAATATCATCTTATAGATAGAAGCTTGAAATTAAAAGACAACTTGTGCCTGTATTTGAGTATACAGATTAAGCTTATAAATTAAGATTATATTTTTAGTTGTATCTAGAATATATTTATGGTATCAGGTAGAATTATGTAACTATCTATTTATCTGTTATAAAATTAGGCCCAAAAGTTGATAAGTGTGATTTTCAGAAAGTAGAAATACAAGATTATGAAACCAATGCTTACTAAATACTTTCAAACCCTTTTTCTGACTACTTTAATGAATAGAAACCCTAAGTAGCAATTACTGTGGACATGCAAACCAGATTCTTTCTCACGTCACTTCTAATTTTTCTTTGCTGCCATAGAGATTAATTCTAGCTCATTTTAAAGCCATGTCTTAAATTCAGCTGTAACTAATGTCCAAAGAGATATTAGAAATTTTACAATTAGAAGAGTGTTTCTCTGTCCATTTCTGAAGCCAATGAATGTTTAGTTTGAAATAAGTGGCATTCATTACTGTCAGTCAAAAGTTTTTGTTTTATTTATGTAAATAATAAAAGAGTTAAGACCTGTTACAATCTTTTTAAATTAAGAATGATTATCCTCTGCAGCATGAGTGCAATCACAGTATATGCTACATATACAATGTGTCTCAACTCATAACCATGTTGGTAACTTTTTGTGATTAATATAGGAAATAGATGAGTAAGATAAGTTTACCTCTTTTCTTTCAAATGTATGTAGGAATAAATATGGTTTCTAAAATTCACAGTACTTATAGATATGTTTAATAAAAGAACCTGAAGGTAGACTTATGAAGATATAAAATAATTGAGATAAAATACATCAACAAATAATTATTCATCAGTTAATATGTACAAGACACTTAATTCAGGTCCTTCTAATTCCAGCGTTGCTTTTAAGATGGCAAATAAATATTTTCAGAATACTAAATATATTTCAGTCATATATTTCTAGGTATAGGAGTTGTAAATAATAATATTGATGCCCTAAGAGTGCTTGCACCCTAGGAGTGGGGTAGGCAGACAATAAGACCCTGTATTTAGAAAGCTGAATCAAATAAATGATGTTAGCTACCGATAAACAATATGAAGAAGGTGACATGATTTTACATAGTTCAGAGGGACTCTGTATATGAGATAGTAGGGTTCTTTAAATTAGGCATTCAGGAAGGTCCCTTTACCTTGCAGCTCTTTGAAGATCTGTGTGAGAACATTCCATGAAAAGACATAGATGCAAATGCTATGAAACTGGAATGCGCAGGTTTGTTTAAGAAACCAAAAGGGCAACACGGCTGGGGCAAGTAAGCAAGAGAGCAAAAAGAGTGGGAGAAGATGACACTGTGCAAAGACAAGATCATGTGGGGCCTTGAGGCCTTGGCAAGAAGTTAGATTTTAGTTTCTTGCAGTGAAAACCTATTGGTGGTGATCTGATTGCATTTAACATCTCAGAAACAAAATTCTGGCTTCTGGATGGATGATAGAACAAGAGTGGAGAGCAAGGAGATGGAAAGTTAGTTAGTGGTTGATGTAAATTTGGCTAGAGATGATAGTGAATTTGTAATCATTAAGAGGTGGTAGGATTTAGGATATATGTTTTGAGGGACCTTCCTGATGAATGAGATGAGACTGAGCAAAAGAGAGGAGTCAAGTATACATATTAGTTTTGTTTGTCTTCCGCTGAGGAACTGGGCTGCTGTTGCTTGCTGCTGTTTGCTAAGATGGGAAAGGCTTAGAAACAGGAAAATATAATATCTGGGCAGGATGAAATAAATTGTTTTGCTTGAGCTATATTCAGTTTGAGATTCCTATATATGCCACGATAAACATATTAGGAAGGACATTAAATACATGAGTTAGGAAGTGAAGTAAGGCTGCAAGCTTGGACAGATAAATTTAGTAGTTGTCTGTGCATAAAGCACACATAAAATAATGGGAGTATATAAAATTGTTTATAGAGAAAATGGACCTACACAAAAGAAGAACATTAAAAACGACAATCTCAGCATCCAAAATTTGGCAATCTGGAGGAAGAGAAAGAACCAGTAAAGAAAACTGTGAAGAAGAGGTGACAGAAAAAGAGCAAACCAAGAATGTGATGGATTAAATATAGAAAAGGAAATATTTCTAGAAGAAATGGTTGGTAAGCCATGTCAGTAGTATGAGAGGTGGAGTTAGATTGGCTTTGGTATGACACAGATCTCTGATGGCCTGAGAGCCTTGAGGAGGAATAGCTTTATTGGAAATGGTTAAGAAAGTGTTAAATAGGATGTAAAAATCATGAGTTCAAGACAAATCTGAGAAGTCTGACTCTGAAGGAGAGCAGAGAAATAGGAAACAAGGGGATATCAATTCATTCATCTATTTCATTCAAAGAGTAAAACATGAAAGTGTTTTGGCTGTATCAGCTGTCATAGTATTTATTGTCATGATTAGTTCAGGCAATCTATATAGATAGATAAATATCATTTTCTGAATGTATTATTCATCCCTAGATTCTTTGAAACTGAAAGCTTGGTGAACAATGATGACCTTCCCAGATGAGTATATCCTCTCCTAGTTCAAGGCATTTGCATAGCTGTGTTTTCTTGCTAGAATATCTAGTTAAGCACAGTTCTTGTATACCAAGAACTATACTGTGTTTTGGAGATTATAAAATAAAGAGACACAGCCTGGGTCATTAAAGAGCTTACAGCCTAAGTATTCCTCATTAAATTCTGAGTTTGTCTTATTTATGCTTTTCTGAAATGTACTGCCTTATGAATTGCGTTCCCATCATTAGTAGAAAAAAAAGTCATTGTTCTAGATAAAAATTAACTCACTGTCACAATTACTTTGGAATTAAAATAAAAAGTTCATCAAAAATAACTTTCACATTCAACTTTTCTGGAGGAAAGCATAAAGAACAAAAGCATCTGCAATGTGTGTAAATTGGCTAGTAGCCTTGTCTGGCACTTTCCAAATTGTTTTAGCAACGTTTGGCAGGAATTTATCACAAATTATGGATGATTATAATTTTGCAGTATGTGCAAGCAGATGGAGAAGATGAATTGACAGAGAGAATGTTTCTTCCTAGGAAACTGATTGGTAATAATAATTATCTTTAAAGAGGGCAAAAAAGTATGAATTGCCCATTGACTTTTTAATATATGTATATAAAAATTTGAGAATTTATCCTATTAAAAAACCTTTAATTTATACAAAATTGGAAACTGATAAAAAGAAAAAAGTCTACCAAAAGTTACTTGAGAATGATGCAGTGTACACACTGAAAAATATTCTGACTTATATTAAAGCATAATTATTCCATTAAAATGTCTGTTTGCTAAGGAAAATAATTAAATTGGCAGCTAATTGAAGAAAGAGCACATAGTTGATAGTAGCTTATTTTTCTTAGTGGTGAAATTTCAGCATTTCTAACAAATGAGATCATTTTTCAATCTTTTAAACTCATGAGTAATTATATGGAAAATCACGGGAACTTTATAAAATAGCTGTGTTTCGAGGAATTAAATTGAAAATAAGCAAGTTTTCATTAAAAATATTTTATAGCAGTATGCTTTGAGGTTTATAACAACGTAGTTCAGTAGAGGGTCAGACTCCACAGTCAGAATATCTGGGAATCTTGGATCAAATCTTGGGCCACTTTATCCTCGCAAATGACTTAACCTCTAATACCTCTCTCTTCTTTACCTTCAAAATACTACTTCAAGGAACCAACCGCTTCTTACCACCTCAACCACTACAACTCTGGTCCACGTTGCCATCATTTCTTATGTGAATTATTGAAATGACTTGGTTTCCCTGCCTCAAACCTTGCTCCCTTCAGACATTCCTCAAAATGGCAGTCAAAGAGACCTCCTTTAATAAAAGTCGGATCATGACACTCTTCTATTCCTACCATCCAGCCCTCTCCTAGTCTCCGGGGCTCCATTTGTGTTTGTCCTCACACCATCCCTGTGATCTCATCATTTGTACTTCCCCACTTGCTCTTGTTCCTTCCACACACAGGCCTCCTTGCTGTTCCTTGAACACATCAGGCATGCTCTAGTGTCTAGTTCTTTGTACCTGCTGTTCCCCCTGCCTGGTGCATGCTTCTCTCAGATATCTTCATAATTTGCTACCTCACTTTTTTCAGGTTTCATTCAGGAAAGCCTCCCTAAACATAATCTTTAGAATTGAGACCCCTGTCTCCACATCTCTAACACCTTTCCCTGATCCATTATTATTTTTTTTCTACAGGACAAATTGTCATCTATGTATTTTAATTATTTTATTATCTTTTATCATGCCTCACTGGAATGTAACATCCATGACAAGAGAGATTTTCATCTCTATTGTTTAGTGTACCTGGCACAAAATAGGAATAACAAATATGCTTAAATGAATAAAGTGTAGCTTTATTAATTTTCTATTTTTATCATGATTGGGAATTAAGTTTCTGGTTGTTGCCTCAGACTCTTGCTGCCAGGCGAGTCACTTAATGTTGCCTTAGATGTAAAATGAGGCTAAAACTCCAACTTTAGTACTCTGTTATGGAGATTAAACCATAGAAAAAACATATACCTTTTAGGCTGCTTTGAGGGTTAAATAGAACATTTACATAAAAGTCCCTAGCACACTGCTTGGCAGATAAAAGATGATAAATTAATGTTGATGAAATTTGCCTCTGAATGAAGAGATGATGTGAAACAAATGAATGTATCTTTATTGGAGTCCTAATTTTATGTTCACAAAAATAAAATTACATGGAATATTTTTCTTAGGAAATTTTGTGAGGTGTAGAATTTTACTCCATTATGTGTTTGTTTCTAAACATATTAATATACATTTTGACAGCTTTTATTTTTCACTCACAATATGGACCTTACAGAATGCATACATATCTTGTCAAAGACCACCAGGAACATAACTGTAGTCAAAGAGAGTTGGGTTTTTTGAGTATTGTGATGAGGAACACCACACTTCTTGGTGAACTGTTTCACTAAGAGGGGTTGTAAAGGAGTTACAGGATTTGAAATATGTTAGGTAATTTCAGGGGAGTATTCAAGAAAGAAGTACTTCGGGTTGGGTGCTGTTTGGAAGTGGGGACAGTCTATGACTGAGTATCTTGAGTTTTATCTGGAGGATGGGAGGAAAGGTGGACCTCAATTGGAAAAATAGCTGCAATCACTCATGTTAGTGGAGGGTGGGAGATATTTGGTACTTTTTGTGTGTGTGATTTGCACAATGATCTTGTTGTTTTTTGTGCTCGTCCATAAAGACAGAGTGGCCTAGTTTTTGACTCACTTCATCACAGCCACAGAGCGACCTTTTCTGATGTTGGTGACCTATGAAATTGTCTGTGTTCAAAAGGTGATCACCAAGACCTTGCTCTAAATACAGAGTCAGCTGCTAACAACATTAAGGCCTAACTTCTAGGGCCAGGCAAGCTTCCGAAAGTCATGGGCTGCCTTTTCCTTTTTCAGGCATTGTATACATATGCACGTTTATTCCGACTTGGTTTTGAGAATATTAATTCTTTTTTTACTAAATGGTAAGCTACCACATTTAGATAACTCATTCTTAACATATATAATTCTTGAAAAAAAAGTCAGCATAATTTTATATCAAATTATTTCTAAATGATTTGTAATATTAGTTTTGCTACAAACTGATACTGTTATATTGTTTTTAAAGGCTAAAAAGGCAATTTTGCAGCAACCTATGTGAGGCATCGATGCCAACAAATGCTACAAACCTTTCTTTCTTTCTTTTTTGAGACAGAATCTCTCTGTCACCCAGGCTGGAGTGCAGTGGCACGATCTTGGCTCACTGCATCCTCTGACTCCTGGGTTCAAGCAATTCTCCTGCCTCAGCCTCCCAAGTCGCTGGGACTACAGGCAACCCCTACCATGCCTGGCTAATTTTTGTATTTTTATTAGAGACGGGGTTTCACTATGTTGGACAGGCTTGTCTTGAACTCCTGACCTCATGATCCGCCTGCCTCCACCTCCCAAAGTGTTGGGATTACAGGCATGAGCCACTGCTCCTGGATGATACTCAACCTTTCTTAGCCAAACGATTATAAATAAAACAATGTATAGCCTAAGTAAATAATATTTTGGAACAAGTGAAGTTTGCCAGACATATCTGTAATGTATGTATCGTTTTTAAAGAACACACTCTCATGATTAAAAACAGCATTTGCAATAAAAATAAACAGAAATAAACAAATAAAAAAGTGAAGTGCAAAAGTCTTCTTGTAATTTAGTTATGAAGAAACATCCAAATTCCTCAAGTGGCCTTTAAATATTATTATAGCTCACCTAAATAGATACCACTCATTTTCTGGGTTATCTTTAGAAGATTTCCATTTAAAAGTTTACTATACAAATATCTCACCTATTAAAAGAAGAACTTATGCCAATTAATTTAAATGTTACCTTTGATGGTGTACATAGGCTGGTGCAAAATTGCATTTTTAGACTTAAAAAAAAATAGCAAAAACCGCAATAACTCTTGTACCAGCCTAATAGTAGCTATTTCAGTAACATAAAATATTTAAGCATTGTGCTTCTAAATCTTATTGAATTAAATTAGTCATTATTATGATAAGTGGCTCTCACATATATATATGAAATTATATATATGTGTGTGTGTTTTTATGTATATATATATATTCTTAAGTTTTATCTGGAGGATGGGAGGAAAGGCTGCCCTCAATTGTAATTGGAAAAATCACTGAAATCACTCATGTTATTGGAGGGTGGAAGATATTTGGTAATTTTTGTGTGTGTGGCATATATATACACACACACACATATATACAGATATATATACACACATATATGTATACATATATATACATAATATATACCTATATATATGAGAGAGAGAGGTTAAAAGTAACCCATATAGGCTTTTAGCTCTAAATGTTCATCTAGTTGAATCTCTTCTTTTGCTGTAAGGAAAATGAGACATGTAGACAAAGATTAAATTATACTCCAAGACATACAAAGCTGAAATAAGGAAAGCTGAAATAAGGAGCTGGGGTTTTCTACTTCAGAGTCAAGCCTTTTACACTATGACACATGTCTTATCTCTTTGGGTTAAGTTGGAAATCCCCAGTGGATTTTTCTTTCAAATATAGAAATTCATATAAATTCAACACTTATTATTTGGAGAATCCTCAAATAACATTGAATAAAATTGTCAAGTTACTTTTATTTTACTATATTTTTCTAGTCCACAAAAAAGCTTCCTTAATCATAAAGCATTCCAACAAAGGTTAGACACAGGTGATTTTCCGTTGTATAGTGAGAGTGTATGAAGTGAGAGCTTCAAAGTGATGGACATGATACTTTTGCCGATAGTCTCCAACTAGTCTATCTTTTAAAGAAAATTATTATTTAATGTTGCTGAAACTGTCACCTAAATTAAGAATTTTAAAACTTCACCAGGCTTTGATTGAGTGTTTTAAGTTAAACACTTTTAAAAAATCCTGAGAGTTTTAAGTTAAACCCTCTACATGAGTAGGTCACTATATTGCATACTCCTTGTGGAAGACATACATACTTGGTAGTTAAAGAATCAAATGGAACTCCCAAATTGTATGGGATATAATTCCATAGCATTTTTCATTGTTTTATTAGGTGGGACTTGGGGAAATATTTGAAAATGGATTCAGAGTAGAAAGTATTCTCTTTAAAGTTCAATTTTATGCTATAAATTACTTAATGAGAATTATCACAACAAGTCAGTAAGAAAATAAAAATAAACAAAATTCTGATTGATTTCAATATAAATTTTAAAAGTTTTAATAATCTTTTTTCTTTTAATAAGTGATATTTTACAAGAGCTTTTAGACTCATAAATTTAGTTAGAAATTTTACATGTTTTCCCCAAACTCCTTTTTAAAAATCCCACATACAGTCCCTGTTCATGTGTGATACACTTTGCTAAATGAAACACTCAATTACAGGACTGTGTTTGCTATGTGCCAATTTAGTCAATGTTTTTGCATTGGTGAGGCCATCTTTATTTAATACCTCATAAAAAGAAAAGCCAGCCTCTTACAAAAGAACTAATTTATTGTACACCAAGGCTTTGTGCTTAAAAATATCTCCTACTGTATGTAATGTAGGTATAATACTTATAGAGTATTGTAGAGCGCCTTAATGCTACAGATTCTGTACACCTCAGAAATAAAGATGCAAATCACAAAACAATAAATTCTAGGTTTGTAACAAATGCTCTGAAGAAAACTTTAACAAATCATCACTGTCAGTGATATCTATGATGAAAGTTTTTGTCATGCAAAGAATACAAATCACTGTGCTGTTATGAGAATCTCTCTCTCTCTTTCTCTCCTTTTTGGTTGCAGGCAGATCATCAACCTTAATGATAAAAGCCTTCCAAAAAAATAATTCTTAAGCCTCAGGAACAAACACCTCTTTGGCACCCTGAGAGAATATTCCACAAACATCATCAATCTCCTTCGGATCATGATTTACAACCTTTCCTTTTGGCCGACTGGAGCCATTTGTGAGCATGCCCCAGCAGCGTCACGCTGGGATTTTCCTCCACTTTGCCCTCTAAACACATAGCAACATAGCTGTGGATGCTGCTGCTCATTTGGAAGCACGTGTTTGACAAATCAAGTACATGTTGCAGATATTAAACTATAAATGCACTTTTCAAAACAGCTGCTTATTAATGACTAGACTCTCTAGAAAAGTGTAGAAGAGGTGGATCTTTCTATGTGGGTCCTGGAGCCAGTTTGTTTTGTTTCATATATTAATTGTCAATGGCTTACTGAAGAACCACCGAACTATGACTTCTGGCCATGAAATTTGGGTTTTTCAAAAGAAAACAAAATCAAAGTTGATGAAATAATGTGGATGGGTGTATATTTCTCCCAAAAAACTTGTGTCTCAAGAATTGCCAACAGTTGTCTGATAAATGCCATCTTTTTGGATGCTTTCCTTGAAATTCAAGAAAGGAGTCTATGTATCACAGCTGAATTCATTTAGTATGTGCCTAAACCCACTCTTACTCTGTGTACTCACTAAAACAGATGTACATACATTATTAATTGTTGACTAACTTGTAATCATCATCAAGGGCAGAAAAACTATACCCCCATCAGGAAAGCATACAAACATTATGATTACTTAAAAACATAGGCAGATCTTTATAATGTCTATATTGAGTGTGACATATCTAGAAATATGCATGAAGGAAGCGTTGCAAAGCAAAATGTTTACTATAACAAAGTGATGCAATCCAGAGGAATTTCTGAAGCTTGATATTTAATGGAGGAGTCAAAATTGTTATTCTCCCCCTCCAACCCCAACAAATAATGTGCATATACAGAGAATAAGGGGGAGTGAATATAATAATGACATACAAGTTTGATATTAACTGCAAATCTTAGATTTTATTTTTATAGTTGGATTATATTATAGGAAGTGATGGTTCACAAATCCAACCACTCAGAAGGCCTGGTGAAGAGCAATCCGATCATAAGAGAACATCTATATTAGGAAAATCAAATTCATGCTCATTACACAGGAAAAAGAGCTCATATTTTCATTTTCTTCTTGCTTGTGTTTTTATTTGCTCTGTAATATCGGCTGGGATGTTTTTAGTTCTCAGTATCAATTTCCCGAGTCAGAACTAACAAGAAGTTTGCAAGATGCACTCTCTCTTTCACTGCTGGTGGGATTATGAAATGGAAAATTCTAAAAGGCAATATTGAAAAAATTTATATGGCCTTAAAAATATCCATATGCTTTGAAAGAATAATTTCACTTTTCTGAATTTATCTCAAGGACAAAAAGCTGAAATTCATCTAAATATTTCTACAGGGAGATTTATTTTGAAATAGTTAAACAGTGAAAACAAATAATGATAAGTACAGTTAAGTAAATGATGCTATATACATATGCTGTGGTACTATGAAACCATCACATTACATGTATGTAATATATTCAATCACATATCACCTAATGGGAAATGTTACATAAAGAAGCTACCCCAAACTTTTCATAGAATATAATAGAAAAATATATGCTTAGAAGAAATATTGGAGGAAAAATATGGAAATAACGATTTCTCTCAAAGTGGAATTATGAATGTTCCTAAGTTATTTACTTATTTTTTTTTTTACTGTTCCATATGCTTTGTTTATATAACTACTCTATTTATAGACTCCTTTAGAATTGGCATTATAGAAAAAGATATACTGAGTTCACCAAACTGTTTCATTTTCCAGGGAACAGAATGAAACTACATTTCTTAGCCCCGATGCATCAGGTGGGGGAGATGTTTTTGGTCCTCCTCAGTGACAAGTAGGCAGAAGTGATATGTCACTTCCATTCCAAGGCTGTCAGATATGGGTGTGTGTTTTTCATGTGCAAGTTCTTTAGTCTTCTAGACTGGAAGTGAAAGGCTGTAAGATGGTAGATCACCTTAGATCCCTTAGCTACCATTTAGATGAGAGCTAAAGAAGTGGGCCATGTTAACCTCATCAACACTTAGAATTATTGAGATTTTCAGGTTTATTTGTTATATCATCATAGCCTAGCAACTATCAGCTATATTACTCTTATCAGCGTAATCACTTCTAGTTTTCTTGTTTACTAATAAAAGTCACAGATATGAGAGCAGTGCAAAATACGAGTATGTAAGATATTGCTGCTTTTATGTGCCCTGATTATTTTATGTAGATCCCTTTAAAGCTGTTAAAAACCATGGTTTTGTGAGTCTTAGTCTAGTCATTTATCCACTAGCACTGGGAGTATTGGGCTTCTAGATTTTATCTTAATAGCAAAAATACATACAAAAATGTGACAAATACATAGATGTTACCGTTTCAAGATGCCTTTTTAATTCAGGAAATTTTTTTCACACTTGCTTGCATTGTGACCATTTTTAAGACTGTAATCTTCTCTTCTGCATGTGACAAATGCCAACTCATTCTTTAAAACTAAACTCCAATGGCACGCCTCAATAAAGGCCTTGTTTATTTAGACTGTGATTTATATCATTGTACATAAGCTCTAAATACAGAATAAAAGATTTAAAAAATTTTTTGCTTCCAAGTCTTAGCAAAGAGCCTAGCATTATTATAGTAGGTAGGTAGTCAGACATGAGTAGGGCAGGAGAGGCCCCTCTCCTCACCCCAACCAGGAATATCAGGCAACCACGAAGTGATGGTCAGGCAGTTGTCACACTCTCTCTCTCAGATAATAATTGGTTCCCTCTCTAAAATAATAATTGGTTGCAGCCAGTGCCAGCCAAAGGCAGCTTCCCAACAGATAGAAAAAACCTGAAACTGCTGGTGATCAGCAGCTTCCTGATAAGATCTCAAGAGGTAGGTAAGTGGGCTCAAACATGTGTGCTAAGAGGCAAAATGGTGGAATGTATTTGGTACATGAACTTCCAGGGCCAATTAATTGGTAAGGGAAGAATGTCTCAAGTGAGCATGCCTATAGCTCCAGTAAATACACTGCGCATGCTCACCTCCCAAGTGCTAGCAAGCCACTGTGCATGTGGACAGCGCCCCCCAAGGGAAGAATCAGGGTAGTAGGGATGCAAGACCCTGCAAGTAAGTCAACATACAAAACCCTAAGTCAAAGGTCAAACAGCACAGTTGATCTCCCAAGTTGCTTGCTTGGCCCTCTTCCAAGTGTACTTTACTTCCTTTCATTCCTACTCAAAGCTTTTTAATACACTTTTGCTCCTGCTCTAAAACTTGCGTTGGTCTTTCCTTCTGCCTTACGCCCCTCAGTCGAATTCTTTCTTCTGATGGGGGATGAATTGAGGTTGCTGTAGAACCATATGAATTCACTGCCAGTAATGGCATAAAATACATAATCATTAAATTTGACACTGTTTTTAAAATATATTTTATTTGTAATTTCCTATGTTCATCAATTATGGTGTAACAAGTGACATAAACAAAGATTTCCTATAATCTGTACCTCCTACCTAACTTAGATATAATGAAGATTCTTTATCTTGGGATACTTTTGATTCTGCAAATTTAATATAATTCTTTTTTCTTTAGTTACTGAACTTTCTTTTTTTTTAAAGCCAACATTTTTACATTTGCTAGTGGCTTAAAGTTAACTTTAATGTAGCATTTTACCATTAGATAATAAATTGTTTAATTTTCTTATTAGGTGAATATGTTAATATAAAAACCTTAGCTTTTCTGTTGTATGCAGTACAATGCAGTCATTAAAATGAAAGTATAAAATCCAGTTCTACTACCTATAAATATTTTTATAATATATTTTAGAGTCAAAAATAATAAATGGCAATATTCTGTGTATGTTATGACTTCTGCTTCCACTTAGAATATATACAAACTCAGGAATACATTTCTATGATGCTAACTACACAAAGGCTGGATAATCTATACAATGTTACCTTTTATTGAAAGCATCAGAATTTTGAGGTAACAAGATAACCAGGCAAACTAAATTATAAGCCCCTCTTCAGGAGACAGGATATACTGACCCTTTTACTTTCGGCAGAATATGAGAGGAAGAGGCAACCACAATAAAAGTGGGTAATAAGAAAATGGCTAAAATCTTAATTGTTAAAAACCCAAGTGAGGACTCCTGTAAAAATTCAGAATCCCTAAGAGCCCCAGATACACAAAAAAAATCTCCTCTCATTCAGTCCCTTTTCTGTGGCCCTTATGCCCCTACTTTTCTGTGGCCCTCCATCCAGTAATCTTGACAGAGAGGGAAAGAACCAGAGAATTGAGAAAGTTTCCCTCAGTGGTAGACAGGTAGAGAACCCTGCTCACTTTCCCAGACCCTTCTTTATATGACGCAAAACTGTATCCCTCTGAGGTGGGGGCAGAACTTTTCTGTTTGTGTAACAACTATTGCACCAAGTAGCATCAACCGTATTCAACTACTGTGAATGAGCAGGAAACCCCCCGCCACTGATCTCAGGCAAAGATGCTCTGCTGTTGGTGGACAGGTACAAGTCAAATACATCTGTCCCTAGGAAAGGGACAGGAAACCCACTTGGGCACAATATCTGGTACTGATATAAATGGATGTCTGCTACGACTGAGGGAAAGATAGGAAATTTTCTATTACCCAAGACCATCCACAGATAAAAGACAAAGCTTGGCTGCTAAGGTTGGTTTTTGTGATGGTTAATCGTATGTGTCAACTTGACTAGATTAAAGGATGCCTGGACAGCTGAGCAGACATCATTTTTGGATGTGTCTGTGAGTGTTTCTGGAAGAGATTAGTACTATAATTTGAATGTGCCCCCTCCAAAATTCAGATATTGTCAATGGGATAGTATTAAGCAGTGGGGTCTTTAAGAGGAAGTTAGGCCATGTTGTGTTTTCCCTTACAGATGAGATTAGGTTCCTTTACAAAAGTTTTGATGCATGAAACTTGTTCCTTTTATCTTTCTGCCTTCTGCCATGTGAGAATATAGCCTGTGTTTTCCCCAAAGGATGCAGCATCAAGGTGCTGTCTTGGAAGCAGAGGGCAGCCCTCACCAGACAATCTAACCAACTGACACCTTGATCTTGGACTTCCCAGCTTCCAGAACTATGAGAAATACATTCCTGTTCTTCATAAATTACCAAGTCTCATGTATTCTCCTGTGGTATCACAAAAAAAGGGCTAAGACAATTCACATTTAGGTCATTAGACTGAGTTAAGACCATCCTTAGAAATGTGAGAAGGGTGCATCCAATCTGTTGCAGGAATGAATAAAACAAAAAGCAGAGAAGGTGAATTCGCTCCCTCTGTTTGAATTGGGGCATGCATATTTCCCTCCGCAATTAGAGATTGGTGCCCCTGGGTCTCAACCGTTTGGACTCAATCTGGACTTACACTGCATCCTTGGTTCTCAAACTTTTGGAATTGGATTGACTTGTATTATCAACTTTTCTGGTTCTCCGTCTTGCCAATGGTAGATCATGAAACTTGTCAGCCTCCAAAATTGCATGAGCCAATTCCTATAATCAATCTCTCTCTCTCTCTCCTATTGGTTCTGTTTTACTGGAGAACCCTAACAGAAGAGAGAAGAAGGAATACAAAGAAAGTCCCACCCTTGCAGTTCAGGTGTACAGAACCTGCCTAATACTGAGGTTCAACCAAGAGAACCAAGAAGCTCCCCCGTAAGCTCTACTATAAGCCCCACACAGAGCAACAGACGGTAATAGTCTATTGATGTAGAACTATGAAAGGATGGAGGAAGACCTCTCTCTGTAGTGCAGATGTTCAGGGTCTTATAAAACAGAGCGGAGCGTAAATACTGAGAAAACGCTCAGCACACTAAGCCCTATGCTAAACACAGGGAGCAGCAGGTGACCACTATGAGAATGCTGTAGTACCCCCAATCCATGATTTCACTTTCCATGATTTTAGTTACCTATGATCAACCATGGTCTGAAAATATTGAGGTATTTTGAGAGAGAAAGATCCCACATTTACATAACTTTTCTTATAGTGTATTGTTATCACTTGATCTTAGCCAAAAGGCCGAGAAGTGATGTATAGTGTATTGTTATCATTGGTCTACTTTGTTGTTAATATCTTAGTGTTCCTAATTTATATATTTAACTTTATCATGAGTATGTATGTAGAGGAAATAAACCATAGCATACATAGGGTTTGACATTATCCATGATTTCAGGCATCCAGTGGGGTCTTAGAATGTATCTGCCCAAGATGAGGGGGAGCTACTCCACATAGATTAATTTATACTCCCCTCATTTTCCACCACCCACATACTAAAAGTCTGATGAAGAAATGTGCTCATTTCCAGGCATAAATATTTACTTTACTCTCTACAGTTCTTCTAAATAATATTCAGCATTGAAAAATATGAGATACACACAAAAAAACAGGAGAAAATGACTCCATTGTCAAGAGAATAAACAGTATATAATCAAGACTTTGAGACAATCCAAATGTTGCATTAGGAACTTTAAAATAACTATAATTGGTATGTAACTGATATAAATGTCATAGGGAATAATTTAATGCCAATATAGTTTAAATCAAGTTTTAAAATATAAAATAAATATGTACTTTAATAAATAAGTGATTAATACATTTAAAATGTCTGTTAAAATTGTCTTAAAACTGTCATCTGAATTCTTAGGCAGACAAGTGTATTATTTTTGGAAAATATTTCAGTAAGGCAATTGAGTAGGGGTAAGATTTTAACTTCTTGTGTAAACCAGAGAAAAGGTAAAACAAAAAAAAAATAGGTAAACTATTCTTCATTTAAGACAAGCAGATATTTAAGCATTATTTAGGTCTTGAAGGCAAGAGGAATAAAGAAACGTGTAGAACCATGGTAGTGTCTACAGAACACTAAAGAATGAGAATGTTGAGTATACAACACCATATAAGGTAAATCTGTAGTGTAACAATATGACATACTCCCTCTATCCCCTTATACATTTCTAGTAAAGATACTTTCAGAGAGAAGGTTTCTGTGATGTTTGGAATGACATAAGGGGAGATAGAAAATAGTAGATAGAGGCAGAATTGAGAAAGAAAGAAGTGGTGGTGCCTGAACCATCACTCCTGGCCAGCTGTTTTTACCTTATACTTTTAAAAGCTTTTCCAAAACAACTCTTATTAACATTTGTGTTTTGTTCCTCTGTATAGGCTATAAAATTATTATGTTATAGAAGCAATTTTTAAATTTGTTTTTTTTACATTTGTGCATAACAAGTTTTTGCAGGTTGTTAGTTGCTCTTTATAGACATTACTTTTAATAATTTACTAATTGTTGATTAGCAAGTACACTAGAATATATATAAATATTCTACTACTGTTTGGCTATTAACATTTTTTCTTTTCCTCAATTAGAAATAATGTACAATGCATTATTAGTTAAGAAAATGTGGTTGCAAGTAACAAAAATCAAATTGACTCAGTTTAAGTAAAATTAAAAAGAAAGAACATTTTAGGTGGATGTTAGGATGCCACTTCCAATTCAAGCAAAAGTTAAAGTTTTTAGTTAAGTCTAAGACTGGACAGTCCCGAGTAAAGCTATCCATAGAAAGCAGTGTTTTCTTTCCTCCTACATTCAGCTCTTGAAATAAATTCTACTCCCAACTCTCAGCTTCTATGCCCTTCTATTCAAATTTTAAGAAGATATGATTTGCCTGATTTGTGTCATGGATAAACATGGCAGCTGGAGAGAGTGCCCCTTGTGAATTTCAACAAACACCTCTAAAAGAAGGGCTGTGCAGACATTTTAATTTTCTCTGAGATGGACATTTTTTGGGCATAGAACTATTTCTGGAATTAGGGTTGTTTCTTTTAAATAAATTTCCAGATATAGACTTTCTCAGTAAAAAGATATAAATCTTTGAAAGACTCATTTAAATATTGGTATCTTTGTTTTTTTTTTTTTTTTAGACAGAGTCCCTCTCTGTCACTCAGGCTGGAGTGCAGTGGCATGATCTCAGCTCACTGTAACCTCTGCCTTCCGAGTTCAAGCAATTATCTTGCCTCAGCCTCCCAAGTAGCTGGGATTACAGACACACACCACCATGTCCGGCTAATTTTTTTGTATTTTTAGTAGAGACAGGGTTTTGCCATGTTGGACACGCAGGTCTCAAACTCCTGACCTCAGGTGATCCCCTTGCCTCAACCTCCCAAACTGCTGGGACTATAGGCGTGAGCCACCGCACCCAGACTAAATATTGGTATCTTTGTTTCCATTCATATTGCTATTTATTTGCAACTTCCTTTGCTGCTCTCATAAGCTAATGTCTTCAACTTACTACCTATAGGTTGATAATGTTCCAACCAATATTCAGAACTCCAACCCTTTTCCTGAGCTTTATACTCAGATTCAGCTGCATACTTCTAATTACCTATGGAAAGTGTCATTGGCACTTCCAAACCACCAGATCAAAAATTAAACTCATAATGCTTCAGCAAAACCTACTTCTCTCCATTACTTGAACTAAAATAATACATGGTTAAAATTGTCAATGATTTCCCAAGGGTGTTAGATAAATAATTTTTAATTATTTGCAATGTTAATATAGCTTTTTTTTTCTGCTTTGGAAATTTAACAGAGTCTCTACTTTTATCGCTTAGCCAGTCTGTGTCTGATATTATTATACCTATAGTGAAGAGATTAACCAACTGTCTCAGATCTCAACAATTTCCTGGACAAGTCAATGTGTCTCCTAACATAAGCCTCACAATTTTTCTGAAGTTTGCATATCAATTTGAAGTTGGCAACAGACAACAAAAATGGACTTTGCCTAAATTAAACCAAAAGGAATAGGTTAAAATTATACCAAGAATTCAGAAAAATAATAGGAAGTAAGTGTCCACATTCGAAGGCAACTAGGAGCTTAGGTAGCTCTAGAAGGTTATATAAGCAGAAAAAGTAGCTGCTGAGTGATTATGTTAGTAAGATTCAGGCATTCAAGAACATACAAAGTGTTCCCATAACAATTTCCCAATCTAGCAGAGATCTTATGAGGTACATAAAAGGGGGCACATATGCTCCCCTTTTACCTATCTTGTACAAATTTAGGAAAATAACTTTCTGTCAGTGGTCACCTGGTAAACATATATACAATAAGTACAGAGTGAAACAAATAAATTACTTTTAAATGAGTAATTCAAGGACTCAGTAAGACTTACAGCCTTTATATTGTTCTCATCATGGAATGATTGTATATACAATGATTGATCAATCAATAGACAAATATAAAGATATACAGTTTTGTGGTAGTTCAGAGTGATGAAAGGTCAGTCATTAATGCCCACTTTGAAGTGGGAGAAGTCAAGGGAGGCTTCACTTTTGAAGTTGTCACTTGTGCTGTGAAGAAGGAATTGAACTTTCCTACAAGGTGGGATTAGAAGAGGATATTTAAGGGAGTTAACAACAGCTTCTACAAAAGCATGTGGAAACATAATTTCCAAGCAAACTGAAGACCCTGAAGGTGGTAGATTGTGTGTCTATTTAATATATTACGTCAAGGATTAGTCCTAGCTGACTGAGGACAGAAAACCAGTGGCAGCCTGTGAAAGCAGTGAATGCTAAGAAATGAGACTTGACTGTGTAAGGCAATAGATTGTTGTGGAAGCTTTCAAGGTATAAAGTAAGATGATCAAATTTGCAATTCAGAAAGGCACTCTGGCATCAATGAAGCAAACAGGTACTATGAATAAATGGGAGAGAGCCAAGATTAGGGTTACTGTCAGTCAGGATTGCTCAGAAAAACAACTGAAAATAATTTCAAATATTGTAATGTAAATGCTAGAATGCAAGCATAACATAAAACTTATAAGCTAAGAATGTCAATCAACTTTTTAAACATTCGTGAGTCAGCCCGTAAATGTTTTCAGGTAGCCTTTAAAAAATAACTCATGTTCTTTATTGCAACATTTTAAAAATTTCAAGCAACCATCTATATAAAATACAGTATCCTTGGCTTATGTTATACCTCATTAATACTAGTTTCTAGAGTATTCATAGCATAACACTTAATTTCTCTTTATAAATTAAACCAATTTTTCCTATGTATTTGAGTAGTAATTCTAGATATTATAGTATTAATATTATAACATGCCCAGGGCTAGTCACTTTTCCAGTTTAACAGATGGCCCAGGGCCAAATTTTGATACACACAATATTTTAAGATAATAAAGAACTACAAACATTTGATCTTCATCAGATATAAGCTCCCACAATTAATATGTTATACTCTAACTCTACAGCATATATTATATCTCAAAAACTACCATCATAGTTCTGATGCTACCTGTTTTATCAAAGTGCCAGCTGCAGGCATTTGACGTGATGCAAACCTAAGATCTAAATGCTGAGTTTGTCTAATATGTATGAAGTGCAATATTGTTTTTACAATTGATGCTAAAGATGCTGGTACCTCTAAAATTGCAGAATAAAGACTTATTTACTCAAAGCAAACTACTAAATTATTAAATACATTGTTTTGTGTTATGAATCTAGAGTAATAGTTTAAACTTTAATAATTTGGGGAAACCAAAATCCACTTGATTTTATTCCTTGTTTCTACCACTGGGAGCCACATATTTTATTTGGAAATTAAGAAGACTTTTAAGTTTACTGTTACATCACATCCACCTCTTCATCAATATTGAAGTGGATTGCCTATCTTTCTACCTTTCTACCTCACACTTACTAAGAATAAGTCTTTCCTCACTTCTTGAAAGAGTGGATATGGTAGCCACAATCTCAGTTAACGGAACTGTCAATGGCACAGATTCACAGTGAGATGGTGCCTAGACGGTGCCTAGAAATATACCGTGAGACCATAATCCCCTCTGCCTTGAATCCAGTTGGAAAGAAACATAAATATTTCGTTGAGATAAGCACATCCAATCAAACATCAATTGTGTGTTTACTCACTATTCCAGGTGTAGAACCTAGAGTTTGTCTAGAAATATTTAGATTGGAGAACAAAGTCTTAACCCATATTCCAAAGGAGGTTAAAAAATGAAAGAGCACACATAGAAATAAAAATACAAAAAAGTAGCTAAAATGTATAGTAAATCTTACAGTGAATAGGTCTGTTACAAAGACATTAAGAATTTGAAGATGCCAGAGATTATAAACAGTCTGGAAGAAATTATTCAAAGAATGACAGTTGAGTACTGAGAAAAATAATATTAAAAACTTCACATGAAACCTAGTATTCATACATTTTACTATGTTAATAGACACTGATTGAGAGTATTGAGCAATTTCCTAGAACTTGCCCTGTGAAGAAGACAAGAAAATAGAGTATTGGGCAATTTGGAAGGCCTGGCATATGTGTGAATACAATTTCAGCCCAGTATTTGACTTTTAAAAATAATATACTGATGGAAAACTTGGGGAGGAAAGGGAGCATAATTAGACCTAGTAACTAGCTAAATATCTATAAAATATGGATAGTATATTAATGTCAATATAGAAAGATTCTAGTGATTTACTATGAATATAATATGACTTGTCTCGGTCTTTTTTTACTTATTTTAATTTCAGGGGTATATGTGCAGGTTGGTTCTATAGATAAATTGTTTGTTGCAGGGGTTTGGTGTATGTATTTCATCACTCAGGTTATAAGCATAGTATGCAGTGGGTAGTTTTTCCAACCTCACCGTCCTCCCAACCTCTGCCCTCAAGTAGTCCCTGGTGTCTACTGTTTCCTTTGTGTCCATGTTTAGCTCCCATTTATAAGTGAGAACATGTGGTATTTGGTTTTCTGTTACTGTGTTATTTCACTTAATATAATGGGCTCCAGCTTCATCTGTTGCAAAGGATGTTATTTCATGCTTTTTGTAGCTGCATAGTATTCCATGGTGTATATGGACCACATTTTCTTTATCCAGTCCACTACTGATGGACATTTAAGTTGATTCCGCTTCTTGCTATGGTGAATAGTGCTGCAGTGAACATATGTATCCATGTGTCTTTATAGTAGATTGATTTATATTCCTTTGGGTATAGACCTAATAATGGGATTTCTGAGTTGAATGGTAGTTATGTTTTAAGTTCTTTGAGAAATTTGTAAACTGCTTTCCACAGTGGCTAGACTAATTTACTTTCCCATCAACAGTGTACAAGCATTCCCTTTTCTCAGCAGCCTCACTGGCATCTGTTATTTTTTGACTTTTTTAACAATAGTCATTCTGACTGATGTGAGATGGGTTGTCTATTTACTCTGTTGATAGTTTCTTTTGCTGTGCAGAAGCACTGTAGTTCAGTTAGAGTCCCATTTGTCAATTTTTGTTTCTGTTGCAATTGCTTTTGGGATCTTCAGCATAAAATCTTTGCCAGGGCCCATGTCTAAAATGGTATTTCCTGGATTCTTTTCAAGGGTTTTTGTAGTTTCAGTTTGTACATTCAAGTCTTGAATCCTTCTTGACTTGATTTTTGTATATGGTGTAAAGAAGGGGTCCAGTTTCAATCTTCTGCATATGACTATCCAATTATCCCAGCACTATTTATTGAATAGGGATTACTTTCTCGATTGCTTGTTTTTATCAACTATGTTGACAATCAGATGATTGTAGGTGGGCAGCTTTGTTTCTGGGCTCTCTATTCTCTTCCATTGGTCTATGTGATTGCTTTTGTACCAGGACCCTGACCATGCTGTTTTGGTTATTATAGCCTGTATTATAGTTCAGTAACAGGTAATGTAATACCTCCAGCTTAGTTCTTTTGCTTAGGATTGCTTTGGCTATTGAGGATCTTTTTTGTTCCATATGAATTTTAGAATAGATTTTTTCTATTTTGTGAAGAATGTCATTGATAATTTGATAGGTATATCATTGAGTCTGTAAGTTTTGGGGGGCTATATGGCCATTTTAACAATATTGATTTTTTCTGTCCATGAGCATGCAATGTTTTTCCATTTTTTTGCATCATCTTTGATTTCTTGCTGCAGTTTTTTGTAATTCTTGTTGTAGAGATCATTCAACTCCCCAGGTAGCTGTATTCCTAGGTATTTTATCTTTTTTTATTATCATACCTTAAGTTATGGGATACATGTGCAGCATGTGTGGGTTTGTTACATAGCTATATAACTGTCATGGTGGTTTATTGCACCCATCATCTACATTAGGTATTTCTCCTAATGCTATCCCTCTCCTAGCCCACCACAACGTGACAGGCCCCAGTGTGTGATGTTCCCATCCCTGAGTCCATGTGTTCTCATTGTTCAGCTTCCACTTATGAGTGAGAACATGTGGTATTTGGTTTTCTGTTCTTGTGTTAGTTTGCTGAGAACAATGGTTTCCAGCTTCATCCATGTCCCTGCAAAGGACATGAACTCATCCTTTTTAATGGCTGCATACTATTCCATTCCATGGTACATATGTGCCACATTTTCTTTATCCCGTCTATCATTGATGGGCATTTGAATTGGTTCCAAGTCTTTGCTATTGTGAATAGTGCTGCAATAAACATACATGTGCATGTGTATTTATAGTAGCATGATTTATAATCCTTTGAGTATATACCCAGTAATGGGATTGCTGGGTCAAATGGTATTCCTGGTTCTAGATCCTCGAGGAATTGCCACACTGTCTTCCACAATGGTTGAACTAATGTACGCTCTGACCAACAGTGTAAAAGCATTCCTATTTTTCCACATCCTCTCCAGCATCTGTTGTTTCCTGACTTTTTAATGATTGCCATTCTAACTGGCATGAGATGCTATCTCGTTGTGGTTTTGATTTGCATTTCTCTAATGACCAGTGATGATGAGCTTTTTTTCATATGTTTGTTGGCCAAATAAATGTCTTCTTTTGAGAAGTGTCTGTTCATATCCTTTGCCCACTTTTTGATGGGGTTGTTTGCTTTATTCTTGTAAATTTGTTTAAGTTCTGTGTAGATTCTGGATATTAGCCCTTTGTCAGATGGATAAATTACAAATTTTTTCTCCCATTCTGTAGGTTGCTTGTTCACTCTGATTATAGTTTCTTTTGCTGTGCAGAGCTCTTTAGTTTAGTTAGATCCCATTTGTGAATTTTGGCTTTTGTTGACATTGCTTTTGGTGTTTTAGTCATGAAGTCTTTGCCCATGCCTATGTCCTGGATGGTATTGCCTAGGTTTTTCTAGGGTTTTTATGGCTTTAGGTCTTAGGTTTAAGTCTTTAATTCACCTTGAGTTATTTTTGTATAAGGTGTGAGGAAGGGGTCTAGTTTCAGTTTTCAGCATATGGCTAGCCAGTTTTCCCAAAACTATTTATTAAATAGGGAATCCTTCATTGGTTGTTTTTGTCAGGGTTATCAAAGATCAGATGGTTGCAGATATGTGGCATTGTTTCTGAGGCCTCTGTTCTGTTCCATTGGTCAATATATCTGTTTTGGTACCAGTACCATGCTGTTTTGGTTACTTTAGCCTTGTAGTATAGTTTGAAGTCAGGTAGCATGCTGCCTCCAACTTTGTTCTTTTTGTTTAGGATTGTCTTGGCAATGTGGGGGCTCTTTTTTGGTTAGATATAAAATTTAAAGTAGTTTTTTCTAATTCTGTGAAGAAAGTCAATGGTAGCTTGATAGGGATAGCATTGAATCTATAAATTACTTTGGGCAGTATAGCCATTTTCACAATATTGATTCTTCCTATCCAGGAGCATGGAATGTTCTTCCATTTTTTTGTGTCCTCTCTTATTTCCTTGAGCAATGGTTTGTAGTTCTCCTTGAAGAGGTCCTTCACATCCCTTGTAAGTTGTATTCCTAGGTATTTTCTGTTTACAGTAATTGTGAATGGGAGTTCGCTCATGATTTGGCTCTCTGTTTGTCTGTTATTGGTGTATAAGAATGCTTGTGATTTTTGCACATTGTTTTTGTATCCTGAGACTTTGCTGAAGTTGCTTATTAGCTTAAGATTTTGTGCTGAGACAATGGGATTTTCTAAATAAGCAATCATGTCATCTGCAGACAGAGACAGTTTGACTTCCTCTTTTCTTATTTGAATACCCTTTATTTCTTTCTCTTGCCTGAGTGGCCTGGCCAGAACTTCCAATACTATGTTGAATAGGAGTGGTGAGAGAGGGCATCCTTGTCTTGTCCCTGTTTTCAAAGGGAATCCTTCCCGCTTTTGTCCATTCAGTATGATATTGGGTGTGGATTTGTCATAAATAGCTCTTATTATTTTGAGATACACTCCATCAATACCTAGTTTATTGAGAGTTTTTAGCATGAAGGGGTGTTGAGTTTTATCTTTCTGCATCTATTGAGATAATCGTGCGGTTTTTGTCATTGGTTCTGTTTATGTTATGGATGACATTTATTGATTTGCATGTGCTAGACTAGCCTTGCATCCCAGGGATGAAGCCAAATTGATGGTGGTGAATAAGCTTTTTGATGTACTACTGGATTCGGTTTGCCAGTATTTTATTGAGGATTTTTGCATCAGTGTTCATCAGGGACACTGGCCTTAAATTTTCTTTTTTTGTTGTGTCTCTGCCAGGATTGGGAATCAGGATGATGCTGGCCTGATAAAATGAATTAGGGAGGAGTCCCTCTTTTTCCTTTGTTTGAAATAGTTTTAGAGGAATGGTACCAGCTCCCCTTTGTACCTCTGGCAGAATTCAGCTGTGAATCTGTCTGGTCCAGGACTTTTTTTGGTTGGTAGGCTATTAATTCCTGCCTCAATTTCAGAACTTGTTATTGGTCTATTCCTGGATTCAACTTCTTCCTGGTTTAGTCTTGGGAGGGTGTGTGTGTCCAGGAATGTACCAATTTCTTCTAGGTTTTCTAATTTGTGTACAGGTGTTTATAGTATTCTCTGATGGTAGTTTGTATTTCTGTGTTGTCAGTGGTGATATGCCCTTTATCATTTTGTATCGTGTCTATTTGATTCTTCTTTCTTTGCTTTTTTATTAGTTTGACTAGTGGTCTATTTTGTTAATCTTTTTTAAAAACGCTCCTGGATTCATTGATTTTTTGAAGTGTTTTTCGTGTCTCTATCTCCTTCAGTTCTGCTCTGATCTTAGTTATTTCTTGTCTTCTGCTAGGTTTTGAATTTTTGCTCTTGCTTCTCTAGTTCTTTTAATTATGATGTTAGAGTCTGGATTTTAGATCTTTCCCACTTTCTCTTGTGGGCATTTAGTGCTATAAATTTCCCTCTAAATACTGCTTTAGCTGAATCCCAGAGATTCTGGTACGTTGTGTCTTTGCTCTCAATGGTTTCAAATAAATTATTTATTTCTACCTTAATGTTATTATTTACCCAGTAGTCATTCAGGAGCAGGTTATTCAGTTTCCATGTAGTTGTGTGGTTTTGAGTGAGTTTCTTAATCCTGAGTTCTAATTTGATTGCACTGTGGTCTGAGAGACTGTTTGTTATGATTTCCATTCTTTTACATTTGCTGAGGAGTGTTTTACTTCCAATTATGTGGTCAATTTTAGAATAAGTGAGATGTGGTGCTGAGAAGAATATATATTCTGTTGATTTGGGATGGAGAGTTCTGTAGATGTCTATTATGTCCACTTGGTCCAGAGCTGAGTTCAAGTCCTGAATATCCTTGTTAATTTTCTGTCTCATTGATCTGTCTAATATTGACAGTGGAGTGTTAAAGTCTCCCATTATTATCGTGTGGGAGTATAAGTCTCTTTGTAGGTCTCTAAGAACTTGTTTTATGAATCTGGATGCTCCTGTATTGGGTACATATATATTTAGGATAGTTAGTTCTTCTTGTTTAATTGACACCTTTACCATTATGTAACGCCCTTCTTTGTCTTTTTAAATCTTTCTTGGTTTAAAGTCTGTTTTATCAGAGACTACAATTGCAACCCTTTCTTCTTCTTCTTCTTCTTTTTTTTTTTTTTTTTTTTTTTTTTTTTTTTTTTTTTTTTTTGCTTTCCATTTGCTTGATAAATATTCCTCCATCCCTTTATTTTGAAACTATGGTGTGTCTTTGCATGTGAGATGGGTCTCCTAAATACAGCACACTGATGGGTCTTCACTCTTTATCCAATTTGCCATTCTGTGTCTTTTAATGGGGGCATTTAGTTCATTTACATTTGAGGCTAATATTGTTATGTGTGAATATGATCCTGTCATTATGATGCTAGCTGGTTCTTTTGCCTGTTAGTTGATGCAGTTTCTTTATAGTGTCGATGGTCTTTACAGTTTGGTATGTTTTTGCAGTGGCCGGCACCGGTTTTTCCTTTCCATGTTTAGTGCTTCCTTCAGGAGCTCTTGTAAGGCAGGCCTAGTGGTGACAAAATCTCTCAGCATTTGCTTGTTTATAAAGGATTTTATTTCTCCTTCACTTATGAAGCTTAGTTTGGCTGGATATGAAATTCTGGGTTGAAACTTCTTCTCAGTAAGAATGTTGAATATTGGTCTCCACTCTCTTCTGGCTTGTAGGGTTTCTGCAGACAGATCCGCTGTTAGTCTGATGGGCTTCCTTTTGTGGGTAACCTGACCTTTCTCTCTGGCTGCCCTTGACAGTTTTTCCTTCACTTCAACCTTGGTGAATCTGAAAATTATGTGTCTTGGGATTGTTCTTCTAGAGGAGTATCTTTGTGGTGTTTTCTATATTTCCTAAATTTGAATGGTGGCTTGTCTTGCTAGGTTGGGGAAGTTCTCCTGGATAATATCCTGCAGAGTGTTTTCCAGCTTGGTTCCATTCTCCCCATCACTTTCTGATACACCAAACAAATACAGGTTTGGTCTTTTCACATGGTCTCATATTTCCTGGAGGCTTTGTTCATTCCTTTTCATTCTTTTTTTTTCTAATATTGTCTTCATGCTTTCTTTCATTAGGTTGATCTTCAATCTCTGATATCCTTTCTTCTGCTTGATCAGTCTGGCTATTGATACCTGTGTATGCTTCATGAAGTTCTTGTGCTTGTTTTTCAGCTACATCGGTTCATTTATGTTCTTCTCTACACGTTTTTTCTTGTTAGCAATTCTCTAACTTTTTTTTCAAGATTCTTAGCTTCCTTGCATTGGGTTAGAACCTGCTGTTTTAGGTTGGAGGAGTTTATTACCCTCCTTCTGAAGCCTACTTCTGTCAATTCATCAAACTCATTCTTCATCTAGTTTGTTCCCTTGCTGGTGAGGAGTTGTGATCCTTTGGAGGAGAAGAGTTGTTCTGGTGTTTGGAATTTTGAGTCTTTACGCTGATTTTTCCTCACCTTCGTGGATTTACCTACCTTTGGTCTTTGATGTTGGTGACCTTCAGATGGGGTTTTTGTGTGGATACCCTTTTTGTTGATGTTCATGCTATTCCTTTCTGTTTGTTAGTTTTCCTTCTAACAGGCCTCTCTGCTGCAGGTCTGCTGGAGTTTGCTGGCGGTGCCCTCCAGACCCTGGTTGCCTGGGTATCGCCAGCGGAGGCTGCAGAACAGCAAAGATTGCTGCCTGTTCCTTCCTTTGGAAGCTCGTCCCAGAACAACACCCACCAGATGTCAGCCAGAGTTCTGTATGAGGTGTCTATTGACCACTGCTGGGAGGTGTCTCCCAGTCAGGAGGCATGGGGGTCAGGGACCCACTTGAGGAGGCAGTCTGTCTCTTAGCAGAGCTCGAGTGCTGTGCTGGAAGATCATCTGCTCTCTTCAGAGCAGGCAGGCAGGAATGTTTAAGTCAGCCAAACTGTGCCCACAGCTGCTCCTTCCCCCCAGGTGCTCTGTCCTAGGGAGATAGGAGTTTTATCTATAAGCTCTTGACTGACTGAGGCTGCTGCCTTTCTTTCAGAGATGCCCTGCTCAGAGAGGAGATATCTAGAGGGGCAGTCTGGCTACAGTGGCTTTGCCAAGCTGTGGTATGCTCTGCCCAGTTTGAACTTCCCAGTGGCTTTATTTACACTGTGAGGGGAAAGCCTCAGTAATGGTGGACGCCCCTCCCCACCAAGCTCAAGTGTCCCAGGTTAACTTCAGACTGTTTTCCTGGCAGTGAAAATTTCAAGCCAGTGGATCTTAGCTTGCTGGGCTCCATGGTGGTGGAATCCACTGAGCTAGACCACTTGGCTCCCTGGTTTCAGCCCCTTTTCCAGGGGAGTGAATGGTTCTGTCTCGCTGGTGTTCCAGGTGCCACAGAGGTATGAAAAAAACTCCTTCAGCTAGCTCGGTGTCTGCCCAAATGGCCACCCAGTTTTGTGCTTGAAACCCAGAGCCCTGGTGGTGTAGGCACCCAAGGGAATCTCCTGGTCTGTGGGTTGCAAAGACTGTGGGAAAAGCATTGTATCAGGACTGGAATGCACTGTTCCTCATGGCACAGTCCTTCATGGCATCCCTTGGCTAGGGGAGGGAGTTCCCTGACCCCTTGTGCTTCGGCTCACCCTCCGTGGGCTGCACCCACTGTCTAACCAGTCCCAGTGAGATGAGCCAGGTACCTCGGTTGGAAATGCAGAAATCACCTGCCTTCTGCATTGATCTTGCTGGGAGCTACAGACTGGAGTTGTTCCTATTCGGTCATCAAGCCAGCCACCACATTTTATCGTTTTTAATGGCAATTGTGAATGGGCTTTCATTTTAGATTTGACCCTCAACTTGGGCACTATTGGTGTATAGAAATACTACTGATTTGTGCACATTGATATTGTAGCACAAACTTTGCTGAAGTTGTTTATCAGATCAAGGAGCTTTGGCGCAGATACTATACGATTTTCTAGGTAAAAAATTATATTGTCTTCAAATGCAGACAGTTTGACTTCTTCTCTTCCTCTTTGAATGCCTTTTATTTATTTCTCTTGACTGATTGCTCTGGCTAAGACCTCTAGTACTATGTTGAATAGGAGTGGTGAGAGTGGGCTTCTTTGTCTTGTTCTGGCTCTCAAAGGGAATGCTTCCAGGTTTTACCCATTCAGTTTGATGTTGGCTGTGGGTTTGTCATAGACAAGTTTTATTATTTTGAGATATGTTTCTTCAATGCTTAGTTTGTTAAGGGTTTTTAATATGCGGTAATACTGAATTTTATCAAAAGCCTTTTATGTATCTATTGAGATAATAATGTGGTTTTTGTTTTTGCTTATGAGATTAATCACATTTATTGGTTTGCATATGTTGAACCAATCTTGCATCCCAGAGATAAAGCCTACTTGATTGTGATGGATTAGCTTTTTGATGTGCTACTAGATTTTGTTTGCTGGTCTATTGTCAAGGATTTTTGCATCTATTTTAATCAATGATATTGGACTAAATTTTTTTTTGTTGTTGTGTCTTTTACAGGTTTTGGTATCAGGATGATGCTGGCCTCATAGACTGAGTTAGGGAAGAGTCCCTCCTCTTCAATTTTTTGGTAGTTTCAGTAGAAATGGTATCAGTTCTTCCTCATATGTCTGGTAGAATTCATCTCAAATTTTCTTGTTGGTAGTGTTTTTATTACTGATTAAAATTCAGAACTTGTTATTGGTCTAAGAGTTTGAATTTATTCCTAGTTCAGTTTTGAGAGGGTGTATTTTTCAAAAAATGTATCCATTTCTTCTGGGTTTTCTAGTTTGTATGCATAGAGGTGTTTATAATAGTCTCTGATGATTTGTGTGAGTGTGTATTTCTGTGAGGTCAGTGGTAATGTCCCCTTTGTCATTTCTGATTGTGTTTGGATCTTCTGTCTTCTTTTGTTAGTCTAGCTGGTAGTATATGTATCTTATTTATTCTTTCAAATAACCAACTTCTAGTTTCATTGATCTTTTCTATGGGTTTTGTGGTCTCAATTTCTTTAAATTCAGGTCTGATTTTGGTTATTTCTTGTCTTTTACTAGCTTTGGGGTTAGTTTGCTCTTGTTTTTCTAGTTTCTCTAGGTGTGATATTAGGTTGTTAATTTGAGATCTTTCGAACTTTTTAATGTAGGCACTTAGCACTTCTTCTTAATGCTGCCTCGTGTCCCAGAGATTCTGATATGTTGTATCTTTGTTTTCATTAGATTCAATGAATTTCTTGATTACTGACTCAATTTCATTGTTTACTCTGAAGTCACTCAGAAGTAGGTTGTTTAATTTCCGTGTACTCATATGGTTATAAATGATCTTGATATTTCTTTCTATTTTTATTGTGCTGTCATCCAGGAGGGAGTGTGGTCGGTATGATTTTGATTTTTGGAATTGGCTTAGAATTGTTTTATGGTTAATTGTGTGTTCAATTTTAGAAAATGTGCCACGTAGCAATGAGAATAATGTATATTCTGCTGTTTTGGGGCATAGAGTTCTGTAGATATTTGTTAGGTCCATTTGGTCAAGTATTGAGTTCAGGTCCCAAATATCTTTATTAGTTTCCAGCTTTGATCATTTGTCTAATACTGTCACTGGGGTGCTGAAGTCTCCCACTATAATTGTATGGTTATCTAAGTATCTTTATTGGTCTCTAAAATCTTTTTTTATAAATCTGGATGCTCCTGTTCTCCTGGGTGCATATATATTTAGGATAGTTAAATCTTGTTGAATTGAACATTTACTATTATGTAATGTCTTTCTTTATCTTTTTAAATCATTGCTGGTTTAATGTGTTTTATCTAAAATTAGAATAGCAAACCCTGCTTTTTTTGTTTTCTGTCTGCCTGGTAGAGTTTTCAACATTTCTTCATTTTGAGCCTGTGGGTGTCATTGTATGTGAGATGGGTCACTAGAAGACAGCATAGAGTTGGGTCTTATTTCTCAAACCAACTTTCCACTTTGTGCCTTTTAATTGGGGTGTTTAGCTTGTTTACAATCACAGTTAATATTGATCCTGTCATTGTGTTGTTAACTGGTTATTTTTATGCAGACTTGATTGTATGGTTACTTTACAGTGTCAATAGTTTATGCACCTAATTATTATTATTTTTTTTGTGTGTGGTGGCCAGTAATAGTCTTTCATTTCCATATTCAACACTCCATTAAGAACCTCTTGTAAAGCAGGTCTGGTGGCAATGAATTTCCTTAGCCCTTGTTTGTCTAAAAAGGATCTTATTTCTCCTTCACTTATTAAGTCTAGTTTGGGTGGATATAAAATGCTTTGTTGGAATTTTATTTATGAATACTGAATATAGGCCCCCAAACTCTTCTGTCTTGTATGGTTTCTGCTGAAATGTCTGCTGTTGCCTGCTGGGGTTTCCTTTGTAGGTGACCTGCCCCTTCCCTCTAGATGCCTTTAACATTTTTTCTTTCATATTAACCTTGGAGAACCTGAAGACTATATGTCTTGGGGATGGTCATCTTGAATAGTATATTGCAGGGGTTTGCTTCATTTCCGGAGTTTGAATGATGTTGGCCTCTGGAAAAAGGTTGGGAACATTTTCATAAATGATATCCTCAAATACGTTTTACAAGTTGCTCATTTTCTCTCCCTGTTTTCCAAGGATAGCATTGAGTCTTAGATTTGGTCTCTTTACATAATCCCATATTTCTCAGAGGTTTTGTTTATTCTTTTATTTTATTTTACTTTTATCTGACTGATTTAGTTTGGCAAACCAGTCTTTAAGCTCTGAGATTTTTTTCCTCAGCTTGGTCTATTTTGCTTTAATACTTGTGATTGCATTATGAAATTCTTACACCAAGTTTTTCAACTATATCAGATGAGCTTGGATTTTTCTTAAAGTGGCTATTTCATCTTTGAGCTCCTATATCATTGTATTGTAGTCCTTGGATTCCTTGAATTGGGTTTCAACTTTCTTCTGAATCTCAATGATCTTCATTCCTATTCATAATTTGAATTCTATGTTTGTCATTCCAGCCATTTCAGCCTGGTTAAGAACCATTGTTGGGGGACATTCTGGTTTTCTGAGTTGCCAGAGATTTTGCTGATTCTTTCCCATCTATGTAGGGTGATGTTCCTTTAACTGTGGCGTGATTTGAGTATAGCCAGTTGACTGCATTTCTGGATGTTTTCAGAGGGCAGAGTCTTTATGCAGGGTCTCTATTTGTAGTTGAATTATTACCCTTGGTTTCACTGGGGGTGGATATTAGCAAAGTATTTTTGGTGTTGATATTTGGGCTGTGATTTGGTAGATGGGTCTTAGGTGTAATGGCCAGTAGGTAGACTCTTGTTTAGCCATGTGGTTCTTTTGTATTTCCTCACAATTGCACATTGTTTCCTCTCAGTTGTCTGATGGTGTGCGTTCTTCTCCCATTGGAGTTCTTACTGCAGATCTCAGCTTGTCACTACTGGTCTACACACAACACTCCTGGAGTGAACTCAGGCTTTATGTTTCCTCCCCAGTTTGCGGGCTGCAGGGGCCTTGACCTTGGCAGTGGCAATGGCAGAGGGCCTTTCACTTGTTTCTTGAGGCTCCACCCCATAGAAACACAGAGTCACTACCAATCAGAATGACCAGCCAGGGCTGGGGTGACTGCATTGTAGGCTCAAGCTGAGATGCCATGCTTGGTGATAAGCAGGGGAGTCGGGGGCTCACAGGGAAGATAGGCTGGTCTCTTCTACTTAGGGTGACTTCAATGCGATGGTGGTCTAAGTAAAGCACTCAGGGTCTTTGTTACTTCCCCAGCAAGGGCAGACCCAGTGCAGTGCCAGTGACAAAGGGGCTGTCAGTTGCCTTTGGGAGCTCCATCCCAGAGAAATGGAGAGCTGCTACCAGGGGGAAAGTTCCACCATGGGGTGTGGTGGTTGCTCTGCAGGCCTGAACCAGGGGCCCTGCTTTGTGAAGAGCAGGGAGTCAGAGGCTTACAGAGAGGACAGACTGGACTCCTTTCCATATGGCAACTGTGGTGTGCGTGAGTAGAACCCTCAGGCTCTTTTTTCCTACTCCGGTTCAAGGACAGCAAGGGAAGAACGGCTGAAGTGGCAGTGGTAGAGGGTTTGTTGGTTGCCTCTGGAAACTCCACCCCAGGGAAGCAGGGAGCTACCACCAGTGGGAATGCTCAGATGGGGGTGGGGCAGCTGTTCTGTGGTCCTGAGCCAGGAGCCTTACCTGGTGAAGAGTAGGGGATGGAGGCTCACAGGGAAGAGAGACTGGCCTCCTCTCTGTATTGTTGCTGTGCTGTGCTGGAGGTGCCAGTGACGCAGGCAGGCCTTTTGTTCCTTTCCCAGCCTGTGGGCAGTAAGAGTGGTTCCACTGCAGCTGCAATGGGAGAGTGGCTGTAGGTTTTCTCTGGCATTTCCTTTGCAGAGAAATGCAGAGTGTCTACCAACTGAAGTGTTTAGGTAGTGGCAGGATGGTTGTACTGGGGGCCCAGGTCAAGAGGCCCTGCCCAGCGAAGTTAAAAGGGGCAAGGATACACATGGAATACTGTCTGGCTACCTTTCCGTAAGACAGCTATGCTTGCTGGGGGCCCACTTTAGTTCTGAATCACTTTTCTCCCTCCCAAGACTCAGGGCAGTAGGGAACAAAGCTGAAGAGTAGCAAAAATGGCGGGCCTGTCTGCCACCACTGGGATCTCAGTCCTAGGGAAGTGTGGAGCTGCTGCCAGCCAGGTAGCAGTGGGTGGCTGGGGTGTCAGGTCGGGAGGCCTTGTTTAGTGACAAGTGGCGGGGACGTGAACCTGCGTGGAAAACAGTCTGACTGCTTTCTCATAAGGCAGCTGCTCAGTGCTGGTGACCCATGTTAGTCATTAATCGTTTTGCTCCCTCAGGAGCCTGAGAGCAGTAGGGGTGGGAGCTGCAAAGCAGCAAAACTGGCAAGCACGTCTCCTCCGTCTGGGAGCTCCGTCCCAAGGACAGTGCAGGGCTGCTACAGCTCAGGAAGGCCTGGGATGGCCAGGCTAGGCTCCCAGGCCAGTGGGCCTTGTCTGGTGAGGTGCAGTGTAGGTGAGGCCTGCCTGTAGTCCGTCTGCTCCTCAGCCCCGTGGATTCAGCCTGTATCCTGGGGGTGTGTGAAAGACCCTGGCCTCATCTATTGCCGAAGCTGCAGCCCTTGGTGCCAGGATGTCCAGGGGTCCAATGACCCCCAGATTCAGTGTGTGCCCGAGAGTAGCTCTGCCCAGACTTTTTGTAGCTGTCTTTGTCAGTCTGGAAGCAACCGGGGTACTACAGGGGATCTCCGGAAGCCAGGGTTGCAAAGGTACTTGGCAGAGTGCCAGAGTATGGGTTCCTGGGGGCTTTCACTCACTCATCATTTCCCTGCAGTGGGAAGACCCCTGACCCACACCAGTCCTGGGTAGGTTTGTCCTGTCTCATTTTACTCTGGTTTCCATGGTTCACGTTTCTACCTTGATGAATCCCAATGTGTCAAGTTGGAAGATCCAGTTGAAGAGCTGATGGTTTACTCACCACTCTTCCTCCTCTCCACAACAGCGGCACACACTAGCAGCTTCTAGTCAGACATCTGGGTCCCCTCCTTCTCTTTTGTTTATTAATGAAGTTGGTGAGTATTTAGAGGGCATCCCCATGAAGTTTGTAACTGACACATATATTAAAATGATGTCAAATCCAGGATCCAAAAATAAATCACAGCAGGCTGTATATATAGTTTTTACAAATCCCAACTTTTTATATTGGGTTTAAGTAACACAAAATTATGTATTGGATTAGATATAATCTGAATGCCAAATTATCACAAAAGGTTCTAAATGCTTGCTCTCAATGTCTTTATTTATCTTACTGTGGTCAAGTTACACATGGTCCATGGACCAACCTTGTTTTAGGAGATACCATTTCTATTTATATTTTTTATGGTAATATACCACTTTATTGGTCTTAGTTGGCTATTAGTTCTTGATTACTTTATATAGTGCCAAGTCCTTTTTGCTTTTTTCAGTCTGTGTTTCTTAAGGGGAAATTTAACAGGAGTGAATCAAATACTCTGCAAATGGACACTAAGGCCAATCATACAAGTAAAGGATAAAAAAAATCACAGTAACTTCTGTAAAAATAGGTAAGGGTTTAGTGTATTAAAAGGTCAGTATAAGTCAGTGTGAATCAGTAGGAATAAATAATCAAATAGAAGTGGGAAGTAGATGAATATTTCATTTTGTTTTATTTTTCAGTAATATTTACTCTAGTATCATGTTTGGTTCTGTGTACGTTAAAAAGAAAGAAAGGTGCAGAGTAGAAGAGAAACTCAGCCATTGCAGAACTGAACAGGGTTTAAAATATTGTAGCATAAATCAGGTAGCGTGATCCCTCCAGCTTTGTTCTTTTGACTTAGTATTGTCTTGGCATTGCGGGCTCTTTTTTGGTTCCATATGAACTTTAAAACAGTTTTTTCCAATTCTGTGAAGAAAGTCATTGGTAACTTGATGGGGATGGCATTGAATCTATAAATTACCTTGGGCAGTATGGCCATTGGCCAAAACAGCATGGTACTGGTACCAAAACAGAGATATAGACCAATGGAACAGAACAGAGTCCTCAGAAATAATACCACACATCTACAGCCATCTGATCTTTGACAAACCTGAGAAAAACAAGAAATGGGGAAAGGATTCCCTATTTAATAAATGGTGCTGGGAAAATTGGCTAGCCATAAGTAGAAAGCTGAAACTGGATCCCTTCCTTATTCCTTATACGAAAATTAATTCAAGATGGATTAGAGACTTAAATGTTAGACCTAATACCATAAAAACCCTAGAAGAAAACCTAGGTAGTACCATTCAGGACATAGGCATGGGCAAGGACTTCCTGTCTAAAACACCAAAAGCAACGGCAACAAAAGCCAAAATTGACAAATGGGATCTAATTAAACTAAAGAGCTTCTGCACAGCAAAAGAAATTACCATCAGAGTGAACAGGCAACCTACAGAATGGGAGAAAGTTTTTGCAATCTACCCATCTGACAAAGGGCTAATATCCAAAACCTACAAAGAACTCAAACAAATTTACAAGAAAAAAACAAACAACCCCATCAAAAAGTGGGCAAAGGATATGAATAGACACTTCTCAGAACAAGACATTCGTACAGCCAACAGACACATGCAAAAATGCTCATCATCACTGGCCATCAGAGAAATGCAAATCAAAACCGCAATGAGATACCATCTCACACCAGTTAGAATGGCGATCATTAAAAAGTCAGGAAACAACAGGTGCTGGAGAGGATGTGGAGAAATAGGAACACTTTTACACTGTTGGGAGGATTGTAAACTAGTTCAACCATTGTGGAAAACAGTGCAGCGATTCCTCAAGGATCTAGAACTAGAAATACCATTTGACCCAGCCATCCCATTACTGGGTATATACCCAAAGGATTATAAATCATGCTGCTATAAAGACACATGCACTCGTATGTTTATTGCGGCACTATTCACAATAGCAAAGACTTGGAATCAACCCAAATGTCCATCAGTGACATACTAGATTAAGAAAATGTGGCACATATACACCATGGAATACTATGCAGTCATAAAAAAGGATGAGTTTGTGTCCTTTGTAGGAACATGGATGCAGCTGGAAACCATCATTCTCAGCAAACTATCACAAGAACAGAAAACCAAACACCGCATGTTCTCACTCATAGGTGGGAATTGAACAATGAGATCACCTGGACTCGGGAAGGAGAACATCACACACCGGGGCCCATTATGGGGAGGGAGGAGGGATGGCATTGGGAGTTATACCTGATGTAAATGATGAGTTGATGGGTGCTGATGAGTTGATGGGTGCAGCACAGCAACATGGCACAAGTATACATATTTAACAAACCAGCACATTGTGTACATGTTCCCTAGAACTTAAAGTATAATAATAATAATAATAATAATTTGTAGCCTAAAATGCATGGATGGGTCTAGGGGAAAATAGAAACCAGATCAGAATGACATGATTAGTGTTTTCTTTTTTAAAAAATATTTTAGAACAATGACTCTTGGAGCCGTGGGCTAGAGGCTTGCAAGCAGGGAAACCCGTCTGCAGTCTGAGACAGATGATGGAGCAACTAACCGTGGAGAAGGAGAAGTGGAGACAAATCTGAGAGTAAGAAAAAAGCAAAATCTGCAGGACTTGGCTAGTTATATATCAAGTGAGAGTTATACTTAATTTTCGCCTTTCCCCAGGAAGAAAAATAGGAAAAAGTTGTTGATAAGCAACTCCAAGAAGAGTAAACACACATAGCTATTAATTACATTTAGTCATTATGTTTAAGCTTAGTTTTAATAAAAATAAGTGCAAATTAAAATAAGATACCAATTTTTCCAGCCGTGAGAGTTCAGCAAGTACTGGAATCTGGTCAAATCTCAACTTGCAGATGACAGTATAAAGGTAAGAAACAGGAAATGCCTGGGCTGATTAGTAAATATGGCCCCTTTTAATTACCTAGACAAGATAGATAACAGCACCACTATACCTATTGCCAAACATTTGTAAAGTTCATGCTGAGTTTGAGATTAACTGCAGTGCTGAATCTAGTCAAGCTGCCTCAGCTAGAGACAAATTGGACTAAAAATATGCATGCCATTGAAGAGATCTTTGGCTCATCTGGAGCATCTGGGGGAAATTTCCAACTTTTTTTCTCATGGCCTTCAGACAGTTTGAGACCTGGCTACGTGATGTATTACTCCCAGGGACAGACAACTTTTAGTAGTACGGTATTCCTGGCCTCAGTCTCAGAAAACCTCTATAAATGCTGACTCCTTGATCCCATTTCCTAAAAATGATCATAATCCATGCTAGGCAGCTGTGGGGATATGAGCATTCATGTACACTGATGAAGGAAGTAAACATTCAAACCAACTTTCTGCAAAGCAGTGGTTTAATATGTGGAAGATACTTAAAAATAATGTTCATTCCCTTATTCCCGGTGATTCCTCTTCTGGAAATCTATCTTGTGGCAATAAGCAGGAATGCAGTGATAAATGTTCAAAGATGCTCATTGGAGTTTTATTTATAATTATAGCTGAATATATAAAATATTATAAATAACCTACAATAGAGGAATGGTTAAAATGTCATGCACACTAATTTTTCAAGATGAGTATAATACATTAAAATATTAACAACATTTATCTCTGTTATAACTTTTTTATGTTTTGTATTCACTACACTGAGAATGCATTGCTTATATAATCAAGAAAAAAAAACCATATTTAAAAATTCCTTTAGATCAAGCTTTATTATCTTAGACTGTAATTCTCTATTTAACAAAATATTGTTAATCCATTTCAATTTTAAAACTTGTTTTTAAATAGAGAAGACAGAAGCCAAAGGATGTGATAAGTTTAGCCTTGACTTTGTTGTTGGTTAATACTTCAGAATCTGTCCAAAATAAATTCTCTCTTGCAGCAGCTGCAATAGTGGCTTGTAAGAAAGAAAAAAGAAAGTGATCCTGACTTGTATCATTTGCTGATTTTTCATGTTGTAAATGCTCTATGGCGGAAATGCAACCCCCAACGTTTTAACACCCATCTTTCAAATTATCTGATGTTTAACAATTGGCCCTCCCAAGCAGTGCAAATCAGCTCCAGTGGTCCACTCACTCACATTTGATGTTCTGTCAAGTTTGTTGAGCTAAATGAGGATTGTTTTGGTTGCTTTCTTTCTATATCAAAAGCTTTTTTCCTGGTAGGCTTAACTTTCCTCATGCTGTTGTTACAATTTTGTGCCATTTATGTCATTTAAAAAATTTGTCTTTCATTAAGTGCCCTCTCCTTCAATATCTGTTTACCTGCAATTTAAAGTACATTCCATCTATTTCAGTATTAGTCATATTTAAAATTACTTATTTTTCATTGTGTCTTATTTCAAACTCTAAGCCGAGTGCTCACTTTCTCCAGGTTATTTATTTGTCATCAAACAGTTCTTTCCTTTTGGTCAGTTACACACCAGAGAAAAGATTTACTTGATCTGTCAATAATTCACCTCCCTTTTAAAGCTTCTTTACTGCATATTACTTATCCCTCCTAATCATCGATGCCTATTAACTTCTTCATGATTATTTAAAAGACAGTAGTTCATCAGTTATGCTCAATATTCCTCAGTGTTCATGGATTCAAGTACAGTAAGTCTGCTCACTTATACACGATTTTCAAAATTTCTCATACCTGCTCAGCAAGGAAAAGATCAGGGACATTTTTATTTGTTTATTTTTTTTTTTGCATTCTTCATTATCTCTTGACTGTTTACATTTCTTTTCTCCATTTTTTTTTCTGTTGAAGTCTGATAAAGGGAAAGAATCAATATTTCAAGTGTGTTACAGCATCATTAATCTTGTTTCTCTACTTATTATTATAGAATTTATTTTCTCTTTGCTTTTTGCTTTTCGTTCTATATATTCGTGAAAATCATTCAATTTTAATTCACTTCTATAACTTTAATTATCTCATTTATCTTATTGATTTTTGGTTATGTTTTAACTGTGGAGATTGAGTTAAAAACTATTGGTTTTGTTTTCCTCTTTATTTTAAAATATAATATTTTCACTATTAATTTTAAAGGCAATATCTCTAGCTATTTTGAAGTTATTTTAAAAGTGATTATTTTAAAAAAGAATAATCAAAAGGAAATCAGCCCACAATAACTGTGACAAAAGTTACGTGCAAAGTGTTTATTTTTATCTGTGTAAAGAAGCAGAGGATAAAAAGGGGATGCGAAGAGTTGGGCTTGCTTAGAATTTCAGGTGACTTCTCATCTTTAGAACAATGTTATTTAATGCTTCTTTTCTCTGAAAGGATATATAAACATTCTGAACTTAGTTTTAGAAAGATTGTCAATCCCTTATTAAAATCACATTTTAGCTTCTCAAGTTTATATAAATAAGCTCTATATCTAACGAATAATAGTGATATTTCCCTTGGGGAAGTCTTCCAATGTCTTCTACATCATTGAGAGATAATTATCCATGGGTATCGCCTGTTTCTGCATATCTGGTGAGTACAGGCACTTATCGTCCTTTATTCTGAACTATCTTTTCAAGAATGTTTGTACAAAGTAAATCCTTAGATGACAGAGACAGTATCTTCCTATGGTGCAAAAGGAGGTTAGGCATTCTTACTGGTCATTATAAAACATCTGGGTTCCCTATGCTTAGTATTCTTCTCCTGTAATAAGATCTACTGTATGTGCGGGTAAACACCTGTCCATCTTTACACCTCCCCATGAGAACTGGGGCTCAGGGAGCCAACACAAAAATGCTGTTAACCTTATTACTGCTATTGATGTAATAAAATGTATGTTTTATCTCTTCCCTAGGAATCTTGTTTTTTTGACCCATATTCACGAAACTATGGAAGGTCAACTTTGTAACATGCAAGTTGGGTTAAAATCTGAGACCTTTTGCCATGCTTGACACAAATAATAGACCCTCATTGGCTATGAAATAAAACGATTTATTGTAACAAAAGTTCCAAACTTCCTAAATCACCTCATTACCTTCTTATCACTCCATTCCTGCTCTGTGATTAACCCAGATTTGATTTCATCCATAAAGAGTGAGATACGAAAAACTAACTGCAGTCAGTTGCTGCTATACAAGAGCAGGTGATCAGATAAGTGTTGGATTGAGAACTACAAAACTAAATGATTTAAGAGGAAACTAAAGTCTCAGCTGTGTGCTAGTAAATAAAAATGGCACATGGAAACCCATGGTAATTTATAAATCAGAAATGGGGCAACTTCTTTGACTTCAGATGCAGAGTGGTTTACCAGGTTGAGAAACATTGCTATAATCAGCGCTGCAATTGGAAAGACAGCTGGTGATCAGGACTGAGACAATACAGAACCTTTGTGAGAATCAGAACTCTACCTACCTAGGCAGATGCAGCTTGCCAGTTTGAATTGCTGAAGGTGCCTTTGTGCAGGCACATAGTGCTGCTCCAGGACTCAGAGTGTGATAACTCTGTAAGCAAATCTTGGTGATTTCAGCCAACACTCAGTTTCTCAGCTGAGAAACTGAGCATCATAGGGAAGATCACAGAAACCACACAGTCTCAAGCAGGAGCCATGTAATTTTCACTTTCTGTGTCTCTGTAACTTACTAATAACAATAGCTACATTTTATTTAGCATATGCTATGTGCCAGGCACTATTTAATTTTAGCCTCAAAACAACTGTATAAAAGAAGTATTGTTATTAACTTTATTTTACAAATGAAGAAAATGAGATTTCCAGTGACCACTTAGACTATAAGTAGCAAAGGCACCGCTAAATTCAGGTCTGTCTGACTCCAAAGTCCTTGTGAATAACGATCACACTCTACTGCCTTTAGTATCTACACCATCCAACCTGAAATAAAAAGCTTTTTTTGATTGTGGCTTTTTTGTGAACTTTTTTCTCCCCTTTCTCTTGCTCTCGAGTCTCTCTTTAATTAATACTTGTAAAGTAGTCCTTTATTGCCTTTTATTATCAATATAATGATGGTAGAATCCAACCAGCAGAGTTTAATTGTACTGCTAATCCCTTTGTTTTGTGCTGTTTGCTTTGTCATGCCTTTTTTTTCTGCTAGAATAAAAAGTTTGGCTGTTTCTAAAATTTAACATGTTTAAATTTTTTTTTTTTAATTTATTTTTATTTTTATTTATTTATTTATTTATTTTATTTTTTGAGACGGAGTCTCACGCTGTTGCCCAGGCTGGAGTGCAGTGGCGCGATCTCGGCTCACTGCAAGCTCCGCCTCCCAGGTTCCCGCCATTCTCCTGCCTCAGCCTCCTGAGTAGCTGGGACTACAGGCGCCCGCCACCTTGCCTGGCTAATTTTTTGTATTTTTAGTAGAGACGGGGTTTCACTGTGGTCTCGATCTCCTGACCTTGTGATCCGCCCGCCTCGGCCCCCCAAAGTGCTGGGATTACAGGCTTGAGCCACCGCGCCCGGCTAAAAATTTTTATATTTCCATTTGATATAACCACCTAGTATTTTGAAAATGACAAAATTCTTTATATAAATACTAATATTCTTAATTTTATGCTATTTTTTGTCAGTCTTTTTCTGTGCTTAGCATTTCTGACTTTTAATAATAAAACCAAATTGTCTCAATTAATTCTTTTGATTTTCTATTCTCATGTCTGGAAAAAACATACCTTTTTGAATTCTCTGCTTCCCAGAATTCAGTAAAAGCTCATTAAGTTTTGGTCTCTTGAATAAAGAATTAATAATAACTTGAAATTAAATAGGCTCAAATGATCTATATTTTAAAGTTAGGGCATGTGTCATGGGTGCAACTTGATTCTCCTAAATCCACTGAGTTTTTTTCTTATCCTCTCTATTTACATCCACTTGCTTCTGTGAAAAAGAATGAGGACGTCTTTTGAGGGAGTTTGTCCAACGTAGCTCTTTCTGCAACTAAAGGAAATTCAGCTACTACTGATGGACAAACCAAGCATAGACAGACATAAAGAATGAAACTCTACTACAGGGGTCTCTAGGGACATGTCCTTTTATGTTTATCAATAATCAGTATTGCTTTCTTTCCTTTGTAGAAAGAATTAGCTTTTCTTTTGACATTATATTTTTAGAACTTCAAAAGAAAAACCCTCTGTGTGTCTTTCTCTCTCTCCATCTCTCGTTCTCTCTCTCTATATATATGTGTGTGTGTGTATGTATGTATGTATAAAATGATTATTAGGATATTATGATTAATAAAGTTACTTTCACTTAAAAATGTATTTGAAAAGACTTTAGATTAATGAGCTCCTAACATTTTTATCTCTAGTGGCTGAATTCATATTCCAAATAATACATTTTTTACTCCTCTAATTAGTTTTTGGATCATCGTTAATAATGGACTATGGGAAAATTCAGAAATGAAATGCTAAGGGAACATTTTTAATCAAACAACAAAAGTCAAACATTCTTTTTGATCTCATAGTATTAAATGGTAAAATAAGCCATAATTTTCATTATTTACATTGACATTTTTGTTATTGAATGTCTAAGTTTCACTCACAGTGATTACTTTCTGTAGTCTTTTATCAATATCTAAGTATTGTCTCATTAGATGCAATTGGCATAAAATTTATAAAAATGGAGCATTACTGCAGTACTTAAAATTATGACGTTCTAATAATAGTGGTATAATTAATCCATCACATTCCAGATATTTACTGCTGCATCAAATTCTGTTAGCTTGATATATTAATAAAATTACTCTGCTTTGTGAGAAGGATACATATAAAATAAGCCTCAAAAGATTTTCACGTGAAAAGAATTTGATTCACATTTATTAGCTTTATGAGGCATAATAACCTCTAATGGTACAAGAAACCAAAAATATGCAATATTGCCATGGAGTTAAGAATCTTCTAGTTGTGACAGCAACCAACTTAACGAGCCGATTCTAGCAATAATTGAGTTTCTGTGCTTTTCTTTTAATTTCACTACCTGATGATACCTGAGAGCAGTAGACTTTATTTCAGAATCCCATTAGGTACCATTATGAGATCCTATTTCCTGGGGTTTTAAAATCTAATTGTCAGTCAATGTGTTACAGTAAGCCAAGCTTTCATTTGATTCTCATGGCTCTACACAGTGGGAAAAAAACAAAAGAAGTATGTTCCATCATCCTGTCAAGGAGGTTTCTTAACAAATTACCTTTCCCCTCAAAAGAAAACACAAAGAGACTTTTTTGTTGCTTTAACAATTCTCATAGTTCGTATCTTCCTTTCTAAGCTATTAAAGGGAACAAAAACTGAAAACCCATACACTAGCACAGACATCCTCACAACTGATGTCCTTAAGATATATGAAGAAATTTAAGTATTCAATAACTGTATGAGACTAAGCTGTGCTTCTTAAAAATATTTTAGATCTATTCATAAACCTATGCTTCATCTAAAAAAAGTATCCAACACATATTTTATTTGACCTGGAAGAACATTTGATTTAAAGTTTAAAAATAATTATTTCCTTTTCTTGTAGATATTTTGTGATGAACGATGTCTTCTGTATCTTTTTGGGGGGAAGAGTTTATCACTATTTTCTAGTTCTAGCACATTGCTGGATTTTGAAATTCACACATTTTGAGTGCAGTCCAATTAATGTAGTATTTCCATAAGTCTCACCATTGCTACAAATCCAGAGTAAGCGACTCAAAGTTAGGGGCAGATTAAGTTATATACTAAATTAGCTGGATATTTTTGTAAACCCTGGGTAGATATATTTAGGCTACAATTATTTCACATAAAAATAATTTTTACAAAGGTAAAAATTTATCTGCGGGCTGGTATAATTCATAGATTTCTTACTGCTTTTTCATTGCATGTAGAAACACTCCTCCAGTGGTTTTAAACAAAAGCCTGTCAAAGATTGCAGAAAGAACAAACTACTGCTTAAACATTATGACAGCAATTGCTTATTTATCACAATCCCCATTGGACTAAGAAATAAGGAATGAAGACATGCCTGTCTTCCTTCAAAATCTTAAAGATCTTGGTCATTTGCTTTTAGCTTGATGGGGAGAATTGGTTTATAAGAGGCCTCAAATTGATCTGTCAAAACATACTGAAGAGGCCCTGGGTTCTGGTGGAGGAGTCAGCACAGCATGTGTGTTTGTTTGTCATGTATGCAGCTGTCCTGCTGTGATTTCTCCAGGTTTCGTTGAATGCATTAAGTTATATAAGTATGAGCTCAGCACTCAGGTCCCTCAGACAGTCTGTCATAGACTCTCATGATCTATAGTTATAGTTCCCCTCCAGCAGCAGTAGGAACAGCAACACGCAAAAGCAAGATATGATGTGCACTCCGGGCAGGAGCTAGCCTTAACACAGGACTTTCAGTTACTGCATTTCCCATTTATCCACACAGATTTCTTAAGCCATTAAAGAGCTCAGACCAGTGAATTTTTTCCCAATGAATACATAAATAGAAGGGGAAAAAAAAAACAAAAACCCAAACTTATAACACCAACAGAGCAACAGACCTTTGGAAATGGGAAATCTGGAGTGAAAGCAGTAACAGAGTAACTCCTAAAATAAACCTTCAGGCTTTCAGTAATTCTTAGATGTTAGGAATAAGGGTTAGTCATAGAGAAAAATGTTAATTTTTGAACAATCACTTGTATCAAGCACTGTGTTTTCTATTTTTTTTCGTTAACTATTTGCAATAGTCTAATGAGTGGACATTCCTTCTCCATGACACAAATAAAAAAGCTGTCATTGCCAGAGATTTTCAAGGTTACCTAGTCGGTAAATAGCTAACATGGTTTTAAACTCAGATCTTCAAGATTCCAAAGTCTGTACTCACTATACCCAATGGCCCATTAAAACTCATAGTCCTAAATCCATGAAAAATATAAGTACTATAAACCGTAGGGAAAGAAAAAAAAATTACATTTTATTATAATGCTTTTCTTCAGGTTTTAATACATCTCTGCTTACAGCACTTTTCATTGACTTCTTTGACTCCAAAGGCATTGATAAATGCTTAACCACAAGCATTTTATTTTGTATACTGTGCTGAACTCACTGTACTTTGGGCTGATGTCTTTGAAATATAAATAAAGTATAAATAGACTTGAAATATGCTGTGAGTCCCTGCTATACAAACAAAGATTTAGAACATCAGCATATCACATTATAAGAAAAACCAGACATGAATATCAGATCAGACTCTGTCCTTTAAAAGGCAGAAGGCAAATGGATGTTTAGTCACCACTTTTCTTACATTATTAGGCCGAATATAAGAATTCATGACAAGATGATACATTGATATTAACACTTGTTGGTTTACATCTACACATTTAATTCCATTGGGATGGTGATAGTATACACATAACTTTTTCTAAGCATCATTTTTTGTCATTTGGCAGTGATTTATTAATTGATTGACCAAATAATTTACTATCCAAACTGGGACATTTTAAGAATTAACAAGGCTATTAATAGTATTCTGGAACAAAAGCCGTAAATGAGAATGTCCCAGGAAAACCGTGGTATATGGTTATTCTGTTTATGAAATGCCTATTTTGTGTTTAGGTTTATTTTAGGGATTGTGGAAGGACATAAAGAAATTGAAGAATGACCTCAGAAGTTAACCATATTGTTAGAGAAGCAAAATTTACCAATGGTATATCTAGAAGATGATCTAAAAGAGGATACGACTAACTGCTAAACACAAAGTACTTTCTAAAAGTACTGTTTTAATTTCAATAGAGGAAAGTTCCCCGTGGAAAGAATTCATGCCGGAAAAAAAAGTGAATTTTGCTGAGTTTAGGAATCTGGATTAATACACAGAGAAAAGCTAAAATGTAAGTAGTATTAATTGAATACAGTTAACCTCTTTTTTATTTCCACAGCCTGATTAATAATTCCACTAGACCACAAAAGGGTTATGAATAGATATGAAAGGTGACAGTAATAGAAGAAAACTGGATTATTGTCCATGGTTGAAAATACGTTGGACTTAAGTGAGAGAACAGATTAATATCTTCTAACACTGTATCATAACTCTAAGTTTTTCAAAATGTTTCTTTTTGTATTCAATGAATTCACCCCAGAAGAGGCATATAAAAAACCTGGTGCCACAACTTGTTACATAAAAAAAAATCACCCCAAAACTCAGTCTTTGAAACCGGAATGTGTTTTCATTGCCACAAAGTCTATGGAGTGACAGTGGTTCAGCCGATGTCGATAGGGCTTGCCTGTATGGTTCTGCTTCAGGTTGTGTATTGGTTACACTTGGATCCAGTCTGTGGTTCAATTCAGGTCTCATCTATGTTTGCTTGTTCTATGACCCAGAGGCACAGCAGCTACCTCGGGCATGTTATTTTCAAGGCAAGACACCGGAATAGATTGAACAAAACCACACACAAGTATTTAAAACTTCTACTTGTGTCATGTCCACTAAGAATTCATTGGTTTAAACTAGTTACATAGTCTGGCCTAACAACATGGGATGGGAAAATATATGCCATCTACAGAGTAGTGTAATTCTTATTGAGTAAAAATTTAAATGATCACAGGAACTATCTATAGAATGGGATAGAATTATCCCTCATTCTATGTATATTATCTTTAAATAGAGTTTCCATCTTGCCATTTCTGATTCTGTTGTTGATTCTCCAGAACTAATTATTTTAGATACCTAATGATTACGTAAAGGACAGAAGAGTATCAATCAGAGGCTCCATATGTAAACAGGTTTTACATTTGGAGAAAGAATAAAAACTAATATTTACTATCTCCATCATATTGGAGAGTATGGGGAAACACTTTTCTGTTTAAATAAACATTTATTTATTCAAAACATTTTCTTTGAGCATCTACTCAATGCTGGACACTGTTACTAGTACCAGACTCTAAGAACAGAAACATAAAAGTTGCCCTGGAACAGCCCAGTCTATATCAGGAGGCAATGTATGAGCAAGCACAACCTCATGATGTAAGTTTAACTTAGCTGTAGTGATATTGATAATGTTATTAGTAACTGCAAACCCACAGAGGGAGTACCATGGACATGACACTTTCTGGAACTAAAGTGAACCAGTTAAGTAATAGTGATACAGTTTGTAATAAAGCAGGCTCCAGGACAAGAGCTACAGATCCTCATTCTTCTTTTCAGTCACAGTACTAGAACTTTAAAAGAACTGATTATTTAATAATACCATTCAATCTGAAGAGTGATTTATTAAATATGTTTTTATTCTGTTTTAATGATTTGCCTGGTGTCCAGTGGTTATTTAAGATAGAAACGATAGGTTTTGTATTAACATTTTTATACAAAGGGGCTGAATGATTTAGGACACTGGTTGTCAAAGCTTAATGTAATTTTTATAAAATCACCCAGGGTAGCTTGTGAACAAATATAATGTTAAAGGCAAGTTCAAGGCTTACATTCCCATATTCCAGTATGGTATTATGGAGTGAGGCCAAGTACATTGCACTGTTAATAATCAATCCCTCCCTTCTCATTCCCCACGTCATTCTGAGGGAGAAAGAACTTGTTTCAAATGTGGATACATTACTTTATTCCAAGGCATTAGTGTTAATATTGGCAATGGAATTTGCAAAATTCTGCCTTATTATTATCCAGTATGATTTAGAATCACATGTTCAGTGTTGTAAATGAAGGTTCAGTTTCACAGGGGCCAGGAGGACCCATTAAAGGTTAAATGAAAAGTAAAAAATGACAACTGACCTTGCCTAGAGCAGAGAGTCTCCTTAATTGAATGGCATATGTGTAACTTCTTCTCACATTTAAATATATTTAAGAGTAATTAAAAGAAATCCAATTAAAATACATAGACACAAGTTAAGAAAATTTGACAAAATACATTTTAAATAGAAAATATTTAAGAGAATAAAAATAGTACAATGTAATAAAAGACAAATTTATTAAGAATGAGAGACAGGAAAAGCTAAAAGTATAAGTAAACACCACAAGATAACACTTATACTGGTGAAAGTTTTAGGGAAAAAACTAGGTAAATGATGTATGCAAAACTAAGTATAAGGAAAAAAAGATAAATGGAAAAATAAGTTACTGAGAAAAGACAAAGCAGGCTAAGAAGTTTTAAGATATGGTAGAACAGTTAAGGCAATAAAATATGTTATTTAAAAAAAAAACACAGAATGACTAAGAGATTTAAAAAAAACATAATTGCAAAGGTAACCAAGATAATAAAATGGAAATATAAAAATATTGAGTGCAAAGAAAAAAAAAGCTAAAGGAGAAAAACATAAAAGCTAAAGAAGGCAATAATAGTAAATCTAAGACCCACTGTCTGCGTGAAGCGGCAACAGGGTGTTATATACCCGCTGAAGAAGCTTGCACATTTACAGTCACTGTTTGGGCCATTGTTTCAGAACCTAGAAACCTGTCTTCAGGGCCAGGGGTCAGAAAGCAAAACTCTGTTTTTTGTCTTTGCCCTCACACTCCTGGCATTCAGCTTGCTACATTATCTGTGGAGAAAGCTCAAGAACCAAACGCTTTCTGGGCCACAATTTTTAACCCCCTGCAGCAACTCCATACATTCCCTTCCGCTATTAAGCAGCGTGGTCCTTTGAGAAAGTCGTTTTGCTTTGTGTGCAAAATACCCGGTTTGTTGATGAGAATGGGAGAAGAGTACTTTCCTCTGCCAACTGGATAGCTTACTTATATCCCACCTACTCTATAGAGCTTATATGTATCTGAAAAATAAAAGGGTCTTATTGGTTTTCAGAAAAGAATTAAAAAGCTTTAGGTAACAATCGTAAATATTAATTGATAATAATTTTTTATTATTAATATTAAAAGACCCCTGAAGTAGCTCAGATAATCTCTGACAATATGGGTATAGAGGTTGTCTTGTACTTTGTCACTCAGAGTTATTTAGCTTACTTTAATATTCCTGACACTTAATAAATATTAGTTTTTTTCTTTCTTCCTTCGTTTAGTCACTGACTTGACAGATATTCACTGAGCACCAACCATGTGTCAGGAAATGTACTAAGTGCTGATATATAAAGGTAAACAGGATAAACCAGGGGATTATTTTAATGAAGCTAATATCTTGAAAGATGACTCAGATAACAAAAAACAATAAACAGCCACAATGGAGAGATTTAATTGTGTTGCTAGGCTAGTGAGCAGCTGCTCTGCTGTAAGGTACAGAGTAGATACCTGTGAGAATACGATTTTGAGGCTGAGCTGTGAATCTCAAAACTATGCCACCCATTTGTAACTAAAGGAAAAAAGTCGTAAAAGGGGAATGAGCTCACCGTGCTCTAGGAACTGAAGGACAGCCAATGCGGCCGGAGCAGAGTGGGAAAAGAGAGGGGTACAAAATGACATTGGCAATGTATGCAGAGGCCAAATCAGAAAGGTCTTTCTGAACCTGATGAAAAGGCTGCATTTTATTTAAATGCAACAGGAAGTTGTTGGGGGGTTTTAAACAGGGGATTGCCATGACCCTTATTCACATGATTACGGCAATCTCGCTCTTGCTGCTGTGTGGGTATGACTCAGACAGGACAGGAATGGAATCAGGAGATTAGTTCACTTTGAGACCTGTGGTAGCAGTTTCCTCAAAGAGATCATGTGGGGTGGAAAAGGTTGTGATGGGGAGAAGTGGTATGATCTGCATACATCTCAGATGGCAAAGTCCACAGGGCTTTCTGCTGGCTGGTATAGATAAACAGGAACTTAAAGTATTATTTTTTTAAGCAACCAAATGGATGATTGCTATTCTTGAGAGTGGGGAGCATTGGGAAAGGGAGAAGACTTGGTGGGAATCAAAGTGAGGTAAACAGGAAATTTCCCTTGGGCAGGTTGTGTTTAATATGCCTGAGTAGTTACATCTACCTAGTGATATGGGGTTCTGGGCAGAGAGAAACTATAGCTTAAATCATAACTGTGGGAACGTGTTAATTTGTTGATTGATTAGAAACTTCAGTTACTTTTTCGTCTCCTCTGATGTCACTGTTTTCTAAACAACTTCTAGTAGAATACATTCTTTGTAGTGATATTTCTGAAGAGTTAGGCCACACCTCTGTGTCTTCATTGTAATAACTCATTTTTGCCAATGAAGTTTGCTCATCTGTGTGACTCCCAAGGACATATCCAACTACTCTACATGACTTGTGCTCCAGAAACCTGGTTAATAATATTTCATGAATACTCTGCATCTTGCCTAGTCTAGCACATATTTTAGGTCTTCCTTTGTCTGTAAAAGTTTACAGTTTTCTGAAAGCTTCAGTTCTTCGCAACGGGTCCCCTTCCTAAAATTTAAATACAACAGTAAATTTCTTATCACAGTTTTTCTCTTTCTAAAAAGAGGACAAAATTATTATTGACCTCTTAGGATTATTATGAGATATGGTATTTTAATGCAACTTCAATATATATAGATTATTATTTTCAGTATCACTGCTACTGCCAAAAACAGTCCCTGCTATCCATTTTATCGATATAAGAAAAAATAAAACATAAACAATATTATAAAGAGCTTTACCTTCAGTGATGTAATCATGTTTGTGTTTACCTTGGTTTGAGATCCTTTTTGTTGAGCTCATCTTAGCAAGAGGAAATTTAATGAAAGAATATTAGGGACTCTTACATAATTGACAGCCACCTGGGAGACAAATCTTGGGGGATGAGCAGGAATCAAAGGGGCTCTGATGGGAAGAAGACTCAGACAGCAGGGAGTTCAACAAATATCCTGAAGTTAATTGGGCCTTTCCCACGACTGCTGCTGCTGCTGCTGCTGAGCTATAATAAATACTTCCAAGGGCACTTGCTTGTCCTATTTTGGCTAGGTCAACTTCAAAAATTCTGGGAGGGAACTCTTTGCCTGAGCTCCTCTGGAGTATAGAACAGAGATATCGGGCTCTTCTTGTCACCTTCAACAATACAAATAAAGAACATGTCACTTCCAATAGAAAAGAAAGTTATTAAAGAAGGAGAACAAATGCTGGACTACTAAAACCTTACCAAATACTACCGTAGTCTCTTGTAAATAGTGTCTTCTTCTCAACTATCAGTCCTTTACAAATATACATTATATATATATTTAAAAATATGTAAAACACATATATGTGTGTGTATAATAAATAATATGGGATATATAAAATATTAATAAATACAGTGCTTGAATAGTGTTTGGTAGACATAATGATTATCAATATTATTGCCAATATAAATATGACACAGGAAGTTTTTATCATCTATATAAAGTAAAACATTCACAATTTATTTTAGATTATATAGTAGCTTATTACCCTATTTTAAAAAAGTAACCCATGGCTATTGTAAACCCAATATCTTTCAATACATATTTGTTTAAATATATAGAATTAACTTTTTAATAAATGCAATTGAATTTTTAAGGAACCAAATTCTGAAATATAATTTGAAACATTTGTTCAAAGTGCAATAGTTCATTTCACCCTAATAACTCCCCCTTCTAGTTATTGCATTTTTATTTTAGTGCACTGTCAGTACCATAAAGTACTGTTCTCACAATTTCCCCAGCTAAGTAATGTACAGAAAGAGGAATACATTCTTATTAATCAACAAAAGTTTCTGTCAGTCTCAGCCCTCAAATGTTAAATTGTATTCTCTTTAACAAGCCACAAAGCCCTTTTTGATATTAAAATATCTTTAATCTCATCACGGCCTGTTACACAGTCCATTCCTTTAAGCTATTAATCTCATTATATAACCTCCCTGACCAAGTCACTCACTTTAAAAGGACTTCCCTTTTGCCATCAATTGTAAAGGCCCAAGGAAAAGAAGATAGCTCTTTCTAAACCTCAAAAGGGAAGAAAGTGATCTATTCTTTATTACACTTTATTATGTCCTTAAAAATCTTATCATGTATTAGCAGTAATATTCATGACACTGGAGTACACTTACAATAGTCAGCTCTCATGGTTATCAAAAAGCTTCACTTTAGCATTTAATCAACTCTAAAAGCCATTCATTGCTTTGGATATTCCCAGTGCAATGCACATTATCCATAAGCTTCGGGGTGTGTGTGTGTGTGTGTGTGTGAGCGCATAGAGAAGCAAGATGGCATAGGGGATGAAACGAAACTCTAGTAGGGACTTACCTGGTTTTTAAAAGGGCATTTTAATTTCCATAATAGTTGCTCCAAAGAGACAACTGAGTGGCTGTTTAATCTACCGAGTTTAGAAAAACTTGAAAGCCGTCTTGCTTTCTGTATTTAGGGATCCTTCCAGGAAATGAGCATCTTGGTATAACCTCCAACAAAGCAGCACCCCAAAGGCTGAATTTTGTAGCTGAAGTAGAATCTTCTTCCTCTTATGATGGGTATTGAGACACAGACAGTTCTGTCAAATCCAAATGATCTTTTCTTTCAGTGGTGATGATATATGTTGTTCTTCCAAAATGGAGTAGCTTCTTAGAAGCATATTCATTGAATCTAGGTTAGGAGATTTGAATTTCTGAAAGAGAATGAGACCTTTGAACCTCTACTTTTCACTTACTTCGTGAAACGTCTCTGAGGGCTTTGGGGAACAGATAAGCTGCTACTATTGTCTTGTTATTATTACCATATTTTTATTAGCCTAAATAAGAACTCAGTCCATAAAACTAACCCATGTATCAGCCTAGAGCTAACATCACTGAAGGAAAAAGGAGTCTTGGCTCTCTAAGCAACTCAACCCCAAATCCACAGTTGCTTTTTCTTTCTGTGTTTATTATATGTGACCTCTATGATGTGTTTAATACTTGATTAAACTGTATTCTTACCCTTTTTATTGTCTGTATTGCCTTTCTATATTTGTGACCACTCATTACATACTTCACTAATTCTATTTGTTCTTCTGAAATCTGTCTTGTGAATGTTTACCAAGCTCACAGTCTGAAAAATGAGCAAAACCTTTATTTTCTTGCTCTATGGACCTCAATTATTGCCTTTATGTCTGAGCTCTAATCTGAGATCATATTACTATTTTGATCATTATGCTTGAAATTCCTGCAAGAATATCCTATTAGCACTTTATATACAATATTTAAAATGCATATCCACACACAATTTTTAGTGTATATATGTTTGCCTCTGCTTACATTATAAAATCTTTGAGAGAATAGACAATTTCTCTACTTCAGTTACCCCATTATAATTCCTCATTAGTTTTACATTACAGGTGCCATATAAAGATGCTATATGCTCATAGTGAAGAAAATTACTCATTATAAAATAAAGTTTTGCAGCAAGCTTTGTGTTTATTTTATAATGATCTATGTCAATATCTTCTAAGAACTAATGCTGATAATGTTAAGAAAAGCAGGAGCTGCATAGTAGTTAAAACAGTAAAAATGAATTTTACTCAGGAGCTATTACAGTAGAGGCAGAGCTATCTGAATATATAATTGGGCTCAATTCTAAATACAACAAGGAAAAGTGGGGATGAATAACAAAGGAGCAAGTTTGTGGTAGTGGTAGAAGTGGTGGATGGAAAATGATTAAGAGGGAACATGGGAGATGAGGGTGGAATATTTGCTGAAGGCAGGTCAGAGTGATCAGATGTTGAGGGTAGGGGATGTGGAATTTCATTAGATATTGAGAGGATCAGATATCAAAAGTGGGGAATTCTCTCTAAACTGACTTGGCAGAATTCTTAATGAAACTGGACAATGAAGGCCAGATAAGGATGGACACTAAAGCCCAAGATTGAAGCGTAGTTGAGAAGAGGGCTTGGAGGAGCCTGACTAAGGTTTGATGAAGGAGAGAGTATTTGTCAGCAAATACACTTGTAGCTACCAAATAGCTAAAATTCATATGAATGTGCTTGACAGCATGTTAGGTCATTTGCATACATTATCTTATTTCAGTGTCACAACATTATCTTATTCAGGGCTCAGTCAGTCTGGTAATTTTCTTTATTGTCTATATTAGAGCTGAAGAAATTCAGGCTCAGAATGATTAAGCCACTTGCACAAGGTCTGGCCACTAATAAGCAGTAGAGTGAAGGGTCAAACCCAGGTCTGGCTGACTCCAGAATTTTACTTCCTAACAACTTGTCAAGGAGATATCAAAGCTTCAGGGAGAAGAGCCCTAGTAATGTGGCATGATAAATTCATTGCTATCAGACCTGAAGGGAACATGTCAACTGGGATAATAATATTCATGAAACCCAGACAATATAGAGAATGGATGACACAGATGAAGAGAGGGCTTCCCCAGTATGTTGGCTTTGGATGTGGCCCAAGTGCTTTGCCTTCACTAGAGGATGGACACTTTTGAAATGGCTAAGGCTAAATTTTCTCCAGCACTATGGGCTGGGGACTCAGTCTAAATTAATGTCATTTATATATGAAATGAGACATGTGTCATTTTTACCCATAGGTTTAGAAGGATAAAATTTTTGTATTTTCCCCTTTGTGTTATAGCATTGTTGTATTTTAAAAAAAGCATCTATATATAGTCTTCAAATTTACAGAAAAATTTTGCAAAGTTGTACATGTTAAAATTTGCAAATTCAGAGCTTCAATTAAAATGAAAGATTGCATATTTTCTTCTTTTTGTCTTACCATTTTGTTCTTCTGGTATAGAGGCTAAAAATCAGGAGTTGTATTCTACAAAGTTGTAAACATGCAAGCATTAACCTCATTTAAATTTCTGAATGATTTGGTGGTTGAATTTCCCAACAGTGAAGTTGCACCTAAAATTGATCGATTTCAGTGTCATCAACAGATGTCCCTAAAACCCTTAGCGACTAATGAATTGCTTAAAGGACCTTAATAGCTCATTTGTCTAGTCAAAACCCCATCAACTCAACCTTTGAAAACGTATTTTTTGTCATTAGAAAATTGAGTCCATTGTCCTTTAATTTTTAAATGACATGTATTTCAAATCAATTAAGGCAGAAAGACCAATTATCTGGTGAATTTGTGACAAGCAAAGTGTTTTGAATAGCTGATGTAAAAAGATAGTTACAATACATAGCCAACCATGTACTGATGAATCAGGTAGAGAAAACAAAAAGGAGATACAAATATGTTAGTTCCTAAAGGCCTGTTAAGTAAGATGTGTGTGTCTTCTTCCAACAGTTCCAAGTGTTTTGTTTGTTTGTTTGTTTTGTTTTGTTTTGTTTTAAATAATGAAAGCTTTTATTTAAAGACGTCATCTTTTCTATACCTCTTTGAGGGATTTGAAAATATTCATGGCTTAAACGTTCTCAGTTGTAATTTATTGTTAAATACATTTTTTCTTTTTCATCCTTATCTTCCAATATCTTGGATTATAATCTGCAATTTATTCTGTAATTGAAACATAACACTTTAATTTATAAAATTCATTCTTAGAAAAAGGAACCAGAGATGTTTTCCTTTCGTGTTTCTGTATTATCTATACATCTGATCCAAATTATGGGTCAGATAAATACATAGCTATGCAAAATTTCAGTATGTTTATTGTAATTTTTGTAAAGGCTACCATCAAGGGATTTTAATGCACTTTTAATTGTCATAGTGGCACTGAAAAAGTGGATATATTTAGCAAGTTAAGAATAAGCCCTTTGCTTTCATTCTTGCAAAACAGTTACATGAATGCAAACATGTAGTGAGGAAACGTATATGTACTTGTAAGATACTCCAATTACATGATATATTATTGATAACAACATTTCCTTATTTTTATTCGTACTGACTTCATGTAATATATCTTATTGAAGAAAAACAAGATTTTTACTTAGAAATTATCTCATTTAGCAACAAAATAGATGAAAAATATCCTAGATTTAATTTATACCGCCAAGTTGTTTTACTCTTAATTTAATTAAGCCATTTTTTTGTTGGAGAGTAATTAAAAGGGCGATACGGCGGGAAATGCCTTGCTGAATAAAAGGCATTTTTTTTTATCCTTGCTTCAATGTAAAAAAATATATATATAGTTTAAACATAGGAAAATAACATTTGTAATGTCCAATTGTGCAAGTTTTGACAAATGCATATGCTTGTGTCACTATCACCAAGATAAAAATATAGAATATTTCCATTGCACCACAAAATTTTCCTTGAGTCACTTTGTAGTCAACCTCCTATCTAATCCTTAGCTCCTGGACAACACTAATCTATAATCTGTCCCTACAGTATAGCCCCTTCCAGATAGTATTATACAGGGAATTATTTAATATGTAGCATTTGGAGTCTTCTTGTAAATTGCATAATGCACTTTAGAATCACCTGTATTGTTGGGTTGATCAGTAGTTTGTTCCTCTTTACAGCTCAGTAGAATTCCATTTTCTAGATGCACTATGGTTTGTTCATCTTTTCCTCAATTGAGAGAAATTTAGATTGTTTCTAGGTTGGAACAATTCTGAATAAATCTGCTCTAAATATTCACATAAAGGTTTTTGTGGGAACATAGATTTTTCTTTACTTGTGTGAATACCTATGACTATGACGGTTGAGTCTTACAGTAAGGGTAAGTTTAATTTTATAAGAAAATGTCAAACTGTTTCCACAGTGGTTGTATAATTTGTCATTTCATACAAGCAATATATGAGAATTCAGATTGTGCTACCTCTTTGTCAGCTCTTGGTGGTCTCAAATAGGTCTGTTGTGGTATCTAGTTGCAATGTTAATTTGCACTTCTCTAGGGCTAATGGTGTTGGGCATCTTTTCATGTCTTGATTTGCTTTTCTTTTGTGGGTGATTTACTTATTTGTTTTTTAGTTATTAGTTTTCTTACTAAGTTTTAGAAGATGTTTATATATTCTGGATATGTGCTTGTTTTGTTTTGTTTGTTCGTTTGTTTGTTTATTTGTTTTTTGAGACGGAGTCTTGCTCTGTCGCCCAGGCTGGAGTGCAGTGGCGGGATCTCGGCTCACTGCAAGCTCCGTCTCCTGGGTTCACGCCATTTTCCCGTCACAGCCTCCCGAGTAGCTGGGACTACAGGCGCCCACCACCACGCCCGGCTAATTTTTTGTATTTTTAGTAGAGACCGGGTTTTACCGTGTTAGCCAGGATGGTCTCCATCTCCTGACCTCGTGATCCGCGCACCTTGGCCTCCCAAAGTGCTGGGATTACAAGCGTGAGCCACCGCGCCCAGCCTGTGGTTCGTTGTATATGTGCTTTGAACTTATTTTCTCCTAGTCTGTCACTTTTACTTCTTTCAATAGTGTCTTTGAAAGAGCAAATGTTAATTTTTACGAAGTCCAACTTATTCATATTTTTTTTGTTTTGATTCATTCTTTTGATGTTCTATCCAAGAAGATCTCACATTAACTAGGCTCATAAATATATACTTCTTTGTCTTCTTTTAGATGTTTTATGGTTTTATGTATTGTGTTTAGGCGAGTGATAGATTTTGAGTTAAACTTTGTATGTGACGTGAGGCAGGAATAATGAGTAGATTTTTTGTATATGAATGCATACCTTTTTATCATTTTTCACTGAAGACTACCCTTTCTCCATTGAATTGCTGTTGTAACTTTGTCAAAAAATTGACCGTATATATGTGGCTTCATGTTTAGGCTTTCAATTCTGTTCCATTGATCTATGGGTTTATCCTTTCTCTAATAAAATACTGTCTTGATTTCTGTAACTTTATCACAGGTCCAGATTTTTGGTAGTATGAGTCCTCTAACTTTGTTCTTATTTTTTGTTTTTCTAGTTCTTCTGCATTTTCATATATAATTCAGAACAGCTTATCAATATCTATGCAAAAAATCTGTTCAAATTTGGATTGGAATTGTGTCAAATCTATAGAACACTTTAGTAACTCACATATTAACTATATCGAGTCTTCCAATTCATAAATATAGTAAATCCCTCCATTAGGTCATTTTTATTTATTTAATCAGTATTTTGTTTAATCAGCAGATAGATCAGACATATATTTTTATTAGTTTTATGCATCAGTATTTCCTGTATTTTGCTCCTATTGTAAACGGTACTTTTAAATTTGAATTTTCAGTCGATCATTCCTTTTATACTTTATTGCAGCACTATTCACAATAACAAAGATGGAATCAACCTGTGTCCATCAATGAATGACTAGATGAAGAAAATGTGCTATATATAAAATGTACTCATATACTATTCAGCCATTAAAAAAAATGAAATCGTGTCTTTTGCAGCAACACGTATGGGAATGGAAGTTATTACCTAAAGTGGAACAACTCAGAAACAGAAAATCAAATATCACATATTCTTACTTATAAGTGGTGGCTAAATAATGTGTATGCATGGATATAGGATGTGGAATAATAGACATTGGAGACTCAGGAGGTTGGGCGAGGGTTAGGGATGAGGAGTTACTCAGTGGTACAATGTACATTATTTAGATGATGGTTGCATTAAAAGCCCAGACTTAGCCACTACACAATATAACCATGTAAAAAAACTTCACTTGTACTCATTACATTTATGCAAATAAAAAATAAAATGGGAAATATATTTATTTTGTGTATTGACCTTATATGTTATAGCCTTGCTAAACCCACTACTAGTTCTAATATACATTTCGTTCATTTCTTTTATTTTTGTAGATTCCCTAGAAATTTCTACAGAGGCAATCTTCTATTCTAATTTATATACATTTTAGTTATTCGTATTGCCTTATTGAACTCATATAGCCTCTGCTGTGATATTGAATAAGAATGGCACAGAAAATATTCTTGCTTTGTTTTTGGTCTTGGATCACTGAGCATTAAGTATGATGTCAGCTTGTATGTTGTTTTATAGATTACCTTTATTGATTTGGAGATGTTTGCTTCTCCTCCTAGTTTACTTAGACTCTTTATCATGCATGTGTGCTGAAATTTGTCTAGTGCTTTTTCCTAATTGCCTATGTTAAAATGATTATATAATTTTTTTCATCTTTTGTCTGTTCATCTGGTGAATTATCCTGATTACTAAGTTAAATGAATCTTGTATTCTTGGGGTAAACTTTATGCAGTCATATGTTTTATTCTTTTTAAAGATTGTTGTATTCAATTTGCTAATATTTTCTTTACGTTTTTTTTTTCCTCATGTACCTGAGCGATATGTGACTTTTGTTTGTCTTTAACGTCTTTGTCTTTAATGCCTTTGGTTTAGGTATGGGAGTAATGCTGGCCAAATAAAATGAGTTGAGAAGTATTAACACCTCTTTATATTCTGGGAGAATTTGTGTACAATTGAAATTACTGTATCCTTGAATATTTGCTATAATTCACTTAGATCAGAACATTTTATTTTTGTAATGTTTCCAATTGCAAATACAGTCTTTAATAGATACAAAAATAGTTAGATTGTTTATTTCTTCTAAACTGAACTTTAGCAGTTTGCATTTGTCAAGGTATTTGTCTATTTTATATAAATTGTCAACTTTGTGAGTGTAAAGTTGCTGTAGAATTCCAATGTCCGTTTTGCTTTTTGCAGGGTGTGTGTGATGAAGTGATGTCCCCTTTTTCTTTTCTGAAATTTGGAATTTGTGTCTCCTCCCCTGTCCCCTTTCTCCCACCCACATACCTCCTTTTAATTTTGTCAGTCTAGCTAGAATTTCATCAATCTTGCTGATCTTCACAAAGAACCAGCTTTTCATTTGGTTTATATTTTTTGTTCTTAATTTCTCTAACTTCTGATTATTGTAATTTTTACCTTCTGATTGCTTTGGATTGAATTGCTCTTTTTTTTCTTGTTTCTAAACCTCAGCTATTTTATTTGTTATCTATCTTCTTTTTGAATACAGTCCTGTGCCACATAATGACGTTTTCAGTCAACAACAGATTGTATATAATACATCAGTGGTCCCAAAGATTATAATAGAACTAAAAAATTCCTATTAATTAGTGATATAATATCTGTTGTAACATCACACCACAATGTATTACTCATGTTTGTGGTGATGCTGATGTCAGCAGACCTCCTGGGCTGCTAGTCCTGTAAAAGTATAGCATATACATAGTACATAATACTTGATAAACTTCTATGTTACCAATTTATGTATTTACTATACTATACTTTTAGCAATTATTTTGGAGTCTACTGCTTCTGCACATAAAAAAAATTAATCATAAAACAGTCACAGGCAGGCCTTTCAGGAAGTATTTTAGAAGGCATTGTTGTCATAGAAGATGACAACTCCATGTATATTGCCCCTGAGGACTTTCCAGTGAGGTAAGAAGTGGAGGTAGAAGAAAGTAAAATTAATGATCCTGAACCCATGTAGGCCTAGGCTAATGTACATGTTTATGTCTTAGTTTATGACAAAAATGTTTAAAAAGTAAAAAAAAAAGAAAATTTCAAAAACAGAAAAACCTTATGAAATGAAGATATAAAAAAGAAATGTGTTTGTACAATGTGTATTCTAAGTGTTATTACAAAAGACTCAAAAATTTAAAAATTAAAAGTTTATAAAATAAAAAAGTTACAATAAGCTAAGGGTAATTACTGAAGAAATTTATAAATAAATTTAATATAGCCTCATCGTACAGTGTTTTTAAAGTCCATAGTAGTGTACAGTAATGTCCTAGGCCTCCACATTCACTCACTACTTAGTCACTGACTCATCCAGGGCAATTTCCAATCCTGATAGCTCCATTCATGAAACATGCCCTATATGAGTGTACCATTTTTTATCTTTTATTCCATATTTTGACTGTATCATTTTCTGTGCTTAGATGTGTTTAGATACACAAATAATACCATTGGGTTATAATTATCTACAGTATTCAGTACAGTACCATGGTGTGCAGGTTTGTAACCTAGGAATAGGTTATACCATGTAGCCTAGGTGTATAGTGAGCTATACCACCAAGCTTAAGTAAATTGTATGATGTTTGCACAATGACAAAATCACCTAATGATGTTGATATGGTTTGGCTGTGTCCTCACCCAAATCTTATCTTCAATTGTAGCTCCCATAATCCCCATGTGTCATGGGAGGGGCCCAGTGTGAGGTAATTGAATTATGCGGGTGGGTTTTTCCCGTGCTGTTCTTGTGATTGTGAATAAGTCTCAGAAAATCTGACAGTTTTATAAAGGGCAGTTCCCCTGTACGTGCTCTCTTGCTTGTTGCCATGTAAGTCTTGCTTTTGCTCCTCCTTCGCCTTCCACGATGATCGTGAGGCCTCCCCACACATGTGGAACTGTGAGTCCAGTAAACCTCTTTCCTTTATAAATTACTGAGTTTCAAGTATGTCTTCATTAGCAGTGTGAGAACAGGCTAATACAGGTGCATTTCTCAGAATATCCCCCTCATTAATCAACACTTGGTTGTATCAACATAAACTTTTTTTGTTAACACTGCTTTAGTAGCACCCCTGGATTTTCTTCTCTTTTATTTTATTTTATTTTTTGTATAGAGACAGGGCCTCGCTCTGTTGTTCAGGCTGAATTGTAGTGACATAACCACAGCTCACTATATCCTCAAACTCTTGTGCTCAAGGGATCCTCCTGCCTCAGCCTCCCAAGTAGATAGGACTACAGGTGCATGCTACCATGACTAATTTTTTTTTTATTTAATTTTTTTTTGTAGAGACAGATCTTACTATGTTGCCCAGGCTGGTCTTAAACTCCTGGTCTCATGCTTCCTTCCACCTCAGCTTCCAAAGCACTGGAATTACAGGCAGGAGCTACTGTTCCCAGACTGAAATTTTTATATATACTATATTAATTATCATTTAATTAAATATTTTATGATTTAACTTTCTCATTTTTTTATCATGGTAACATTTACATATAAAATTTACCATCTTCAGCATTTGAAAGTTTACAGTTTAGTGGTAATAAATACATTTATATTCTATTTTTCCTTTCATCTCCCCCTCCCTCCTCCCCTTCCTAGACTCTGGTAATCACCAGCCTACTGTCTATTTTCATGAAATCCAATTGTTTCAGCTTTCACATAGGAGTGAGAACACATGATATTTGTCTTTCTGTGTCTGACTTCCCCTTTCCCCACATCTTCACCAGCAACTGTTATTACCAGTCTTTTTGATACAAACTGTTTTTAACTAGTGTGAAATGGTATCTCATTGTGGTTTTAATGTGCATTTATCTGATGATTAGTGATGTCGAGCATTTCTTCATAAACTTGTTTCTAAGCCATTTGCTTAGAAATGGCTTCTACTTTTAAGAAAGTGTTTTACCACAGTATCTTCCCAATTTCCCTATTCTATTATTTGTGCTATTTTTATTACGCATTTAGCTCTTACATATGCCATAAATGTGTGGTACATTGCTGTAATTTTCATTCTAAGCAGTCATTTACTGGAGCAATTACAAGAAGAAAATATTAGATATTTATCTTTATTCTACTTTTAATATTCTTCATTTCTTTGTGTAGATACAGGGTTTTGCCTGATAGTACATTTTTTATGTCTGAAGAACTTCCATTAAAATTTCTTGTATTTAGATTTGCAGGTAAAGAACTCTGCTTTTCCATGTTTGGAAAAAAAATGTTTTATTCTCTTTCATTTTTGAAAAGTATGTTCACAGGTCTAGAATTTTGAGTTGACAATTTTTAATTTATTTTTAGCATATCAGGATGTTATTCTTCTGCATTTTCACTTTCATAGTTTCCAACAAAAAATTCAGATGTGACTCTTACCTTTGTTCCCCTGTATGTATTGTGTTGTGTTTGTGGCTGTCTTCAAGATTTCGTCTTACATTTGTAGCTATTTGAAAAGATATATGCTGCTTTTGTTTTTCTGTTTGCTTTTGTTTGTCCTGAAGGGTGTCCTCTCCAAGCTTATTGAAACTGTGCTTTTATTTTTTATTAATTTTACAAACTTATTGTACATTCTCATTTTTGAATATTTCTTTTGCCCCATTCTTTCACTCTTCTCCTTCAATTGATCCATTTGCATGCTTGTTAGACTCATATTGCCCCACAGTCCTTAGCTGCTCTGTTTTGTCCTAGATATTTTGTTTGGTTGGATTTTTTGTCTTTCATTCTCACTTTTCTTTTGCTATTTGTGAAATTTCTATTGATGTGTCTCCAATTCAGTGCTTATTTTCTTGTTCGTGTCACCTACTGAGAAGTCCATCAGAGGCATCCTTCACTTGTTACTGTATTTCTTCTGTAGCATTTGTATTATATCCTTTATTTCAGTTGACCATCTGATAATGCATGTTGCTTACCATTTCCTCTACAGGCTTCAATTTATTAACTATATTTATTTTGAATTCCACACCTGGTAGTTCCCAAAGTTTTCTCATATCTAAATCTGGTTCTGTTGATTGCTTTGTCTCCTCTGGAACATGTCTTGTTTTTCTTGCTGCTTTATGTCTTTTAAAATTTGAATAAAAGTCAGACATCTTATTAGACTAGTAGAAACTGAGGCAAATAATATTTATTCCTAGAGATGCACATGTCTTTTTTCTAAATCTTTAGTGTCCGAGACTGAGTAAAGTTAATCAGAAACTGGGCTAGGTTTTCTGGACTTGTTTTGTTGTTGGTATGACTGCCTTTAGTGCACTACAGGCGACAACTGCCTCCTGAATTTCCTTGTGTTTAGGCCAACAACTTATCTTTCAGAAAATTTTACACTGCTTATTCTACCTTTAGCTTTGGGTCTTCCCATTGCACCTATACTTCAGTGGCAGTCTCTCCTCCTTTGATATTTTTTCCAGATTAAATGGCTATTACTCATTGCATGACACTTGCTATGCTGGTAGTAGTGAATGGTGGAGAAAATCTCAGCTGTTCTGGTTCAGCCTCAGTATTAGGCAGGTATTAACATCCCTGGTTCTCAGGAATGGGGACTTCTCAGTGATCCTATCCCTCATCAAGCTGTAGGAGAACTCTCACGGCCTGGGCTCAAACTGTGTTTCTGCCCTTACCTCAGAAGTAGAGGGTGTTTTTCAGGTTCTCTTCCTTTTAGCTTTAATGGGTTTTTATCTATGGTCCAAGGATGATCATTTTTCTTGCCATTCCTCTGGAAGCTTTAGTCTTTTTCTCCATGAGGAATATAAAAGGAGGATCCTGATGGTGATTTATGTGTTTTCTACAGTGGCTATTATTCTCTTCCCCAGACTTGCATTACAAATAATACTTTCTCCAGACACCTGTCCTGCAACCAGTCTTTCTTATGACACAATAAAGTCCCTAGAAAAGAGCCTTCAAGAAAGTGTCAATTCCTCTTGTGTCTGAAGCATCCCAAGTTTCTATACTCACGCGAACTGTCACACACAGTTTTGTAATTACAAGTAGTATAACATGAGTTAGAAATGTGGGTGAATCCATGTTAAAAAACATGTTAAGACAATTAGGGTTGTGTTATTTTATTTGGTGTGTATCTATTTCTGTGTGTATATGTAAAGAAGTATATGTGTTTATAATGTAATATGAAGTATAGAAAATATTGATAAATTTATAAAGTAAGAACATAGTGATATGTCTTTATTATTAAAGAGAGGCAACTCAATGATTCCCTGTCATCTAACCTAACAAAGCTCCTAGTTTACATACCAGAACAATAATTTTCTTATAAATACAAAAAGTGAGATTTCAGTACAGCAAGCATTGAACACTTGTAATCCATGGGAACAAGAGCTGCTGAGAATTTTAAATAAAAATCACTATGAAAATCCTAATCTGAGTATTTATAATGAAGCATATGTAGGTGATCCTGTATTTACAATGGGGTTACATGCTGGAAAACCCATCATAAGCTGAAAATATTGTAAGTCAAAAATGCATTTAATACATGTAACCTACTGTACATCATAGTTTAACTTATCCTGCCTTAAACATTACCATAATGGTTACATTAGCCTATAGTTAGTCAAAATTATTTAACACAAAGCCTATCTTACAATAAAGTGTTGAATATCTCATGTGCTGCATATCACTAACATGGCAAAAGATCAAAATTCAAAGTTTATTTAGATGATTTTGCACCATCAAAAAGCTAAAAAAATCACTAAGTTAAACTGTCATAAGTTGGAGACCATCTGTACTGATATGTTTATATGGCCTCTCTGTTTTGAATATGATGGTTTTTCCTTTCTTTCAAAGAAGGTTCACTTGGTTGTTAGAAATTTAGTGTAAAATTTCCATTAAAGAAATATGCATAGTGTTTTCCAAGATGGGGCTTTGCTTTAAATATTTAAGAAGATTTTTAAAGGCTGTAGAATTACAAAAATTAATGCATTTTATCATTAAAATAAAAGATTATATGTTGTTACTCTGCTGAAAATACTGGTGACTGGATTGATTTGGGGTACACGTGTTGGGCCTGCTTTTCTTGCTATGGGTGGTTCAAATTAGAAAATTTTAAACCTGAACCTTCTGGTTTTTATTCCAGAAATGGAAATATCAGAAATTAAATAGCTGTACTCCTTCCCTCATGTTATATAATACAAGATGTGTATAATGGGGCACAGCTTGGACTAGAATTTTGTTTATTGATAAAAACAAAGCCTTGTTATTCAAAGAGAAACAATAAAATAGCATAAAAGAGAGATATGGTATACAATAAAAATTATGAATGCTGGTGAGAAAAATAAAACCTCTCACTCCGTACTCTTTTTAAAAGTTTTCTTTGAAGTGTAATAACCATGTAGAAAGCATCACATGTCATGAGTGTACATCTTGAAGAATTTTCACAGATAAACACCCTGGTCTGATCAGCTCTGAGATAAATTAAAAAACGAAACAAAGTCCTCAGATCATCCAACACCACAGAAGCCCCAATTCTTTTCCTTTCAGTTACTACTTCTGTGAGAGTAACGCCTTACTCTGACTTCTAACAGCATAGAGAAGCAATTAGGATTGTGTTATTTTATTTGGTGTATATCTATTTGTATGCTTTTGTGTTTTATATGTATGACATTTTCCTGCATCTCTTCCGTTCTTTCTGACTTCTTCTGCCCCACATCATGTTTGTTAGATTTATCCATGTTTTTCTATGTAGTTGAAAATCATCCATTCTCATTTTTGTAGGATGGCATTTCGTTGTGTGAATATAATACACTTTATCTGATGTTAGGCATTTGGGTGATTGCCATTTATAAGGAATTATCATTAAGTGCTGCTATGAACATTCCAATACATATCTTTGGAAAGCAAATGCGTATTGTGTAGGTATACACCTGGAAGTGGAATTGCTCTCTTATCAGGTATACGTAGTTTTAACTTTGGTTGATCCTGTCATGCAGACTTAAGAAGTGGTTTCACCAATTTTTGCACCCACCAGTAGTTTATAAGTCTCAAGAACTCCATCTTCTTGCTAACCCTTTACCTTTTCCATCATTTTTACTTTAATAATTCTTTTGGGTATTTTATGGTATCATGTTGTTATTTGATTTAAATTTTCTTAATATATAATGAAAGTAAGCATATTTTTGCATATTTATTGGTAATTTGTATATCCTCTGTTCTGAAATGTTTGTCCAAATTACTACCCATATCTATTGGATACTATGTTTTTCTTATTGAGGTATTGAAGAATTTGAGTTATTCAGAAATTTGTCCTTAATCAGTTATATTTAGTGAATATCTTCTTTCAATCTATGAAAATTCTTTACATTATTGAAGATGACTTCAAAAGAAAGATGGTGTCAGATAAGCAGTTCTTAATTTAACATCATTTATTTTTTATTTCATGATTAGGACGTTTTGTGTCCAATTTGAGAAATTTTTTCCAATTCACTTTATAAATTTTTCTTCTATTCATCTCCCTAAAAGCTTTATTGATTTACCTTTCACATTTTGATCTGCTATCAATCTTTAATTGATTTTTCATAACATATGAGGTAGGAATCCATATACGTTTTGTTTTGCCTTATAATGGACTCAGCACCGTTTATTGAAAAGATCATTCATTCCTCAGAGAACCACAGTGTCACCTTTCTCATAAATCAGGTGAACACTGATATGTGGGTCTATTTCTTAACTTTTTATTCTATTCTCATGGTAAACTAGTCTATTGTGTCAATATCCCATTGTTCAAATTACTATAACTTTATATTACATATTGATATGTGAAGTAAGTTTTTTAACTTTGCTTTCTTCAGGATTGCTTTGAGTATTTTTATCACTGTCTTGATATGGATGTTAGAATCTGTCAATTTACACACACACACACACACACCTTTGCTGGTATTTTAATTGAAACTACACTTAATCTATAAATCAATTTAGGAAGAATTGACATCTTTATAATTTTGAGTTTCCAAACCATGGGCATTTATTTTTAAATCTTTTTTTAATATCTCTCTTACTCTCTTCTACTTTTTAAACTAAAGTTATTGCACACCTTCTGTTATACATATTTAAGCATTTGATATATTTTGCTGTCACTGTAGTTAATATATTCTAAACTCCAATTTTACCTGTTCTGCTAATATACATAAATATAATTTAATTACGTTTAGCTCTACATACAGTCTCTGTGCTAAAATCTTTATTGATTCTAAAATTTAACTTTATATTCTTCTGAATTTTTAATGTAAACAATCATGTATTCAGATAATACAGTTTTATTTCTTTTTTTCAAACCTTATGCTGTCCCTGTCCTTTTTGCCCTTGCTTTATTGTACTGGCTAGTTATAGAACAAATAAAATTTTGAATAGGAGTGATGATAATATGCATCCTTGTTTCATTTCAAATGCCAGGGAGAAAAGCTTACAATAATTGAGTGTGATGATTGAATTTATATTTTCTATAATTTCAATTTCTTTGGCTTAATATTTTTACTCCACTAAGATATATTGAAATATTCAGTGGATCCATCAGACAAAGTTGGAAAGAGAGAAGGAAAAGAAATTCTGGAGAAAATGGACAAAGGAATTATAATGGTTTCTTTCACTGGTCCTTATTCTGCCTGTCTAGAGAATAAAAATATTTAAAGAAAACAGGAAAGAAGAAAAACAAATATGAGAATTCTGGAAAGCTGACATCCTCTCAGAACGGTGGTGTTAGGATGTGTAAAAGAAAATGTCAAAGGAAACCTGATTATATGACTTCCCCGTATCTAAAATACTTTTGAAATGGCTTCTATAATTGTTACTAAAAATTACAGTGGAGCAGTTTAATGCACAGTAAAGAGATGACATATTTTAAATAGTCTGTGTCTGTTGCAAAGTGAGATCATTCTCTAAATCCCCTATTTATTTATAATATTTCTATTCATCTGCCTAAAAGCTTTATTAAGGCATGTATTAATGTCTTGAGACTTTAAAAAAATATTTTCAGGGCTTAGAATAATTAGACAGCAACTTAGATACTGTATATTTATTAGAAAAACACAACATTTTTGGTTATTGTGGTATAACCCATGGGTTATATTATGATATAATCCAAAGGTGTATGTACATTCATTAATGCAAAAATATGTATTGAAATACGTACAAAATACTGTGATGTTCTATGGGAATACAAACATAAAGAAAACACACCAGCTTTCTATTCACATGGAGCTTATTTGATAGCACAGACATCATAATGTAATTTAATTTCAAGATTTTGTTCAAAACATTGTCGCAAATCAAGCAATTGTGTACTAGTAAATATTTAGCATCTGCATCTCTAGAGACAAAAGTCCTAATTTGTAGCATTTACCAATTCCCATAGTGTAAATACTCTCCCAATAGCCAATTTCGTGCTACCAGTGCTTCAAAAACTTGCTGATAAGATATCTGAAAATTTAAAAATTGGCTCTCTCAAATCAATATGATTTGACTTCAGCACATCACTAGATTTATCAGGTAACATAAAGTCACAAGTGAGAACGAAGCATAATGCCTAAGTTTCATACACAGGATTTTGACCTTGACAGTGTTGCAAATTGTGTTTTAGAAATGTCAGCTAGTGGAATGGGAGGTGGTACGGCAAATTTCACATAAAACGCTACATTAGATTTTAAATAATAATACCTCCTTGCCCAAACACAATCTTTCTTTAGAGACTAGATAATATTGAGGATATTTAGGAGAGAGTTTTAGCCTAAATTTCATGTGTGTCATGTTAATTTATGTCCTTTATTAATAAAACTCCTTTGGGTGGCACCTGACCTAGATGAAAAAGAAGCAAAGGACACTGAAAAGAAATGGACATTGAAAAGGAATAGTCACAGAAAAAGTTAGAAAACCAACTTGGTATCCAGGTTAAAATATTTAAGGAGTATATGACCGACTATGTCAACTGTTGCTGATGGGACAAGTTGACTGAAATTAACCATTACATTCAACAAGGTGGATCATTGGTGCCCTTAACAAGAACAACTTCAGAGTGAAGGCCTGACTTAGGAGGGTTTAAAAGATAAGAGTTAAGTTTCTAAAAGTGAGATTACAATCATGTGGAGATTTCCTATAAAAAGGAGAAAAAAAAAGTGACAGTAGCTAGAAAGAGAAGGGTGATAAAGAACTTTTATGATGGAAAAAATAACAGTATGTCAATGGGTTGATGATGATAATAAATAGCAAAGAAACATTGATGGTGTGGAAGAAATGGGGGAGAAGAGCTAGAGAGATGTGCTTGAACAGAAGAAAGGCATCTAGTTCAGGAGTTGTGGATCATAGAGAAACATGGAAATTGATCTATGGGCAACAGGAATGAAGGCCTATGATGTGGGTACAGATACTGCTAAACATGTCAATATGGTCTTGGGACTCTGTGAACATTGTTTTCTGAAAGTTTTGGTTTTCTCAGTGAAATCAAGGTCAGCTGCGTAAGGAAAAAGGAGAGACTGTAGAGTATAAGGAAGAAGAAAGTATCAAATACTACTCATCAATAATACTGTAAAAGGTTGTGGACTATGTTCTTATAATATACCGGGTCACAGCCAATGGGAGGCACCAGCAGATCAGTGGAGGGAGAGAGAGGGCTGAAGTTTTAGTCCACTAATTGACTTCTGCCAGGCTGCAGGTTGGCAGGGATTATGTTTCTAGTGGGTAGTCTTTTCCTAAAACTATAGCTCTCTCCAAAATGTAGTAGTTGTTCCTCTCTCTTGCCACTTTAAGCCTAAAGATGATAACAAGTTACCACTGCCTGGTAGCCCTGGGGTGCTTCATAGTCCCTGTTGGTTTACTTACCAAAAATGGTGTCCATATTAATCTTTCCTCAATTACCCCATTAGGATGTGCCATCTGTTTTCTGACTAAAAGAGTGACTGATACCAGGAGTAGCCCCCCCAGGAAGAACCATAAAATTAAGATTCCAGGATTTGGTTGTTTACATGTTTTAGAAGCACATGTATAACCTTATAGCCTCATCCAGGGTGAGGATGGTAATAAACAAATGTTGCCATCATATTCCAAAAAATGACCACCAGCAAAGACACATGAGAAAGTGATGAAAGAAGACATGGTTTTGTGACGAAGTGTCTATATAGTAACAATAGTGCTTACAAAGTTTGAAACAGGGATAGCTCCTCTGAGGGTCCTTGAGAATAATGAGGAAACAAAATGCTGATTGTCGTGGATGCCAATTGCAGTGTTCAGATGGAAATTTATTTATTTATTTATTTATTCATTTATTTATTTATTTGAGACGGAGTCTCACACTGTTGCCAAGGCTAGAGTGCAGTGGCGTGATCTCAGCTCACTGCAAGCTCTGCCTCTTGGGTTCACGCCATTCTCCTGCCTCAGCCTCCAGAGTAGCTGGGACTATAGGTGCCGCCACCATGTCCGGCTAATTTTTTGTATTTTTAATAGAGACGGGGTTTCACCATGGTAGCCAGGATAGTCTCGATCTCCTGACCTTATGATTCACCTGCCTCGCACTCCCAAAGTGCTGGGATTACAGGCGTGAGCCACCGCACTCAGCTGGAAATTTGTTTTTAAAAGGTAATTATAATAGTTTCTTATGTCCTATAGACGTAGAGTCAAGCACAGAGCCTGATTATAATCACAGTAGAATTACAAACCAAACTAATATAATGTACAATTCTACTAGATCTTTATTGTAAGAAAAGGTCCTGGTTAGGAAAGAGTAGAAGAATGAGGTATGACATGAGCACATTAGAGAAGAAACAGATAAAACTGAGGAATTTGAATTCCCATATACACCTAAAACTTTGTTAATGGATGCAGCTTCTTTATTTATAAACTGGAACAGTTGCCTCTCTATGGAATTTCAGTTGTTCTCAGGACTCACTCCACCAGCCTACATGTCCTGCAGGTCTATAAGAAGAGTTCGATGCCAGCAGAGTTCAGATGGAGAAGTACAAATACTAACCTGAAATGAAATAGCCTATCTGCCGAAAGAAATGTAGTATCTTGCCGATCAGTGTCAGTAAAAGTCCAAAGAGCATGAGTGAGAGGGATTCTAAGATTGTTGGGTCCAGGAGCATGGAATATAAGACCAATATGGGTTTAATTTATTGAAATAAATCCACTCACTCAGCATCCAGGATCTGTGTTGGTTTAAACACACTGAAAGTAAACAGTAATAGTTTGCTTGGATGGAGAATTGAAGGCAGACCTATAGTCAATGAAATTGAGATGCTGGAATTTGCAGAGCATACTGAACAGGAAAGTTGCCTGAAGGCTTAGAAAATGTTGGAATGAATGTCTTATGTGCAATCTGCTTAACCAGTCCCTAACTTCAACTCTAGGGAAGCCTGAGGGATACATGTTTCTCTAAGCCTTCTTAGCAAATGTGGTGACTGTCTTTTTGCAAGCTAGAGATAAATTCTGCCATGGAATTGAGCTCCCCAATTTCTATGAGAGCAGTGGAATCTTGAGATCCTAGAGTTATAAAGGTACTTACCTGTGAGCACAAAAATAAGCACAATTATCATAATACACTTTAGAGAGACATCACAATCAGAGTATGCTCCCAAGCAGAAATATAGTTAATTGACCACAGGATCTCTAGAAATTAAATGGGTGAGGGGACTATTAAGAGGCTGTTTAAAATATGTAAGAGGGAAAATTCTAGGTCTGGAGAGCAGAAAGCACAATTCAAGTTGATATAGGGTATTTATGGTCTCTTACTCAAGTTCCAGCTAAAATCATTTCACAGAATTCAAGCTATTTGTTTATGGAGAAAGCCAGCTCTCTTTAAGTAACATTCTTCAATGAAGCCACAAGTGAATTTTTTAAAAATAATTTCTCTCAGAGAGACTAGCAGCATTTCTGAGAGTAAGTGTATAGTAGATAAAGAACACAACTCAGCCCTTGGATTTTTTTATTTATTTATTTATTTATTTATTTATTTTTTTTGAGACGGAGTCTCGCTCTGTCGCCCAGGCTGGAGTGCAGTGGCCGGATCTCAGCTCACTGCAAACTCTGCCTCCCGGGTTTAAGCCATTCTCCTGCCTCAGCCTCCCGAGTAGCTGGGACTACAGGCACCCGCCACCTCGCCCGGCTAGTTTTTTTGTATTTTTAGTAGAGACGGGGTTTCACTGTGTTAGCCAGGATGGTCTCGATCTCCTGACCTCGTGATCCACCCGTCTCGGCCTCCCAAAGTGCTGGGATTACAGGCTTGAGCCACCGCGCCCGGCGGATTTTTTTATACACTGGCTTTAGACTGATACTAATGCTCAGAGACTTGAGATAAACTGGAGATTGGGATTTATCGAGATCAGAAGACAAATGGAATCTTGCCCCAAGTCAGATTCATGGTGATTATTTTCTCAGTCACAGATTAAACAGTGAAAATAGTTATATTTAATAAATAACAAAATATATTATTTCCTTGACTGGTAGAATGTGGACTACTTTGGTGGAAATAACCTAGTAGAACCTGCTGGAACATCCCACCTCCCCCTTACATACTAAAGGCAAAATTACAATCCTAGGGAAATTTTAGAGATTAGCTTCACTATCAAGGATTTGAAAAAAACAGGAATAATCATTCCTAGTACATTCCCATTTAACTCTCCTACTTGGCCAGCACAAAAGCCAGATAGATGCATCTTGAAGCATGATTGAATATTTGTATATTTAAAGAGTAAAGCCAAAAATACCTAAATATAATTATTGTATCGGATTGAAGCAAGTCAGTATGGCAACTGGCCCTACCAGGCAGCTTTTTTTTTCTTTTGCATTTCAATTTTTATAGGTACATAGTAGGCATATGAATTTATGGGGTACATTAGACACTTCGATACAGGCAGAAAATGTGTAATAATCACATCAGGAAAAATAGGATATTTGTCACCTAAAGCATTCATCATTTCTTTGTTTTACAAACATTCCAATCATAGTCTTTCAGCTATTTTTAGATGTGCAATAAATTATTGTTGACTGTATTTGCTCTGTTGTGCTATCAAATACTAGATCTTACTCATTCCATCCAATATATGTTTTGTATCCATTAACCATTTCCACTTCCCCATCAGACCCCCATTACCTTTCCCAGGCTCAATCCACTCTCTATCTCCATGAGTTCATGGAGATGAACAATCATTCCACTCTCTATCTCCATGAATTCAATTGTTTTAATTTTTAGATTCCACCAGCAGATGAGAACGTGCGAAGTTTGTTTTTCTGTGCCTGGCTTATTTCCCTTAACATAATTTCTTCCAGTTACATCCATGTTGTTGTAAATGACAGCATCTCATTCTTTTTTATGGCCAATAGTACTTCATTGTGTATATGTCCCACGTTTTCTTTATCCAATCATCTGTTTATGAACACTTAGGTTGCTTCCAAATCTTGCCTACTGTGAACAGTGCTGCACCAAACATGGGAGTACAGATATTTCTTCAAAATACTGACTTCATTTCCTTTAGATACAGGAACATTAATGGAATTTTTGGATCATATGATAGTTCTATCTTTAGTTTTTTGAGGAACCTCCACACTGTTCTTCATAGTAGAAACAGTAATTCACATTCCCACTAACAATGTAAGAGGGTTCCTTTTGTATCCACATCTATGCTGGCATTCATTATTGCCTGTCTTTTGGATAAAAGCCATTTTTGTTGGGGTGAGATAATACCTCATTGTAGTTTTTATTTGCATTTCTCTGATGATGAGTGATGTTAAGTGCATTTTCACAAACCGATTTGCCATTTGTATGTCTTCTTTTGAGAAATGTCTATCCAGATGTTTTGCCCATTTTTAAATTGGGTTACTAGCTTTTTCCTATTTAGTGGTTTAAGCTCCTTATATACATCCTGGTTATAAATCCCTTGTCAGATGAATAATTTGCAAATATTTTCTCCCATTCTGTGAGTTTTCTTTTGACTTTGTTATTATTTCCTTTGCTGTGCCGAAGTTTTTAATTCTATATGATTCCCATTTGTCCATTTCTTTTTTTGGTTGCCTATGCTTTTGGGATATTACTCAAGAAATATTTGCCAAAACCAATGCTATAGTCTCTTTCTTCTGCATATGAATAAGTAGTTTTCTCAGTAACATTTATTGAAGAGAGTGTTTTTTCCTCCAATATATATTCTTGGCACCTTTGTTGAAAATGAGATCATCGTATGATATGGTTTGGCTGTGTGCCCACACAAATCTCATCTTGAATTGTAGCTCCCGTAATACCCATGTGTCAAGGGAGGGACTCCGTGGGAGGTAATTGAATCATGGGGGTGAGTTTTTCCCTGTTGTTCTCATGATAGTGAATAAGTCTCACTAGATCTATGGTTTTATAAAGGGGAGTTCCCCTGCATACAATCTCTTGCCTGGTGTTGTGTAAGACTTGCCTTGTTCTTCCTTCACCTTCTGCCATGATTGTGAGGCCTCCCAGCCATGTGGAACTATGAGTCCATTAAACCTCTTTCCTTTATAAATTACCCGGTCTCGGATATGTCTTTATTAGCAGTATGAGAACAGACTAATACACTGTAGATGTATGAAAATATTTCAAGATACTTCAGTCTGTTCCATTGTTCTATATGTATGATTTTATGCCAGTACCATACTGTTTTGGTTACTATATAGTATAGTACCTAAAGTTAGGTAATGTGATTCCTCCAATTTTGTTCTTTTTGTTCAGGATGGCGTTGAGTATTCTGGAGTTTTTGTGGTTCCATATAAATTTTAGGATTTTTTTTTTTCACTTTAGTGAAGAAATGTCATTGGTGTTTTGAAAGGGATTACATTGAATCTGAAGATTGCTTTGGGTAGTATGGGCATTTTAATATTAATTTGTCCAATCCATGAACTCTATTCACAGTTTAAAAGCTATGGGTGTTTTATTGTCTTACATATTTCTTCTATACCAATTTTTTAGAGTTTTTATGATGAATGCATATTGAATTTTATCAAATGTTTTTTCAGCATCAATTGACATGATCATATGGTTTTTGCCTCTAATTCTGTTGATATGATGTATCATATTGATTGATTTGCATAGGCTGAACCATCCTTGCATCTCTGCAATGAATTCCACTTGGTCAAAATGAATGCTGTTTGTTTTTGATGAGTTGATGAGTTCAGTTTGCTATTCTTTTGTTGAGGATTTTTTTTATCAATATTTATCAGATATAGTTTTATTTTGTTGTTGTATCTTTGTCCAGTTTGGGGACCAGGGTAATACCGGTCTCATAAAATTGGTTTGGAAGTACTCCTCTCTCCTCTATTTTTAGAAATTGTTTGAGTGAGTTTGGTATTAATTCTTCTTTAAATATTTGGTAGAATGCAGTAGTGAAGGCAGAGATTCCCAGGCTTTGCTGGGAGACTTGATTATGGCTTTGATCTTGTTACTTGTTAATAGTCTGTTCATTTTTAAATTTCTTCATGGTTCAATCTTGGTAGGTTGTATGTATCTAGGAATTTATTTATTCTAGATTTTCCAATTTATTGGCATATAGTTGCTGACAGTAGCCTCTAATGATCCTTTAAATTTCTGCAATAACATTTGTAATGTCTCCTTTTTCATCTTTTATTTTATTTATTTGAGTTCTTTCTGTTTTTTACTTAGTTAACCTGGCTAAAAAGTTGTCGGTTTTGTTTATCTTTTCAAAAACCACCTTTTCATATTGTTGATCCTTTGTATTTTTAAAATTTCAATTTTATTTATTTCTGCTCTACTCTTTATTATTTATTTAACTAATTTTGGATTTGGTTTGCTCTTGCTTTTCTAGTTCCTTAACATGTATTACTGAGTTGTTTATTTGAAGGTTTTTTTCTATTTTTTTTTTTTATGTAAGTGCTTACTGCTATAAACTTTACTCTTAATACTGCTTTCACTGTATTCCATAGGTCTTGGTATGTTGTGTTTTATTGTTTATTTCAAGAAAATTTTCAGTTTTCCTAATTTCTTCATTTACCTACTGGTCATTCATGAGCACATTGATTAATTTTCATATAGTTTCCAAGTTTTCTCTTGTTGTTGATGTCTAGTTTTATTCCACTATGCTCAGAGAAGTTACTTGATATAATTTCATGCAAATGGAAGCCAAAAAAGAGCAGGAGTAGATATACTTCTATCAGACAAAGTAGATTTTAAGACAAAAAAAATCAAAAGATATAAAGAATGTCATTTCTGAAAAAAACTCTTGTTGAATGGACACTACTGAATGGATGTCCCATAAGCATCCCAGTCTCAAGATGCTTAAAACTGGCCAGGTGTTGAGGCTCACACCTGTATTTCCAGCACTTTGGGAGACCAAGACAGATGAATCAATTGAGCCCATGAGTTCAAGATCAGCCTGGGCAACATGACAAAACTCCATCTCTACTAAAAATACAAAAGTTAGCAGGGTGTGGTGGCACACACCTGCAGTTCCAGCTACTTGGGAGGCAGAGGTGGGAGGATTGCTTAAGGCTGGGAGGTTAAGGCTGCAGTGAGCTGAGATCGTACCACTACACTCCAGCCTGGGTGACAGAGTGAGACCCTATCTTAATAATAATAGTGTCAAGTCAGCAAGAGGATACAACAATTTTAAATACATGTATACCCAACACTAGAGAATCCAGATATATAAAACAAATATTAGAGTTATTGAGATATATAGACCCCAAGACAATAATAACTGGAGATGTCAACACCCCACTTTCAGCATTAGACAGATCACCTAGACAGAAAATCAACAAAGAAACACCCAGACAGAAAATCAGCAAAGAAACTTCAGACTTAATGTGAACTATAGAACAAATGAACCTAATAAATATTTACAGAGTATTTCATGCAATGACTGAAAAATACACATTCTTCTTCTCAGCACAAGGATCATTCTCAAGGACAGACCATATGTTAGATCACAAAACACGACTTAAAAAATTCAAGAAAATTAAAATTCTACCTATTTATGTTACTATATATTCTTTATGTCTTAGAAAGTTTTATAGTTATTAGTTTTGATAGAGTCATATTTTAATCTTTCTACTCAAGTTATGAGTAGTTTACACACCACAATTACTGTGTTATAATATTATGTATTTGTCTGTGCCTTTACTATTACCAGTGAGTTTTGTACCTTCAGATTTTTTAATTTATTGTTATTTATTTATTTATTTTTTATATTTTTTTATCTCTCTTTTTTTAAATTTATTATCATTATTATACTTTAAGTTCTAGGGTACATGTGCATAACGTGCAGGTTTGTTACATATGTATATTTGTGCCATGTTGGTGTGCTGCACCCATCAACTCGTCAGCACCCATCAACTCGTCATTTACATCAGGTATAACTCCCAATGCAATCCCTCCCCCCTCCCCCCTCCCCATGATAGGCCCCAGTGTGTGATGTTCCCCTTCCCGAGTCCAAGTGATCTCATTGTTCAGTTCCCACCTATGAGTGAGAACATGTGGTGTTTGGTTTTCTGTTCTTGTGATAGTTTGCTAAGAATGATGGTTTCCAGCTGCATCCATGTCCCTACAAAGGACACAAACTCATCCTTTTTTATGGCTGCATAGTATTCCATGGTGTATATGTGCCACATTTTCTTAATCCAGTCTGTCACTGATGGACATTTGGGTTGATTCCAAGTCTTTGCTATTGTGAATAGTGCCGCAATAAACATACGTGTGCATGTGTCTTTATAGCAGCATGATTTATAATCCTTTGGGTATATACCCAGTAATGGAATGGCTGGGTCATATGGTACATCTAGTTCTAGATCCTTGAGGAATCGCCATACTGTTTTCCATAATGGTTGAACTAGTTTACAATCCCACCAACAGTGTAAAAGTGTTCCTATTTCTCCACATCCTCTCCAGCACCTGTTGTTTCCTGACTTTTTAATGATCGCCATTCTAACTGGTGTGAGATGGTATCTCATTGTGGTTTTGATTTGCATTTCTCTGATGGCCAGTGATGATGAGCATTTTTTCATGTGTCTGTTGGCTGTATGAATGTCTTCTTTTGAGAAATGTCTGTTCATATCCTTTGCTCACTTTTTGATGGGGTTGTTTGTTTTTTTCTTGTAAATTTGTTTGAGTTCTTTGTAGGTTCTGGATATTAGCCCTTTGTCAGATGAGTAGATTGCAAAAATTTTCTCCCCTTCTTTAGGTTGCCTGTTCACTCTGATGGTAGTTTCTTTTGCTGTGCAGAAGCTCTTTAGTTTAATGAGATCCCATTTGTCAATTTTGGCTTTTGCTGCCGTTGCTTTTGGTGTTTTAGACATGAAGTCTTTGCCCATGCCTATGTCCTGAATGGTACTACCTAGCAGAGACACAACAAAAAAAGAGAATTTTAGACCAATATCCCTGATGAACATCGATGCAAAAATCCTCAGTAAAATACTGGCAAACCAGATTCAGCAGCACATCAAAAAGCTTATCCACCATGATCAAGTGGGCTTCATCCCTGGGATGCAAGGCTGGTTCAACATTCGCAAATCAATAAGCATAATCCAGCATATAAACAGAACCAAAGACAAGAACCACATGATTATCTCAATAGATGCAGAAAAAGCTTTTGACAAAATTCAACAGCCCTTCATGCTAAAAACGCTCAATAAATTCGGTATTGATGGAACGTACCTCAAAATAATAAGAGCTATTTATGACAAACCCACAGCCAATATCATACTGAATGGGCAAAAACTGGAAAAATTCCCTTTGAAAACTGGCATAAGACAGGGATGCCCTCTCTCACCACTCCTATTCAACATAGTGTTGGAAGTTCTGGCTAGGGCAATCAGGCAAGAGAAAGAAATCAAGGGTATTCAGTTAGGAAAAGAAGAAGTCAAATTGTCCCTCTTTGCAGATGACATCATTGTATATTTAGAAAACCCCATCGTCTCAGCCCAAAATCTCCTTAAGCTGATAAGCAACTTCAGCAAAGTCTCAGGATACAAAATTAATGTACAAAAATCACAAGCATTCTTATACACCAGTAACAGACAAACAGAGAGCCAAATCAGGAATGAACTTCCATTCACAATTGCTTCCAAGAGAATCAAATATCTAGGAATCCAACTTACAAGGGATGTAAAGGACCTCTTCAAGGAGAACTACAAACCAGTGCTCAGTGAAATAAAAGAGGACACAAACAAATGGAAGAACATACCATGCTCATGGATAGGAAGAATCAATATCGTGAAAATGGCCATACTGCCCAAGGTTATTTATAGATTCAATGCCATCCCCATCAAGCTACCAATGAGTTTCTTCACAGAATTGTAAAAAACTGCTTTATAGTTCATATGGAACCAAAAAAGAGCCCGCATCTCCAAGACAATCCTAAGTCAAAAGAACAAAGCTGGAGGCATCACGCTACCTGACTTCAAACTATACTACAAGGCTACAGTAACCAAAACAGCATGGTACTGGTACCAAAACAGAGATATAGACCAATGGAACAGAACAGAGTCCTCAGAAATAATACCACACATCTACAGCCATCTGATCTTTGACAAACCTGAGAGAAACAAGAAATGGGGAAAGGATTCCCTATTTAATAAATGGTGCTGGGAAAATTGGCTAGCCATAAGTAGAAAGCTGAAAGTGGATCCTTTCCTTACTCCTTATACGAAAATTAATTCAAGATGGATTAGAGACTTAAATGTTAGACCTAATACCATAAAAATCCTAGAAGAAAACCTTCAGATTTTTTTATGGCTTCTTAATATCTTTTTCTTTCAGATTTAAGAATTCCCTTTAGCATTTCTTGTAGGACAGATATGGTAGTGACAATATTTCTCAGCTTTTGTTTGCCTGGGAAAGTATGTATCCTTCATGTTGGATGGATATTTGTGCTGGATGTAATATTCTAGGGTAAAAGTATTTTTCTTTGAGTACTTGATGTCGTCCCTTTCTCTCCTGACCTGCAAGGTGTCCACTGAGAAGTCTGTTGCCAGATGTATTGAAACTCCAGTGTATGTTTGTATTGTTTGTTTGTTTGTTTTTTCCTGTTGCTGTTCTTAAGATCATTTCTTTATCCTTGATCTTTAGGAGATTGATTATTGAATGCCTTGAGGATGTCTTCTATGGGTCTAATCTGCTTGGTGTTCTATAATATTATTATACTTGGATACTGATACCTTCCTCTAAGTTTAGGAATTTCTTTGTTATCCCTTTGTATAAACTTTCTACCTCTTTCACATTCTCTACTTCCTCTTTAAGGCCAATAACTGTTAGTTGAGGGTATTTTCTAGATCTGTAAGTATGCTTCATTGTTTCTTGTTCTTTTATCTTTTGTCTCTTCTGACTGTGTATTTTCAAGTAGCCTGTCTTCAGGCTCACTAATTCTTTTTTTCTGGTTGATCAATTCTATTATTAAAAGACTCTGATGCATTCTTCAGTTTGTCAATTGAATTTTTTGCCTCTAAAATTTCTCCCTGATTCTTTTAAGTTATTTCAATCTCTTTGTTATATTTATCTGATAGGATTCTGAATTCCCTCTCTGTGTTATCTTGGATTTCATTGAACTTTAAAACAGCTTATTTTGAAATTTCTATCTGAAAGTTCACATATCTCTGTCACTCTGTAATTGGTAACTCTTGCCTTATTTAGTTCATTTGGTTGAGGTAATGTTTTCCTGGATGGTCTTGATGCTCTTGGATGTTAGTGTATGGGCATCAAAGAGTTAGGTATTCTAATCTTTCCAACCTGGGCTTGTTTGTACCTATCCAAGGAAATTTAGTATTGTGATCTAAGTATTTGGTCACTGCAGCCATATGTGCATTAGGAAGCACTTCAATCTCAGTAACACTGTGACTCTAGCAGACTCATAGAGGCATTGCCCTGGTGGTCTTTGGTAAGATCAGGGAAAATTCCTTGGATTACCAGGCAGGGACTCTTGTTCTCACACTTTGCTTTTTCCCAAGCAAACAGTGTCTCTGTGCTGAGTTGCCTGGAGTTAGAGAAGCAGTGATGCAAGCACTCCTGTGGCCACCGCCACTGGAACTCTGCTGGGTCACACCTGAATCCAGCACAGTACTGGGTCTTGCCCAAAGTCTATGGTGACTATTTCCTGGCTACTGCTGATGTTTTTTCAAGACCGAAGTGTTCTTTAGTCAGCAGATGATGAATTCTGCCAGAATTGAGTCTTTCTCTTTAGGGCTGTGGGTTCCCTTCTAGCCCATGGTGAGTCTAGAAATGTCATCCAGGAGCTAAGCACTCCTTTGTATGCCCTAGCACATGTTTCACTGGGTCATGTGCATGCCAAGTCCACTGGCTCTGAGCCCAGCACAGCACCTGGATTTGCCAAGAAATTGCAGGCCTTGTGGACTACCCTGCTTTTCAAGTTTCTTTAGGACCCCAGAGTACTTTGGCCCTAGGTAACAACGCTTTGCAGAACTCAGGTCCCAATTCTGGTATGGACGATTCTCCTCTAGCAGAGACTGGTTTAAATACTCCTACCAAATGGATGCCAGTGGAATTCTGTCCTGTTTTGCTTTTCACTATGACACAGCATCACTGAGTTCCAAGGCAAAGTCCCACAATCACTTTGCTCTTCCTACCTTATCCACCAAGATTCTCTCTCAATACACATGGCTGCAGGTAGTGGATGGAGGAGGCGTGACATAGGCAATTTAAGACTGCCTTTTCTACCTTCTTCAATGCCTCTTTCTTTGATATAAGATTAAAACCAGGTACTATGATTGCTCAACCTAATTTTTGGTTCTATGAAAGTATTTTTGTGTGGATACTTGCTCAATTTGGTGTTGCTTTGTGTGCATGGGGGGAAATTCCTGGAGAGTTCTATTCAGCTATCTTGCTCTGCAGCTTTTGATAGAGCATTTTTCTCTTTAATTTCTATTAGTAAACATAATTAGAAGCAATTTTCTTTTTTATAGCAAGGGCAAAAGTACATTTTCACTATCTTACATGAGGATTTTTTTTTCTGATTTCCTGCCTTATAATAGACCAGCCACATCTTGATATTTTTGTGATTATACAAAATATCACATTTGACTTTATTATTTTGATGATATTATGCTAACTGGATATACCAGGCAGGTCATAGAAAAAAATTTTAATTGACTTAAACACATGATTGGTAGATGCCGGGAGAGTAACTCCAAACACCGCCTGCCAAATCAGTGAGATTTCTGGGAACACAGTGCTCTTGGCCATGTTAAAAGAGCCCCTGAAAAGTAAGAGATAAGTTGTGGAGCCATTTACAGCCCACAAAACAAGTGTCACATACTTGAAGAAACTCTGAGTGTTAGAGATAATATACATCACATCTAAGTATGCAGCTTCAGATATTTTGCTACGTAATCTAAAAGACAGTTTTAAATTGGACACAAATAAATAAAAGGTCTATACTACTCTAAAGCTGCCATACAAGTTAGCCCTGCAGTTGGACCTCATACTCAGCAAACCAAATAAAATAGAACATATCTGTAGCAGATTGAAATACTGAATGGATCTTCTGACAAATTCCCACAGGGGATTCTGTTATGGCAACAACTACTCTCCATTTCAAAACTAGACTTTAGATTTCTTCTACCTGATTGAATCTGAACACTTTAACATGGGGCATCATGTTACTATGCGACTTGAACTTCCAATTAAAAAGGATGTTATTTAATGTAAAGAATCAAAAAAGTGAATGTATATTACCGCATTTCATGCTATGTCAAGCATGTCTGCAAAGTATAGTTTCATAAACAGATGGCTCCGACTTCTGGAATGTGTTCTTTATTCCTACATCTTTATTTAGGAGCAAAGGAAAAGAAGGGGAGGGAAGGGAAGTGAAGGAAGAAGCCAGTGGCAAAGGAATAATCTTTCCTATGTTGACAACCTAATCGCCGATCTGATGGCATTAGGAGGTGGGACCTTAAAGAGGTGCTATGTTTTGAATATTTTTCCTCCAAAATTCACGTGTTGCCAATGTGATGGTATTAAGAGGTGGGGCTTTTAAGAGGTGATTAGGCCATACTAATTAATGAGGGCTTCTCCATCATTAATGGGATTAAGAGGCTTCATTCAATGTTTGCCTAGCTTGCTCCTCGCCCTTCTATCATCCATCATGTGAGGATGCAACAAGTAGGCCCTCACCAGGCACCAGATGCTGGCATACTGATGATCAACCTTCCTGCCTCCAGAACTGTGAGAAATAAATTTCTGTTCTTTGTAAATTACCCAGTTTTAGGTATTCTGTTAGAGCAGCACAAAATGATCTAAGGCAGGAGGTGATCAGATAATGAGGGCAGAGCCCTCATGAATGACGTTACTGCCCTTAGAAAAGAGGCCTCAGACAGCTGTCTTGACCCTTGCACTAGGTGAGAACAAAGCTAGAAGGTGCCATCTAGGAGGAACAGGCCCTCATTTGACAACGAATCTGTTGTACAAAATAATATTCTGTTGTTTAAAAGCTACACAGTACATACTGTTTTATTATAGCATATCAAACGGGCTAAGATAGATTGGCTAAAAAGAACAGGACTAGAAGAATTGTAATAAGGAAGTTGAAATTATGAAAATGTGAATGGACCTTTCTGAAACAACAGAATGTGAAGATATTCCCATGGAAATAGTCTCACGAAATATCTACTGCAGGGATACTTTTCAAACATTCATTTGATATCACAGCCCTTCCTCTGGATGCCAGCCCGTTTTCTCCTTTCATTCCCTATTCCCTTGCTTGCTCGATAGTCCTATTTACAAATTGGTAAAGATGGTGGCTATGCATTCGTTCAACAAAATAGACTTCTTACAATGGCTGGTTGGAATACCACCACTGCTTATTGCCCAATCTGCCAACAGCACAGGCCAATACTGAGCCTCGGATATAGAACTGTTTCCCTGGCTGACCAGCCAGCCATCAGATGAAAGTGTTAATACTTTCCACAATGAAGAAGAGAACAATTTGTCCTCATAAAAAATATGTATTTTCACATTAAATATTCTTTACCTTCAGCAGCATGTAGCTAGATAGAACATTGGAATGGCCTGCTGAAGGCTCAGTTAAGGTACCACTCGAGAGATAATGCCCTGCAATGCTATGGAACTTTCCTATAGGATGCAGCATATGCATGAAATCAAGGACCAAGATATGGTGTCTCCTTCCTCATAATTCATGAATTTAGGAATGAATGAGTAGAGGTAAAGTGGTCTCTATCTCACTATTATATACAATAACTATATTAAGGGGCACTATGAATTGTGTCCCCCCAAAATTTATATTTTGAAGACCTAACCCCCAATGTGACTGTATTTGGAGATAGGGCTTTTAGGAGGTAATTAATGTTAAGTGAGTGCATAGGGTGGCGCTCTAAGTTGATATGATTGGTGGTTTTGTAGGAAGAGGAAAAGAAAAATATCACTCTCTGTTTATACACGCCCCCCACCACACACACACACTGAGGAAAGGCCATGTGAGCACAAAACAAGAAGTCAGCTTTCTGCAAGCCAGAAAGACAGCCCTCACCAGAACCCAACAATGCTGGTATCCTGATCTTAGACATCCGACTTTCATAACTATGAGAAAATAAATTTCTGTTGTTGAAGCCACCCAGTCTTTGTATTTATTTTTATGACACCCCAAGCAAACTAAGACAAGGAGATTTTGCTTCCATCTCATCATCTTTTACTATATGCACTTAGAGGTTTTAGTGTTCGTGGTAGAACACAGTACTTGTTTGATTAGATTGGAAGCTGGGACTGCTCCATAATCATTTTTGATGCTGCAAGCTGCTGAACAGGGAGAGAAAGAGTTCATTATATTGTTAGCTTGGTTGAGCTTAATTACATAGTGAAAATGAGTTGTTTCTATAGAATATAAGCAAGAAAAACACAGAATTGAAGGGGGTTATTGGGTTTACTGAAGTTTTAGTACTTCACTGTGTAACAATTAGGTCAATGGGAAAAAAAAGAAAAATAAAGCAAGATCACAAAGCACTTAGATTTTGTGAGAATTAAAAATTGCATAATCCCACCAGTAAATAAATCCATCCATTTGGGATGCTGGTAGAGAGTAAAAGGAACATAGAATTGGAGGAGGACAAAGACAGGTATGATACCTACTGAGGCTTGCCTATGGTCAGCTACAGAGACAAGAACTAGAAAAACATAAATATATGTTATCAATTTTCTACTCATTTTTTCTTGATATCTTTAAAAAATAAAAGCACAGAGACATTAGCTAACATTTTAGGTTTGAAGTACAAGTGTGACTGAATTGATACCATGACATGCCAACCTGATAGGAAAGCTGAGGGTGTTTTGTGCATTCCTTCTCTGGCGAACAGGAGGAAGAAACACAAGAGTAGGAGCTGAAGGGCAAAGAGGTAGATTGTCATTTGTCTTTCCATTTTCACTATTTCCATTCAATAGTTAACAGAACCCTATTGCTATTAACATTCGTTGTGCATCCCTCCTCACTCCTTGTTGACCCTGGGAGCCTTGCCTGTGCAGACAGGGTTCCCAAAACCTTTGGTACTAATTGGAAATGACCAATGGAAAGCCTTGACAGTGTAGCCGTCAGAGGCAGGAAAATGGGGTCAAGAGTTTCATTTGGTGTTCCACCACCTCCTAGTTCCACTTTTGAAAGTGTCTAGCATTCCACACACATGCTGTGTATTCTCTGTGCCTATTTATATAATATCTGAAATTTTCTTTCCTCTTTTGCCTTGGAAAATCATCCATCAGAGTAGATTCACATGTAGCCTTTTCAAAGAAACCTTCCCTGACCGTTCAAGTCATTCTTGCCACTCTTCTTTTGTACTTTCATTTTATTTTTGTATATATCAAGGTCATTGTTCTAAAGTAATATATTGTAACCACCAGCCTATGAAGCTCTCTCTTCCCCAAGACTGATGATCATGTTTTATTTATATTTGTATTACAAGCTATAAACACAATATCTGGCATTTAGTAGGTTCTCAAGAATACATGTTAAATTAAAGTGTCAATAAGAGAACAGAAGGAAAAGGGCACAGCATCACATTGGGAGATATTGGAAGGTGATTTACTAAGGTAGGCCTCAGGATATTGGGATGCTGCTGGTAAGTGCAAGGACAGATGTACAATAAAATATGTTGAAAACAAACTTCTTGAGTCATATGTTTTGTTTATAAATAGTTTTAAGTTCTAACACAAAGCCTTTGATGCAGTTGAGGTTTTTTTTAAATATTCATCAATTGAAGGTAAATAGAACAACAACAACAACAAAAAAATGAGACAATGTCTGTAAGCAATGGAATCCCAGAAATGTCCATACAGATCCAACACACATTTTGCCGCTGTGACTAGCTACTTCTAAGCCTGGAGCAAAACTGTTTTCCAAGGCATACTCCCAGTTGTAAATGCCCTAGCTAAATGCTGAAGGCGGTTTAAAATTGAACAATTAAGGGCTCAAGAGAAATTCTCATAAATACTTTAAAGACACTTACTGACTGAGCTGTCCTTAATTCTATTAAGCTCCTGATTTCATCTGTTCTCATTCTAAGCTATGACTGTAACTCTAGTACTTCACCACATACATTTTGGACAGCAGATATAATGAGCTCTCTTGATTTAAAATTATGTTATGAGTCAAATTTGCATATATAAATTTATCCTGAAAAATTAAGAAAAAGACATTGTTTCTAGGGAAGTGTTTTTTTTCTTCTTAAAAATTCTCTATGATGATCTAATTTAAGAAGTACTCATAAAGTAGTAGAATATTGAAAAAAATTCAAAATATAACATATTTCTAAAATAAATGTATATCTTAAAAATTGGCATGTAGAACACATTTAAAAAGGATTTGTTAAGTGCCTGAATCCTGGATTAAGTTTACTGAAATTGAAAATTAAATGTAACTATTACTATTACCCATATTAACTAAAACCAGAAGCTTTTCTCTTACTCTGCCTTCTCCAGGTATCTAGAGCAGCATGTGGTAATGTGCTGTACATATACAGGTAAATATGGTGTAGTAGTCACTACCTATAATTAACTATGAAACTACAAGTCATATGTATATGCCTGAAGTATTTTTAAGTACTTCCTTTCTGGGTGTTATAGTTCTGGTGTCTCTTTCAGCTAATGTGGTAAATTGGATTTGTTCTAAGATTACCATGTTCTGAAGATTTTTTCCTATACTCTGCTTGGAAGTAAGCACACTGTTGCAAGAAATATAGTGAGACATGTTTACTGAAAGCTTATCAATTTTCCACTTATTCCAATAGATAATGAGCCGTTCATTGTCTTCCATTTTGGCAACCTCTACAACCACGTAAGGAAATTATACCTTCAGATACTTCATAATGCATACATTTCTTTAAAAAAAAAAACAATAAAAACAGTGAAACTTCAGCAAATAAGCATATTTTTACACTGGAAGAGTTGATGAGCTACTGTCAAAACCATACTTAGGAGTCCTCCAGTCTCACAGCTATTAGTGATGTACAATGAAGAAAAAAGATGTGTAATATGTGAATAATTGAAATGCCAGTTTATCTGCTTCTTTTTGGGGTTGGATGTTGGTTGTTATTTACTCCTCCAGATTTTCTTTTTCTTTTTTTCTTTTTTTATATTCCCGAGAATTTCCATTGCTTCTTTACACAATTGAAAACTAGAGTAGCTGTTTTTTTTTTTTTTGAAATATAATGAAAATACAAACACTGATTTTATATCAGACCAGTTTCAGATATGTGATTTACATATGGGTCAGTACAAAAAGATGTGCATTTTATTTCTCTTTGTAATTTCTGCACATTTTCACTGAATTCTTGAATATCATGACATCAGGAAAAGTATGTTTTATTTCTGTGTAAAGAAATTTGTTATTACTTCTTTGTCACTTTTTCTCCATCAAAACGAGAATTTCAAAATTGTCATGCCAGCAGGTCTGATGAGATGGAACAAATGAACTGACAAGTGAAATAGAAGTTTAAATACATCTTACATTTGTCTCATTAACCTCTTCCTCTCTATAGTCTAATTTATTCTTACAGAGAGAGTACAAGTTTTAAAATAACCTTGTAGTTCAATTTCAATGTCAAAAGCATTTGTAAATTGCCTTGTAAATAGTTACCTAAAGTTTTACATATACTCCTTGTTAGGGAGTAAGAAGACTACAGGAGAAATAAAGCAAAAAAAAAAAAAAATGTATTTGCTAGCTCTATATGAGATATCCAATTTTTGAATAGGTAAATGTCACTTCTCAAAACTTTCATAAATGAGGAACAGTGTGGACCTTGCCTTAAATTTTATGACCAAATTATTATAACCATCGAGTCTAAAATTATGTACTATTTTAAAATCATCATCAATTAAATCACAATTTATTATATAATTTTTCTTTGACTATTTTGAAATCAAAATCATCACATCTTATGTTGACATTTTAATCATGTGTCAAAACTATGCATACTGATAAAGGAAAATAAGCAAAATAAATTGGTTAGGATATCCTTAGAGTGATGTCAGCAAAATGACATCTAGAGACACTTGACATCTATCCCCCAACAAGAAAGGACCAAGGTAATGAATAAACAGGAAACGTTTATCTGCAGTGGCAAAGGGGGATTGTTAGAATGCATTTAGGAAGTGGAGAGGCACCTCTGGTGACTGGAAGTTCAGGAAGACAGAGTGGAGGTATGCAGCCCCTGCAGCACCATCTTCCCCACATGGATTGAATTTGCCTGGCATCAGGAGTTACTTCCTGTTGGGAGAAAAAAAGTGTGCCCTCCTTGGGGGAGGCAGGAGCCACTGAACCTTTCCAGCACTGGGGCACCATCTTCATTATGCCAAGCCTACATTGGTAGTTGAATGCCACAACCTCAGAACTACAGAGCTTGGGCCCAGGATCAGCTGTGACTTTGAGTTGTGCATAGTAGGGAAACCAACTACTACTCCTCTTACTTCCAGCCAGAGGAACAGTCTGGTAGTCCTGCCCATTGGGAAACTGCCCTTAGTCAACCAAACCACTTCATACTCTTCTCTATGTGGGGGAAGGCCCTCAAGTCTCTGAGCAGCTGACATGGTCCTCAGCTGGTGAAGTGGCAACACACTTTTACCCGGGGTCTAAGAAATAGCCCCATGGTACCCACCCCACTACTGATAAGTCCCTGGCCTGCCCAATGGCCCTGTACCTGCTTTAGGACTTGAGAAACAACTGTGAAGGTCCCTTTGGCTGACCACCCCAGGCCAATCAAGCATCTGTGCACCCACAACCTTGGAGTGAGAAACAGCTCCACAAGCTGCCCCTGGAAGGCAAGTCCATAGCCAGTCAAGCAGCTGTGTCTGCTGGGCCCAAGAAACGGCCATAGAGCTGCCCCTGGCATGTCAGCCTCCAGGCCAGCTGCACTGCACCCACTTCCTGCTCTTGAGAAACTTCCATATGGGCCACTCCAGCAGACACATTCCGGGGCCAGGTGAGCAGTTATGTGTCCATGTCCTGGGTCTGAGAAACATCCCCATGGGCTGTCCCTGGCAGATATGCCTCCAGGCCAGTCAAGCAACCATGTGCATGTGATCTTGGCCAGAGGAACAGACCCAATACCAGCCCCAAGTAGATTGAACCAGGGCAGGTCCATGCCTCTGACCTGAAAAACAGCCTGGTGAGCCTACTCACAGCAAAGTCACACCATGGCCACTATAGCCTTTGTCTTTGAGATACTTGCAAACATCACTAGCATAGATTACAGCTGAAGAAATAACATAGAGATGATACTACTGCATCCACTTATAACCAAAGCCAATGCACCCCAGCAAACTGGTACTCCAAGACGTATTCTTAAAAATATCTTTCCCTAAGAAATTTACTCCATAAAATTGGAAGAGATGACTGTTACACCAGATGTATAGAAATCAGTGTAAGGACACATCAAACCTGAAACAGCAAAGAAATGTGACAACTCCAAAGGAACACAATAATTATCCAGCAACAGACACCAATAATGAGCAAATATACAAAATGCCAGAAAAAATTTAAAATAATAATCTTAATGAAATTCACTTAGATAGAAGAGAATACAGATAGATAATTGAGTGAAATCAGTAATATAATTCATAATTTAAATGAGAAATTCAACAAAAAATAGATATTATTAAAAAAAAAATGAGAAACAGAAAAGAAGTCACCATAATGGATACCCCAGGATTACAAAGAATTATTAGAGACTACTATAAACAACTATAAGGAAACAAATTTGACAACCTAGAGGAAGTGAATAAATTCCTGAAAACATATTACTTACCAATAGTGAACAAAAAGAAATAGAAAACATCAACACAATAATAACAAGTAATGAGATTGAATCAGCAATAAAAAATTTCTCAACAATTAAATGTCCAGAAGCAGATGGCTTCAGCACTGAATTCTATTGAACCTTAAAAGAAAAATTAATGCCATTTTTCCTTAAACTATTCCAAAACATTGAAGGTGAAGCCATTTTTATAACTTATTTTATGAGGCCAGCATTATCCTGACAGCAAATCCAGACAAAGAAAACACAAGGAAACTGTAGGCCAATATCCCTGATTAACATAGATGCAAAAACCCTTGATAAGATACTAGCAAACTGAATCCAACAGAACATCAAAAGTTAGTACACTGTGATCAAGTGGGATTTATGTCAGAAATGCAAGTGTGACTTAACCCACACAAATCAATAAACATAATACATCACAGAATGAAGAACAAAAACCATATGATCTTCTCAATAGATACAGAAGAAAGCATTTGATAAAATTTAATATCCCTTTATGATACAAACTGTCAATAAATTAGGTGTAGAGGGAAAGTACCTTGACACAATAAAGGTTATATATGACAAAGTCACAGCTAATATACTGAACTGGGAAAAGCTTTTAGTTCTAAGAACTGAAAGAAGACAATGATGTGCACTCTAACCACGCTTATTCAGTATGGTACTGGAAGCCCTAGCTAGAGAAATTAAGCAAAACAAGAAAATAAAGGGAATTTAAATGGGAAAGCAAAAAGCTCAAATTGTCCCTATTTGCTGGTGACATGATCTTATGTGTAGAAAAACCTAGTCTCCACCAATCAACCATTAGAACTGATAGAAAAAAATACGGTAAAGCTGCAGGATACAAAATTCACATACAAAAAATCAATAGTGCTCCTCTACCCAAACCACAAACTACCTGAAAAAGAAATTAAGAAGTCAATCGCACTTACAATAGCTACAAAAAAAAAAATAAAATATCTAGAAATAAATTTAACCAAGGAGGTGAAAAATCGCTACAAAATAAACTAAAAAACTCTAATGAAAGTAATTGACGATACAAATAAATGAAAAAAAAAAAACCATGTTTATTTATCAAAAGAATATTGTTAAAACAACCATACTAGCCAAGCTATCTACAGATTCAATGCAATCCTTATCAAAATACCAATGACATTCTTTACAGAAAAATAAAAAAAAAATCTAAAATTTGTGTGTTACCAGAAAAGACCCTGAATAGTCAAAACAATCTTAAACGAAGAAACAAACCTGGGGTCATGACACTATCAGACTTTAACATATATACTACAAAACTCTATTAACAGAACCATCATGGTGCTGGCATAAAAATGATCACTCACATTGATGGAACAGAATAGAGAATGCAGAAATAAATTCACATGTCTACAGCCAACTGATTTTTGACAAAGTCACTAAGAACATATGTTGGGGGAAAGGAGAGTCTCTTCAATAAATGATCTAGGGAAAAACTGGACATCTCGCCCTGTACAAAAATTAATTCAAAATGAATTAAATGTAAGGCCCAAGACTATTAAGCTACTAGAAGGAAATACAGGGAAAACATTTTCAGACATTGGTATGGGAAAAGATTATATGAATGAGACCTCAAAAGCATAGGCAACAAAAGCAAAAATAAACAAATGGAATTATATCAAACCTAAAAGCTTGTGCACAGCAAGTGAAATAATCAAGAGAAAAGAAAGCCAACAGAATGGAAGAAAATACAAGCAAACTATTCATCCAACAGGGGATTAATATTCAGAATATACAAGTAATTTGAACATCTCAACAGAAAAGAAGAAAGAAGGAACGAGGAGGAATGGAAGGGAGGGAGAGAGGGAAGGAAGGAATAAGGAAAGGGAGGGAGGGAGGGAAGGAAGGTAGGAAGGAGAAACTATTCAATTTAAAAATGGACAGGCCAGGGGTGGTGGCTTACACCTGTAATCCCAACACTTTGGGAGGCCGAGTTGGGCAAATCACTTGAGGTCAGGGATTCCAGACCAGCCTGTCCAACATGGTGAAACCCCATTTCTACTAAAAATACAAAAATTAGCCGGGTGTGTGGCATACCCCTGTAATCCCAGCTACTCAGGAGGCTGAGACATGAGAATCGCTTGAACCTGGGAGGAGGAGGTTGCAGTGAGCTCAGATCATGCCACTGCATTACAACCTGGGCAAGAGAATGAGACTCTGTCTCGGAAAAAAAAAAAAAAAAAAGTCAACAAATATCAAAAGAATACATACAAATGTCCAAGAAATGAGTGAAAAAAATGCCCATTACTAATGATCAGGGAAATGCAAGTCAAAACCACAATGAGGTATTATGTTACCCAGTTAGAATGCCTGTTAACAATATAAAACAAAGCAAATGCTGGTGAAGATGTAGAGAAAAGAGAACTCTTTCACACTGTTGGTGGGAATATAAACTAGTCCAGTTTCTATGGAGAGGAGCATGGGGGTTTCTCAAAAAAACTACATATAGAACTACAATATGATCCAGCACTCCCACTACCGGGCATTTATCCAAAGGAAAGGAAATCAGAATATCAAACAGACATTTGTATTCCCATGTTCACTGAAGCACTATTCACAATAGCCAAGATAAGGAATCAATCTACGTGTCCAACAACAGATGAATAAAGAAAGAAACTGTGTCTCATATACAAAATTGAATACTATTCAGCCATAAAAAAGATTAAATCCTGTCATTCACGGCAACATGGATGGAACTGGAGGACATCATGTCAAATAAAATAAGCCAGAAACCAGAAAGCTAAACAATGCATGTTCTCACTCATATGTGGAAGCTAAAAAAAGTTGATCTCATGGAAGTCAAAAGTAGAATGGAGGATATGAGAGGCCAGGAAGGATAGGGGAAAAGGGGAGATGGGGAGAGATTTGTTAAGGGATACAAAATTACAGCTACATAAGAAAAATAAATTCTATTTCTCTATAGCAATATAGAATGACTATAGTTAATAATATATAGTTTCAAATAGCTAGAAGGAGGATATTGAATGTTTCCAACACAAAGAAATAATAGGTATTTGAATGACAGATATGATAACAACCCTGATCTAATCACTATATATTATATGTATCACAACATCACTATGTACCCCATAAATATGTACAATTATTATGGTCGATTATAAAACCTAAAAAAGCCAAGTCACTTCACAACACTTTAAAATTCAGTGAATTGGCCAGACGCAGTGGCTCATGCCTGTAATCCTAGCACTTTGTGAGGCCAAGGTGGGCAGATCACAAGGTCAGGAGATTGAGACCATCCTGACTAACACAGTGAAACCCCATCTCTACTAAAAATACAAATAATTAGCCAGGCATGGTGGGGGTCGCCTGTAGTCCCAGCTACTAGGGAGACTGAGGCAAGAGTATCATTTGAACCTGGGAGGCGGAGGTTGCAGTGAACCAAGATGGCACCACTGCAGTCCAGTCTGGGTGACAGAGTGAGACTCTGTCTCTAAGAAAGAAAAATAACATACAATAAAAAATAAAATTCGGTGAATTATAGTTATTTACAAGTGGAAGCTGTATATCAAACATAGGCACAAGGCAAAAAATATTTCTAAAATTTCTTCACATTCAAATTCTGACACTCCTGAATTACTTCTTAACTTGGAGTTGCAAAATTTTTGTCTACATAGTATCATTCTTTGTGTTTCTCTTAAGTACTGCTCTAGTGTTATTGCCAGAATTTTCTTCCAAGTTACTGATCCCCATTCTGTAAGCTTTGAGGCACATGCACAAAAAAAATGACAGCTGCAACATCATAGCATTCACCTGCTTTACAGTCTTTGTAATATACATCCTAATTTCAGACATACAGAAATATGAAAAAAAGTGACTTTGAATCAGCTACATTAGAATAATAGCACAAGAGTATCTTATCTGTCCTGAACAATAAAATAATCATTGTGGCAAGGTCAGCTGCATTATTCCAAACATCCTGCAATTACATTATATCCTGGAAAATTAAGAGAGTTAAAAGTGATTCAAGGTAGAAGATGAAGTTTGGGAAAATAAAATGAAATATTTAGTTTTTCTTTTAAAAAATATCTGTTGGACTGTTAAAAATACTATAGGCTATTCTACGATTCTGTGCCACTAAATTTGTAATTCCATAGATGTCATTCCAAAATGTTCTACTTCTATTTATCAAAATGTTAAATTGATCACGCTGCAGCTAATTCATTACAATTGCTTAATTACATCATAACTCATAAATAGCAATGTTTAAAATAATAAATTGTATGAACTTCTCTGAGAAATCCTTATAATAGTCTGAAACAATGTTATGAACTTTTTAACTTTCATTTTTTAATCCTAAAACTGAGTACATTATTTCCAATAATCCAAAAAAAAATTAGTTGGATTTTGTTTGTCTTACTCAAGAATATCTATACCATCATAAATATAAGACCTGGCATGATCATATATCTTAATAAGGTGGTTTGTGAATATCTGAAAAAAAAATCTTTCCACCAAATTGCCTGAGATCATCATATTTAATGTTTAATACTTCCAACACCATTATGATCAAATATTCACTTTGTCCATTTTTAAAAATCAAATTTAATTGCATTCGAATACATCCATTGTACTATGACATTATGTCTTCATTTGTATCACTTCAAAAATGTTTATTTACAAATACATTGTGTATCACTACGAATTAAGACAGTCACTGCATCATTTTTTCATTTTGTAGAGAAATGCAAATATAAAATATTCCCTTTATATGTTTAGATAACACAAAATGTGGTCAAGCTTCAGACTTTATTCAGGAAACAGCTTTTAAACTCAGAAAATCACAAAGCAACAGTACATTGGATGAATAAAAGAGAAAGAACAATGTGAACACACAAAAAAGGAGGAGTTGTTAGACTCATTGATATTTGAGAAATACCAAAAAAACCCAAGCTTAAAAATTGGCTTCAAAATGTCGAGTGTCTGCCTGATATATTACAACTAAAGATCTTTGCTAAGAATTTTCCTGGTAAGTTTCAGACTTGAACTTAAATATGGACTGAAGTTAGCTACTCCATCCAAATGCTTAGCCTTCTTAAGGAAAGAAGATTGAAGACTTAGGTAAATGGAAAATAATGAAAGCATTTTAAAATTCCTTTATTTAACTGTATTTCCTTTTTAGAGTAGATTTAATAATGAAATGACAATATTTCTACACAAAACATCTAATATTTAGTAGCCTTTGTTTTCTTTGTGAATTAAAAGTTGTGTTCTAGGAAGAAAAAGACACAATCTGCAATATTAACAATAAAAGTAAATGACAGATGATTAATATCACAGTAACAGAATTTTAAGCTTTTAAATGATGCTGAATTATATTTAGACAATGTACTAAACAGAGAGTTTACATTTAAAATTTCCAAAGGGGCAAAATGTCATTCTGCCAGCTGTTTAAAGTTATTCAGAAAAAGAGATAGCATTTACACTTTCAGCAATTCCTCCAAATTAAAAACATCTTATGAAAAGTCAAACACTGGACTTTATGCTGTGGTTTGAGCTATTTTTCAGTGCCTTTATTAAAAATACCAAAAAATGTTTAATTACTCTTCTCAGTACAATGAAGATTGGAATCCTCATTTTAGAAACTCAATATTTTTGCTCATAGCATCTCATTTAATCCTTACCAAGTGGTCACATATACACAAACCCATACATATATACATACATATATGCAAGAATAATTTATGTTAGAGATAGAATTAAGGTTGCCAATTAGTTGATCTTAAAATAGGAAGATTATTCTGAATTGTCCGGTCAGGTTCAATGTAATAACATTGGACCTTAAAAGTGAGACAAGAAAGCGGAAGAGTGGATCAGAGAGATGGGAGAAAAGAAGAAAGAGCAATTGCAAGTGTGAGAGGTACTTACCTACTGACTCTGCTGAAGGAATTGGACCACGAGCCAAGGATTACAGGTGGCCTTTAGAAGCCAGTAAAAGCCCTCAGACAGCCAGAAAGAAAACAGGATCCCAGTCCTATTAGGAAAACAAAACTGGATTCTGCTAACCACCTGCATGAACAAGGAGAGGAATCCTCCCAGAACGTCCAGAAAGGAACTCGGTCCTATCTACACCTCGAATTAATATTAACAAAAGAATTAACACATTAGTGTTTCATATGCAATTAAATATGTAGGTATATATAGATTATATATGATTATATTTAATGCCTCCTCATAGAAATGTATTTTGGAAATTGAGAATTGAATTAAGTATTAAGGAAGATTTCACATGTTATAGTGGACAGGAATACAAGCAATTTTGTTTAGCTTCTGGTTGCCTTGTCCATGAAATGAAATGAATTGCATTTTGAACTGGTAGAGAAGTGATAGTGGCACATTTTTCTCTGTAAGTGTCAATTTCTTCTAAATACAGGACATATAGCTTGTGTTAAATTCAGGAAATACCAACCTTTATTTTTTCCCTTTTTAAATGGACTCTTCTGTCACATTATTATGTAAATTTACACTGTTTTCAGCTTGGCTGCTCGCTATACTGTACCCGTCATTGAGTGAATATAAAATGGACAATATAAGAGACAAGTTTCTAAGCTGCAAGAAACATTATCTCTTCATTTCTGTTATATCTTCCTGTATCCTCTAGGATCGCTATGCTCATGCTGTGCTGAAATATTTTCATATACCATAACCCTCTTTATTATCATCTTTACATCTACCATAGATCTAAGTTTTATTCAAATGTTGAGGTTGTAGTACTATAGTTTGGAATGAATTGCTTTATTCTTCTATAATGTCTTAATTTCGCGGGTTAAAATATATCAAATCTTTCTCTCTGGGCAAAGTAATAGATATTTCATTTCATTACTTCTCCAATAATCTACCTTTACAACAAAGCACTAAAGCTCAGTTTTGACAAGATATCAACACAACATTATCATTTCCATTTTCATACATTTTCTGTTCAACATCATTTGTGAATTCTTATCTCCTCATTCATTGACATAAACTTGGGACTTGCAATATAATTCTGTGTCTGAAATGTCAAACAACCAAAAAAAGAGAATCCCCAAAAGAAATGTGGTCATAGCCACTTCTTTGGGTGCTTTTCTCTAGGCTCCAGCTCATCCCTGTAAACCTAAGCTAGACGTAACTATCCTCTTTCTTACTGCTGTCATAGGACAACCCACGGGTACTGCCAATCAAAACAATATTCTTTGAAAGTTTGCGTGGGGTATGAGTTAGGTCCCCATCTGGGAGTAACCGTAATCCACAGTCTAACTGCTCCATCTAATTTACCTTTCACCCTAGTCCTCACTTCTGTATTCCACTACTTCAAAGAATTCATTTCACATGCTAAGACAGCTACACAAATAAGAGCTGAGGACTTTGGAGGTAGATAAAATGCCACAGTTAGCATTAAGAACAAATAATCCTCCTTTGGAGGGCACCTTCATTTTCTATGTTGCTTAGTTAATAGTAAATTTAATTGCAACATGGAAACTTTAAATTTTGTAGATGTTTTTAAAATTTTTAGATGTTTCTATCTTGAAACATACAAAATTCTATATACTATAACCAATAATTTGAAGCCTCATATAAGGAACATTTTTTCCAGATCACAAACTCTTCTTTAATCAGAAAGTAGCAAAAGCTAAGTAAACAATATGATGTGTGAAGCAACTAAACAAAAAAACACCAACACGTATCACAAGACCAATTTTCAGACTATATAACTATCACATATCCATCCAGATCTCAGGCTGCTTTAGATAAATGGGGATTTTACTTCAGTCAGACCATATTTGGAAAACGCCCTTTAACAGGTGCCATATTTTAAGTTACTGTAATTCTTTATTACTCCATATCCTAAAAGAGTTTTGTGAATCATGCATTGACTATAAGGCCATATATATTAAATTATTCACTTACTGAATAAATATGTACTGATTACATAGTAGGACTATGTAGATATTAAGGCCATGTGACAAGTAAACCATAGATACTGCCATCAAGGAGCTTTGGGCATTGTTGTCAAACTGGAAATTGCTAGCCCTGCGATGGTGAGATTTATAAAAGGCAAAATAGCTGAATTCAACATTTGAAATGTTTTACAGCAAAGTAAGGTCGTGGTTGGGTGTACTGATAAGTCAAAAATAGCTATTGAAGATGAAATCAAATTGCTACATAAAATAAACCTGGAAAAATCACCAATATTTTAAAAATATTAAGTTAAACCCATATTTAAGAATATTTAAATGCATAAGATTTAGTGTTTCATTTTTTTGATTTTCTGAAAACTAAAATAAAAACCACTCTAAGAAAAGCGTATCTGCAGTAAAATGGGTATAATTCTAGATATTGGTTGAGCATCTTATTTATAGACCAAATAGAAGAAATGAAATTTGTTAAATCAAAGCAAAAATATGTGAACAAATAGGATTTTATGATTTTTTTTTTTTTTTTTTTTTGAGACGGAGTCTCGCGCTGTGTCACCCAGGCTGGAGTGCAGTGGTGCGATCTCGGCTCACTGCAAGCTCCGCCTCCCAGGTTCACGCCATTCTCCTGCCTCAGCCTCCGAGTAGCTGGGACTACAGGCGCCCGCCACCACGCCCGGCTAGTTTTTTGTATTTTTAGTAGAGACGGGGTTTCACCATGTTAGCCAGGATGGTCTCGATCTCCTGACCTCGTGATCCACCCGCCTCGGCCTCCCAAAGTGCTGGGATTACAGGCTTGAGCCACCGCGCCCGGCCTTATGATTATATTTTTAAATTTAATAACCTCATTACCTTATAGTTGAAAGTCAATAAAATGTGTGTGTGTGTATATATATATATACACACACATATATATATGGTACAATTTGATGTTATGATGTAGATATATAACCATGAAATCATTTATGTAATCAAGATAAGATCTCAGTTTTCTTGTGTCTATCTAATCCTTTTATCTAACTCCTTTCCTCTCCGATGTAGATATATAACCATGAAATCATTTATGTAATCAAGATAAGATCTCAGTTTTCTTGTGTCTATCTAATCCTTTTATCTAACTCCTTTCCTCTCCATCCCATCCCCAAGCAACACTGATATTATTTCTGCCAATATATATTTGTCTGCATTTTCTAAAATGTAGTGAAATTGGAATCATTCAGTATGTACTCAGTTTTGATAGCTTCTTTCACTCAGCATAATTATTTTGAGACTCATCCATGTCCTCACACACATCATCTGTTCATTTCTTTCTATTGCAGAGAAGTGTTTTATTGCATAGAAACACCATTTGTATGGGAATAACATGGGAATAACTCATTTTGATGAAAATTTGGGTTGTTTCCAATTTTTGGCTATTACAAATAGAGCTATGAACATTCACTGGTGTGTTGATGTACATTTTCATTTCCCTGGGATAATTACTTAGATGTGGAATGGCTGGATATCTGATAGTGTAGGTTTGCAGTAAGGAACTGCAAAAACCATTTTCCAAAGCAATTGTACTGTTTTCCAGTTGCACCAGCTTTAAGAGAATTGTGGTTCTTCTACATCCTTATCAACACTTGGCATGGCCAGTCTGTAATTTTAGCTATTCTAATGACTGTGTAGTAATTTCTAATTGTGCTTCTAATTTGCATTTCCCTAATGATTAACAAGGTTGAGCATTATCTCATGGGCTTTTCATCTGTATATCTTTGGTGAAGGGTCTATTCAAACATTTTAATCATTTATATTGGGTTGTTTGTTTTCTTATTGTTGAACATAGAGAGTATTAGATATACTCTAGAAATGAGTTCTTCATCAGATACCTAATTTGCAAATGTTTTCTTTCAATCCATAGCTTCTTTTCATTCTCTTTAATAGTGACTTTTGAAACAGTGATTTTTTTATGAACACTAATTTATCTATTTTTTTCTGGAATATACTTTTGATAGCATATCTAAGAAATATGTGCACAATTCAAAGTAAAGTTTTTCTATTTTTTTTCTGAAAGTGTTATGGTTTTAGGTTTTACATTTAGATCTGTGATCCATTTTCAATTGAGTTTTGTATATGATATTATAAAATAGTGATCAAAGTTCAATTTTTTTCTTTTTACATATGGACATCCAATATTTGCAAATTTGAAATGATTATCCTTTCTCTACTGAATTTCTTTTGCACTTGTGTCCAAAAAGGCTTTCCATATACATGTGGGTCTATTTCTGGACACTCTTTTATACCATTGTTCTATTTATCTGTCTAAAGCCAGTACTACACTTATTTTAGCTTTATAATGAGTCTTAAAATCAGGGTGTATTAGTTCCCCTATTTTGTTCTTCCTCTTTCAAAGTTGTTTGGATTTTTCTAGTTCATTTGAATTCCCATATAAACTTTAGCTTGAGATGATGTCAAGTTTGACATAAACAACAACAACAAAAAGAACAACCTGCTGCAGTCTTCACTGGTATCACACATAATTAAATTAGGGGAAATTAACATCTTAACAATAAAGAGTCTTTTTAAGCCATAAAAACAGTATATAACTTCATTTTTTTAGGCCTTCCTTAATTTCTCAATAATGTTCTGAAAGTTTCATTGTTCAAATCTTGCATATATTTTCTCAGATTTAGGTTTAAGTATTTTATATTAGCGAAAATGATATTTAAGCATTTTTTATTATTCCTAAGATATAAAAATAGAATTAATTTTTATATTGATTTTGTACCCTGAAGTCTTGCTAAACTCATTTATTTATTCTGTTAGCTTTTTTGTGGAGTCTTTTAAATTTTCTCTTTAGATGATCATGTTATCCTTGAATAAAGAAACTTTAATTTCTTTTCTATACTGGATGTATTTTATTTCTTTATTTCTTGCCATAATGCACAGGGTGGAAAAAAAAAAAAGAACTCATTTCTAGAATGTATAAAGAACCTTCAATACTCAACAATATGAAAACAAACAGTTCCTTCCTATTAAGTATGACATAACTGCAGGTTTTTCATAGAATCCTTTTTTAAGGTTTAGGAAGTTCCCTTATATTCCTAGTTTTTAAAGTTTGTATAATGCATAGAATTAGATTTTGTCAGCTGCTTTCTCTGCTTCTATTGAGATGCTCATCTGATATAAAATTTTAGTTTATTGGTATGGTGATTTCTGAATATTAAATAAATCTTTCATTCCTGGGATAAATCCCACTTTGTTATGGTGAATTATCCCTTTAATATATTGCATTTGCTTTGCTAATATGTTGTTTATAATTCTTGGATTCTCTGTTCATGCAATGCATTGTTATAATTTGTTTGTCAGGTTTTAGTATTAGGATAATGCTGGCCTCATAGAATAAACTGGAAAGTATTATATACATTCAGTTTTCTGGAAGAGTTTTTAGATAGCTGATACAATTTATTTATTCTGTATTTTGTAGAATTTTCCAATTAAACCACTGGGGCCTAGAGTTTTCTTTGTGGAAATCTTATAACTGCATATTCAGTTTCTTTCATAGGTAGGGGGTTATTTAGACTACCTGTTTTTCTAAGAGTAAGTTTGTAAACTGTGTCTTTCAGGAAATCTAGTCATTTTATCTAAGTTGTCAAATCTACTAGCATAACATTTTTAAATAATATTCAGTTAGTAACCATTTAATATCTGTAGAATCTGTAGTAGCATCATTTATCTCAATCCACACATTAGCAATTTGTGGCTTCTCTCTATTTTTGTTAGTCAGCCTGGCTGAAGATTTGTTGACTTTTTGATTTTTCTCAAAGAACAAGTTTGTTTTCATTGATATTCCGTATTGTTTTCTGTCGTATTTCTTTCATTTTTCTTCTTTCTTCTGCTTACTTTGATTTTAATTTGCTGTTCTTTCTTCAGTTTTGAAGGTAGAATCAGGTCATTGATGTGGGACTTCTATTATCTCCTAATATAGAAATTGAAGGCGACAAATCCACCCCTCCTACCAGGTACTGCTTTATTAGCACCATTCAAATTTGGATGCCTGATATTAATTCTATTCAAAATATGTTAACTTACTCTTTGATTTATGTTTTGAAATATGGGTTATAGCCTTTATATAGATACACTTTCTATCTGGAATCATTTTTCATCTCCTGAAGGACTTCCTTGGCGTTTCTTGTTTTAGTCTTCTGGCCAGGAATTCTTTCAGCTTTTGTATGTCAACAAGTCCATATTTTGCCTTCATTTTGAAGAGATGTTTTTTGGTATACAATTCTACATTGATATAATTTTCTTTTCATATTTGAAGGATGTTTTTCTACTATTTTCCTATTTACATCATGTCCACAAGAAAATAAATCTTAAGTCATCCTCTGTAGATAGTATGTTCTCTCTGCCTCTTTACTTTTAAGGTTTTCTCGCTATCACTGTTTTTGATAAATTAGATTATAGATATATCTTAGTGTAGTTTTCCTCAGGGTGTGTGTGTGTGTGTGTGTGTGTGTGTGTATTTCTGTGTGTGTTCTTGAGGTTCACTGGGCTTCTTGAATATGTGGATTTTCTAATTTTTGAAATCAAAGTAATATTTTAGGCCATTATTTCTTTAACCTCATTCCTTCAGAGTTTAAAATTACACATAATTAGGCTGTATGAAATTGTTCTACAGCTCATTGACCCTCTTTTCATTGTTTCAGCTATTTTTTCCCTTCATGTGTTTCATTTGGATAGATTCTATTATTACACCAGACTTATTACTCTTTCTGTAGTCAATGTTTAATCTGAAATGACCTTAATCTACTTAGTGTTGCCATAACACAATAACACAGACTGGGAAATTATAAAGAAAATACATTTATTTCTCATGGTTCTGGAGGATGGGAAGTCCAACATCAAGATGCCAGCATCTGATGATGGCTTTGTTGATGCATCATCCCATGACAGATGATGAAAGAACAAGAGAGTGTGCATAAAACGGAGGTAGGGGGCCAAACTCAATCTCATTGTCAGAAGCCCACTCTTGCAATAATGACATTAATCTATTCATTAAAAAGTGATCTAGCCACCTCTTAAAAGTCTCACCTAGCCACATTGTTGCATTGGGAATTAAGTTTCTAACACATGAATTTAAGGGATACATTCAAACCATAGCAGTCATTAATCTCATCTGGTTTATTGTTTCTCTCATTCATTTTAATTATTATCTGTAGAAGTTTGATTTAGATCTTTTATAATATCTTTTATTCTCTACCTGAATTTTTTAACACGTGGAATATAGTATAATGACTTTCTTCATTTCCTTGTCTACTAATTCTAACCACTGTGTCTGTTCTGAGTTGTTTGATTGATTTTCTCCTCATCATAGAAGGTCATGTTTTCTTGCTTTGCATGCCTGGTAACATTTCATTGGATTGTAGTTATTGTACAATTGTACAATTTTGAGTACTGAATATTTTTGAATTCCTATGAATACTATTGAGTATTGTTTTAGGATACAGTTAAATTATTTGGAAACTGTTCAATACTCTAGGGTTTCACTTTGAAAATTTGTTAGATTACACCCGAGATATGTCCCACCTAATATGCAGAGCTAATTATGTCCACTACTGAGTATTCTGTGTGCACACTCCTGACTATCCTATATGATGCCCTGTGAATTATGAGGTTTTCTAGTTTGCTTGATAGAAACAGGGGCTATTCTCAATGCCCCGTGTGAGCATTGGATATTCCATGTAATCCTTTTGGATTGTTTTTCTCCAAGATTGGATAATTTCCTCACACACATGAGCTAATCAGTATTCTGCTGAATATACAAGGGAAATCTTCTGTAATTATCTGGCCTTCCTCCTCTCTGCAGCGGTCTCTCCCCTCAGTAGTTTGTCCTGTGATCTCTGGGTACTTTGTCCTTTCCAGATTCTCAGCTGCATCAATAGAATTCAGACAGCCTTCTGCTTGCGTTTTTCCTCCCTGTACATGATCTGGACATTCTCTTGAAGCAATACAATGGGAAATCATAGCCTCATCTGACATTTTTCCCATTTCTCTGGGATCACCATCTTGTATTGCCTGTCAAACCATTGTTAGATATATTTTCCTTGATTTTTGTTTGTTTCAGGCAGGAAACTATTACTGTATCCTGGATAGAAGTATAAGTCTGCATTAATTTTATAAACCCCACTGTGGATCATTTAATTCCGTCTCATCATAGAATATACCTTTGTGATGAACTATGTTTTCAATTTTCAATTCAAGGGAGATAATTTTCATAGCTTTCACTTTTGTGTACAAGTCATTATCATTGAAGATGGATTTCTTAAGGATTCATGACTTGCTTTTTTGTTTTTCTCCCTAGGAACTAGCAAAATGCCTAGAATATGGTAGATTGATTGATGGCCTAGATGAATAGAAGGCCGATTGAAAGCATGTTAAGATGAAAATAAAAAGTAGAGTGTGGTGTTGAATGTATATCTGTTATGAACTGAATGTTTGTCTTGTGTCCAAATTTACATGTCGAAACCCCATTCATTATAGCCAATACCTTTGTGTAAACTTCTTTTGAGTTACAAAGCACTCAGAGTTCACAAAGCCCTATCAAATCAACCTTCACATTAACTCTCAAATATACATGGCAAGTAACAGCCTCATTTTCCAAATAAGAGAACAGAAACTGACAGACAATAAATGACTTTCTCTGGCAACCCCATTAAAAAGTGGTGAGGTTAGTTTATAACTGAGATCGTGCTCAGGTCTTAGGAGTAGACCATCGACTTCTTAATTAGTATTTATCTTCTGGTTAAAGTGGCCAATTGATGGTTTGTATAGTTACAAATCTAGGCTTAAGGTTTAATGCGTAATGTGAAAGGAGCCTATCATTCTTCATCTGACATTAAGAACATCATCCGAAGTAAACTCAATAATATTTAGCATATTAATTTAAAACCAGAAAGGCAGAATTCTTTTGTCAGAATATTGGAACTGTGGTCTCACACAGATAGATATGTGCCAGAAATAAGACTTCAGTCCTTTATAACTGATTTGGTGAAGTTTTAAAAAACTTAAAAGTAGCTGAAAATAATAAAAATTATAGTATTTTGGAACAACTCTATTTCAGAAAATTTTCTGAAAGAAATCCCATTACTAATGGACAAATATAACAAATGGTTAGTGATACAAATAGGAGAAGATGGAAGGAATAATGAGATATCCTAGAGGAATCTTCTTTTAGTTATTAGTTTAAGCTGGTTGTAGACTTCAAACTCAGTTCTTGGCAGAGAGAAAAAAGATAAATCCTCTTTAATTCCCATAATGCTATTGTGACACTGGGTACTGTTTCTCTAAAAAAATATATAATGCAATATATCAAAGCTACATAGTATGTGGTTTGAAGTAAATGGAAGAATTGTCTAATGTAGAAAAAATAATTGGTTTAAAAGTTATGATCACTTCTCCCCCTTCCCCCAAATCATTATATCTTCAAACAGTGATGGGTACCGAGTTACATAATATTTTTCATTTTATTTAAGGTAAGATTATTATTCTTAAGTGCTAGTTACAAATAAGGGCCATGTTTTAGAGCACATAAAGCATACACAGTGTGGTACTTTATCAATATCAACTCAAATGAAAGTTTCTCCTTTTTTCGTTGACTAGTACCTGGTTGGGACACTGTCTAGCACATGATTAACACTAAGGAAATGGTTGCAATTATTGTTATTATTTACTTTTCCTAAATGAGATTTTGGTCAATTTAGCACTTCACACAACTGCTAATCTGCAGTTTCTCAATTTTGTGAAACCTTCAATTTCATGTTCCCTGAAAAACACTCCTTTCAGAACTAGACAAGACACATGGCCACTAGAAAAATGTCATTCTTCTTGTAGCCAAGTGGAAAAATTTGTGACATTGTCTACCCATAAAGCTTAGGGACAAATGATGAAAGACTGGCCAATGTATTATAGAAAGGATTACTAGTCACATCTTCAATCTCTAACATTATTTCTCTAAAAAGCATAGAGTTTTCATGATTCAAATTTATTTACTATTTACCACAGTCCTTCATATCACGGTGTTATAACATTTTTGAGATTATTTTCTGAAAAACACCCCATCACGTTGTTTAAAACAATTTCTCTGAAAATTAGGTCTCTCTAGATCACATAGCATGAATGTAGGAAATGAGGTATTCAGGTTCTCAGTACCTGTGTCTGATGGACTGTTGGTTCACCATATTGGCATGGTGGAGTATAAAAACAGTGTTCTATGTTCAAATTAAATGGAGATTGGTGTGTTAAACAAAGCAAAACAAGTTTCTATACTCCAGAATGTTTTAAAGCCTTGGCTATTCAAATACATTTGTAAATCTCCTAGAGGGAGCTACAGAACAGGCAGCATCTGCCAAACGTATTTGCCTGTGAGATCTATTTTTTAGGCACATTAGCAGAATCTCCCTAAGAAAAAACTATTAAGGATTTGCTGTTGCAGGAGTCAATTTTAGTGAACTTTTGTGACTAAATTATAGCTCAGATATAGAAATATTTTAACCAATCAATCAATACTAATAGGGATACAACTGAGAGGAAAATGCATTTCATTAATTCTTATTAGATCCCATCATTAGGTCTAAAAGGATCTAATAAATAGCTTTATTCAATTTTAATTTTTCATAGAAAGGCCATAAAATTGAAGGTAAATATTTTACATTCTATATTTGATTTATAAAATATAAATCATATTTTATTATAATAAATAAATGAGTTTTGATATATTCAAAGTATATTTCAGTTTGGAAAGAGTCTGAATTATGGGTGAGATCCACAAGAAAGTAATGAAAATGATAAATGATGAGGGTATAGTCACCATTCACTATATTTCTTACTCTCTTGTAAAAGTTGTCAAAATGAACAATAGGAATTCAATAAGTGTACTATTCTCCAGAAAAAAAAAAAAAAACAATGAAAAATTGAATGAAATATCATAAAATAAAAGGGGTCTTGTGACCGAAAAGTGAACATGTATAAATGCGAGCTGGAGTCTTTTGTATTCAGGGTAAAATAATTCGTCATGATGAATTTTCCATGGGAAAGATTAGTATTAAGGAACTGGTTTTAGTTAGATATTTCAAAATTTAAGAAGATATGGAGATGTTGGTACTAAGTAATTCATAGGTTAAAAGTTTGAAAATAAGACCTAACAACAAAATATTAAGAAAACATAGTTGATTAACTTTGGGAACAGAAGAACCAAGGTAGAGTATCCGCAGGATGAGTTTCACAATCATGTTAAGGAATTAGAAATATAACCATTACCAACATTGGTAAAACAATAAGAATACAGCTTGGGACAATTTTTTTTTGATAGAAAAGAGTACCATGAACTGTTACTTAACAGAAAGCTTAAGACATGGAAAGCAATTATTTATTACATTGAAATTATATACTGTTATGTTTTTTAAATATGAAGAAATTATATACATGAAATTATATTATATATTATATATCACATTAAAATGATATACCATTATGTTTTTTAACTATGAAAGAAATTATATATATGAAATTATATATATTCTATATTATATATAATTATATACTCTATATTATGTATATATTATACATAATTATATATTCTATATTATGTATATATAATATATAATAGTGAAATTATATATTTCTGATTTTTACATATTATGAAATTATATATTACATATTATATATAATCACATATTATATATTATATATTTTATATATAAAACAGAAATTATATGCTGATCTGTTTTATAAATAAGAAATATGAAATTATATATAATGTATTAATATATAATATATAACATATAATATATAAATATATAATATATATTAATATATAACATATAACATTGAAATTATATACTGTTGTTTTTAAATATGAAGAAGTTATATATATGAAATTATATATATTATATATAATTTATTATATATATATGGAAATTAGGATTTCCTTACACAAAGTGCTATTTTAAAGTTATTTAGGACCCTGCACAAATGAGAATGCTTGATAATCTAACGTATGGACAACTCAACCAGCCAAAGTTTTAATGATTTATTTGATAGTGGAAAATTAGATGAACCAGAGAAGCAAAGTTGTAATAAATAAAAACAGTAGCAGTTATGAACTTTAATGTATATTTTGCAGTGTGGGGTGATGCGTGGGTTAAGCATCAGATAAATTTGATTTCTAATTCTACTTTAGGCACTTATTGGTGGTCAGTTAAAAAGGTGAGGATTGTTGAGGATTTATATTTTTATCTATTATGTTTATTAATATAAGTTTTAAAGCCCATGCTTATTTATATCCCTCAATTTATTTCAAAACTACTTAATATAGCACAGATGTTTCCAAATGCTTATTGAATGAATAACAATGAATTAGGAATAGCTACAATAATTAAATTCCCTTACCATGGATCCAAGAACTCACTTAATTCTGGATTCTTCTTTGGTGAATACTACAGTGGTGTGAGGATGCAGCATTTAAAGCTCATTAAGAGTACCCCAACTTGGCCGGGCGCGGTGGCTCATGCCTGTAATCCCAGCACTTTGGGAGGCCAATGCAGGCGAACCACAAGGTCAGGAAATCGAGACCACCCTGGCTAACATGGTGAAACCCTGTCTCTACTAAAAATACAAAAAAAATTAGCCGGGCGTGATAGTAGGTGCCTGTAGTCCCAGCTACTCAGGAGGCTGAGGCAGGAGAATGGCGTGAACCCAGGAGGCGGAGCTTGCAGTGAGCGGAGGCGGCGCCCCCGCACTCCAGCCTGGGCGACAGAGGGAAACCCAGTCTCAAACAAGCAAAGAAACAAACAAAAACAAAAAAAAAAGTACCCCAACTTTACCTTCTTTGGGCAAAACACTAGTAAGGTGTATCATCATGATGTTAATTTGAACTTTACATTTAATGTTTCTCAATAATTTTATTGCCATGATAACTGCTCTAGTGTTTTCACACTACATGTAAGTCTAAAACCTTTGTGAGTACTTAAAAATATTCACAGAAATAATTCAGTTTCATCTTTTTAGCATGATTTCATGCAGTTAGTTAATAAAATGCTGAAAACTATACTAAATGACATTTTGAAACAGAAATTAAAGGAATTTCTGTATGGACACATATTGCATATTTGGAAACCTAATTGAGATATTTAAAGTTGATCACTAAATGCAATAGAAAGACTAGAAAGTCATCTCTGGTTAGTAAGGAGATTGGTTTTCCGAAGGAGTTTGATATTATAATTTGCTCTTATGCTAGAAATAATAAATTACAAGTTTCAAACGACACCATTTAAGAAATAAACTTTAGAATTTTGGAGAACTATTTTAAAGATGAGACAGAAAACAAAGTTTGCTTCTGATTTGTCAAAAGTTGCAAAATGCAAAGAAAGGAATCAGGCTAAATCATGTCTCTAACCTGCAATCTAAGGCTTGATGAGAAGCAGCTGAGTGATGAGATGACACCAAATGAAATGGACACATGAAAATACTGAAGCTCACACCGCAAAATGGTGGCATATGTAAATTCTACTGGAATCCTTGAAAGCTTATGATTAAGTGCTCAACCAGCACAGTAGCAAATGTTTTCCCCTCCTATAGTCCATGTTGAAATCCTCATTCTAATTAGTATTATGGACAAATGTCACATATGGGTTTAAGTGGAAATTTCTGAAAGCTATAAAATATAGCTTCTGTATTTGTTTGAAAATAGTTGAAGAAAACCATGAGGAAATAAATTGCTGTATATGGAGATTATTAAGACAAAGTCAGTGGTCCTTTGGGGGACCTTATTAATTTTATTTTATCCAGGCTCATCTATAATACCTGGCGTTTTTGTGAAACTGCAGTCCTAACAATATATTAACAGAACCAATCAGTACATATGGGTGAAATATCGAATTTGAGAAGCCAGGCAGTTTCAAAATAAATTGTTATAACCAAATTCTCCCTAAGGGAGCCAACCAATATAAACATAATCAGGTTTTCCTTTAGCTACCTTTGTTATCCTTATGTATCTCCATTTACTTTTTAATTCCTTCAATTACAAAAAGTGCTTTAATAATTGTTCAATTTTTAGCTATTACTTTTTATTTGAGGGCAGAAATGCTAGCTCACGGAAGCTCAGAGAAGGTATTTTTTTTTTAAAACTCAGGACTATCAGAATAAATGAGATATATTTAATCCATATGTAAGTATTATTCTATAACCAACAAAACATTCTATCTTAGGAATTGTGTGACTTTGAAGGGAGTATAATACAAAGCTTGCAACTATAAAGTGCTTGCAATTCTGTTGAGTATATGAGATCAAATGAGTCCTTCATCTAATAGTTCTAGCCAACAATTTTATCTACTCACTCTGCTTATCCATTCTATAGGTAAGGTCTCTTGGCATGACCTCCAAAATCCATTTCAAATCTTTTAATATATTTGCCAATAGTTCACTCTGAGTTTCCATCACTTTCTCCAGGACAAATGTAATAGCTTTCTAAAGGATGTCTATATCAACTGTCCCTCTTCTCCTTGTGTCCCTCTCTGTAGAATGTATTCTCTAAAAACAGCAAGAGTAAAAACTTTTAAGACAAACTCCTTGACTACAGAAAATCCATCACTGACTTTCCATCAAACTTGGAATAAATCAAAATTTGTGACAAATCTTTACAACTTTAAATAAATTGTCCTCTCTCTACTATTCAAATTCACTTTATACCACTTTTACTTTCTTCCACACAGTGGAAGAAAGTAACACATAGGCCTTCTTTCTGGTTCTGAATACCATGTGCTGTGAGTACTTGAGTATATTTCCATCAGCTCTAAGCACTGTCTAGAATGTTCTTCACTTGATGTGTGTTTGGATGTCTCCTTATAATGTATGTCTCAGCTTAAACATTTTCTCAGGTAAGCTACATTATTACTATATTGCTGTGCAACAAATTATTCCATAACTCAGTGACTTAAAACAACAAACATTTATTGTATCACAAGTTCTGTGGGTCAGGAATAACTTACAATGACTTAGTCAAATACCCTTGGCTCAAGGTCTCCTACAAGATTATAATCAAAGTATCAGCCAATGCCACAGTGATCTCAAAGCTCCACTGGGGGAGGATTCACTTCCCAGCTCACGTATATGTCTGTTGACAGCCTTTAGACACTGATGGATATTGTTTTTTGATACTTGGGCCTCTTCATGGGGCTGCTTACAATATGGCAATTGGTTATCTTCAGAGTGAGCCAGCAAGAGAAGGAGAAAGGCTGCCTGACATAGAAATCATGGTCTTTTTATAAATACATTTCAGAAGTGACAACTCAGGGCTTCTTTTGTATTTTATTCATTAGAAACTGGTCAGTAAGTTTAAGGAACACACAATAAGAAGAAATTACACAAGGATGGGAACACTAGAAGGTGGGGATCAACCATCTTAAAGGCTGCCAAGATCAGTCTGTCCCAAGGTCTCCAATGATTCATGTCTGCTGCCCGTGCAAAACATACACCATCTCAAAGTTTTTCAGAAGTCTAATTCTACCATAATGGGAGTTGAAAATCTAGAGTTTCATCATTTAAATCAGGTCTAGATGTAGGTGAGGCCCCTCGAGCATAGTTTGTTAAGTATAACTAAGTAAGTATGCTTCTCCTTGATCCATAGAACTATGAACCTATGGAGGGAATATCTGCTTCCCCCACCCAAACACATTTAAAATGCAGTGATGAGGCAGGCATAGGACAATCACTACAGATCATCTTTAAAACTGAGACATAGAGAAGTCATTGATATAGTACTTCAAAAATCCAGCTAGGTGTAAATGTTGGAAGTTTCTGGATTAATTAATTTCAAGGCCTGAGAAATAATTCTTCAGGTTCTTAGCTCTATCCTGTGAGTATTCCTCCTTTTTCATGAAAAGTAGAATATGTTTTCAGATAAGTAGTTTTCTCAGTCCACTTTTGGCCAGTAGACTTGTGAAAGTCTAACTACCTCTTTGCCTTTTGTACTGTCTGTCTCTGTCACTCCATGCTAGTAGTTTTTCTGCTGCCGTAATAATTCTTTGAAAAACTTTGTGAGCCACTTGTGTATTTCATTGGAGTTTACTCAAAAATCACTTCTACAGATCTCTTCTAGGTGAGCCCTCTTGTACCTTGGGCTCCTCCTAAGATGACTGAAGGACAATGCCCTTAAACTTAGTTCAACCATTGTGGAAGACAGTGTGGCAATTCTTCAAGGATCTAGAACCAGAAATTCCATTTGATCCAGCAATCCCATTATTGGGTATATACCCAAAGGATTATAAATCACTCTACTTAAAGACACATGCAGATGTGAGTTTATTGCTATTGCAGTCGCAAAGACTTGGAACCAATTCAAAAGCCCATCAGTGATTGACTGGATAAAGAAAATGTAACTCCTATACACAATGGACTACTACCCAGCCATAAAAAAGAGTGAGTTCATGTCCTTTGCAGGGACATGGATGAAGCTGGCAACCATCAAACTAACAAAGCAAATGAACACAGCAACAGAAAACCAAACACTGTGTGGTCTCACTCATAACTGAACAATGAGAACACATGGACACAGAGACACAGGGAGGGGAACATCACACATTGGGGTCTGTCAGGGGATCGGGGTAAAGGGGAAGGAGAGCATTTAGGACAAATACGTAAGGCATGTGGTGCTTGAAACGTAGATGATGGATTAATAGATGCAGCAAACCACCATGGCACATGTATACCTTTGTAACAAACCTGCACGTTCAGCACATGTATCCCAGAAGTTAAAGTAAAATTAAAAAAAATTCCTGGTGACCCTGTTGCTTAATTGAAAGAATCTGTGAGGCACGTATTTAGTCTCTCTGCTGGTCTTTTGTGTGACTGAGTAGTACACTGAGCAAAACCTTTGATCTTTCTGAGGTCTTAACAAAAGTTCGAGAGTCACATCATCAACTTCATTGTTACATCATAATTTTCTGTCAGAACCATGGATTTCATGTTAGCTCAGAAGCCATTTCTTTACTTTTAGCATCATTTACTGTGGAGAGAGGCTAAGAATCTTCATAACCATCAAGTCCTGGCTTTTTATTTTTATTTTTATGTATTTTTTTTTTTTTTGAGATGGAGTCTTGCTCTGTTGCCCAGGCTGGGGTGTGGTGGCGCGATCTCGGCTCACTGCAACCTCCACTTCCCGGGTTCAAGCAATTCTCCTGCCTCTGCCTCCCAGGTGGCTGGGATTACAAGCACTCACCAGCACGCCAGGCTAATTTTTAGTATTTTTAGTTGAGACAGGGTTTCACCTTGTTAGCCAGGATGTTCCTGATCTCCTGGCCTTCTGATCTGCCCACCTTGGCCTCCCAAAGTGCTGGGATTATAGACGTGAGCCATTGCACCCAGCCAAGTCCTAACTCTTTTTTGTTTACTAGTCCTCACCTCTAGCTGTCTCATCTTGCATATTACTGTAAGTAGCAAGAAGAAACCAGGTGGCATCTTCAACATGTATTTTCAAAATGTCCTTAACCACATCACTCATCACAGTTCTTTAGGCATACTTTCTACATTATGTATAACTTCTCCCAGCAATGTTGCTAAATATTCTGCCAACACCTATCAAGTATCTGCTTTCCTTAACTTTTCAGTAAGGTTTTCCTTACTTTTATGCAAGCCCTCACCTGCAGTATTCTTAATGCCTAAAATCCTATGAACAGTGTGTTCAAGGCATTTTAAGCTTTTATTAAAACTCTTCTCAATACCTTCTCCTCAGTCCAAAGGTACTCTCACATTTTTGGTATTTGTTATGTTAGTATTCCAGTAGCAGCTACCCAAATATGAATTAGTTATCTATTGTTATATAACAAACACTCAAAACAACGCAGCTTAAAATAACAAACACTTACTATCTGTAGTTTCTGTAAATCAGGAATCCAGGCACAGCTAACTGGATGCCTCTGGGTGAGTGTCTCTCAAAACTACAACCAAGCTGTTGGTCAGGACTGCAATAATCTCAGCATTTGGCTAGAGAAGAATCCTCTTACAAGCTCATCCATGTGCTTTTGTCAGGTTTCAGGTCCTCAATGGTTGTTGGCCAGAGACCTTGCCATGTTTGCTTTTCCATAGCTAGCTCCCCTAAAAGTGAGCTTAGCAAAAGAGCAACAGAAGAAGTCTAAGACAGAGCCACGGTCTTTTTGTAACCTAATCTCAGAAGTGGTATCCCACCACTTTTGCTGTACTCTGTTTATTATAAGTTAGTCCATAAGTCCAGCTCACATTCAAGGAGGGGCATTGTATAAGGTTATGAATACTATGAGGTGGAGATCATTGGGAGACATCTTAGAGATAGTCACTCAGGGTCAGCTATAACTACTCACTCACTGCTTATACCACACTATGTTAATTCCACATGTAGTAATTTTTATGTGATAGTTTTGATGTTCCATTAAGGTCTGCACTCATTGTCACAAATTAGAAGCACAAGACACGACTTCCACAACAAATAAGAGCAAATTAATGTAAAACTTATAAAGTATATCAAAGGAAATGACATGATCAGATCTGCATTTTAGACTCAGAAAAGAAGGGCTAAGATATGTGCCAATTTAGCCTGGCACCAAAGAGAGCTCATCAAAGATAAGGGTGGTTTGGCATAAAAGATAGAAATTAGGCCACACTTTATAAATGTGGATATCTAGATTTTAGAAGACATAGCAGTAGAAGAAAATTTTAGGTGAAGGAAATAATATGACAGAGGTTTGGAAAGGAGAAAGTCTCTTCCTGGATTTGTAAAGAGTTTGACAGGAGGAAGAATATTGGGAGACAAGATCTTAAATACAAAACTGATACATTAAATTTTAATTTCATAAGCAATTGGTATGAACATTTGGAAAACAGCTGATCAGCCTATCTATTCTCTTCAAAGCCACCCTGCCAAATTATCTCTAAATATGACTTGAAACATTATGATCTTGATTGGAATCCTTTTTCATATTCTGAAAGGCAAAGGTCCAAGGCAAATCCAGATAACAAAGCACTCTAGGATTTACTCTGTGTGTCTACTTTTAATAAGTGTATCATAGAGAATTTTGGGAGGATTAGAAAAGACTCTTCGAACAAAATAAGAAGAGAAAGACATAGGTTATTTTGAGTGGTTTTAGAGCCGGCAATCCAACACCTTGAGAATATTGGAAAATATGGTCAGATAATCACCTTGGAAACCACAGAAAAGGTAAACCTTTTTGCTCTTAGTCCCACCTAAATGGAACCCAAGCTGTCTACAACTTGTTCTCAACAGCTCAACAATTCCCTTAATTTGTTCATATTAAAATCTCAGCACACATTTGTTAAACAGAATTAAGTTGTGCCTCTAGTTCCATAATGGATTCTTCAGTGTGACTGAAAGAGTTCTGCTGGGTACTATGATGTGACATATAACGTGACATGGAGGACTGACTTTAGTATTTCCTGAGTTGCAAAGTCATTTCTCTGTGCTCAATGTATAAAGAAAAGCAGGCCATTTAAAAAATTATCCCACAGACTGCTGTTTAGTCAAAACCACTGGCATCAATGAATTTTTTACCTTTTCTTCTAGCCCACAACACTTTGACATTATTACAAATCTGCATGAACAATTAAGAATATTCTAAAATTTATGCTGTTATAATGATATCTTAAATTGATACAGACTCAGTTGATAACATGTTCAATCTATAGAGTGAAAGATTGCTTTAGCAATACTTGTCACCCCATGTTTATCAACACGTATCATTTATAACATGGTAAAATTAAAAAATTCAGTAAATCATATAAGTTGAGTGAACAATGTGTGCAATGAATGAAGCATGTATCTACTTTTAGTGGTGACATTTTTGCACAGAAAATAAAATCAATATTTCATTCAAGTGTTAAATGTGTTAGTATTTTAAATACTCACTAAAATTTATATGTATACATTTATAACAAGTATTCCATTGAGGAAGAATATTCTACTCCATCTCAGGTTTACTATTTGTAGAAACTTAAAAAAAGTTCATATATGCTGCATTTAAAAATATGTTGTTTAAGCAGACTGAAATAAGCTAAAAATAATATAAGAACAAGATTCCATAGAAAGTATAGTTGAGTATGATTAAAACAAACACAAAAATGCCCTAAGATATGTGTGTGAAGAATTTGAACAAACAAAAGCTCATAAAACAGATGCTTTTTAGACATACGTGTCTTGTAGAAATGAGAGATTTTTTTAGTGAAACTGTAAAAGAGATTTTGTTCTATATATATTTTTCTAAATATTATTAAAGATGTTAAAAGAATTTTTTAACGTGACAATTATCTATACATTACTTTAGAATAGTTTTAGGCATAACAGAAGACCAATATGTTCTTCCATAAATTCAGTCTTACAGATCTAGTTGTAACTATATCCACATTGGTAGATGCTATCAAATTGCAGTTATCAAAATAATCTTTAGTATTGTATCTTTGCTTAAAAGTAAAAATTTTTAAAAAACACAGTAAGTTTGGTCAAGGACATGTCATATTGACTCATGTGATTACTTTCTCCACACTGTATTCTGAATTGTGTTACCATCATACTGTTCACAATTTTCTTCTTATATATAGGTGTGCAAACTCAGACTTACAATGAATCTAAAGAAATAATGTCAACCAAAACCACTTTGTACTGCTTTTCTGTGTAATTTATCTTTTCAGTTTCAAATAAAACTCTCTAACATTGTCAATATCACTCAGAAGATTTGGACAAAGACCCCGATGGGTACCATTACCTTATAGCTAAAGGAATCATCAGCGATCTTTGCTGACACTTCACTACTCTGGCCTTCTTCCCTCCTAACCACCTGTAAATCCCAATTTATTTGAAGTACCACCCTGCCTTTTGAGTTTTTAGCTTGGGCTCTGTCTATTTCTGTAATGAATTTATGAAGGATGTGTTGACATGATCTTAACAAAAACTGTGTTGTAGCAAGGGAGAAACTAAGAAGAAAAAAATAAGTTTCTTTGTTCAAAACAGGTCAAACCAGATGGTTTTACAAAGAACAGTAGCTAAATAGTATATCATTGATTTCAACATGAATAATAAAGGGGCTCAGAGGCTGCTCCTCTCATACATGAGGTTTTGGCTTCCAATATCTAACAATCTGGACACTTGCCATGGTAATGATTACTTCATTTGGGTCACAAACCCCACTTCAAAGTAAAGAAACAGTATAATGAAAAAGATTTTGAAGAGCAGATGATAAAACTGAGTAAATAAAATATGAATGTGTATCCTTTATTTTATAACTTTGAAGATCATGATTATTCTTTACAATTTCAGTGAACTGAACACTTCTGTTTTCAGCATATCTTATCAAATTTATAGTGAGTAGTACTATTTTGCAATAGATTCCGCCATAATCACTTGTTGGACTGTCACTCGAGTAAAGTAGGTTTTGAAATTACCCATGAAACACATTTTGGTAGTTTATATAAAGGTGCATTTATTGTTCATTACTGAATGTTAAGCTGAAAGCTTTAAAGCATTCATTTAATTTTTTCTTCTGGAAATCATTTTTCAGTTTAGAGTCTGTCCTTATTGGAAATACTCCAGAAAATCCAATGCTATTATTTTCTTTAAATATCTCAGGCCAGTCATGGTGGCTTATGCCTGTAATCCTAACATTTTGGGAAGCTGAGATGGAAGGATCACTTGAGCTCAGGAATTCAAAACCAGCCTGGGCAACAGAGTGAGACCTCATCTCTAAAAAAAAATTTTTAAATGCTTTTTCAATACTTATATTGTCAACAATAATAAAGACTTCCCAATCTCTAACCAACATTGTTTGAATGTAATCATGCATTTCAAACTCAATGATGGCATGGTCGTACAGGTTACTTAAATGAGCAGAGCAAACTAGACATGCTAGGGAGTATAGAAATCCAAAAACCATGTCTTACCCAAAAGAAATTGAATTAACTTTTAAGAAAAAAAGAAAAAAAAAAAAAAAAAAACAAAACAAAAAAACAGAAAAAAAGAAACCCCAGGTGGCCAAAGAGAATCAATCTAGGGGTTTAGTTGTGACTGGGGTGGGGGTCACCATGTTTTTACCCCTTATGTCTAGGAGAACTGTTTATGCCAGATTTAAAAGCAGACAAAGCTCTGAATAGCTATTTCTTATTATTCATGCACTTGAAGAAATGTTATATGTTCTATTATAATGCTTTAATTAAAATATGAGATGTTTGGTTAATGCAATATTTCTCAGCTCTCTTTTTTCTCAGTTCTTACTTGGAATTTATCATTTTATGGTGATATATGGGAGATCTGTGAGAATAACCTCTATTTTATCCATTTTTAAATTATAGATAAGAAAAAACAAGACCCACAGAGGTTAAATACTTTACTCACATACCCTAGCCAGTTATAAGATTCAGAGACTTTAACTCACACATACTTCATGAATATATGTGAAGAATAAGGAGAAAACAGGCACAGAACATACATTCATGTGTCACATTAATTACTGTAAATCTCTCTCAGTCTACATCATACCTTAATCAATGTTTGAACTCTACATGCTATACTGAGCCTGACTAGTATTTATCAGGTAAACTCCAGATAAATTTTAATTGTATTTGAATTTTGTTTGAGTAAGTGACATTTTCAAAGAAATCAGAAGAGCTATTGGCAAAAATGAATTCCTTGGGATTGAAATTTTACTGCCTGAGTTATATAGTGATCTCTATAACCTAGCTCAAAGTAAAGTTAGTTTAACTTTTCTTCTTCCTTTTTTATAACAGGCTTTGTTTCAATATGCAGGAGATAAAAGTTGTTCTGAAAACATCTGTAAATGTTTATAGTTTCATCAAACAAGCAGGATGGTCTAAGAGTTGATTCTATCTTTGGTGTTTAGAATAGCAGAAAGATGTTAAAGAGGAAATTAACACATTTATCCTAGGTAACAAGGGCTGTTCACTTCAACAGATGTTCCAGAGACCTTTATAATGATCTAGGGAAGCTTGTAAGTACAGGGAAATATAAGGCGATATTTATAGAGGTAGAGCTTAAACAATGGAATTAAAGCATGATTTAACTGAAATAGCACAAAACAGTATTTAAACAAGTGTTCAAATTCTGGCTCCATCTTGTGCCTCAGTTTCCTTATCTGAAAAAATGGCAATAATGACAGAACCTGTCTATATTGGCCAAAATTCTAAGAATCGTCCCTGATGACTCTCACCCTTGTATAATGTCTTCTCTGCATATGAGTGGAACCTGTGAATATGATGAAATATCATTCTTACGATTATGTTAAGCTATACGGCAAAAGAAAGATTATTTGGTTGGGCTTAATCTAGTCATATGAGATAATAAATGCAGTTTTCTTCATCTGATGACAGAAAAGGAAATCAGAGATTCTGAACATGGAGGGATTTGATGAACCTTTGCTGGTTTTGAAAGAGGATGAAGCCACATGTAAAGAAATGTGAGAGGTGGGAGTAGCCCCCAGCTGACAGCCAGCAAGAAAAGGGAATCAACCACAAGAAACTGAATTTGTTCAGACTTGAATGATCTCAGAAGGGAATTCTTCCCCAGAGCCCCAGGTAAGAGCCTAGCCCAGCTGATACTTGATTTTGGCCTTGTGGGGCCCCAAGCAAAGTTTCTAGGTGAGCCAGCCAAGACTTCTGATCCTTCAATCTGTAAGATAGTAAATGAGTATTATTAAACACCAAATATGTTGTGCAACAATAGAAAATTAACACACTATCTCACAGGGTTGATATGTGGATTAAATACTATAATATCTGCAGAGTTCTTAATATATGTAACTTCTTGTCAAGTTGTAAACACTCAATAAGTGATAGCTGTTTTGTTCTTGTTGTTGTTAGATACGTTATTCGGAGCAAACCTCAGAAACCCATAGACACTGGAAAACCTCAGACTTCTTTCTTTAAGATGATAATTGTTCTAGTCCACAAAATTCTTTAATGATAAATGATAAAGCATATTCAGGTGCTTGTACAGATTAATATGCTAATATTATCCTAAGAATCATTTCCTTAATTTCATAAGAGAGAAGGATTACAATAGAATAACCCGTGAAGATTTAACTTAAAAATCAAGACCTGAACTTGAAAAATGAGTTGGATTTATATGAGTGGGGAAGACAAAGAAAAGGGCTTGGGAGGAAGATGATATGGTTTGGCTCTGTGTCCCCACTCAGATCTCATGTTGAAATGTAATCCCCACGTGTCAGGGGAGGGAGCTACAGTGAGGTGATTGGATCTTGGAGGCAGATTTTCCTCCTTCTGTTATCATATTGAGTGAGTTATGAGTCCTGATGATTTAAAAGTGTGGCACTTTCTCCTTTGCTCTCTCTCCCCTGCTGCCATGTAAGAGATGCCTTTCTTCTCTTTTTCCTTACACCATGATTGTAAGTTTTCTGAGGTCTCCCCAGCCATGTGAAATTGTGCATCAATTAAACTTATTTTTTTAAACAAATTACCCAGTTTTAAGTAGTTCTTTATAGCAGTGTGAAAAAAGACTAAAACAGAAAATTGGTACTCATGGTGGCGTATACTGCTATAAAGATACCTGAAAATGTGGGAGGACCTTTAGAACTGTGTAACAGGCAGAACTGGGAACAGTTTTGAGGGCTCAGAAGAAGACAGGGAGATGTGGGAAAGTTTGGAACTTCCTAGACACTTGCTGAGTGGTTTTGACCAAAATGCTAGCAGTGATATGAACAATGAAGTCCAGGCAGGGGTGGTCTCAGATGTAGATAAGGAAGTTATTGGAAACTGGAGTAAAGGCCCCTTTTGCTATGTTTTAGCAAAGGGACTAGCAGCATTTTCCCCCTACCCTATAGATCTGTGGGACTTTGAACTTGAGAGAGATGATTTAGAGTATCTGGCAGAAGAAATTTCTAAGCAACAAAGCATTGAAGAAGTGACGTGGGTTTTTCTAAAAGTTTAGGCTCATATATGTGAAGAAAGAGATGGTCCAAAATTGGAACTTACTTTTTAAAGGGAAGCAGAGCATAAAAGTTTGGAAAACGTGCAGCCTGATCCTGTGGTAGAAAAAAATATATATTTCTGGGGAGCAAGTCAAGCCAGCTGCAGAAATTTGCATCAAGAACAAGGAGATGCATGTTAATCACTAAGACAATGGAGAAAATGTCTCCAGGGCATATCACAGATCTTCACAGTAGTCCATCCCATCACAGGCCTGGAGGCCTAAGAGAGAAAAATGGTTTCATGGGCCAGGTCCAGGGCCCTACTGGTCTGTGCAGTCTCAGGGTTTGGTGTCCTGCATCCCAGCCACTCCAGCTCCAGCTATGGCTAAAAGGGGCCAAGGTACAGCTTGAGCTGTTGCTTCAGAGGATGCAAACCCCAAGCCTGGCAGTTTCCACATGGTCCTGGGCCTACAGTTGTGCAGAAGGCAAGAATTGATGTTTGAGAACCTTCACCTAGATCTTAGAAGTATGGAAATGCCTGGATGTCCAGGCAGAAGTCTGCTGCAGGGGTGGAGCCCTTGTGGAGAACCTCTGCTAAGGTAGTGCAAAGGGGAAATGTGGATTTGGAGCTACCACACAGAGTCCCCACTGGGGCACTGCCTAGTGCAGCTGTGAGAAGAGGGCTGCTATCCTCCAAACCCCAGAATGGTAGATGCACTGACAGCTTTCACAGTGCATTTGGAAAAGCTGCAAGACCCAACACCAACCAGTGAAAGTAGCTACAGGGGCTGTACCCTGCAGAGCCACAGGGGCAGAATTGCCCAAGCCTGTGGGAGCCCACCCCTTGCATCAGTGTTCCCTGGATGTGAGACACGGAGTCTGAGGAGATTTTAGAGCTTTAAGATTTAATGGCTGCCCTGCTAGGTTTTCGACTTGCATGAGGTCTGTAGCCTCTTTGTTTGGCCAATTTCTCCCTTTTGGAATGGAAGCATTTACCCAATGCCTGTACTTCCATTGTATCTTGGAAGTAATTAACTTGTTTTTGATTTTACAAGCTCATAGGCAGGAGGGACTTGTCTCAGATGAAACTTTGGACTTGGACTTTTCAGTTAATACTGCAATGAGTTAAGACTCCAGGGGATTGTTGAGAAGGCATGTTTGGTTTTGCAATGTGAAAAGGATAAAAGATTTGGGAGGGACCGGGGAAGATTGATATCATTTGTCTCTGTGTCTCCCAAATGTCATGTCAAATTGTAATCCCCATGTGTCAGGGGAGAGACCTTGAGGGAAGTGATTGGATCATGGGGACATACTTCCCCCATGCTGTTCTTGTGACAGTGAGTGATTTCTCATGAGATCTGATAGTTTAATCTGATGGTTTAAAAGTGTAGCACCTCCCTCTTTGCTCTCTCTCTCTCTCCTGCTGCATTGTAAGACACACCTTACTTCCCCTTTGCCTTCCGTCATTATTGTAAGTTTCCTGAGGCCTCCCAAGCCATGTGGAACTGTGAGTTAATTAAACCTCTTTTCTTTCTAAATTACACACTCTCAGGTAGTTATTTATAGCAGTGTGACAATGAACTCATACAGTGGGGGACCAGAAGAATCAAGGCCTAAAGCAATATGGGCATTATTTTATTTTCTATTGCCAGCAAAAGAATGGTTGGACTTAACCAAATATTATCTTTATTGTTATTATTACTTACCAGAGGTCTTCTAGGAGATTATAATATGCTAAGTATGGTTAATGTGCAATTGGGAGTGAAGTTGTTTTGGTAAACTTATTTGATTATGAACCCCTCTATTTCTCTCTCTTCTTCTAATATCACCTCATTACTTTCTTTCATTCATTTAGCTTTTTTTTTTTCTTTTAAATTTATGAGGCTCTAGGCACCATGCCAGGGCTGAAGATACAAAGACAAGCAAAATCCATATAATTCTAATCTAAATAAAGAAAGTATATTTTTAGCTCTGTGGAGAAAACATGGACCAGGAGATCTCACTAGTTCTTTTGAGCTCTTCACGTCCAAAGTAGTTTTCTTATTTTAAGACTGTGTGTTAAGTTTGCTCTCTATCTAAAGCTTTTAGCAGAATTTGAATGTTTAATGAACCTGATATGTCTTCTAATAGCTGTCCCACTTACTGCCAGCAATGGGAGATATGGACTATTATTTCTGGATTCAGAAAAGTTTCCTTAGTAATTATATCCTTGTACAATACCTCAATATTCTGAACATAAATAAAGAGTTTTCTAGTCAACATTGTAGATTTTCTAGTAGCACAACTACAAGTGGATATCTTTTAGTCATTGTTTAAAACACAAATCTCTGCTATGAGTTTTGGCAGCTAGAAGTAATACCAATCAAAAAGAAATGTGGATATTTCTCTCCTGTCTAGTTTAAAGTTTATCAGTTATGAGCTTTATCAATAAAAGAGTTCATTGGAGGAAAATTACTTTTCTTGAAATGTGAGCATACATTGTGAACTAAGAATTGTTTATAAGCATTCCTAGAAGAAATTAGCTGATTATTTTGACTTTTTGATCAGTCATTTTACAGTTCTCATTTAGCAATATTTGCACTATAAAATATAGTAAAACTTGAAGTCTTAGTTTCAGAAAATTACTGAAAACAGAAATAAATTCTTTTACAAAAGAATAATAAAAATGACCTCTAGCTTTGTTTCTATTTCCATGTGATTATTCATTATCTCCTACACCCATAAAGGTATATGGATGGTAGGATGTCTAAATTGTGTATATATCTTTTCATTTCAATGATATTTCACCATAATATTTGTGATAGTTTGAATTTCAGTTGGAAATAGCTCTTCTTTGAAAATTTTGGAAGGACTTTGTTAAACATGTTAATCATAGGATGTTTCTAAGATTAACCAGGTTGAAAGAACAAACACCTCAATGCTAGTAAATTCCTTATGGGCATACCTTTATTTAAGACCAAATTAGGTCTGTTCCAAGAGAGCCAAATAGAAACAGCTCCAGTCTGCAGATCCCAGTGTGATTGATGCAGAAGACAGGTGATTTCTGCATTTCCAACTGAGTTATCTGGTTCATCTCATTGGGACTGATTGGACAGTGGGTTCAGCTGACAGAGGGTGAGCTGAAGCAGGGTGGGGCATCCCCTCACCTGGGAAGCACAAGAGGTCAGGGGATTTCCCTTTCCTAGTCAAGGGAAGCTGTGACAGACTGTACTGGGAAAATCAGGACTCTGCCATCTAAATACTGCGCATTTCCACTGGTCTTAGCAAATAGAACACCAGGAGATTATACTCCGTGCCTGGCTTAGCAGGTCACACACCCACGGAGCCTTGCTCACAGCTAGCGCAGCAGTCTGAGATTGAGCTGCAAGATGGCAAGCCTGGCTGGGGGAGGGGTGTCCACCATTGCTGAGGCTTGAGTAGGTAAACAAAGTGGTCAGGAAGCTCAAACTGGGTGGAGCCCACCACAGCTCAATAAGGCCTGCGTGCCTGCCTCTGTAGACTCCACCTCTGGGGACAGGGCATAGCTGAACAAAAGGCAGCAGAAACTTCTGCAGACTTAAATGTCCCTGTCTGACAGCTCTGAAGACAGCAGTGGTTCTCCCAGCATGGTGTTTGAGCTCTGAGAATGGACAGACTGCTGCCTCAAGTGGGTCCCCGACCCCCATGTAGCCTAACTTGGAAACACATCCCAGTAGGGGCCGAAGGACACTTTATACAGCTGGATGCCCCTCTGAGACGAAGCCTCCAGAGGAAGGATCAGGCAGCAATATTTGCTGTTCTGCAGCCTCCGCTGTTGATACCCAGGCAAACATGGTCTGGAGTGGACCTCCAGCAAACTCCAACAGACCTGGAGGGACCTGTTAGAAGGAAAACTAATGAACAGAAAGGAATAGCATCAACATCAACAAAAAGGACATCCACACCAAAACCTCATCTGTATGTTACCATTATCAAAGACCAAAGGTAGATATAACCACAAAGATGGGGAGAAATCAGAGCAGAAAAGCTGAAAATTCTGAAAAGCAGCGTGCCACTTCTCCTTAAAAGAATCACAGCTCCTCGCCAGCAATGGAACAAAGCTGGATGGAGAATGACTAGGACAAGTTGAGAGAAGTAGGCTTCAGAAAGTCGGTAATAACAAACTTCTCCAAGCTAAAGGATGATGTTTGAACCCATTGCAAGGAAGCAAAAAACCTTGAAAAAAGATTAGATGAATAGCTAACTAGAATAAACAGTGTAGAGAAGACCTTTAATGAACCTGATGGAAATGAAAACCATGGCATGAGAACTACATGACACATGCACAAGTTTCAGTAGCTGATTCGATCAAGTGGAAGAAACGGTATCAGTGATCAAAGATCAAATTAATGAAATGAAGCGAGAGGAGAAGTTTAGAGAAGAAAAGAGTAAAAAGAAACGTACAAAGCCTTCAAAAAACATAAGACTATGTGAAAAGAGCAAACCTACGTTTGATTGGTGTACCCGAAAGTGACAGGGAGAATGGAACCAAGCTGGAAAACACTCTTCAGGATATTATCCAGGAGAAATACCCCAACCTAGCAAGGCAGGCCAAAATTCAAATTCAGGAAATACAGAGAACACCACAAAGATACTCCACTGGAAGAGCAACCACAAGACTCATAATTGTTAGATTCACCAAGGTTGAAATGAAGGAAAAAATGTTAAGAGCAACCAGAGAGAAAGGTCGGCTTACCCACAAGGGAAGTCCATCAGACTGATAGCAGATCTCTCAGCAAAAACTCTACAAGCCAAAAGAGAGTGGGAGCCAATATTCAACATTCTTAAAGAAAATAATTTTCATCACAGAATTTCATATCCAGCCAAACTAAGTTTCATAAGTGAAGGAGAAATAAAATCCTTCGCAGAGAAGCATATGCTGAGAGATTCTGTCACCACCAGGCCTGCCCTACAAGAGCTCCTGAAGGAAGCACTAAACATGGAAAGGAAAAACCGGTACCAGCCACTGCAAAAACATGCCAAATTGTAAAGATCATTGATGTTAGACAGAAACTGCATCAACTAACGGGCAAAATCACCAGCCAACATCATAATTACAGGATCAAATTCACACATAATAATATTAACCTTAAATGTAAATGGGCAAAATGCCCCAATTAAAAGACACGGACTGGCAAATTGCATAAAGAGTTAAGACCCTTCGGTGCGCTGTATTTAGGAGACCTATCTCACATGCAGAGACACACATAAGCTCAAAATAAAGAAATGGAGGAAGATTTACCAAGCAAATGGAAAGCAAAAAAAAAACAGGGCTTGCAATCCTAGTCTCTGATAAAACAGACTTTAAACCAACAAAGGTCAAAAGAAACGAAGAAGGGTATTACATAATGGTAAAGTGATCAATTCAAGAAGAAGAGCCAACTATCCTAAATATATATGCACCCATACAGAAGCACCCAGATTCATAAAGCAAGTCCTTAGAGACTTACAAAGAGACTTAGACTCCCATACAATAATAATGGGAGACTTTAACACCCCACTGTCAATATTAGACAGATCAATGAGACAGAAGGTTAACAAGGATATTCAGGACTTGAACTCAGCTCTGCACCAAGCCAACCTGATAGACATCTACAGAAGTCTCCACCCCAAATCAACAGAATATACATTCTTCTCAGCACCATATCACGCTTATTCCAAAACTGACCACATAGTTGGAAGTAAAGCACTCCTCAGAAAATGTAAAAGAACAGAAATTACAACAAACGGTCTTGCAGACCACAGTGCAGTCAAACTAGAACTCAGGACCAAGAAACTCACTCAAAACCGCTCAACTACATGGAAACTGAACAACCTGCTCCTGAATGACTACCGGGTACATAATGAAATGAAGGCAGAAATAAAGATGTTCTTTGAAACCAATGAGAACAAAGACACAATGTACCAGAATCTCTGGGATACGTTTAAAGCAGTCTGTAGAGGGAAATTTATAGCACTAAATGCGCACAAGAGAAAGCAGGAAAGATCTAAAATCAACACCCTAATATCACAGTTAAAATAACTAGAGAAGCAAGAGCAAACACATTCAAAGTTAGCAGAAGGCAATAAATCACTAAGATCAGAGAAGAACTGAAGGAGATAGAAACACAAAAAAACCCTTCAAAAAATCAATGAATCCAGGAGCTGGTTTTTTGAAAAGACCAACAAAATTGATAGACCACTAGCAAGACTAATAAAGAAGAAAAGAGAGAAGAATCAAATAGACACAATAAAAAATGATAAAAGCAATATCACCACTGAACCCACAGAAATGCCAAGTACTACCATCAGAGAATATTATAAACATCTCTATGCAAAGAAACTAGAAAATCTAGAAGAAATGGACAAATTCCTGGACACATACACCCTCCCAAGACTAAACCAGGAAGAAGTTGAATCTCTGAATAAACCAATAACAGGCTCTGAAATAGAGGCAATAATTAACAGCTTACCAACAAAAAAAAAGTTCAGGACCAGACAGATTCACAGCCGAATCCTACCAGAGGTACAAAGAGGAACTGGTGCCATTCCTTCTGAAACTATTACAATCAATAGAAAAAGAGGAAATCTTCCTTAACTCATTTTATGAGGCCAGCATCATCCTGATAATAAAACCTGGCAGAGACGCAACAAAAAAAGAATAATTTTAGACCAATATATCTGATGAACATTGATGTAAAAATCCTCCATAAAATACTGGCAAACCAAATCCACCAGCACATCAAAAAGCTTATCCACCAAGATCAAGTTGGCTTCATCCCTGGGATGCAAAGTTGGTTCATCATTGGCAAATCAATAAATGTAATCCATCACATAAACAGAACCAAAGACAAAAACCACATGATTATCTCAATAGATGCAGAAAAGGCCTTCAACAAAATCCAACAGCCCTTCATGCTAAAAACTCTCAGTAAACCAGGTATTGATGGAATGTATCTCGAAATATTAAGAGCTGTTTATGACAAACCCACAGCCAGTATCATACTGAATGGACAAAAACTGGAAGCATTCCTTTCGAAACTGGCACAAGACAGGGATGCCCTCTCTCACCACTCCTATTCAACATAGTGTTGGAATTTCTGGCCAGGGCAATCAGGCAAGAGAAAGAAATAAAGGGTATTCAATTAGGAAAAGAGAAAGTCAAATTGTCCCTGTTTGCAGATGACATCATTGTATATTTAGAAAACCCCATCATCTCAGCCCCAATCTCCTTAAGCTGATAAGCAACTTCTGCAAAGTCTCAGGATACAAAATCAATGTGCAGAAATCACAAGCATTCCTATACACCAGTAAAAGACAAACAGAGAGCCAAATCATGAGTGAACTCCCATTCACAATTGCTGCAAAGAGAATAAAATACCGAGGAATTCAACTTACAAGGGATGTGAAGGATCTATTCAAGGAGAACTACAAACCACTGCTTAATGAAATAAAAGAGGGCACAAACAAATAGAAGAACATTCCATGCTCATGGATAGGAAGAATCAATATCATGAAAATGGCCATACTGCCCAAGGTAATTTATAGATTCAATGCCATCCCCATCAAGCGACCAGTGACTTTCTTCACAGAATTGGAAAAAAAAAAAAACTACTTTAAAGTTCATATGGAACTAAAAAAGAGCCCATATTGCCAATACAATCCTAACCAAAAAGAACAAAGCTGGAGGCATCATGCTACCTGACTTCAAACTATACTACAAGGCTACAGTGACAAAAACAGCATATGCAGAAAACTGAAACTAGACCCCTTCCTTACACCTTATACAAAAAATAACTCAAGGTGAATTAAAGACTTAAACGTAAGACCTAAAACCATAAAAACTCTAGAAGAAAACCTAGCCAATACCATTCAGGACATAGGCATGGTCAAAGACTTCGTGACTAAAACACCAGAAGCAATGGCAACAAAAGCCAAAATAGACAAATGGGATATAATTAAACTAAAGAGCTTCTGTACAGCAAAAGAAATTACCATCAGAGTGAACAGGCAACCTATGGAATGGGAGAAAATTTTTGCAATCTACCCATCTGACAAAGTGCTAGTATCCAGAATCTACAAATAACTTAAGCAAATTTACAAGAAAAAAAATCAAACAACCCCATCAAAAAGTGGGCAAAGGATATGAACAGACACTTCTCAAAAGAAGATATTTATGCAGCCAACAGACACATGAAAAAAATACTCATCATCACTGGCCATCAGAGAAATGCAAATCAAAACTACAATGAGATACCATCTTACACCAGTTAGAATGGCGATCATTAAAAAGTCAGGAAACAACAGATGCTGGAGAGGATGTGGAGAAATAGGAACACTTTTACACTGTTGGTGGGAATGTGAACTAGTTAATCCATTGTGAAAGACAGTGTGACGATTCCTCAAGGATCTCGAACTAGAAATACCATTTGACCCAGTGATCACATTACTAGGTATATACCCAAAGGATTATAAATCATGCTACTATAAAGACACATGCACATATATGTTTATTATGGCACTATTCACAATAGCAAAGACTTGGAATCAACTCAAATGTCCATCAATGATAGACTGGTTTAAGAAAATGTGGCACATATACAGCCGTGAATATGAATACTTTGCAGCCATAAAAAAGGATGAATTCATGTCCTTTGCAGGGACATGGATGAAGCTGGAAACCGTAATTCTGAGCAAACTATCACAAGGACAGAAAACCAAACACCGCATGTTCTCACTCAGGTGAAAACTGAACAGTGAGAACACTTAGACACAGGGCAGGGAACGTCACACCACTGGGGCCTGTCATGGGGTGAGGGTATGGGGGGGGATAGCATTAGGAGATATACCTAACGTAAATGACGAGTTAATGGGTGTAGCACACCAACATGGCACATGTATACATATGTAATAAACATGCACGTTGTGCACATGTACCCTAGAACTTAAAGTATAATTTTTTAAAAACCAAAGTAGTAATTTTGATTTATAAAGTGTGTATTAAAGCATTTTTCCATGACTTTATAAACAAATTTTTGATACATACAAGCTCTCTAGTGTATTTTCTTGTAAGAATATTAATTCTATCATATCAGGGTCCTACTCTTTTAACCTCATTTAAAACTTAATTTCCTCCTTTATAGGGCCCATCTCCATATACAGTTTTCAAGTAATAAATTTGGCAAACGAAACAGAAGATTTTATTATCTTCTGTGAGTCACATCAGTCATCAAGCACTGGTTGTAAGAAAGACACTTGTTGAGATTCAATGGAATTTAGGTGAATAAGATTCTAACTACCTAACTAGAAAAGCAAATCTTCTAAACATTAAAATACTAACAAAATAAAACCAAAGGTGATAGGTGCTTACTTATACCAAAGAAAGGGTAAAGTGAGGGTAGATGTTTAAAAAACACACAGTCACATTCTTTAGATCATTTCTTTAAAGAAATCAGTATATCTATCATATAAAGTATGGCTTTATAATTTCTTAAAAAGATAACATCCTACTTGATATATTTGACAGAAGTCATATAAATATACACTTGTCAGTTCTTACGAAGTTGAAATTTTCATTAAAATTGTGGTAGACCATGTTATATTCCATGACTTAAAATGTATCTACATATGCAATTTATTTTTGCCTGTGATGTGTCTTTGCATTTTCTTCACTAATGTTCATTCCCTCTGCCAACTATCTACACCTTATCTGGGATATTGCAATAGTCTTCTATTGAATTTTCTCATCCCTTGCACACCAAGTCAAGAAAAACTCTATGCAATTAGTGCTTAAATTGAGATCTTTGGATTAGAAAAGCCTGAGTTTATATTCTGGATCTATCATTAGTTAGCCCTGTGGTATCAGGCAAATTACATAATATCTGCAAATTGAGGGTTGAGTATATTGCATATGTCATATAATTATGAATATTAAATGTCATGATGCAAGTTGAGTGCTTCATGCATGGCATGTAATAATGATTTATTCACTATCATTACTGTATCATATGAAAATGAGAATATAATAAGCACATATGAGTAGGAGAGTAACATAGTCAGTGCTGTGCCTTGGAGTATCTGATCCCAATACCCTAAATAGATTGGTATAAAGAGGCCTGGTTATAATCCCAGTAGTTAAGCTCTATGCAAAGGATAATTGTCTTACCCAGGGCTGCCATAACAAAACAAAGCACTACAGGCTGGGTGGCCTAAGCGGCAGACATTCATTTTCTCACAATTCTGGAGGTTGGGAGTCTGAGACCAAAATGCCAGCATGGTTGGTTTCTGGTGTGGTTGTTCTCCCTGGCTTGCAGGCAGCCACAGTCTCCCTGTGTGTTCACATGATCTCTTTTTGTGTGTGTGTGTGTGTGCACACAGTGGTGGAGGAGGAAAGAAGGCAAGTGAGCTTTCTCATGTTTCTTCTTCTAAGAACATTAATCCTATTATATCAGGCCCTACTCTTATGACCTTATTTAACCTTAGTTACCTTCTATAGGCCCGATCTCCAAATATAATCACATTGTGGGCAAGAGTATCAACAAGTGAATTTTGGGGGAACACAATTCAGTGCATAGCATTAATGAAGACCTAAAATAGCATACTGACCATGAGAATGCCATGAAAGGATCAATGGAATTTGTGAGTCAGTTCTGTTAAAGATGGACAGAATTTGATATGTTTTTGGCAGAGATGAAGACAGATGTAGAATCTAGCTCACATAGGTGACTACAGAAAAGTAACACACTAACAAATATTTAAAAGGGAAAGAAGCAAATGAAAAATGAAAAGATGTAAGAAGGTGATGATTACAGTTATAGTTTTTCAGAAGTCAGTTGAAAATTCAGTCAATAATTCTTGTGTGCACTGATCCCTAATCATAAGCATTCTACTGAGGACTTACAAATGAACTGTGAATAAGCATTAGTCCTGTACTCAAGGACATCCTAGTCTGGTGAAATGTTAGAATAGAACCCAGTGACAAGGCCAGTGCCAGACTTTAGGGGCTCTTACACATTAAAATGTTCTTGGAAATTATATGTTTGGCAATGAACAAGTATCAGGATGAAACATGGGAGAATAATTAGTTTAACTATTTTACGTGTCACTGATCCACAGTAATTTTTACTACATAAAAAGTGTGTGTGTGCCGGGGCCTATCATGGGGAGGGGGGAGGGGGGAGGGATTGCATTGGGAGTTATACCTGATGTAAATGACGAGTTGATGGGTGCAGCACACCAACATGGCACAAGTATACATATGTAACAAACCTGCACGTTATGCACATGTACCCTACAACTTAAAGTATAATAATAATAATAATAATAATAAAATACATTAAAATAGCAATATTTATTTAAAAAAAAAATTGTGTGTGTGTTTACCTAAAACTTTTTTTAAATTAACTATTTTTGTCTAATAAAAAGATTCCAAACAACTGTACTTAGAGGTCAGTGTAGAGATTTCACCCTTAGCAAAATAAAACAAAAACCCACAGTCCGTCCTGATTAACATTTATTCATAAAGGGTGGTGATGAGTGTTACACACTTCAGGAATGTTGTATATTGTGTGACTGTTAAATATCTGGTTAAACAATAATGAAGTAAATATTCTGCCACCTCTTCTTACACATGGCTTATATGTTCTTTGTCTTTTACCAATTAAGATGAAATTCACCCAACTATTGCCACAGACATGAAACAAAATAAAACTCCCCAGCGTGATCTCAGAAAATCTTGATTAGCACTTTGTGCAAAGTGGCATTCAGAGCAGTCCATGGGCACTTTTGGTTTTACTTAGCTTTCCAATAAAAATTCTTTGTGACCCTGGGCTTAAAAGGGAGGAAAACTGGAATTTTACAGCAAAGGGCAGAGAGAGCTCAGGGAGAGCAGGTCATAACTTTGTTTAAAATGAACTTGTCAATGGGAAGAGGAGGGGGCCGGTTTATACAGCTGCAATGGACACTGTGAGAAAGTCTCTAGCAACTTAATAAACATACTGTCTTCATACACAGTTTAATGAAAATTAGAACGTAGTTTAAAACATTCCTTTCCTCGTTCTCTTCTTCCTAAATGAAGAAAACAGTAACACATCTCTTCTAATCACAGATCTGTGAGAATTTTCTCTTTTGGTCATGAAGGAAAAACATAGACAATCTTTCTTGCCATCTGCTTCATACACACAATAAAAAGAAGATATTAGACGTACGTTGTTTTGCTCAATGCTTTATAACTTAGGAGTTTTGACAGTTTAATGGTTTTATTAATGACTTCATTTTGTACTAACTTAAAAATTTATGATTTTCATTTAAATAGGTTCTATGAGTACCAAGGAATATTTTTAACAGGAAATTTAACCAAAACCTTTGGGAAAATTAAAATTTTTTCCAATTACAAAGGGCCTCAGTGCTGTTTTTGTGTGTGTGTGTGCATATTTCAAATAAACAAAAGGATTTAGTGATAATTTAAAATACATACATTCCAAACTAAAAGATAAACGATTACTTTGAATACTGTAGATCTGTGCTGCCCAGTACAGTAAACCACTAGTCATATGTGACTAAGTTGAAATGCTGTTTTTTTAAATTAAAAATTTAGGCCGTCCACTGCACTAGCTACATTTCATGCTCACACTAGCCATACCTATCTAGTGGCTTCTATACAGGACAACAGAATTTATACAGTATTTACATTGTCACAAGGAGTTATATTAAAGAGTGCTATGATTGTATAAACTTTATTTTAGACAAAGCCCTACCTTCCATCTGTTGACTGCCTAATAGGGATAACTGAGATTAACCAATTAACTAAAATATTTATGAAAAACTTTAAGACAGAGTAGGTGCTAGATTTCTAGGAGAAAATGAGAAAGGTAAGTTTTCTGTTCTTTCTGTGTTCACAATTCTCAAACTTAAATTTTTCTAAACATCTGAGTCTTTTAGGAATGTTTCTTCCTTAGAATTCATTATGACACATTAATTTTAATCTTGTTAAACTGTGGGTTTGTGGATAGGATTCTACATAGCCACATTAATCTGTTAAGGGTATTCCTCTAAACATAAAAAAACCACAAGTATCTAAATAATTATCAAGCTATAATTTTTTAATAGATCTTGTTCTCTGTTTCCAAACCCTTATATAAAATTTATTTATGAGCCATAAATAAAACCAAGAAGAAAGATAAAATGATTCACACCTCGTGACGAACAGGGCACTCTGTGCTCCGTATACTGTTTGTTTAGACACTGAGTATTGGGTGACTGTAGAATTCCAAATAATTGAGGACAGAGGAATTGCTGTGAAGAAGACTCCAACTGAGTAGACAGAAGAAATGTTAACATGTTGCAACATAACTATCCACAGTCCCAAATTTGACAGCAGTAGACAGATTCACCTGGCATGTAACAAGACAACATCAGGTGGCTCTGTTTGAGGTAAGCCTCCATGCAGTCAGAGAGATGAAGAGACTAAGCCACAGAATGTGACGAGTCTTAAGTATGAGTGTCTGGCTAGGCTTCTATTTGTTGGCGCAAGGATTATCTGAAACACCCAAGGATTTTAGTTCCACCTTTATATATGCATCATGATACTGTCAATGACATTTAGAGACAACTTATGAACACTTGAAAGAGAGTGCACTTAATTACTGATTTGATAGAATCATTTTTCTTGTCCTTTAATTACAGTTATTTTATAGATTGTGGAAATAATGTAGAACATTATGAAGGGTCACAATCAAGTTGTAATTCTACTCAGTTGCTTCATTTTAGTTGATCCAGAGTTCCTGTATAAATAAGATTTGCATGATTATCTGAATCTTTGTGATGATTCCAGAAAGGCTCTATCTGCTGAGACTTACTAACCATTCATGAATGCTCTGTGCTATTTGCACCTCCATGCACTTACCTACAGTACATTTCTGGAATGTCATTCATCCACTAAGTATTTTTTATTCGTCTTTCATGATAAACTCAGGAATCAACTCCTCTTTCATTCGTATGTCCCAAAAATGTTTATTGGGTGCTCATTGTGTTTCAAGCAAATTTCTAGGCTTGAGGAAACAGCAGTGAAAATAAGAAAGAAACAAATCCTTGCCCTTATGAAGCTTAATGTCTCTGGAAGAGGCAATAAAAATATAAAATAAATATATACTATTAAAGCCAAGACTGTGTTATATGAAGAAAACTAATACAGGATGTAGAATGTGAGTGGGTTATCTTAGATAGGCAGTCAGGGATGCATCTCTGTGGAGAGGACCCTTTGGGAAATTTCTCAGTGGAATGAGGGAGTGAGCTCTATGACCGCCATGAGCAGAGCATGCCTGGCAAATGGAACAGCAAAACTTAAGCCTCTAAGTTAGCACAAACACACAAGAGCAATAAAAGGTAGAAGTGGTGAAGAGGACAGAAGTGAGAGAGGAGTTTAGAGAGTGAGCCAGAAGTCAGATGAAGAGGGCACTGTAGGGCCATAGTGTTGAGTTTAACTTTGTGTAACCAGAAAGCATCACAAATGTTGAAAAGTCAAGTCACAAGATCTGTTTTGAGATTACTTGACTGCCAAGTTGGGGCTAAAGGGTCGGAAAGAGAAGCCTGAGACCTGCTGGAAGGTTATTGAAGTGGATGGGTGAAAAATAATGAAAGTTTAAACAAAAGTGAGAGCAGTAGATATTATAAAAACTGGTCAAGTTCAAGATCAATTTTAAAGGTATAGGCTACAGTATTTGCTGATATATTGAACATGAGCATATGAGGGGAAAAAAAAAATAACAAAAAGCAGCAAAGAAAATCTCTTAAATTTTTGGCCTGAGAAACCAGGTGAATGCAGACGATTAAGAAAGGAGCAGGTTGCATGTGTGTGTCAGTCGGGGGGCGGGATTCATATATTGAAAGTTGTTTTAGTTATGAAAAGCTTGAGACACTTACTAAGCATACAGGAGGAAATGTCAAGTTGTTGATTGAACACATACATTTGGAGGTTGCGAGTCATCAATGTATTGATGACTCTGAGAAGCCAAGGAATAAACTGAGGACCTATAAAAATAATATTGAAAAGAGGGGAAGTTCAAGGACTAAATCGTTGAGCCCTAAATCATTTAGAAATTGGCAAGAAAAGGACCTGGCATAGAAGTAATCACTTTCTCCACTGACTTACCCCCAAAATAGGTCTATTATAGTAGCAAGCCACATCACACTGTGTTTATTTTACTTTTATTACTTACATCCACTTAATAGTTTTCTTAATTATTTATTTTTCTATCAAAAATGTCCCTCCCTGAGTTTAACACATAGTAACACTCAAATGTATTTGTGGAATTAATATATATTTGAATAAATTTTTCATAACTTGGCCAAGAAAATTTTGAAATATTTTTATGGGAAAAATATAAATGGTACAAAGAAACACTTTGTACCAACACTACTATTCTTGGAAAACAGTAATAGTGAATTCTTCTGCAAATCAGATACTTTGTTTCTTTTCTCTAAATTCCCTCTATTTGCTATAGACATCTCAACTACCTTTCGATTTGCTTTTACCTCATTGATTCCGTATTTATAATTCCTTCATATCCTGTTACTAATTATTTTTTTTTTTAGACACCATGCTCCTTTTCCATCATCAACTTGATTTCTATCACTGAGTGTGATAGAAATTCATCCACTGCAAATAAAGGCCAGTTTCCATTAAGGACTTGCAGTCATAAGTCCATTGGATCAGTGAGTCATGCTTTATGTTGTACACCACATATATGACTAAACACAGCAGCTAGAGAGTCTACAGGCTCTCTGGTAGCACACCTATGCCTGTAGGCAGGTATCTGCAGATGATTGGCTTCAGGTGTTTGCCTGCAGGAGCTTATTGAAAGTCAATGCAAATGAGGCCATTTTCTCTAGCAGAAGACATTAACCTGCAGGAACCTTGTAGGCATGGATGTATTTTGGGACCATTAACAGTGCACTTCTTAAATGTATGTTTAACATTATACATTAATCATGAATACCAGGTCAATAAAGTGAAGAGCACTTCATAAAATAGGTGAAAGAGGAAATAATACAATAAGTGGCATGGTACAATTGGAAATAATGCTTTTATATACCTCTTTGCATTGTATATTTCATGTCTGCCACCATTCTAGCTCTCATTCTGCCATGATTTTGAGAAAAATAATTTAAAAACAATCTTGAGGCCTGTTGATAAAAGGACATTGAAAGAGAACCAAATGAAACTTATTTGGAATTACGCTGTGTTTTAATACAGAAAATTCATTAAGTTTAAGCTAAGCCACATAAGGTTCAAAAGTTTTTCCTGTTTTTAGATGAGACTAAGTATTCAATGCTAAAGCTTAGTAATTCTGTAAGGTCACGTCGAGCGACATAACTGGATAGTAATTGAAAGGATATTCTAGATTTTCTGCTTTTGAAAATCGTTAAAACTTTTAGACACATTTTATCAGTGAAAGCATAAAAGAAACTCACCACCTTCTCTAACTAACAACCTCCTGGTGATCTTTTCCTAACCAAGAATCTCTTTAGTATTTTCACAGTTTGCACTTCTTCATTACAGACATGCTGAAATGTTGCCCTAGGAACCAACGATTTTACTTATGTAAGTTCTTTCCCCGTCATCACTTACATTCTAACTTTCCTCAAATTAAGATATGTATTCTCCATTTATTACACATCTTCCCATCCCTGCCTCCACAAGATGTGTTCTTAACTGAATTGAATTGTATAGCAAATTCTTTAAAATGAACTGTTTCTTTGAATGTATAATGGAGTTGAATTACTGGGATGCAAGACAGTTTTGGTGGGGGTGGAAGGGAAGTTTCAATGCTTTATGTGTATCATGCAACATTCAAATTAAAATATATATTTGACATTTACAGGGGATTTAGTTCTGCTATAATTTCATGTGCAGGTGGGTTCTTAATAAATAATTTTTGGTGACAAGCCAATAATGTGCTGTATATAGGATTTGAACATATGCTCTATGATATTAATGATAAAACATATGTTTAAAAACATTTTTATCCAAGCCTGGGACATATTGCCTCCATCCTTTACTGAACATCTCCTCCAAAAAGGCCTCCTCGTCTTGAAATAAAAATGCTTTAAAATCTAGGAACATTCCCCTGCTCTAGTTCTTCTTACTGTTTGCCAATAACGTGACCTTCAAACATGTAAGTCTGAGATTGCCTGCCTTGCTTAGAAACTATATAATCTACAGCATGGCACCTGGGACCCTTCACACACTTATAGTCTGATCCTTACATGCTTTCTCTGTCTTGTTTTTCACTATGCTCCCACCCACCCTATTAAACAGCTATATTTTTCACCGTTCTCTGAACACATCATGAAGTTTCACACTTCTGTGCTCTTTTTCACTATGTTGTAATCATCCTGGAATGTGTTTTTCAACCAACTCTGCGTGGTAAGCTCAACTCAAACTCTTACTCCTTTCTAAAAGTTTTCTCCTCTGAGAATCCTTCCGGTATTTCCTGACCTTTCTCTGCCCTGTCCTATTTCACCTCTCAGCTAACTTTTCCAACATGGTGGCTCTCTTGTCTGTATGTTCACACTCCCTGTGGCTTATCTTTACTGGGTATGAGGAATAGCTCAGGCAACAAGAATAACCATGGTTAAATAACATTCTTTAGGAGATTCTTCCAATCTATTTGATTCATTCTAAATACTTCATTTTACTGATGTTTTTAGTAAATAGCTTTTAAATTTTAGAAACCATATGTTTTTGTAGAAAGAATTTAAACATGAAAGTTGTACATGATAAAGATCGTGTTGTACATGTAAATATGTAGAAAATATATAAAGTAAAAATTATTTAATTCCCCTAGTTTCCTAGTTCAGAAGTAAACATTTTAAACAGCTTGATGTACATTCTGTCAGAGCTCTTTTGCTACACATAGTCTCAGATATAGAAAGTCAGTTGGAATTTTTTAGAAAAATCATATTTTTTAATATACGGCTTTTTTTTATCTAGTTGTAATTCTTTTTGCACATCAGAACAGTCAGATCTGCCCTATATCTTTATAACTTATCTTATATCTTAAACCTCTAATGTCTGCACAGATGATCTATAGATTACTTATTTATTGTTTTTTATTGACATTTAGACTGTTTTCAATAGCCAAAATATGCTTCAGTGTACTTCCTTGGATATATGTCTTTCTCTGTATGGGACACCAAAACATAGGGTCCCTCTTGTTGAGCTCCCTACCCATAAGAATATTAAGAGTCATGGCCAGGTGCGGTGGCTCAAGCCTGTAATCCCAGCACTTTGGGAGGCCAAGACGGGTGGATCATGAGGTCAGGAGATCGAGACCATCCTGGCTAACATGATGAAACCCTGTCTCTACTAAAAAAAATACAAAAAAAAAACTAGCTGGGTGAGGTGGCAGGCACCTGTAGTCCTGGCTACTCGGAAGGCTGAGGCAGGAGAATGGTGTAAACCCAGGAGATGGAGCTGCAGTGAGCTGAGATCCGGCCACTGCACTCTAGCCTGGGCGACAGAGCAAGACTCTGTCTCAAAAAAAAAAAAAAAAAAAAAAGAATATTAAGAGTTAAGAATATTAAGAATATTAAGAGTTAAGAATATTAAGAATTAAGTGCAAAAGGGGATTGATTAGTCACATAGTATGAAACAAAAGTTGCATATATGACTTATTCATTTAAGCATGATTATATGTAACAAAGCATACATATTAAGTAGCAGAGTTCTCATTCTATTTTCCAATACCCCCTAACTTAATCTTTGAAACTGTTAGCCTTTGAAACTGTGTGACTGAAGTAACTGTCTTTGATCTAATTTGGAGCATTTCTTTTCCTTAACAATCAACAATCAATAGTCTCCCCCAGTCCTCCTATTTTGTTTTGTTTTCAATTCCATGAGATACTTATTCTGCACCCTTCCAAACTGGGGTAATCTTTATAAAAAAAAGATTTAGGTTATTACTTATTAAAGATTATTCCCAGTTCCTGCATCACTACTGCCAGGGGCTAAATGCATAGTTTCCAGTCACTGCATATAACAGGAGTTACCTTCCTATGCTGCATTGCAAATTGCTAGTTTATTTTCATCAGATTATGAAGGTCGTAACTATTTGCAGGACTCTGAGGCATTCTGCTTTGGTTTTTAGCTGTATTTATGTCTTTAAACAGTTGTATCTTTGGGTGGACAGCTACTTTTAGTTTCTTTGTTGCTGATATTTGCCACTGTTCGGGCAGAGAAAATCTTGCTATTTTTCAGAGGAAAGAAAAACTCCCAGAGTGGGGATTCTCCATGAGACAGATCCTTGTGGAGAAACACTATTCTACACCCCTCTGACTACAGCAGCCTCTGTTTTTACTATTTAACCATTTCTTACCACCCTATTCTAGGCTTTAATATGACATATATCAGAGTGTATTGTGTCTATGTGAACATGTCTTTCTCCCCAGCAGAAATGTGAGCTACTTGTAGAAACGGTGAATTCATCATTGTTCCCCTCTCCTGGGCAGAGTATCTGACCCAAATTATTCAATCATTCTTTGATGAAAGAAAAAAAAAAAGTATATACAAATGAATAGGGTTAGTTTTTATTAAGGATGGAATTTTAAACACAGTGCATTTTTATGTTAGAGGTATCAATAAGATGGATTCAGTTGGAATTGTATGTGTTATTTGGCAAGAAAACAGTAACCATAGCTCAGAATTTTTAGTCTAAAATACAATGTTTAAAGTTTCTCCTAAGCATTGAACAACCTTTTTTGGGGGTGTGTCTTTTTTAAGAATAAAGAAGAGAAGAAAAAGAAAAAGAAGGAAGAGAAGAAAGGAGAAAAACTTCTTGCAATGATATACTGAAAATCCAAGGGCAGATTTTTTTTTAACCTCTTGCACAGAAGCAAGATGTTATTTTCTGAAGGAGAAAGAAGATGTGCATGAAAAAAAGTTACAGGCAAATTAATATTTGGAGGAAATAATGCTTATTTGGAAAAAGAAGACTTTTTATGCTTATGCTTCAAGTTGAGGAATAATTTCCCTCCTCATAATTAGAGCTTATTCTTTACAGTTATGTTCTTCATCTTTATCTTAGAAGACAAATTAGAGGGCGACTAGAAGGGGCAATCTACAATTTTGTCAAAACCAACTGTTCAGCCATGTTCTCTGTGAATATGTTGACCATCTGATGATAGAATGAACACATAATGGAGGCGGCAAACCAGGAAGGCTATTCAAATCCTTTATTTTCATTTGTGCTAGTTTCCTCAGCCATCCTTCTGCAAATAATTATATTTTTCTGTAGGAACAATTTTGACTGTCATTGCTCCTAGATGCTTTCTTTAAATGTACTCTTTGAAAAACATGACTGGAAATGATTTCTGAAGCCATGTATACAATGCCTTAACCTCAGAGCTTGAAAGTGCTGATGGCTCTCTTTAATGAGTGTAGAAACTAGCAAATGATGTTTCCCCTGAATTCAGTATCCTGTATAAGTTTGAGAATAATCCATATTTAACTTTCCAGAATTTATTTCTGGTTACCAGTAGTAGTTTGTACCACATACAAATTCTATACATATCTACTGACTTTTGGAAAACACTCTCCAATTAGCTTGTATATTTTAACATTTTCTATTAAATGTATAAGTAGCTATTTGTATGGTTTCATACAGTCATAAGGAATTATGAAATTACTTTCATAATTTTTTTTGTGGTATGCTTTCTCGATCTAATTTTTTGGGTAAGTAAACTGTAGAAATGTAAACAATAACCTCCAAATCAATTAGGTAGAAAATGTTATAGGTAAGTTTCTTTTATGATTTCTTTGTCCAGAGGGCTACTAATGTTTTATTATTTATTTTGAATCATTTCCCCACCATGCTAATTTTGAGTAAAAGACAGTCAGAATCCTCTATGTCTGCTTAAAGACATATGGCCCACTGAAATTTGTAATACTCTATAACTGGCATTTTATAGTGATGTATTTATAGCATTTTCCTTCCCCTGTCTCTTTCCATACTGGAAAATGAACACATGTAGGAATACAGTAGATTCACCACACAGTAATAGGTTGAAAAATATGTAAATAACACATTTGGATAATACCAAACTTTTTAGCCTTTATGATAAGCATTTTATCAGTATGCATAAATCTTCAGAATAGAAAGCAATTATATATCTTTAGTGAAGCATTTTTTTTATTATACTTTAAGTTCTAGGGTACATGTGCATAACGTGCAGGTTTGTTATATATGTATACTTGTGCCATGTTGGTGTGCTGCACCCATCAACTCGTCAACACCCATCAACTCGTCATTTACATCAGGTATAACTCCCAATGCAATCCCTCCCCCGCCCCCCACCCCATGATAGGCCCCAGTGTGTGATGTTCCCTTCCCAAGTCCAAGTGATCTCATTGTTCAGTTCCCAACTATGAGTGAGAACATGCAGTGTTTAGTTTTCTGTTCTTGTGATAGTTTGCTAAGAATGATGGTTTCCAGCTGCATCCATGTCCCTACAAAGGACACAAACTCATCCTTTTTTATGGCTGCATAGTATTCCATGGTGTATATGTGCCACATTTTCTTAATCCAGTCTGCCACTGATGAACATTTTGGTTGATTACAAGTCTTTGCTATTGTGAATAGTGCCACAATAAACATACATGTGCATGTGTCTTTATAGCAGCATGATTTATAATCCTTTGGGTATATACCCAGTAATGGGATGGCTGGGTCATATGGTACATCTAGTTCTAGATCCTTGAGGAATCGCCATACTGTTTTCCATAATGGTTGAACTAGTTTACAATCCCACCAACAGTGTAAAAGTGTTCCTATTTCTCCACATCCTCTCCAGCACCTATTGTTTCCTGACTTTTCAATGATTGCCATTCTAACTGGTGTGAGATGGTATCTCATTGTGGTTTTGATTTGCATTTCTCTGATGGCCAGTGATGATGAGCATTTTTTCATGTGTCTGTTGGCTGTATGAATGTCTTCTTTTGAGAAATGTCTGTTCATATCCTTTGCCCACTTTTTGACGGGGTTGTTTGTTTTTTTCTTGTAAATTTTTTTCAATTCTTTGTAGGTTCTGGATATTAGCCCTTTGTCAGATGAGTAGATTGCAAAAATTTTCTCCCCTTCTGTAGGTTGCCTGTTCACGCTGATGGTACTTTCTTTTGCTGTGCAGAAGCTCTTTAGTTTAATTAGATCCCATTTGTCAATTTTGGCTTTTGCTGCCGCTACTTTTGGTGTTTTAGACATGAAGTCTTTGCCCATGCCTATGTCCTGAATGGTACTACCTAGGTTTTCTTCTAGGGTTTTTATGGTATTAGGTCTAACATTTAAGTCTCTAATCCATCTTGAATTAATTTTCGTATAAGGAGTAAGGAAAGGATCCACTTTCAGCTTTCTACTTATGGCTAGCCAATTTTCCCAGCACCATTTATTAAATAGGGAATCCTTTCCCCATTTCTTGTTTCTCTCAGGTTTGTCAAAGATCAGATGGCTGTAGATGTGTGGTATTATTTCTGAGGACTCTGTTCTGTTCCATTGGTCTATATCTCTGTTTTGGTACCAGTACCATGCTGTTTTGGTTACTGTAGCCTTGTAGTATAGTTTGAAGTCAGGTAGCGTGATGCCTCCAGCTTTGTTCTTTTGACTTAGGATTGTCTTGGCAATGCGGGCTCTTTTTTGGTTCCATATGAACGTTAAAGCAGTTTTTTCCAATTCTGTGAAGAAACTCATTGGTAGCTTGATGGGGATGGCATTGAATATGTAAATAACCTTGGGCAGTATGGCCATTTTCACGATATTGATTCTTCCTATCCATGAGCATGGTATGTTCTTCCTTTTGTTTGTGTCCTCTTTTATTTCACTGAGCAGTGGTTTGTAGTTCTCCTTGAAAAGGTCCTTTACATCCCTTGTAAATTGGATTCCTAGATATTTTATTCTCTTTGAAGCAACTGTGAATGGAAGTTCATTCCTGATTTGGCTCTCTGTTTGTCTGTTACTGGTGTATAAGAATGCTTGTGATTTTTGTACATTAATTTTGTATCCTGAGACTTTGCTGAAGTTGCTTATCAGCTTAAGGAGATTTTGGGCTGAGACAATGGGGTTTTCTTAATATACAATCATGTCATCTGCAAACAGGGACAGTTTGACTTCTTTTCCTAACTGAATACCCTTGATTTCTTTCTCTTGCCTAATTGCCCTAGCCAGAACTTCCAACACTATGTTGAATAGGAGTGGTGAGAGAGGGCATCCCTGTCTTGTGCTAGTTTTCAAAGGGAATTTTTCCAGTTTTTGCCCATTCAGTATGATATTGGCTGTGGGTTTGTCATAAATAGCTCTTATTATTTTGAGGTACGTTCCATCAATACCGAATTTATTGAGCGTTTTTAGCATGAAGGGCTGTTGAATTTTGTCAAAAGCCTTTTCTGCATCTATTGAGATAATCATGTGGTTCTTGTCTTTGGTTCTGTTTATATGCTGGATTATGTTTATTGATTTGTGAATGTTGAACCAGCCTTGCATCCCAGGGATGAAGTCCACTGGATCATAGTGGATAAGCTTTTTGATGTGCTGCTGAATCCGGTTTGCCAGTATTTTACTGAGGATTTTTGCATCGATGTTCATCAGGAATATTGGTCTAAAATTCTCTTTTTTGTTGTGTCTCTGCCAGGCTTTGATATCAGGATGATGTTGGCCTCATAAAATGAGTTAGGGAGGATTCCCTCTTTTTCTATTGATTGGAATAGTTTCAGAAGGAATGGTACCAACTCCTCCTTGTACCTCTGATAGAATTCAGCTGTGAATCCATCTGGTCCTGGACTTTTTTTGGTTGGTAGGCTATTAATTATTGCCTCAGTTTCAGAGACTGCTATTGGTCTATTCAGGGAATCAACTTCTTCCTGGTTTAGTCTTGGGAGAGTGTAAGTGTCCAGGAAATTATCCATTTCTTCTAGATTTTCTAGTTTATTTGCGTAGAGGTGTTTATAGTATTCTCTGATGGTAGTTTGTATTTCTGTGGGATCAGTGGTGATATCCCCTTTATCATTTTTTATTACATGTATTTAATTCTTCTCTCTTTTCTTGTTTTTTAGTCTTGCTAGTGTTCTATCAATTTTGTTGATCTTTTCAAAAAACCAGCTCCTGGATTCGTTGATTTCTTGAAGGGTTTTTTGTGTCGCTATCTCCTTCAGTTCTGCTCTGATCTTAGTTATTTCTTGCCTTCTGCTAGCTTTTGAATGTGTTTGCTCTTGCTTCTCTAGTTCTTTTAATTGCAATGTTAGAGTGTCAATTTTAGATCTTTCCAGCTTTCTCTTGTGGGCATTTAGTGCTATAAATATCCCTCTACACACTGCTTTAAATGTGTCCCAGAGATTCTGGTATGTTGTATCTTTGTTCTCATTGGTTTCAAAGAACATCTTTATTTCTGCCTTCATTTCATTATGTACTCAGTAGTCATTCTGGAGCAGGTTGTTCAGTTTCCATGTAGTTGAGCGGTTTTGATTGAGTTTCTTAGTCCTGAGTTCTAGTTTGATTGCACTGTGGTCTGAGAGACAGTTTGTTATAATTTCTGTTCTTGTACATTAGCTGAGGAGTGCTTTACTTCCAATTACGTGATCGATATTGGAGTAAGTACGATGTGGTGCTGAGAAGAATGTATATTCTGTTGATTTGGGGTGGAGAGTTCTATAGATGTCTATTAGGTCTGCTTGCTGCAGAGATGAGTTCAATTCCTGGATATCCTTGTTAACTTTCTGTCTCGTTGATCTGTCTAATGTTGACAGTGGAGTGTTGAAGTCTCCCATTATTATTGTATGGGAGTCTAAGTCTCTTTGTAAGTCTCTAAGGACTTGCTTTATGAATCTGGGTGCTCCTGTATTGGGTGCATATATATTTAGGATAGTTAGCTCTTCCTGTTGAATTGATCCCTTTACCATTATGTAATGGCCTTCTTTGTCTCTTTTGATCTTTGATGGTTTAAAGTCTGTTTTATCAGAGACTAGTATTGCAACCCCTGCTTTTTTTTGTTCTCCATTTGCTTGGTAGATCTTCCTCCATCCCTTTATTTTGAGCCTATGTATGTCTCTGCATGTGAGATGGGTCTCCTGAATACAGCAGACTGATGGGTCTTGACTCTTTATCCAGTTTGCCAGTCTGTGTCTTTTAATTGGAGCATTTAGTCCATTTACATTTAAGATTAAGATTGTTATGTGTGAACTTGATCCTGCCATTATGATATTAACTGGTTATTTTGCTCATTAGTTGATGCAGTTTCTTCCTAGCCTCGATGGTCTTTACATTTTGGCATGTTTTTGCAATGGCTGGTACCGGTTGTTCCTTTCCATGTTTAGTGCTTCCTTCAGGGTCTCTTGTAAGGCAGGCCTAGTGGTGACAAAATCTCTAAGCATTTGCTTATCTGTAAAGGATTTTATTTCTCCTTCACTTATGAAACTTAGTTTGGCTGGATATGAAATTCTGGGTTTAAAATTCTTTTCTTTAAGAATGTTGAATATTGGCCCCCACTCTCTTCTGGCTTGTAGAGTTTCTGCCGAGAGATCTGCTGTTAGTCTGATGGGCTTCCCTTTGTGGGTAACCCGACCTTTCTCTCTGGCTGCCCTTAAGATTTTTTCCTTCATTTCAACTTTGGTGAATCTAGCAATTATGTGTCTTGGAGTTGCTCTTCTCGAGGAGTATCTTTGTGGCATTCTCTGTATTTCCTGGATTTGAATGTTGGCCTGCCCTACTAGGTTGGGGAAGTTCTCCTGGATGATATCCTGAAGAGTGTTTTCCAACTTGGTTCCATTTTCCCCCTCACTTTCAGGCACCCCAATCAGACGTAGATTTGGTCTTTTTACATAATCCCGTACTTCTTGCAGGCTTTGTTCATTTCTTTTTCTTCTTTTTTCTTTTGGTTTCTCTTCTCGCTTCATTTCATTCATTTGATCCTCAATCGCTGATACTCTTTCTTCCAGTTGATCGAGTCGGTTACTGAAGCTTGTGCATTTGTCACGTATTTCTCGTGTCATGGTTTTCATATCTGTCATTTCGTTTATGACCTTCTCTGCATTAATTACTCTAGCTATCAATTCTTCCACTCTTTTTTCAAGATTTTTAGTTTCTTTGCGCTGGGTACGTAATTCCTCCTTTAGCTCTGAGAAGTTTGATGGACTGAAGCCTTCTTCTCTCATCTCGTCAAAGTCATTCTCCGTCAAGCTTTGATCCGTTGCTGGCAATGAGCTGCGCTCCTTTGCCGGGGGAGATGCGCTCTTATTTTTTGAATTTCCAGCTTTTCTGCCCTGCTTTTTCCCCATCTTTGTGATTTTATCTGCCTCTGGTCTTTGATGATGGTGACGTACTGATGGGGTTTTGGTGTAGGTGTCCTTCCTGTTTGATAGTTTTCCTTCTAACAGTCAGGACCCTCAGCTGTAGGTCTGTTGCAGATTGCTTGAGGTCCACTGCAGACCCTGTTTGCCTGGGTATCAGCAGCAGAGGCTGCAGAAGATAGAATATTGCTGAACAGCGAGTGTACCTGTCTGATTCTTACTTTGGAAGCTTCCTCTCAGGGGTGTACTCCACCCTGTGAGGTGTGGGGTGTCAGACTGTCCCTAGTGGGGGATGTCTCCCAGTTAGGCTACTCAGGGGTCAGGGACCCACTTGAGCAGGCAGTCTGTCCCTTCTCAGATCTCAGCCTCCGTGTTGGGAGATCCACTGCTCTCTTCAAAGCTGTCAGAGAGAGTTGTTTGTCGAAGCATTTTTTTTTTTTTACTGACTAAAGTAATTCACCTAGTGGTCCTAAAACCCCATGGAATTATATCAAACTGGCGCAAGACATCCAATCGTCAATTTTAGTTGACGTATTAATCCATCTATCCCTTGGGTATGCCTTGGTAAGTGTACTGCATTGTATTAATCTGAAGGCTAGTGGGTGGAATTGAATAACAATGTAAAAGGGGAAAGTGTGGGAAAATTGCATAAATTCATGTCTGTCTTAGGACTGAAGTACAAATGTATAAATAAATCTATGAGTTGGTTATTAATTTAAATGGATTAATATCAGAAAGCAACACTCTCTGAAGATACTAGCTAAATGAATTAATATATTTTCAAAAAATCTGGAAATGTAACAGGAACTTATGAACTGACATTTCATATCTATGCACAGTCTTATATATTACATAAAAACAATAAAAAATGTCTGCACTTTCATTCGTTAGGGTGGCCAATGTGAAACTTGTCAGTCGTTCTAAGCTAAACCCAAACTCTACTGGTTGTTTATTACTGAATGTCATTTGGAAATCTATTTGCTAACATATTATTATGTTCTGGTTTATAGCATATTTCCAGAGGGTTAACACTTTTCATGTCATTATTAATTCAAAACATTTATTAATTCTAGTTAAGAATTTAGTAGTGCTTTCACTAGCTTTGCCTCTCTAACTCCCAAAAGAGAGGTATTGTGTGGATTTATCAAATAAGTGCATGTTTATGACTTATTCATTCTGAAGTGATAGAACATTCAAATTATGTTTAAGAAAATGACAACAGTAAGAAATTTTATATATTTTTCTCTTTTTCTAGTCTCCTGGTATTGTTTTCTAATCTTGTTCTCTCCAAGAAGTTTTAAAGTATAGACCAGATTAAATGATACATTAAAATTCGCAAGGTTTTTTTTATCCCTGATAATAACTTGTGGTGAGAAATGAATTTGGGGTGGATATGAAAAGATGTAAGGAGAACTTGACACACTAGTATGGTTGAAACTTACATTATAATTGCTCTTCATAAAGGTACTTTAAAATGACTTTTAAGGTTTGGGATCTGAGTTTTACCCAAGAGTATTTTTTACTCAGATGACAGAAAACAATTTAACTTATGATAATTGTACCTAATTAGAAGACATTTAGCCATTTAAATTTTACAAATGGATTTTCCAGAATGATATGTTTAGAATCTTTCTATATGTCTGTAAAAAAGAAAGAAAATAGAAGTAGTCAGAGCTCAATTATAAGCTATATTTGTCACCATGTAATCATAAACCTTCTCATTTATGTTTCAATTGCAAATGTCATTTCCACTCTTTAGAGATTTTTATGAAGTTATTAATAACATCACATCTAGAATTTAGGCCTGGAAAGCAGAGGAACATATTGAATAAATGGAAAGGAATATCTCTGTAAACCATGGCCACTAAAATGCACATATATTGCTCAAATTCTAAGAATGCTGTTTTTAATCAAATTTTATGGTACAACAATATTATTGATAAATTCTAGAATAAAGTTTACAAAACAGCAGCCCTTATACGTGTAGCATTTGAAAGTTCTGTGTTTGCAGATATAGAGTTTGTGCATTTTTATGTGACAGGGAAAGCTTTTCAGCAACAAAGTAATGGTGGATGGAAACAGTCTAGCTCATTAAGAGGCTTCAAGACTCTGAGGAGGGGGTGGTTAGAGCCAATTCCAAATGGACAGTAGAGTATCTCTTAAAAATAAAGCTCTAAAATTGTTGTGAACTTAGAAATGGATGCCATAGGCTATTATCATCTTGCAAATAAACACTTGTCTTTGAGGACACTATTATTTTACAGTGAGCAAATAATCCACAATTTAGATAGATAAAAAGAGAGATACATAATATTCTCTGATGCTTGAAGGGAAATTTAAAACAATCTTATTGGTAATTTTTTTGTGTCTATGTGCAGGACTTCAACATTCCTTGGCTTTAGATAAAGCATTAACATCAGTCCAAATCACTAAGGAAAGTCTAATTTTCAACAGGGATTTTAAACCACATGATAGTTTTAAACCTCAGGATTAGCCCATATTCAACAGTATACCTAAAGTGTCTGCAGGGATTGTTTTGGATGCTTACATAGTAGCTGTGTCTTCACTTTTCAAGGTAGTGTTTCACACTACATTGATTTAAATAATATGTCTCATCCAAAATAAAATTGAATTCAGCTTTTTTGTTCTTTTCACCATATAACTTTAAATAGTGTATCGGAAATGATTGGTCACTTGATTTCAAATTTTGTATATTTCATTTCAGAGGGAAATCAAATTCCTTCTTGTTGAACCATGCATTTTCCATGAACTTATGCATTTAATTTGTTAGATCCTTTTCCTTCTGCTGCGACACATAGATTTTGGTTTTCTTTTCTTGATTGTTGTTAATGTTGCTTTGATTTTTTTTTTTCCTCTCAATTACTGATACCTCATAATAGGACAACCAATACCGTTATCAGGATACGTAAGATGTGTTACAGCCACAGACAATGTTTTTAGAATGATAAAATCAGTAAAAAGAATGCCAGAGTGAGAGAGGAGTGACCATCCAAAAAAAAAGAAAAAATACACACACACAAGTTAAATAAAGTAGTGCTATTGGACACTTATTGCACATAATGTACAAAATTTAAGATGCTTGTATTCAAATATCCATACTTTATTCCTTAGAAAGGAAATGAAAGTAAATATAATGCAGTTAGGAAAGCAGGTTACATGATTATAAAAGTGAATCCATTTAAACATTTTCAGGCTACTCACTGGTTATCATACTTGTGAAATACCAATCCAGCCAAACAAAATGACCAATCACCAAGGCTTTGCTTCCTATGCTTCTTGTCTCAGAGTACTTTATGATTTCATTTGGATTTTCTTTGCTTATCTTTCCCTTGCTCTTCTCAGAATATAAGTTGTCTAAGTTCTATTCAGTTACAATTACATAAAGAAAAAATCAGTGCTAAGTAAGGATTTTTAATAATTACCTGTGAGCTTAATCTCAACCATGTAATTCATAGTACATAAAACCTGAGTTTAAATTAAATAATATGGTTTCATAAAGGATATTCTGTGAGGCTTTTGTCTTTCAGGTACTTTATAACAATTAAATTAGATAGCACAAAAAATTAAAAGAAGCATTTTCCATAAAGTCTATGATCAAATTAAGAAAACTAGCTCTTATTATGTTTTTAAAATCAAATTGTATTACAGCTAATTTTCTTTGTTCTTATTTATTCAATGACTATATAATTAAATCTAGCCTTCTCTATTGTGCCATTAATTATTCATAATAAATACTGTCACAGTAACATTTTTGTAACATCCAACTAAAATGTCTAAGAAAAGATGTATTCTGAGACTGAATTGACAGAGATTGTAAAGCTATTGCTGAATCAGCTAAACATGCCATACTGATTAAAGTAAGCATTTAGGTTTCACACACACACAAAAACTTCTAGTTTTCTTTTTTCAAGTTACTGTCATTTTTTTTAAAATGACATGTTTAACTGCTGCCTCTGCTCTTTAAAAAAAAATGTTTATAGGAGAATGATTGAGTATTGCTAATTAAAATTTTTCAGGGAAAAACTTTACCTATGAAAAATATTATGCTATTATATTAATTTGTACCTAACATTTTAAAATCTTACATTATCATATATGTTTAAAGATTTGCTGCTGATAGATGATCATTATAATGAATGCATATGGGACTCTATAGACTTTAGGAAAGTAAATTTACTATGATCATAAAAATGGACTTTGCTTTCTGACTGTTTTGGCCTCTTTCACTTCAATAACCACTAGATAGGGCTAACCTGGAATTTATTTATCATATTAGGTTCCAATGTGCCTCCAAAGCACATGCTGTTTCCTACTGATTTCCACTGACTTCCTTTCCAACTTTTCTTTTTCCAATATCTTTCTGTCTCAGTTCCAATTCCTAGGCGTACCCTAAACATGCTCCTTTGCCTGAATATTTCCATCTCTGGTATTTCCATCTCATCTCTATTCCTCTAAAATATCCAAAGTTATATTCTGCATAAGTCATCCAGAAGATCAGATACACATGCAAGGAACCTACTCTACTCTTCATTGTTTCTGGCCCTTCAAACCATCAAATTTAGTAATAAACATGAAAATTTCCAAGTTTTCTATTAGGACTCTTATTGCTATGCTTAACATTTTAATATTGCATATAAAGTTTCTGACATTTTAGTTCCATTTATTTCAAAAAGTCTAAATTAATTTTGCTTTACTTTAAACAGATTTGACTAGTCTATCACATCTATAGCCAATGTAGGATTATAACAGTCTTTAAAATTAGAGACACTATGAATGTTTGAGGCATGTCAACTCTATGGTACACAGCAATGGGTGTCCAGCTGAGGTTTTTATAAATATCGGATTCATACTTTACTATAATTTTAAAGTTTAGATGGGCTTTCTAAAATCCTATAAATTATTCACGAGAGTGATTAAAACCTTGAAGTAGAAAAACTATAAGGAAACAGAGAAAGGATCATTTGTAATATATTAGTACTTATTCACACACTTCTTTTCAGTCCTTCTTTTATGTGTTTTTAGTATCGTAAGGTAATGAATGCTGAATACGCAAGCTAGTATCTTGCCTTTAAAAATTTATTTTTATTCATGTAGTTTTATATCACAGGCACTTCTTTACATTCTATATAGATATTTTCTGTAATATTTAGAATTTTGACTCCGGAGGCTACCAACTTAAACTTCATTACTGGCTTTGCTCCTTGTAGCTGCATAACTTTGTACAAACTCAAGTTCTATGAACCTCTGTTCTTATATATATGCCATGGAGGTAATTATAAGACTATGATGGCTAATTTTATATGTCTATTTGAAGGGCATTTTGGATGAGATTAACATTTATATCAGTGAACTTTGAGAAATCAAATTGCCCTCCAAGATGTGAATGGGCCTCATCTAATCAGCTGGAGAACTGAAAAGAAACAAAAAAACAGACCACCCCAAGTGAGAGGGAATCCCCCCATAGAATATCTTTGGACTGGGTCTGCAACATTGGCTCTCCTGGGTCCTCAGCCTACTGGCTCTCACTGCAGATGTTAGAGTTGTCAGCCTTCATAATTGTGCAAGTTATTTTTTTATAGTCAATCTCCGTGTGTGTGTGTGTGTGTGTGTGTGTGTGTACATGTGTATCTTAATGATTCTGTTTCTCTGGAGAACCCTGAATAATACGAGTGCCTACTACTTTGAGTTCTAAAAATTAAATGAAATAATAAAGGTAAAGTGCTGAGTTCTTGTCATGTAATTAATGCTATATAAGAATAAGCTAGTCTTCCTTATAATGCTTTTCACAATATTTAAAAGGCTATATATACATTTATATTACAAATCATGCTGCAATGAACATCTGAGGGCATCTTTTTTTTATTTTTCTAAATTTTTTGTTGTTTCCCTATGAAAAGATTCATAGATGTGGAATTATTGAGTCAATAGAAGCAGCTATTTAAATTCTCCTGCAACAGTTTGGCAAATTAATTTCTAGAGAAGTCGCCACATTGTTCTCAAGCCATATATGAAGGGGCCGCACTCACTGCACTCATGTCACATGCTGTTGTTTTGAAGTGATGCTCTTTCCTGTTTCTGTATTGACATAAATTATGCTTCTCAGATTTAGAAAGGGTTTTCAGGAAATAACTATGTGTTACTGTATCATATACAGCATACAGTGTGCTGGTCCTGCATCTGGAAATCCTCTGGTAAGCTTGCGTTGCTTCCCATATTACAAACAAAAAGTTCTTATTACTATGCATGGTTGCTCACATGAATAAATAAAGCATATTTCTACATCAGAAGTACTTGGAGGTATGCAGGGAATAGTTCTGTCCCATATACCCATTTCACAATTACATGGTTAACCTACAGTTCTTCATACTTGCCAAACTTCTGCTTCTCATTGAAGATTCATCTTCCTCATAAACCATTAGTTGAGTTTACCAAACACTTTGATCAGGATTTTCTTATTGTGTGCTCTCTCTCTCTCTCTCTCTCTCTGTGTGTGTGTGTGTGTGTGTGTGTATGTGAACATGTTTTGTGGTAAGATCAGTTCCCTGTGATCTAACCTCCAGCTTCTGCTGGAAAGTAAGCTACTCAAATACTCAAAGGCAGATATGAGATCACATTTATTTTACATTAGAACATGATTAAAATAAAAAATATACAGGTGTTTACAAGTAAGTATGGACTAAAATTGTCAATACTTTCTAAATTCTCAGCAGGCACTGAAACATGCTGATGGGTGAATTGATTGTTTCAAGGATTATCTTATGAATTGGCAGACATTTGAAACCAAAGAAAGATTAAGGTCTCTAAAGTAATGTCCTGACCGCAGGAAAGAATGACTAAAGAGATCTTTTTCTTAATTTACTACTGATTTTATCTTCCATGATTTTAGAGACCGTTACTTCTCTGAGCATTAAAACAAAGCAATAGAAAAAGCCAAAAAAAAAAAAAAAATAGCAAGGAGTATAGACAAGCAGATTTGAGAATTCTAAAAATTAACTTGACGTTCATTTCTTTAGCTTTAGCTTATAAAGTATATTTCTAGACATAAGTTGCAGGTAATGGAGCTCCATATTCCCCAAAGTTTTTGTTGCTTTCTAGAAACATTTTTGACTTTAGAAATGTTTAATGTTCAGCAGATTTTTTTTTAAGATTACAAACAAAAATTCCAAAGGAGAGTTCGTTGTTTTAAATGACAACTAAGTTAGCTTAGAAAAAAAAAAAAAATGAAGAAAGTTGCTGTAGGGGATGCTTCTGGATAACCATTGCTGTATAATGAGTCGAGCCAGGATGAGGCAACAAAATATTGCAGGATTCAGGTAATGGAAGAATGGGAGTTGGCTGTGTGTGTCTTTCAGCTTATTCATGTCAAAGAATATTACCTTTATTGGTCCACCTCTCTTTATTCCAAGAACAGTACCAGGTTTTCTGACTCCTTAGTAAATTTTAATTAAATCACAGTAAAAGGAAACAAATTTAACTGAGTGAAAGAATCTTTGTAGTTTCTTCTACTGTATTGTTTATAAGGTACATCATTGTCTCAATTAAGAAACATATCACTGTGAATCATAATGTAGTAACTAGCAATATTTTAGTGTTTTCTAGGTGTCATGCACAATAGTCAGCATTTTATGTAGATTATTTTTTAATCATCTCTCTCTCAATGATCCCATGAAGTAGGCTGTTATGATATAAATGAGAAAATTGTGTTTAACTTGCACATAGCAGAACTGGGTTGCAAAAATATGCAATAAAAGCTAGCAAAAGTTATTTTAAATTATCTTGTAAAAATACGTGTTTAGGATAAAAGTCCACTTTCAGTGTTAAGAAGCGTTCCTTTGTTCTCTGCATTTCTTCACAGAACACTGTTTTTAGGTAAAATTTTCTCCATCTTCACTTGCAGGCGGTCACTTGATCTGTCCAAATTAGAAAAGAATGGCACCTATGTGGTCTCTAGACTTTCTAAGTTGATGGTACTCTTGATATTTCAATAACTATTTCACACACCCTGAGGCCAAAATACATATTTGTTTCATTTATTAAGTAATTAAGTTCAAACAATTTAATAAGCATTTGAAAAAATGCACAGAATTTGGAAGAAAACATATTATTTTATTTTAGATGAATACAATTCCATCCAAATGGGATGCCTATGTCTACTGAGTACTGCACACTCAAACAGTATAATTTGATCAAATACCACCATCTTAATTTCCTGTGACACATTGTTTTTTGCATGAGATTTGTTTTTTTATCACAGCAATTGCCAAAATCCTAGCTTTGCAAATACACAACACCACTACAAATAATGTAACAATCTAATGTTGAAATTTTGAACTACCTCTAAGTAGCAATTCGGATTATATTTGACAGAAATTGAATAGAATATTTCAAAATTTAAACATTTCTTACAGTGGTTCTGTGAGTTTCTCATAGCACCCAAGGCACCTAAGAGAAAGTTTGGAAACCATGGGGCTATATATTTTGTACTGGCCTCCAAAGCACATTATTTACATGGGAACCTTTTTTTTTTTTTTTTGTATTGGCAGAGAATGTTCAGCAATTGACATTTTTATATATAGATATTTCCAATTATGGCTGAGAGAAAAAAAGTCATTAAATCTTGACTCTCTCACAAATTTCTAACTCTCAGTTGTTTTCTTTGAAATTAAGAGAGAAAAGCAGACAATAAATACTGACCTGTATAGGTTATTATAAGTTCTCAATTAAGTAGTAGATCCACTCTTATTTCTTCCATCTGACACTAATAGCCATAAAACCACGGGCAATCACTTTGCCTGTCTAGCATTAAGTTTCCTCATGAATGAAATGAGGGGATTGAGCTATGTTGCCTCTGAGAAAAGTTCTAGCTCTAAAAGCCTTTTTTTCAGGACACTAAGTAGATTTCTTTGACTTTGTTCTTCTAACACAAAGTACTTTGCTAGTATTCTGTACCTACTGTATTTACTATATATTGGCATTTAATTAAAAGCACACCCACAACACCGATTCATATTATCATATTTTATTTTTTGATAACACTCATTAATTGTTTTCCTTTCTTTGCAATTTCTTTTGATTGGAATATTATCACAGGTAGCAGTTGTATGTGAGTGGTGTGTTTATCTATTGAACTGCTATACACACACAAAAAAACTATCAAAATCTTCAATGACAGAAAAATCAACAGTTTGGAACTATGATTTTTCTTTTCACAGTAAGTTATGTAGATCAAATTTCTTTTTGAATAAAAATTTCAAAGCTTAGTGTTAACTCATATGTGAGTAAATCATCAGACAATTTTGTCTTCAAAATTTTGTTGTTTGACTGTGTTTTCTTTGGAATGTTTATGAAGGAGCAACTGAGAAACAGAATCTCAGTCTATTTTATCAAGAAATGAAGAGGAAGAGATAAAAGAGCAGATATATCTTAGGAAAGAGAAAAAAAAGATGGGTATCTCTAAAGAGGATGGGTTGTAACAAGATTTACTTTCTAGCATAACCAAATTGGAAGAAGCGATTTAAATGTATATGGCAATGTGAGTTTACTACCATTTCAAAAATCCTATCAATTTTGTAAGCTTGATGAAATCCATTGGCTCATTCAGAATGAGAACGTGTTTAGGAGAAAAAAATTGCCCATAAAAAATTTTTAAGTAAGACTTTTTGATATTTAATACTTTGAGTTTTCCAAACCTCCTCAAGTATTAAGTAAAAAGAGGTTGATATTAACAGGAATAACTAAATTTTTTTCTGACCTTCCCCTAAATCTCAACCAATATAGAGTAGGAGTCCCCAGGAGCATCTCGGTGAGCTAAAAAAAAATACTTTGTTCATACTTATCAACTTACCATTTTAGAAGCTACGTAGATGTCATTCCTAACTGTTGCAAAAATTGCTGGTGCAGTATGAGGCCCACTGTGACAAACAGCAATAGTGGGGATTGGCATTATTTAACGCCACCTCGAATTCCTAAATATGGCTCTGAAATCTGCGTCTATAATCTTTGCTTCAATTTTAACTTCAAGACTTTAACAATCTGCAAGGCATCTCCGGCTAGATTGTATAAACTATACTAATTTCTAGTGCAACAAACCAGAAGAGAAGTCTATAAATTTCCAGTCACACCCACATGGCCCTGCCCCTCATGGCCTTGCCCCTGTGCTTCCCATTGCAGCCACCAGCATCTTCATGCCTCCCGGGATTCAAAAAGCCATTTTCAAGTCCAAATATTTCATCAACGTTCACATTTAACAGGAAACCAAGCCCTATTCATTTTTGTTCCATGATATTTATAAAGTCTATCTGCTAGTCTTCATTCCCACATTATTGCCTTAGTTATATCCTTTTTTTTTTTTTTTTTTTTTTTTTTTTTTCTTTTTTTGAGACGGAGTGTCTCTCTGTCGCCCAGGCTGGAGTGCGGTGGCGCAATCTCGGCTCACTGCAAGCTCTACCTCCCAGGTTCACGCCATTCTCCTGCCTCAGCCTCCCGAGTAGCTGGGACTACAGGCGCCTGCCACCTTGCCCGGCTAATTTTTTGTATATTTAGTAGAGACGGGGTTTCACCGTGTTAGCTAGGATGGTGTCAATCTCCTGACCTCGTGATCTGCCCGCCTCGGCCTCCCAAAGTGTTGGGATTACAGGCGTGAGCCACAGCGCCCCGCCTGTCTTAGTTATATCCTTTCCTATTGTGATAATGTCCTAATTAGTCTCCTCAATACTCCTCTCCTTTTCACATTTAATTTAATCTATATGGTAGCTCCATAATTTCCTTTCTGCAACTGAGCTTTGTAATTTTTGTTGCCTACAAAATAAACCAAAAAAATACCCCCACCCCACAAAACAAAATGTAAACTCCCATTGCATTTAAGACTCGATGCAACCTGATCTCCAGCCTATTTTTCTGGATTTATTCCCCTAGATCTCCCATTCACGCTCACACTTTGGGTTTTCCAGTAATAGAAAAACTCACTTTTCATCTGTATTCGTCTGATGGTCACTTAGCCTAACCACGGAATTCCAGTACCTGAGCCTGAAATGCTGTACCACCTAAATTCTTTGTTAAAATTCTGCTCAGTTTACTCTAATTAGGGCCCAAAGAGTATGGAACCCTAACCAATAACAAACAGAACTACTTGCAATGTTCCTATAGCATGTAACTTTTAATTCTATTATATTACAGTCTGATTTGCAACATAGTGACTGTATCTCTTCCTATGAGAGTGTGAGTTCCTTGAACAGAGGAATCACATCATCTTCATCTTTGTATTAATATTTCAATTTCATGGGGGCAGATGCAGAATGAATAGTTGTTATGATGAAGTTAATTAAATTATAGATTGACCATATAGAATTATTGTAAGATTGAGTGAGTGGATCAAGCTCAGAGAGGACAAATATTCCCCCCAGATCCTTTGATCACAGTGCCGATGACATCAGCAGGAAAGCTGTTCCCACAACTATAAGAAGCCACTGAATCTGGAAGGGGCAGAACACAGAGCCCCACTGTTTTTGCCCCAATGGGGAATTCTTCCCACACCACGGCACGGAGTCATCTAGTTAGGATCCTTGATGCTTCTGCTACAAACTTTATCATCAAAAATGATTGTATCAGGTTCTTTATCTCTTACCATAACTCAGTTTCAAATCTAAAACTTACAAAATGTGTTTGGCAGACACTAAATTACAACAGAACTCCCGAGATGAGAATATTGGGAAATACAGTTTGGATTTTCTAGCCTCTTCAGTACAGGATAGCACACAAAAAGTGATTGGAATGGAGATTCTGTGGGAGCCAAGGCACAGTATCTACAAATCTTCTGTTGGAAATATTTATCATCCATACACACCCTTCATCCCAAATTTAAGCTTCCAAACAGGAGCATTTGGAAACACAATATGATGCCAGCTAACATGATGCAACATCTCTCTATAAATTAAAATGAGTTCTATCAAGCACTGATTTCATCTCTGTGTGATCATTTCTCCTCTAATTCTGTCACAACCCTGAACCAAGGATAAAATTTTAAAGTTAACCACCACCCACACTGAATATAAAATTATAGGAGAAAAAAAGAGATGAAGGAAAAAAGTAAAGTTAGCTAGTAAAAATATACACATAACAGAACAAGGAACAATATGTTAGCTACTGAAGACCTCATTTGTACAGCTGGTAGTGATATCATAGTTGGTATTTATAATTTTGGTCCTGCTCCTTCAAGTCCATTTTCTACTTGCTTCTCATCCAGTGCCTAACAGGATTTTTTATTTGGGTGGGTGATTCAAACATTCATATCTGAATGGTCTGAGTTCTTAGAAGACCTCCTTATATTGAAATGCTATAGTTTTTCCATTATTATTATTATTTGCAATGGATATGGCAGTTCTATCAGGCACACAAAAGAATGCACTGGGTTCCAAATCTTTCCTATGTCCCTAATGCACAATGGTCACCTTATTTTCCCTGATTAATGAGGATCAATCACACTCACCCACCCTGTAACATTCTTTGTAAATATTGAATAAATATCACGAGAAACCTGCAATGGCCAGGTGGCAAGCTCAAGTCTGACTCCAATTGAGCTATCATTGTGTTCCCTGATGGAACAATTTCTTCCTTGAGTACTAAGATCTCCAAGCCAGGAGAGGTCAAGATCACAGGTATTGAAAACAGCATTTTGTAAATGGGTCATAAAGTGGAATAGTGAGAGGTGCCCCTCCTACCCCATTCTTACCTCCCAGACTCATGTATTTCAGCTGTGACAAAAACAAACAAGTAAAAAACACCATTATGCTTGTTAGTTAAGAAGATAATTCATATGTACACATCAACAAATCATATGAGATTATTTTCTAGTTAGTAACATTACTGAGCAGAGTCTTCCACTCTCTTAAAGGCCTCCCTGACTCTGGATGATGGAGTACATGATATGACTCTTTAGTGTAGTGACAATTATCCCCTTGCTCTGCTTCTTTTGCTGTAAAGCAAAATTCTCCGTCAGAAGGAATCATATGCGGATATATTAGGGTGAAGAATGAATGCAGTAAACATAGGAATGTTGTTTGTAGAATCACTGTGGGCAAAGAAGACAAATCTGTATTCAGAATAAGTGTGTATTTCACTATGGGCAAATTGTTACTTATTCCATTATAAAAAAAAAAAAAATACACGTAAGCAACATTTTACCGGGAGGTAGGTGTTTTTTCCAAGTTATGGTGTTATAGTAGAGGTTCAACATTACTTTCTCTGCTAGTAAACAGGGTACTTAGGCCATGAAATATAACATTTATTCCAGATGTCCATGTGGCTAGCTAAAAATCAGGAGTTCTATTACTAAGAAAGGGAGAAACAGATGTCAGGAAGAAACTCATAGGCTCTGCCAAAACACCCAATCCAATGATGCAGATGTGAGTCTCGTCTCAGTTTAAATTCGGGTTATTTTAAAATTGTTACTATAGTTTAAAAATAACCTGAATTTAAACTGAGGCTAGACACAACGTTGATAAAGCATTACAAATTCAATTTTAAATAACTTTATTGAGAAATGGTGCTAGGTCATCTCACATTTTCATAATTCAAAGAACCTATTTTAATATAAGCATTTAAAATATTTGCTTTAATATAGGCCTTTAAAAGACTAAGATATTTTAAGGATGTTGCCTGGGATCAGAGAGTCAGAACGAGAAGATAAGCCCAACAATTTTCAAACTCTACAGCCATTTCTTAGGCTGAGATACTGTTTGACTTGTTATGTGATTGGATGGAGTAGCTAAAATTTTGTAAATGTTTGCAATGTACTCAGTACTGTGGTGCCAGGCACTGTGTTAGTACATCATATATTTTCTTATTTAGTCATATTGACCAAATGAAACAGATATTGTTGTCATCATCTCCATTTTATAGTTGAGGAAATTAAATAATTTAAAAATTTAAATTTATCCAAGATCATATAGCTAATATGCAGGACTCATACCAAGACCATAGGATATCAGAGTATGTATGGCTAAATACACACAACTCCGCTTTTGGAGGTAAGATTAGATGGCACCAGTAACAGCTGAAATACTGGAATAATTTAAGAGTTAGGAGAATGTAAATCTGGACTATTATCATAAAGAAATACCTATTTCTCATGAATAATTGGATGAATAGTATAAAAATAGTCTAAACACAAATTCAATGTAATTTATATCCTGCAGAAGTATTGAAGCATGAATTTCAATAAATTCTTTTAAAATCGAATTATAGTGAAAGCGAGCACTAGACATCATGTGGATCGTGACCCTAAAGAGGAAAGGCATTCACTTTTCTATAAATATATCTTTATAAATTATTCTTTTTAATAGCCAATTTGTGAACTAGATTTGTACTTGGCAAACAATTGAGAATTGGCATTTAAATCAGACATTTGTGTTTAGAATTACAATTTTTAAAAATAATTCAACATCATTTCTGTGCAATAAAACTCTAAATAAATATTCTGACTCATTCCAGGGGTTTTTAAAAGATTAAGGAGATCTTATTGTACTCTAAATGTAGAATAGACTCATGTACAACACAGATCAGAGCAAATATTTTATATAAAAAAAAAAGTCAGTGAAGCAGCACTCTAAGAATAGTAAAATGCTTAGTTTCCATGGAATGTGTTTGACAGTAAGATTTTTAAAAGATCTAAGAGGCTGACCTTTCTCCCCCACAAACTAAGTAGACTTTTTAAAATGAGCACATCTGGTTTATGTTCCTAAACCTCTGGCCTTTAAAAGCTTTGTTCCCAATTCACACAAAATACCATTCAGGATTGCTTGACATAGTGACCCTTCCCTGTAGGTGGTTAGGCGAATAAAGTGATTAAGTTGATTCAGGAATTTAGCATATACGTAGCAAGTTAACATTTGCATCCTGAAGTGATTACTAAACAGTACTGTTCATTGGTGTATTTTAAGCAATTTTATTTTTTGAAGTTCTAATTATAAAATATTATTGTTTCTCAAAAACCAAATTTATCTTTCTTGTAAACAGTTATACTGGTGCTATTATCTGGTAATTTAGAACAAAGCACATACTGTTATAAACTAAAGGTATTTTGTTTTATTTCAAAGCTCCAATGCTGTTACTAGAAAAAAAAAATACTGAAAGGGTGGTCAGGTTGGATCCATAAATCTAGATCGCCATTCAACATTTAACCAATTCTTTGGTACTCAATTGAGTTAAGCATTAAATGGTGCATTGGCAAGGAAGATTTTATTTCTATGAGGCCCACTAATAAAATTTGTGTAGAATGTAATTCCTTCTGACTTTGCCTTCCATTTGCCTTGAGGATATACCAGTTTAAAAGTGTTCAGCACACTACACCATGCATAACAGGTAATCTGCCTAATTAAATCCTATAAGGATGTTCTCAGTAAAATGCTGAAGAGCTCCCATAACCTCTGCTTCACCCTCCCCATGCACCAGAGCTTCTGAGATTGAGAAACCCCAGCCATTAACTGAAGTGTTTACACTTGAAGCTCAAAGTCTACTTTGCCAGAATGGCTCATTTCACATTTTACAAATCTGTTTTCTCATTTATAAGCAGAAAGTAATTTGTCAATTTTTTAATATTATAATTCTCAACTTGTTCTGAGAGAAAATGATCTAACATACAACTGCAATTCATATTGCAAAAATCATACTGTGACTGGGACTGCTATATTCAGAGATCTAATAAGATTTACATCTATATTTTGCATTCATTTGGTATATTTCAATGAATTATTAATTATGACCAACAATAAAATATTATTTTGCTCAGATGCACAGCAATAGGAAAGATGCCCAAGAGAAATTTATCTGACAGCTCAAAACAAAATGGCCAAAATTCACTCATAGGTTACTCATCCAACGCAGCATGATGCATATTTGCCCATCAAAAGCACTCAGGGTGTGTTTTTCTCAGCTTGTCAATGTTTTGTCAAGAGAATAAAAGACAAACTTTAGCCTTCAGATAAAAAAAAAAAAAATTAAATCTAATGATTAAAATAAGATAGATGAATAATTTTTTGGAAAGCTCTTCAATTATACTGGAAATTGATAACAATGATTTTTATTCAACTAGCATCAATATGGCCAGAATCAGCACCCCATATAACCAAACTACATGTTATAGCTTTTATTGACCTATTTCTGTTGACACAAAAATACTACCTCTTATTATATTCCCTTCTAATCATCCTTTCTATTCTACTGAGTAAAATCCTAAGAGAGAAACCTCATGCAAATTACTGATTCATCTTTTTTCTTTTATTGTACACATTGGACTGAGTGCCAAACCAGTCCGACATATTTACTCAGTGTACATCTTTTCAAGTTTGTTCCTTCTTTTTTAATCCTTAGGCTGTTTCAGACTGGGCTTTTGGCAGTATCTTTGTTCTCAACTGTACAAACAGCACACTAATAAATCCTCCAGTCTGTTGCCTGGCAGGTATTTTAGGGATATTTCAGAGATGGCCACTAGGGCAATGGCTAGTTCCTGGTAAGCTTCTTCAAACCACTTCAGCAGAGTTGCCAGCATCTAGCTACTAGTCACTAGTTTCTCGATCCCAGAAAAAAGTTAATCATAAACCTCAGGAGATAATGAACTCTGTGAAGGGCAGATGCCAGCTGAACATACATATACCTGATTTTAAATCCAAATAATTGGAGAAAGATTAGTGTGTTTGCTAGGAACACTAACATTCTAGTACAAAAGAGCTGGGTTTAATTTCCTGCCATGCAAGGATCTCAGAGAAGTTGCTTAATTTTGTGTCTCAGTTTCTTCATCTGAAATAATGATACCATTAGGCTTTATACAGAAGACTTACAAAATGTTTGTACAATGTTCACAATGCTAACAAAGATCAACTCTCAAAAGTTATAATTAGATCAACTCTCAAAAGTCAGAAATCAACCTTTTATGTCAATATAGTTATCTCATGTCATTAGACTATATCTGCTATTATTCTGTATTTAACTTTTCACAAATCACTCATGATCTTCAACCTGTACTTCAAAACAAGTATACTAGATTTTCCACTTCTCTCTAACTGCTGCATTTAATTTTGCTTGTCTCTCTCTCTTCAATCACCTTTTATAAGAGCCTTTGAACAGAAGTCACAGACTGCTAATTAATTATGAGATTCTTTGAATCTTTAGATTTTTTCAAGAGAAGGTAAAAACCCAGAGTTTTGTGTGAAAACTCATGTAAAAATGGACAAATAATGCAAAAAAAAAAAAAAAAAAAAAAAAAAAGATTAAGTTTGGTACTATTGGCCCACATTAGCTCATGGCAAAACTCAATTTATTCCCTTTATTAGCAGGTTACCCATCATAACTCAAATTGCATACACATCTCTGTCACCTATGTACCTCTTAGAGGCATTTAACTTTGTGTTGTTTGCTTCAGAACCTTGTCCTAAGGCTAAATTACATGTCTAAAATGCCTGTATATTAGGTTTCTTCTCCTATTTTTCTGCCTACTTTGAAAATATATATTGGCATAGCTTAGCATAGTCCTATTTAGGTATGAAATATTCACAAATATCCTGCCTTAATTCCCTAATAAAGATTTTTGTTTTAACCTCAATATCTAATATATGCATATTCATGGATTCTAAAATTCAACACAAATCAACAGACTTGGTCTGATAGTGAATGATCTATGCAATATGAACTGCAATTCATATTGCAAAAATCACACGGCAACTGGATCTGGGTCTGCTATAGTCAGAGATCTAATAAAACCTACAAGTGTATTTTGTATGCATTCATTTGGTATATTTCAATGAATTATTAATTTTGACCAACAATAAAACATTATTTTCTTCAGAAGTACGATAGGAAAAACACAATGTGAAAGGTAATACAATTTATAGAAATATAAACACAACACAAGCCCTAATAATAATGGGGAGAAGGGCAGTTTAAACTACAATTTGAATACAAGGCTAAATATACTGAGATATAATAGTCATGGGAACAAGAACACTGGAAGAACAGAGGAAAAAATAGAAAAACCTGGGAAGACACCTGGAGAAAGTGACATTTGAGCCAGGCCTTGAAAAGTGGTGTTAATTTGGAGAAGACAATACAGAAGGGGAATGGTAATAGGAGGTCATGTGGTTTATCTGTGCCTGCACCCAAATCTCATCTTGAATTATAGCTCCCATAATCCCCATATTTCGTGGGAGGGACCCAATGGGAGGTAATTGAATCATGGAGGCGTGTTTTTCCCTTGCTGTTCTCATGATAGTGAGTAAGTCTCATGAGATCTGATGGTTTTATAAGGGGCAGTTTCCCTGCACATGCTCTCTTGCCTGCTGCCATGTAAGACATGCGTTTGTTTGTCTTCACCTTCCACCACGATTGTGAGGCCTCCCCAGCCATGTGGAACTGTGAGTTCATTAAACCTCTTTTTCTTTATAAACTACCCAGCCTCAGATATGTCTTTATTAGCAGCGTGAGAACAGAATAATACAGCTGGATACATGTGGAAAAGTCATACATGCAAGATATACATGAAAGTCAGGAGAATCAGATGTTGATGAGGAGGTAGGTTGAGGAGAGTAGAAGATAACTGTGTTAAGAAGATGGCCACTAGAAATACCATGTGCTTGACTGTGGCCAAAGTTAAAGAACTTCATTTTGAAGGCAAGTAGGAAATCACTGCAGGTTTCTGAACAAAATAGCCAAGAGACAAGATTTTATTACAGAGCGGTACAGTAAAATTCCATAGGCATAAGGTAACAATGAACAGGATGAAGGTACTTGAACCCTTTCCAGTACAAATGTCCACTGATTTAGAAACAAATATGTATCTGCCAGCATTGACAAGATAGCCATTCTTCACCAGCTGTGAGAAATATGAAAAAGTAAAAATGTTGTAGTGTCAGGACCTGGCATAATAATTGAATGCCATTTTCCCGTTATGTTACATAATTTGAAAATTTTGTAATGAGAATCCATTCTCCTCAATGTTTGTTAATGATATAAGTGTGCCAAGGTACAGTACCACATTAAACATTAGCCTTTCTGTGCACTACAAAAATGTCCACGGCTGTTCAACAGCCTTTCCAAATCTGATCATTTGTCTTCTATTTTTAATTGTGAATATCTGACTTTTAATTCATACTGTTTTTTTTTTTTTTTTTTTTTTTTTTTTTTGAGACGGAGTCTCGCTCTGCCGCCCAGGCTGGAGTGCAGTGGCCGGATCTCAGCTCACTGCAAGCTCCGCCTCCCAGGTTTACGCCATTCTCCTGCCTCAGCCTCCCGAGTAGCTGGGACTACAGGCGCCCGCCACCTCGCCCGGCTAGTTTTTTGTATTTTTAGTAGAGACAGGGTTTCACCGCGTTAGCCAGTATGGTCTCGATCTCCTGACCTCGTGATCCACCCGTCTCGGCCTCCCAAAGTGCTGGGATTACAAGCTTGAGCCACCGCGCCCGGCCTTAATTCATACTGTTTACAAAACTTTTTAAATGTTGTGATAATATATTAATATGCATCTCTCTTTATTATGTTAAAACTATTTCTTTTATCAAGATCACAGAAAATATTATTATTCATATAGTTTATCTCTTTGACATTAACATTTGCAGGATCAACATAACTAATAAATGTTCCATCAAAAATAAACAGACTTTCTTACTTTCAAGGTTACTATAAGAGGTGTTTTCTAACTTGCTATGTACAAGTAATACTAGCCAAAGGGTTTGAAGCTTTTCTTATTACAGGTAAAAAAGACAAAAGCAAAAACCAGGGAAGTGAGATATTCTAAAGATGGGTCATATGTGTAGCTCCAAATGTCTACCTTTGATATAGATCAGTTTTTAAAAAAATTATATCAGAATGTAAAATAACTTTTACTCCTGTTTTTTAATTACTCAAAAACTAATTACATGCTCTTGATATCTTTGTTTGATATCATCCTCATAATCCATGTGCTAGTTCTGCTTTACATTTGAACTAATTTTATAATAAATCCTCATGGTTGGGATCTTAAAGAGACACATCTTGTATCAAAATTTAATGAAAAAAATGTGTTATGATTTTTCTACAGTTCAAAATTTTAAGATATTTGGTCCTGTTTATCCTTAATTTCCACCATTGACCAGTCATGGTTTAACATAAACCTCATCCACAAGAAAATCTGTGGCATAGTTAAAGCTGTTAGAATTATGGGAAGAGTAGGCTCATCTAAATTAACTAAATTAACATCTAAATCAGAATATATCAGTCATTAATATCACCCATTCATTATTCAGCTGCTCTGCATCTTTAAAAGGTGTGTTTTCTTTTGCCTTATGCTATGTAAGTACTCCATAAACATATATGTTCCTAGGCATAATTAAATGAAATATTTTCTATAAGGACAGATAGTCATCAGTCTTTATCAAGACATGTGGATACGTCATGGTTATCTAAGTTGCTTTAGTATGTACTACTTGTCTCTTGCCTTGCTTCTTCATCTTGGCACATAAGACATTTTTTGTTCAGTTGTCTGTTTTTAGCTATAGGCACTACCTTTGGTTTATACATCTGTAGCAAGAGACACAGTCATTCTTTAACATACATTAACCTAATACTACAGTGTTTAATATTAGAAACTTTGGACCCAGATCTCCACTAAAATATTCACTTCAGGAGAGAGAAAAAGTCATAACCTATCTTGCTTATTGCTCTATCTTCAGCATTTTAGCTGGCTTTCATTGACACCACCCCAATAGAAGAAGTGGGTGTATTCCCTCATTTCTTCCCTGTATGTATGAAAGTCTAGGTTCTTCAGTCAGCCTCCAGTAATACTTGAAACCTTTATATAACACCACATTGGAGAGGGTACTGGGGTACCTCATTATAGCCTGAAGAGTGTCAAAATCTCAGCTCACCATTCAGCCTTTGCTGTCATGGGTGATGGGGGAGCCATATTTTTTCTGTGGTGTTTGACTGAAGTAGAGTGGTCTAAAATTTATGTCATTCTGTGTTGCCCAATTCCTAGTTATTTGGTTAGAGAGAGAGAGAACATACTTTTGACGGCGATGGTGGGTTTTTTGTTTGTTAAGTGTGCATTTTTTTGTTTGTTTGTTTTTTGTTTTTGTTTTTTCTTTTTGTTCTGCACGGATTGGTGTTTCAGGGTTGCCAACTTCTTCTGCTCTAAGCCTGGGATATAGGAAGGAAGAGGAAAACAGAGCAAAATCACCACTCTGCTGTTTCCTTGGTCCCAAAGTCCACAGCCAATCTGCCTTCTTATCTTCACTTTGTAGAACTTTCTTATGTTCTATATATATATAATGTCTTGATTTTAAGCTATACGTAGATGAAGGAATAGGAAAAAAGTGTGTCTACTCCATCTTCTACATACTTGGGAACTAACACAGTCCTAAACAATCCATGGATGAAAGAGGAAATCTCAAGGATAATTTAAAAATATGCATTAAGACATGAATAAACCTACCTGAGTCAAATGACAGGGCAATGTATGAGAATTGTTGTCTCAATGGCATCTGAGGCTGCCAAGAGTGGACTAATAGCTAAACTACATATGGGACTTCAACTAAGAGATGTTGTTGCTAATAAGACTATCGAAAGCAGCCTGTCAGTCATCGCCAAGATGTGCCCAGAAGCTCCCAGAAGTTGGAGCCAACAGAAAACACCATGGAGAATCACAAATTGAAACATAATGGAAGAGAATATAATAATATATTTCTTAAAGAAAGTTCTAATTTTCTACCATAACCACAATAGGGTAGCTATTATGGATTTTTTGGGGATCAAGTATGCTTTTCACCGAAGAAAAAGAATATACTTTTGGCAGTGCTATAGTCTCAGTGTTAAAGATAACCCTTGGTAGTGTCTAAGGCCCAGTATTTATTCAGTGCACAAATTATACATATTAAAAGTTTAATATACAATTTCTACATAATTTACACATTGATCAATAATATATAAAATAAAATAGAGATTATATGCCTCCAAAAGTAATTTGATATTAAAATTTAATTTTTTGTTTTATGCATTTTACATTTTATTTTTTGTTTTAAAGTTGGTTTATAAATGCTAAGATCACTTTCCAATGATTGTTATATAATAAGATTTCTTTCTCAACTGATATGCCTTTAAGCTTTCTTTTCTATAGATTCACATACAGCAAAGGAATCCACTATGCTCCAAGTCCTAGAAATGGCCTGAACTGCTTCTGAGGAAAACGGTCTTGCCTAAAGTCATGAGGATTGGAACAATTTCTCTAGTCAGCTCTTTACGTACTTTCTCTACCAAATCACCCTGTCTGTACTCATAGCTGTTTGGACCAAGAATAGAGGCTGATTAACAAAAGTAGGAAATTTGATGTTTCATGACTTCAAAACCAGCAAGAGATAAGGTTTAATTGCTTGAGAATGTAATTTTCTGGCTGATATACTAACAGAAAATTGTCAATATATTAAGCTGCTATTGGATTTCCAGAACCATTGCTGTGTCCTGATGATGCTATTCACTATTAAACTTCTTCTATCTGAACAGGCCTAAACTCCAGGGCTTATGGCCAGGGAAGTGCTATGACTATTTGGATCACTATAATTCCAGAAAATAAGAAAGAAAAGGCTATGCTTATTTTCACAGTCTATAGTTTCTTTTATGCAACTAAGCAGATAGGTAAGGCAAAATGGAATTATAATGACATCAATTATAAACATATTGACTTGTCCAAATCCAGCCATCGAAGCAAGTCATTTGTAGATATCGCCAGAGTTGTTAAATGTATATGTTTGAATTTAGATATTTGTCTAAAACTCAAAATCATGCCTTTATTTCTACCTTTAACTACATATAGCTTTTTTTTTTTTTTTTAGTGCCTGTCTGTGTGCCTTCTCAGTACGATCTCCGTGTGGCCCACATTGCTCATTATTTCTATATCAAAATTAGGGCTATACATATAATATGCATGGTATCACAATGTAGGAGGTGAAGGAGTGTCCTGGGTCACCTTATTTGACATGGCTTATATGGTACTTCCTTAATGCTAACTCTAAAGCTAATTGCCTTTATTTTCAAATATATGCAAATTATAACATTCTTTTTGTAAAAAAGCAAACTTTCACTTTCAATTATATGTTATGAAGAGCACTGAAATTAAAATGAACTATTATTTTTTCTCTTGCTGTCTTTGGGCTATTGATTCTGTTTCAGTTTTACACCTGTTTTTCTTCAAAAAGTCAACTACTTATTTCTCTTATTCTATTTGGATGTTGTATTAACCCATAGTCACGCTGCTGATAAAGAAATACCTGAGACTGGGAAGAAAAGGAGGTTTAATTGGACTTACAGTTCCAGATGGCTGGGGAGCCCTCGGAATAATGGTGGAAGGTGAAAGGCACTTCTTACATGGTGGCAGCAAGAGAAAAGTGAGAAAGAAGCAAAAACAGAAACCTCTGATAAACCCATCAGATCTTGTGAGACGTATTCATTATCACGAGAATAGCTTGAGAAAGACAGGCCCCCATGATTCAATTACCTACCCCTGGGTTTCTCCCACAACACAGGGGAATTCTGGGAGACACAATTCAAGTTGAGATTTGGGTGAGGACACAGCCAAACCATATTAGATGTCAACATGCTAATATATGTTATTATTAATTTTCTGCTCTATCAGTGGGATGAAAGAGTTCAAACAATGTAAGTAAAAGCAATGACTATGTTATAGAAGGAAAATATGAGACCACTTACTTAGCTCTTCTTTCCAACAAGATATCCCATCACAAACTCCTGCAATATGAAAATTCTGGTGATCTTTAAAATGGAGTATTAAAACTCCATTACTTAAGGTAACCTAAGGAAAGCTTTTATTTCTTGTACCCCAAAGTTCTTAACCTATGCAATTTTTAATTCCAGAAAGATCCTTTCTTGCTAGAACTTTACTATTATTTTTATAAAACTTACAGACTTGCTGGGAAAGATTCTAGCGGTAAAATTCTTCCTTAAATCATTAGTAATACCTACATTTTATATGTATAAGATTAATGTTTGCCTTTGAAATTTCTAGTACTTAGCTGATACTAGAAATAATTCGTGTTGTTTTTAACATTTTCAAAATAATCATCAAAACATTTCATATAACCTATGTCTTGACTTCTCAAAATATTGATTCTATAATTATACCTGGATAATACTTTGGGATGTTAACTTATGTTTAATTCTTCTGCTTTTATTTTTTTTTCCCTTCACTCCACTAAGATAGTTGGTTAGCTGTGTGCTTTAGTGCCTCAAAAGAGGTATGTGGTAAATCTGAACACAGTAGTAATTTATAAAATGTCCTGTAATTTGTCTTCTAATAATTTTAGTATATGACAAAGATAGGCATCTTAGGTGAAACAGGAAGGAGAAAGGGTTCCTTCAGGCTCAAAAGACATTCTCTTAGCTGTCAAGAGGAGAGAGTTATATATGCTCTGGAGTGATAGAAGCTGAGGTCCTATTTTCTGACAATGTTCTGGTGAAGACAGTAAGATCCCAGAAAGATACACTCCAAAAGACACCTCAGGCTGTAGTAATGGAAGCACCAATGATTCTGTCTCATATATTGTCATCATAGCTTAAGGGCCACTGTATGAAGTCAGCAAGTCTCCCAGACCTGATGAACAGGCACAAATAAGTGAATGGAAGATTTTCACAGTCAAGTTGGTAAACTGTTGACTGATGAACACAGACTGCGACACACGACCCAATTGTTTTGATGCTGTGTAAGATCCAAGAACCTGGAACATGTTGTCAAGTGGAGGACTGGATAGAAGTTCAAATAATAATTAAGGTTAATTATATTCTTAGGGACATAGAATAAACAGCAGAAGACAACTTGCTTTAAAAAATCAAGAAAATGCATTTTCCACATATCTTAGTTTGCGAACTGAGATTTACTTTGTCTGCAAACTTTCATGCACTAGTCACATTCATACCATAAAACATGACTCTATTTGATATTACACTATTTTAAATTTTCAATTATTTAATAATATTTTAGGAGGATAGTAGCATTTAAAATACTATTCACATTTTATCTTTTTATCCAGGTTCACAGGGAGATCACCACTTTAAAGATGAAATTTATGTCTTATTAAAAATAAGAGTATTGTTTTGTTACATAGTATGAGTTGCTGTAAAACTTAGGATTTAGATCTAAATCCACTAATTAATTCTATAAAAATGAGATCTTAAGAAATTTACACTTAAAGTGCCAAAGGATTTCAAGGAGAATCTTAGATTCTTTTCTTGATTTCAAAGTGTCAACCGTTGATGGTCTCCCATATTCCTTTCTCATGAGACCAAATGCTTCAGAGGAGTGACCTTCTAATGTGGTAAATGGAGATCTAACTACTAATTACTAATTGTTATTGCAATTTTTGACCTGATCTCCAGAGCTGGAAATCAAATCCCTGTCTCTGGAGTGTAACTAGATCTAATAGGCAGCCTCTGAGTTGACATAGAGAGAGCTTATTAGCAACTGAGTGACTTTCAAAGTGTTACCTTAATAAACACCATTGGATGTAATGTTTTGAAGCAAACTAGGTGAATGTACTTTCCTTTTCTCTGACAGTAGTTAAGTATAAAATTTCTCTATTCCTTTATTTAGAGTGAAGAAGCACATTCGTGAAAAAAGTATAAGAAAGTTTTCCACTGGTACATTTTTAATAGCTTCAAGCTGTTAACAGTTACATTGGCCCTAGGTATGGGGTGGCACATGTTATGGTTAACTGATTAGTACAGAGTCTCTTGACATACAGACATTTTTCTGTTACTGGTATCAGCCATGAAAATGTATTTCCAAGCAATTAAGCCTTAACTCCTGCTGGTTTGGAAGCCATGAACCTTCAAATTCCCATTCAAATTATTCAACACCTACCACGGGTAGAAAAAAATACAACTTCATTAGTAAAAGCCACAAAGAAATCTATTGATAAGTTTTTAAAATTTCTTTAACATGAGAAAAATGCAAAAACGTTCAGATTGTAAATTAGCCACACAACTTTAAAATGACCTCAGTTTCTTTTTTCATAACTCTAAGGATTTACTTTATGAGGTCTTAGGTTTAACAACATACTTCAAAAAGAATGTGGATAACAAAATAAATACGTGAAAGGTTACATGTAGGGGAGCAGGGAGAAAGGGCAAAGAAAGCAGGATCATAACTGTGTGGTTTTCGCTCATTTCCAATTCTTATCTGAACTAGATATCAACTTTGGCAATTCTAAAATTAGAACAACTGGATACTGGACAAGTAGATTGAGTAATTGCCAAGTGATCCCCATTATGTTTATGAACAATTTCTTCTTCCCTCTCTCACTCTCACAAAAGTTTCATAAGCCCTGAGGAGACATTTTTATAGAAGGTCTATTTTCTTATCTCTAAATGGAATAGAGCAGGAGAGCAATATAAGACAGGAATGAAGAGGCATTCTCATCAATAATAGTTTTGCATAATATTGCGGGTTGTTTTGTATGTTTTATTCTAGAGGGTTGGATTATCATTTTCAGTGCCTTATGAATCAACTTGTTCCAATATCTCATAAGCAGAGTTGCCTCTACAAAGGTAGCATTATACTTTCAAAACGTTTATGATAATGAGAACTAGACTTCACACATGTCAGTTAGTGGAAACTGGAGTATGTAACTTTACCAAACTATTCAAAGTGGAAAGCTGTTATGGCTCTGTTACTGATTTCCCTTGTATTTTTTTTTTTTTTTAAATTTATTTATTATTATTATACTTTAAGTTGTAGGGTACATGGGCATAACGTGCAGGTTTGTTACATATGTATACTTGTGCCATGTTGCTGTGCTGCACCCATCAACTCGTCATTTACATCAGGTATAACTCCCAATGCAATCACTCCCCCCTCCCCCCTCCCCATGATAGGCCCCGGTGTGTGATGTTCCCCTTCCTGAGTCCGAGTGATCTCATTGTTCAGTTCCCACCTATGAGTGAGAACATGCGGTGTTTGGTTTTCTGTTCTTGTGATAGTTTGCTAAGAATGATGGATTCCAGCTGCATCCAAGTCCCTACAAAGGACTCAAACTCATCCTTTTTTATGGCTGCATAGTATTCCATGGTGTATATGTGCCACATTTTCTTAATCCAATCTGTCACTGATGGACATTTGGGTTGATTCCAAGTCTTTGCTATTGTGAATAGTGCTGCAATAAACATACGTGTGCATGTGTCTTTATAGCAGCATAATTTATAATCCTTTGGGTATATACCCAGTAATGGGATGGCTGGGTCATATGGTACATCTAGTTCTAGATCCTTGAGGAATCGCCATACTGTTTTCCATAATGGTTGAACTAGTTTACAATCCCACCAACAGTGTAAAAGTGTTCCTATTTCTCCACATCCTCTCCAGCACCTGTTGTTTCCTGACTTTTTAATGATTGCGATTCTAACTGGTGTGAGATGGTATCTCATGGTGGTTTTGATTTGCATTTCTCTGATGGCCAGTGATGATGAGCATTTTTTCATGTGTCTGTTGGCTGTATGAATGTCTTCATTTGAGAAATGTCTGTTCATGTCCTTTGCCCACTTTTTGATGGGGTTGTTTGTTTTTTTCTTGTAAATTTGTTTGAGTTCTTTGTAGGTTCTGGATATTAGCCCTTTGTCAGATGAGTAGATTGCAAAAATTTTCTCCCATTCTGTAGGTTGCCTGTTCACTCTGATGGTAGTGTCTTTTGCTGTGCAGAAGCTCTTTAGTTTAATGAGATCCCATTTGTCAATTTTGGCTTTTGCTGCCATTGCTTTTGGTGTTTTAGACATGAAATCTTTGCCCATGCCTATGTCCTGAATGGTACTACCTAGGTTTTCCTCTAGGATTTTTATGGTATTAGGTCTAACATTTAAGTCTCTAATCCATCTTGAATTAATTTTCGTATAAGGAGTAAGGAAAGGATCCAGTTTCAGCTTTCTACTTATGGCTAGCCAATTTTCCCAGCACCATTTATTAAATAGGGAATCCTTTCCCCATTTCTTGTTTCTCTCAGGTTTGTCAAAGATCAAATGGCTGTAGATGTGTGGTATTATTTCTGAGGACTCTGTTCTGTTCCATTGGTCTATATCTCTGTTTTGGTACCAGTACCATGCTGTTTTGGTTACTGTAGCCTTGTAGTATAGTTTGAAGTCAGGTAGCGTGATGCCTCCAGCTTTGTTCTTTTGACTTAGGATTGTCTTGGAGATGCGGGCTCTTTTTTGGTTCCATATGAACTTTAAAGCAGTTTTTTCCAATTCTGTGAAGAAACTCATTGGTAGCTTGATGGGGATGGCATTGAATCTATAAATTACCTTGGGCAGTATGGCCATTTTCACAATATTGATTCTTCCTATCCATGAGCATGGTATGTTCTTCCATTTGTTTGTGTCCTCTTTTATTTCACTGAGCAGTGGTTTGTAGTTCTCCTTGAAGAGGTCCTTTACATCCCTTGTAAGTTGGATTCCTAGGTATTTGATTCTCTTTGAAGCAATTGTGAATGGAAGTTCATTCCTGATTTTGCTCTCTGTTTGTCTGTTACTGGTGTATAAGAATGCTTGTGATTTTTGCACATTAATTTTGTATCCTGAGACTTTGCTGAAGTTGCTTATCAGCTTAAGGAGATTTTGGGCTGAGACAATAGGGTTTTCTAAATATACAATCATGTCATCTGCAAACAGGGACAATTTGACTTCTTCTTTTCCTAACTGAATACCCTTGATTTCTTTCTCTTGCCTGATTGCCCTAGCCAGAACTTCCAACACTATGTTGAATAGGAGTGGTGAGAGAGGGCATCCCTGTCTTGTGCCAGTTTTCAAAGGGAATTTTTCCAGTTTTTGCCCATTCAGTATGATATTGGCTGTGGGTTTGTCATAAATAGCTCTTATTATTTTGAGGTACGTTCCATCAATACCGAATTTATTGAGCGTTTTTAGCATGAAGGGCTGTTGAATTTTGTCAAAAGCCTTTTCTGCATCAATTGAGATAATCATGTGGTTCTTGTCTTTGGTTCTGTTTATATGCTGGATTATGTTTATTGATTTGCGAATGTTGAACCAGCCTTGCATCCCAGGGATGAAGCCCACTTGATCATGGTGGATAAGCTTTTTGATGTGTTGCTGAATCCAGTTTGCCAGTATTTTATTGAGGATTTTTGCATCGATGTTCATCAGGGATATTGGTCTAAAATTCTCTTTTTTTGTTGTGTCTCTGCCAGGCTTTGGTATCAGGATGATGTTGGCCTCATAAAATGAGTTAGGGAGGATTCCCTCTTTTTCTATTGATTGGAATAGTTTCAGAAGGAATGGTACCAACTCCTCTTTGTACCTCTGGTAGAATTCAGCTGTGAATCCATCTGGTCCTGGACTTTTTTTGGTTGGTAGGCTATTAATTGTTGCCTCAATTTCAGAGCCTGCTATTGGTCTATTCAGGGATTCAACTTCTTCCTGGTTTAGTCTTGGAAGAGTGTAAGTGTCCAGGAAATTATCCATTTCTTCTAGATTTTCCAGTTTATTTGCGTAGAGGTGTTTATAGTATTCTCTGATGGTAGTTTGTATTTCTGTGGGGTCGGTGGTGATATCCCCTTGATCATTTTTAATTGCGTCGATTTGATTCTTCTCTCTTTTCTTCTTTATTAGTCTGGCTAGTGGTCTGTCAATTTTGTTGATCTTTTCAAAAAACCAACTCCTGGATTCATTGATTTTTTGGAGGGTTTTTTGTGTTTCTATCTCCTTCAGTTCTGCTCTGATCTTAGTTATTTCTAGCCTTCTGCTAGCTTTCGAATGTGTTTGCTCTTGCTTCTCTAGTTCTTTTAGTTGCGATGTTAGAGTGTCAATTTTACATCTTTCCTGCTTTCTCTTGTGGGCATTTAGTGCTATAAATTTCCCCTTACACACTGCTTTAAATGTGTCCCAGAGATTCTGGTATGTTGTATCTTTGTTCTCATTGGTTTCAAAGAACATCTTTATTTCTGCCTTCATTTCGTTATGTACCCAGTAGTCATTCAGGAGCAGGTTGTTCAGTTTCCATGTAGTTGAGCGGTTTTGATTGAGTTTCTTAGTCCTGAGTTCTAGTTTGATTGCACTGTGGTGTGAGAGACAGTTTGTTATAATTTCTGTTCTTGTACATTTGCTGAGGAGTGCTTTACTTCCAATTACGTGGTCAATTTTGGAGTAAGTATGATGTGGTGCTGAGAAGAATGTATATTCTGTTGATTTGGGGTGGAGAGTTCTATAGATGTCTATTAGGTCTGCTTGCTGCAGAGATGAGTTCAATTCCTGGATATCCTTGTTAACTTTCTGTCTCGTTGCTCTGTCTAATGTTGACAGTGGAGTGTTGAAGTCTCCCATTATTATTGTATGGGAGTCTAAGTCTCTTTGTAAGTCTCTAAGGACTTGCTTTATGAATCTGGGTGCTCCTGTATTGGGTGCATATATATTTAGGATAGTTAGCTCTTCCTGTTGAATTGATCCCTTTACCATTATGTAATGGCCTTCTTTGTCTCTTTTGATCTTTGATGGTTTAAAGTCTGTTTTATCAGAGACTAGTATTGCAACCCCTGCTTTTTTTTGTTCTCCATTTGCTTGGTAAATCTTCCTCCATCCCTTTATTTTGAGCCTATGTATGTCTCTGCATGTGAGATGGGTTTCCTGAATACAGCAGACTGATGGGTCTTGACTCTTTATCCAGTTTGCCAGTCTGTGTCTTTTAATTGGAGCATTTAGTCCATTTACATTTAAGGTTAAGATTGTTATGTGTGAACCTGATCCTGCCATTATGATATTAACTGGTTATTTTGCTCATTAGTTGATGCAGTTTCTTCCTAGCCTCAATGGTCTTTACATTTTGGCATGTTTTTGCAATGGCTGGTACCGGTTGTTCCTTTCCATGTTTAGTGCTTCCTTCAGGATCTCTTGTAAGGCAGGCCTAGTGGTGACAAAATCTCTAAGCATTTGCTTATCTGTAAAGGATTTTATTTCTCCTTCACTTATGAAACTTAGTTTGGCTGGATATGAAATTCTGGGTTTAAAATTCTTTTCTTTAAGAATGTTGAATATTGGCCCCCACTCTCTTCTGGCTTGTAGAGTTTCTGCTGAGAGATCTGCTGTTAGTCTGATGGGCTTCCCTTTGTGGGTAACCCGACCTTTCTCTCTGGCTGCCCTTAAGATTTTTTCCTTCATTTCAACTTTGGTGAATCTGGCAATTATGTGTCTTGGAGTTGCTCTTCTCGAGGAGTATCTTTGTGGCGTTCTCTGTATTTCCTGGATTTGAATGTTGGCCTGCCCTACTAGGTTGGGGAAGTTCTCCTGGATGATATCCTGAAGAGTGTTTTCCAACTTGGTTCCATTTTCCCCCTCACTTTCAGGCACCCCAATCAGACATAGATTTGGTCTTTTTACATAATCCCATACTTCTTGCAGGCTTTGTTCGTTTCTTTTTCTTCTTTTTTCTTTTGGTTTCTCTTCTCGCTTCATTTCATTCATTTGATCCTCAATCGCTGATACTCTTTCTTCCAGTTGATCGAGTCGGTTACTGAAGCTTGTGCATTTGTCATGTATTTCTCGTGTCATGGTTTTCATCTCTTTCATTTCGTTTAGGACCTTCTCTGCATTAATTACTCTAGCCATCAATTCTTCCACTTTTTTTTCAAGATTTTTAGTTTCTTTGCGCTGGGTACGTAATTCCTCCTTTAGCTCTGAGAAATTTGATGGACTGAAGCCTTCTTCTCTCATCTCGTCAAAGTCATTCTCCGTCCAGCTTTGATCCGTTGCTGGCGATGAGCTGCGCTCCTTTGCCGGGGGAGATGCGCTCTTATTTTTTGAATTTCCAGCTTTTCTGCCCTGCTTTTTCCCCATCTTTGTGGTTTTATCTGCCTCTGGTCTTTGATGATGGTGATGTACTGATGGGGTTTTGGTGTAGGTGTCCTTCCTGTTTGATAGTTTTCCTTCTAACAGTCAGGACCCTCAGCTGTAGGTCTGTTGGAGATTGCTTGAGGTCCACTCCAGACCCTGTTTGCCTGGGTATCAGCAGCAGAGGCTGCAGAAGATAGAATATTTCTGAACAGCGAGTGTACCTGTCTGATTCTTGCTTTGGAAGCTTCCTCTCAGGGGTGTACTCCTCCCTGTGAGGTGTGGGGTGTCAGACTGCCCCTAGTGGGGGATGTCTCCCAGTTAGGCTACTCAGGGGTCAGGGACCCACTTGAGCAGGGAGTCTGTCCCTTCTCAGATCTCAACCTCCGTGTTGGGAGATCCACTGCTCTCTTCAAAGCTGTCAGACAGAGTCGTTTGCGTCTGTGCAGAGGTGTCTGTGTGTCTTAGTTTACTGTGCCCTGTCCCCAGAGGTGGAGTCTACAGAGACCGGCAGGTTTCCTTGAGCTGCTGTGAGCTCCACCCAGTTCGAGCTTCCCAGCAGCTTTGTTTACCTACTTAAGCCTCAGCAATGGCGGGCGCCCCTCCCCCAGCCTCGCTGCTGCCTTGCCGGTAGATCACAGACTGCTGCGCTAGCAACGAGGGAGGCTCCGTGGGTGTGGGACCCTCCCGGCCAGGTGTGGGATATGATCTCCTGGTGTGCCTGTTTCCTAAAGCGCGGTATTGGGGTGGGAGTTACCCGATTTTCCAGGTGTTGTGTGTCTCAGTTCCCCTGGCTAGGAAAAGGGACTCCCTTCCCCCTTGCGCTTCCCAGGTGAGGCAATGCCTCGCCCTGCTTCAGCTCTCGCTGGTCGGGCTGCAGCAGCTGACCAGCTCCGATTGTCCGGCACTCCCCAGTCAGATGAACCCAGTACCTCAGTTGAAAATGCAGAAATCACCGGTCTTCTGTGTCGCTGGCGCTGGGAGTTGGAGACTGGAGCTGCTCCTATTCGGCCATCTTCTTCCCTTGTATTTTGTTCATACTATACTTCTTAAGAGAAGTTTACTATTTTCGTTCCAAATGTAAACTCAGAAAGTTTCCATTGTTCAAAGAAGTTAAATCTATCATTATAATGCAAAGCTCTACATAGATAAGTGACCTCCTTTTTTTTTTTTTTTTTTTTTTTTTTTTTTTTTTTTTTTTTTTTTGCCTCTGCAGCATATTACTAGGCAATCTAGGGTCATTCTGTTAAATATTCTCTCATCTGGTTTTAACTTTGGATTTTTAATTGTTAGTTGTTCTAACAAGAATTAGATGTTATGTTTTGAGCTTTGCAGATGGAAGTTATTACATATATGCTACCAAATTATCTTGAGAACTTTGTGGGATTTAATGGGTCAATCTTTCTAGGGTAAGAAAGGACAATGAGCCAAGTAGAAGATCTAAGATGAAGCGAACTACAACAATGGAATTATATCTGGAGAAGTAAATTTCTATTTCAAGTGTGTGTTTTCAGCTCACTATCAGGAATTACATTATTACATCAGCATGAAGATAAACCTCACTAGTGAGTTAATTGATTTTTATTAGGGTTCATCAGAGCAGATTTAGAAAGTGGTCAAGGTTTGTCATCTGTTGCCACTTTTCTTGTTGTTGCTTTTATTCCTGCTCTTTTAAATGTTTTATAAAAATGTTTATTGAAATCTACCAATGGTACTTTGTAGAATTTAATATAAAAAAGAAAGGAGGCCGGGCGCGGTGGCTCAAGCCTGTAATCCCAGCACTTTGGGAGGCCGAGACGGGCGGATCACGAGTTTAGGAGATTGAGACCATCCTGGCTAATACGGTGAAACCTGGTCTCTACTAAAAATACAAAAAAAAAAAAAAATAGCAGGGCGAGGTAGTGGGCGCCTGTAGTCCCAGCTACTCTGGAGGCTGAGGCAGGAGAATGGCCTAAACCCGGGAGGTGGAGCTTGCAGTGCGCTGAGATGCCTGAGTGACAGAGCGAGACTCCATCTCAAAAAAAAAAAAAAAAAAAAAAAAAAAAAAAAGAAAAGAGTATTCTTCTCCAGGACCTTAAAGTCTCCTTGGGGAGATTAAGAAGGTTTACTAAATTTTAAGTAATAGCAACCCACCAAATGGAAACTGTAAGTATGAGTGGTAAGAACAGTGAAGACTTAAAAGAACTAACTTATAGATCAGTTGTTGGAGTGACAGTTCACCAGGCAAATGGGATTTGAGCTGTGTTTTGGATGGTGGATATAATTGCCCCCCTGAGAATGATTAAGTCTAAGGATGTAGGGGGAGGTGGTAAGGAGCACACAAATTATTTGAGATACATTTTTTACTCTAGTAATAAATGAGTAGTTCACTGAAGCCTGATTATGGCAGGAACTGAATATCAGTTTAAAGCATTTGACTTTATTCTTATAAACAAAGGAGAGCATTTAATTATTTTGAGCCTGGTCAAATATTTTGGCTCACCAGATTAATCTTCTGGAGGACACATATGAAGGCAAGACTATGGTAGTAGGAAAGGCTATGAAGGTATTCTAGATACAAAATAATAAGGCTCTGAACTAAAACAATGGCAGGGAGAATGGAAAAGATGAGATATTTGGAAGATGACTTATCTGAAAAGAGTCTATAATACTTAGTAATTTATTTTATAGAAGAGAGAAACTAGCCAACATGATTTTAAATTTATGATTTTTTTGCAACTGAGGGAAAACTAGTACCTTTAGAGATATAGAGGCCAGGAATGGTGGCTCACACTTGTAATCCCAGCACTTTGGGAGGCTGAGGCAGGTGAATCGCTTGAGCTCACGAGTTCAAGACCAGCCTGGGCTACATGGCGAAACCCCATCTCTACAAAAAAGACAAAAATCAGCCTAACACGGTGATGCATGCCTGTAGTTCCAGCTACTGTGGAGGCTGGGGTGGGAAAATGACTTGAGCTGAGGAGGCGGAGGTTGCAGTGAGCTGAGATGGTGCCACTGCACTTCAGCCTGGGCAAGAGTCAGACCCTTGTCTCAAAAAAAAAAAAAAAAGAAAGAAAGAAAAGAAAAAATATTCATTATTAAATGTGCATTGGCTCCAGAACACCAACCTGGCACGCTGTAGAAAGATATAAAACCATCCGTCATTGGGTGTGCTGTTAAGAACAGCATATATATTTTTTAAGCAAAATATCAAGGTAATGCTCCTGTAGGTGGTAGGTGTATGTCAAACCTATTGACAAACATTTCCATTTCATTATGGGAGGAACATTAGCCCTGTTCACTTGTGTGTCACCAGATGTGATAGCAAACAATACTCCATTTCCTTCTCAAATTATGACAAATTCATTTGCACTCTCTGTCTCTCCATAGGTATTTCAAATTAGTTTGGAATCATTATCTTTAGTCGCCTGGAAGTATACATGCAGGAAAAGAAAGTTTTATGTTGGTGAGACTTTTTTTAACCTGTTTTACTATGTGTCTTTTAGAAAGCAATATACCGCCATCATTACTGCAACAATAAAAACAGTAGAGTACAAATATGAACACTTTTATTCTATGAAGGTCATCATGAAGTTGCATTTGAAATTTCAGAGAGAAGTAATGTATGAGAAACATTTTACAACTTCTTTCTATAGGTCACATCTCTTTTGGAAAGTGATCACAATATTACAAAGTGTCATGTAGAAATAACTTTGAAAAAACTGAATACAACAAAAAAATGTTGCACAAGTTATTTTGTATACCTTACTCCCTCTTTATATGGTTCTTGGAAGCACCTTGTAGCCTCTATCATTCTTGAAGCTCTTTGGAAAATTTTAAGGAAAAAACTGGGGTAAGTAGTAGAGGACGTATGACCAAGATACACCTGACTCAAGAACATAAAACTATCTGAGGTTACAGTTTGCGAAAATAAGTAATAGTCTGGTTTTTAAAGTAGCTTTAGTCATAAAACAAAATTATGTGATTGGTAAAGCAGCAATTTTTCCTTCAATTTTAAAGATCCAAGACAAACATATGTGTTATTTCAGTTGATGTCTTTTCAAATTTCTACTGTAACCTAGGTTTTATATTTGTCTAGGGAGAGAATAGTTTTGCTATGTACTAAGTAGTTCTCCAGAAAAATAAAATAAATAAAAACTCTCTGTTACACTATATGACATGAAATGAATATATACCCAATCACTCACTCATGGTTCTGGGAAGAAATAGAAAAAAAAAAAAATGAAGAAAAAGGACAAAAATTTCCAATATTCATTCCTACAATCATTCCATTTAAACATTTCATTAACAATAGTCAACTTTGGTACTCAGAATTTGAGACATAAAATACTTTGTTATAAAATTGATTATTTCTTGCTCTTTACATTTATATTTACATATGGTACTGAGAAATTTCCGAGCTTTCTGGAATTTCTCTGAAGAATTTTAGATATTATAGTAAAATTTCAGGTTGCTAAAATGTCTGATAATAAAGCAAGCTTGAATAAAAAAGGTAACAGACTAAACCATTTAAAAATTTCCATTTGGTTCATAATGCTTTATTTTCAAGGGTCATGTACACACTCTCTTTTTCCATGAATATTTAAATTTCCTTTATTTTCTAAAATGGCCTGAATAACCAAATTTCCCTAATAAGCTTTAGTGAGAAATAGCTAATGAAATTAGACAGTACACTGCTACACAATTGCTTAAGAGAAACATTTTTCTTGTTAAAACATCTATATTGAATTCTCTTTAATGTTCGAGAATTCTTGCCTCATTCTGTCAAACTACACCACACTATTCTCATTATTTCTCAGAGCAACCCTATGAGACTTTAAAGTGGCAACCATTATAATTTTATTTCAGTAATGGGAGAAACTGAGGCAAAGAGAGTATAAGGGCATCACACAGCATGCCAGTGGCAGGCTGAGAACAAAACAAGTATCTTTAATTTTTCTGCCAAAAGCATGCTCTAAAACACTGAAGAAATTTCTTTTTTCTTAAAAAAAAAAAGGGGGAGTAGATGGGAGACAAAAAAAATCCTACAGTAGTAGAATATCACAATTGCTGGATGTTATTAGGCCTAATTAATGTTTCTGAAAAATGTCTATGAGGTTTATTCTTTGCAAATAATACATTTATTATTTCACAACTTTGTAGAAAGTTCAAGAGCTTAGATGTAAAACAACTACAGAGCGATAGATGATGAGAGAAAAGCACATATAGAATGAATTCATTATCTTGAGCTACTTAAGTCTTTACGCCTCAATCTAGAAATTATCACTTTATATAATAATTGCATTATTTTCCCCAATCCCTCTCAAATACGCGCGTGCGCGCACACACACACACACACACACCCCTAATTACTTTGCTTAAAACATATGGTAGTTGTCAACAATGAAGAGTTTTAAAATAAAAAATAAATCATTAATTTTGCTTATCGCTTATGGACAAGCAGGAAGATGTCTTTGCAAACTGATTAACATATAGTAATGAATAAGCTTAATATAATTTCTATTTAAGTGAAAAATAAAATGTTTGAAATGTACAGTTTGGGGTTAATGCTATATGTGAAATATTTCCAAAGATTGATCTTTAGTAAAGATATGTTAATAAAGCATTACTGGCTGCTCACTTAATAGAAGTTGCCTTGCCCTGCTGGGCATTAATAACATATGGATGGTAAAAGAGTTCCTTTCTTCAGAGAGTAATTGCCTATATTTCTCATATTTTCCAGAGCCGAAAGTCAAAATTCTCATAATTGATAAGCATATGGACTGCCATAGCATATTGCAGAAACTCTCCGTCAATAAACGTACACAATTCTTTTCAATTTCATTCTACTTCTTTATTTATGCAAAACTCAACATTGTTTCTTCAAAACATCTTGGTTTCATTTCCTCCTCCCTGAAAAGCAGTTACACTTTAATCAGCATCACTGAAGCATTTGTACTCCCTCACTCTTGTTATTTCGTTATGAGACACTATTTTTGGCATATCAAATAATTATATTACTTATGAGCTTACTATTTTAATGTTTATCAAACATTTTATTATTATCTATGAAAACTTAAATATGATAGAATACTTTATTTTTAGTTGAACTTTTAATATTCTTCATACAAATGTTAGCTGCATGTTGTGAGTAATGATATCACCAAATATGAATTCTTGGTGAGATTTCACATTCACTTTTCATTATTTTTGTTTACTTGTTTAACAATTAAAACTAATAACTAACAATTATTTTGTTTACTTGTTTAACAATTACAACTAATTCGCACTTAAATAATTCAGGTTATGAGAAAATTCAACATATAACTTAGAATTTAATTTGTACTTACATGAAGTTTTCTTTCTTACTTAATAGCAAAAACTTGTTTCCATAACCTTGTCTGTGATATTGTAGAGACTTCAAGCATCAGACAGGGGGTTATCCTCAATTACTTTCAGAGTCACTTTCAACCCTGATATTCTCTGATATCATGATGCTATATATAGAATAATAATATAGACACCTTTTATAGATCCTCATAGATAGTTTTATGAAACTAATATTACTCAAACTAGAACTCCTTGGAATAACCGAAATTTTATCAAGTATTATTCCCAAAAAGTTATGTTGAGATTTAACCAAAAAAACATCATCATAATAATAATAATATATCACATGCACAATCATTGTTAAACAGAGAGAATACCATAGGCACTGAACAATTCTGGGAAACCTCAGGCTGTGGACATTTACACTGGTTTCTTTGATCAGTCACCCTTAATACATTAAACATCATTGCCCCAAACAAAATACCTAGCTTGACTGATATCCAGGTTTATTTCCTGGTTTGCTGCAGGCAAACAAGCTTTCACCAAAGGAACTAACTTAGCTTCTTTGACTAGTGATTTCCATCTTTTTTCTTAAGTTTTTATTTCCATTGTTTTGAAATGGTGTGTAAATAGCTGATCCAAATCTGTATTCCCTTGACCCCTTTTCATGCCACAGTGATTTTTTTTATTGTGGTTAAAAAAATACACAGCATGAGAACTACCCTCTTAGCAAATTTTTAAGCGTGTAATAATTGTCAACTATAAGCATCATATGGTACTGTAGATCTATAGAACTGTTTTTATTTTGCATGTCTGAAACCTTATGCCCATTAAACTGCATCTCTTCAGTTTGACTTCCCCACTATTGGTTTAAACCTCCTTTTATGTCCTCTTCTTTACTTTTTTTCTTCCACTGTCGTTTCTCGTTAGGTCTTTCAGTACTTTTTGTGTCTTCAGTCTTCCAATGCTTATACACCACTGCTGCTGATTTGTTTAACATAATGAAGAAAACACAGTGTTATCATGTATTGTAAGATCCTTAGATATTAATGCACAAGTGGTCACAGCATCTTCTCATGTAGTAGGTACTTTTACCTTCCAAACCCAATCCCTGCTATTGCCACCATTATTCTATGAAGGATTTGTCAAGCCCCGTTTCCCCTGAATATTATTATGAAGTTCAAGGTTAATGTGTGAGAACAAAAACCAGAAGAGATGAAAGTCTATGATTTGCAACTGAAAAGAACAATTAGGAAACACATCTAGAAACAGGAGAGAAATTGGTCAGGAGTGCCAAAAGGTAAAGTGGACTTAGTAACAGTAGAGTTTTTGAGATGTTTAGAGAGAGTCTTAAGACGGGAGTTAAAAATATTTTGTCATCAACTCATATTTGAATTTTTTCAAGAGAGATGAAAATAAAAATTCAAATTGCTTTCATTTAGTTTTGGTTGATAGACTATTGTCTAATGGATTTGAATAGGTGTCTAAATTTGGGGAATAATTATTTGGGATTTAACAAATAAGATAATTACTGTACACCATATATGTTTAAATGAAGCAAAAACTTACTTTCACAATGACTACCAAACTGCTAGTAACCAGAGTGCAAGTTGATTTTTAAAAACAGCCATAATCTCACGCCTGTAATCTCAGCACTTTGGGAGGCCAAGACAGGCAGCTCATGAGGTCAGGAGTTCAAGACCAGCCTGACCAACATGGTGAAACCCCGTTTCTACTAAAAAACACAAAAATTAGAAAGGCGTGATGGCACACGCCTGTAATCACAGCTACTAAGGAGGCTGAGGCAGGAGAATAGCTTGAACCCGGTAGGGCAAAGTTGCAGTGAGTTGAGATGCTGCCACTGCACTCCAGCCTGGCGACAGAGCAAGACTGCATCTCAAAAAGCAAAACAAAACAAAACGAAACAAAAACAAAACAGCCATAATGTTTCTTGGAATATGACAGCATTTTCAGAAGAAATTTCAGAAATTTGAATAAAATCAACATTAGTTTTTAACTCATCCTCAATAGACCCTAACCTTCATAGAAGGTAGATCCTACTGGATGTGTTGCACGACTTTTCCTTAGTTCAGCTAAAGCAGGGTTCTTGTCCATCCCACGGCCACAAAAATTTAGGCTCACAGATAGTTGCAGAGGGTGAGTAAAGCAGGATTTTACTGGGTGAAAAAGAAGAAAAGCAGGATTTTATTGGGTAAGCAGGCAATCTCTACAAGGCTAGAGTCCCATGCTCGAGTGCTTCCAACCCTCAGCTTGAATCCCAAGTTCCACACAGGAAGAGGAGGGGCCAGGCTCTGCCCTGCTGCAAATGTCCTGGAACCTTCCTGAGGCTCCACCTCAGTGGGCAGGCTGGTAGGAGTTTCTCCAGGGACGCTCACCCATCTAGCTGTCTCATTCGCCCCTCTAAGGAAGTACATCTAACTGCCCTTAGCATAAGGATACGGCCAAAGACCAATATTAACTGCTTCCTGCTGCCAGGGAGTGTTTTGGGGAAACAACAGTCAGAGCTCTTTCAGAGGCCGATCTAAGAGTTCCCAGCAGAAGGGGCCATCGTCAGAAGTTCCAGTTGCATGACTGGAATTTGATGACCTGAAGGCAAGAACAGACGGGGTTATTAGGAAACATGTATCAAAACAAAACAAGCACTAGGGCAAGGACAGCTCAAAAATTCTGAAGCCTTTTACCAGTTTGCACTGGGAGAGGGAGGCCAAAAGCCCAACTGGTTAAAAAAACTTTGAAGGCACGTCAGGCTTCTGGGTTCCTTTCCCCTGAGCCCTATCCTAAGCCAACCAGTTTAAGGTTTGGGAAATTAACTCTTACCAGTTTGGAAGATGCATGTGAGGGGAGTGTCCCATAGTACTGAGACGGTTACCTATTAGTGAAGAGAGAATAGAGGAGGAGAAAGGAATACAAAAAAAGTCATTTTTTCAAAGGAGTCCCATGGGTTCAGGATGCATTCAAAAGGGGTACAGACTGAAGATGAGAAAGAGGGGAGCAGGCATCCCTGATTCCCTTCTCTTCCTAGCAGATACTGGGGTGAGGGGGAGAGAGAAGAGCGTCCTCTTTCCCTCTTCTGTCCTTGCATCCCCGAGTTCCGTCGACCTTGGCGGGTGCCACCATAGGTGTCAAAGCGACTTGCACCCATGAAGCAGGGGGGCCTAGAGAATAGGAATCATCTGTTCTCACCTCTGTCTCTTTCTCACCTACTGTCAGTAGCCTTAGAGTTCCCTAGACCTGGTTTATGCCATTGATATTAATGTGGTCTTCATTCGTGAAACAGGAGGCTTGGGGTTGGCTTCATCGGCAGTGCTGAGCTGTGCCTTTTAACCTCTGTTGTCACCTGTGCTGTGCCTTTTAATCTCTGTCGTCATTTGCCTCTGGATCCCTCAGATCCAGTTTTCCTTCCTAGGGCTTTGACCTGAAGTGTGGAATTGAGTTTGGGACAAAAATGTGTCCTGAGGGGTTACATGGACTCATTATAAGCTGAATGCTAAAGTGAAACTGTGGAACTGAGTCCTCCTCCACCAAGGAAGAGGAAGGAATGTCTTGTGACACATCCAGAAAACTGCTAGCTAGAGTTATGCTTGCTAGAATTCTGGTGCATGGTGCTTGGCTTTGGTTGGTTCCCTTGGTTTTACATTCCCAAAAAGGAAACCTCTGGGTGGTGGGCACCGTAGTTATTCCCTATTTATTCTATCACCTGGCAGGATTTGCAGGATAATTGCTCAGAACTAGAGTATTGCCGAGACCAGCTCAGTCAGACGATAGCGGAATTAATGACACACACACACAAATATAGAGGTGTGAAGTGGGGAATCAGGGGTCTCACAGCCTTCAGAGCTGAAAGCCCCAAACAGAGATTTACCCACATGTTTATTAACAGCAAACCAGTCTATAGATATAGATATAACCAGTCTATAGCATTGTTTCTATAGATATTAAATTAACTAAAAGTATCCCTTAAGCTAAACCAAGGGATGGGCCGAATTAATTGCAGCAGGAACATGCCCTTAAGACACAGATCGCTCAGGCTTTTGTTTGTGGCTTAAGAATGCCTTTAAGCAATTTTCCACCCTGGGCTGGCCAGGTGTTCCTTGCCCTCATTCCCTTAAACCCACAACCTTCCAGCTTGGGCGTTACTGCTGTTATGGACATGTCACATTGCTGCAGAGATTTTATTTATGGCCAGTCTCGGGGACAGTTTATGGCCAGACTTTGGGGGGCTTGCTCCCAACAGAATATCTATCCAGATTTCTACATTGCCCATCTCTTTTGTTCTTTCTGAGCTGCAGCCAGGGATTGCTGGTTGGTTCACAGAATCAAGCAGGGTTACTCTAAAATGTAGATGAAAACTTAAAAACAACCAGTGAGTTTAGAATTGAATGACAAAGATATAAGTTTTGAACATAATTTCTCTCTCTCCAGTCCTCACGTCTGTTAAAAAATAAATCATTGTAGGACTGAGTTGTTTGCAAAATAGACTTTAGTTTTATACTTGACCTGATTATTTGCATAAAGTGCAGCAAAAATAATGATTTCTACATAGGCCTTTTGGATTGGCTTTGATGGAATTCTGTTCCACAAGGAGTCTCAGATAAGACCTTTTAAAGCTGAGCCCAGCCATGGGTTAGTATCCTCAAACGCCTGTGAGTTGGGTAATCCTCTCCTCTTAAGGTCCCAAGATAAACATGGAGGTCCTAGACCAGTTAGAAAGTACACTCTTTACTAAATACAGGTCAGGAACCCTCTACAGGGACTGTGTAGGCAAAGGTATGAGGCCAGTTTGCCCACTGGGGTTTTATTGACTTTGCAAGTAGAGATTGACTCCTTAAAGGGAAGCATACCCTTGCAGTCAAAGCCTTGGTAAAATTACCAGATTCTCCAATTGTGTCCTGTGGCAAAAGAAAAATGAATTCTTCTTGCACTGATGCAAACAACTATATTGCCATAAGTTAAGAATACTCACAGTTTCCAAAGTTCAGAGGAATCAGGCAGAAAAAAAAAAACATGCTCCAAATTTTGATCCCAAGAGTAAAACTTACATAATTATTAAAGGCCATAAATAGTTTAAATAAATAGCTTAAGTAAATAGTGTAAATTTCCTTGACTCTGAAAAAAAAAAAAAAAAAAAAAAAAGATCAGCAATATTCCAAACAAAGGTTAAAAGGTTGCTTCAGTTTTCTGAGTTCAGTCCATTTGGTTAACTCTTGTTTTGCTTGATATTCATGGACATTTTAGCTCTTCATGAGTCCTGTACATTTTCCTTTAACATCATAGTCTCTAAAGTTACCAGAAGCCTGCATTTGAGAGAACCTGTTTGAGCCCTACAGCTTATTATAAACCATATTCTTGAAAAGGATTAACATAATACAACAATTTTCTGTGAATAGCAAAACATCCAGGTTAGTTACAGTTAGAAACACAATTGAGAAAGAAGTTTGGTTATCTCTGTGGTTTACAATAACTTAAACATAGCAACCTTAATTAGGATTGATAGCATATACTCAGACATTAGAATTTGAGACATCCCATAAATTTTGGAACATATATTAGCATTATTCACCAAGACATAACCGAAAGAAGATTGAGCATCATGTTGGCAATCCCATGTACCTAAATATGTGAAATAATCCTGTTTACCTCTCCTTTCTGGACATTTCAGGGACCCTATGAAGTATTCGAAAAGCCAGATGCCAGGGAAGACAATTTTGAAACTGAAGTTTGATTTGGGGAAGGCTGTCAAATACGTTCGATAAACACTTGATATTATGAAATAGAATTCCAGATTACCATAAGTTATTTATTTTGCCAAAATCATGACTCGGGAAATTTTAAAGAAGCAGAAAGCTTTTATAATCCTTTACAAATTGTATGAAAGAGCAGATTAGCACCTTAAGAAAACTTTGTTATGCTTTTATTTCAATGCTCAATTTACAGAAAAACCATATAATACTTTTTTGAATTTAGCTAGTATGTTCACATAGATAACCTCTTCTGCAAGACGAATTCCCACAATTCTTCCACTGCTTCTTTGAACTTTCAGCTTTTTCCTAATTTAACTCAAAACAATCTTTGAACCCCAGCAAAAGTTTACATTTCCATGCCTTCTTATAACCTTTTACTAAAAAACACACTGTACTGTTCTTACACACCTTTCGTGGAAATCTATTTCTAGTAGTTTCAATTAGCTCCTAGCAATTTTTAACTTTAAGGAAAACTTGGTAAGTTGTTTAAGTTGTGTGATAAGTGCAGCCAAGGTTTGCCTTCTTAATTAAGGGCGTGGTTAGTTCCATATGGCCCCAGGCCCTAGCAATTGTGAAGCTGGCAGGTGAAATAGTTCTCAAAACCCTAAAAGCAGTTTGCGCCCTCAAAACACTTAGCAAACCTTGTATCTGACTGGCATTTTACTAATAATCTTTAAGGCTCTTTTTATTTCTTAAAGATTAAAGTCACATGAACTGAAAGTTTCCACAGCTTTTAACTTCCCTTTAAAAAATATTAGATCCAAGTGTTTGTCTTTCTTTAGGCCAAATTAATTAGAGCTCTTTTGACAGACATTACATACAGTATAGACACCGACAGGCAGAGGAAAACCCAGTCGCTGGGTAAGACCCTTGAAGACACAGGGCTAGGAAAATGTGCAGATATGGAGTCTGAGAGGGCTCATCCCCTAAGGTAAGGTTGCCCAACAAAGCCTTGCCAAGGGTTACCACCCATGACCTCAGGATGTAAAACAAGATGGAGGCTTGATTTCACATCCAAAACTTTGCAGAGCATACAAACGGTGATAGTTGCCAGGGAGAGCTGGCCTAGTAAAACATCTTATAAAGGGGGAAAAAAAAAATGTCAAACTTAGCTCTTGACAAAGTGGAGAAGGGGAAAGAAAGAAAGAAAAAAAAAAAACAGTTTAAAAATGCCTAGGGAAGAACTTCTAATTCTTAGGCAAGTGGTTCCTCCACCAGGAGAAAAGTTTAATTATTGTCCGGTAGAGCTGAACCCCTTGGCGAGAGAAAGGGAAGGTTGCAGCAGTGCCTGACTGGGAACCAGCCACCTGGCTGTGCAGGATTCTTGGGCCATGTATCCCAGCCCTAGGCAGGGAGGGAGGAACTCACAAGTGGGTCCCAAAAAAGGAAGGAAAAGGCCATGAAAAGGCCAAGGAGCGATGGGAGTTGGGGGCATGGTTTCCCCCACCCTCAGAAGTCCGAGGATGAAAAGGCTCAGAAGCAACAGTGAGAGGTTTTGAGTCCCCATTTCACTCACCACCTCTCAAACCCTGACGTTGTGCACCAAAAATGTTGCAGGAATTTTCCTTAGTTCAGCTAAATGCGGAGTTCTTGTCAGTCCCATGGCTACGAAAATTTAGGCTTGCAGACTATTAGAGAAGGTGAATAAAGCAGGGATTTTTTTGGATGAAAAAGAAGAAAAGGGGGAAACAGGGAGTCTCCGCAAATCAAAATGACTGTGTCTTTTCCCACAGTTCTTGAACTAACTTCAATGATACATGAGGCAGCCCTAGTAAACTGCCTATCCTTTGATTATTAATAGCTTCTTCCTTGCTAACAATATTCCATTATTGTTCTACATAGCATATGTCCATGCCTGGGTGAAATGGTCTAAATAAAAATGACAATCACATTACCAATTTGTCAACTTTGCTGTCTATTTTACCAAGTATCTCTAAAGAGGGGTAATGGCATATTTTTCTGTGAGGCTCACAGCTTGAATCCCAGGCCCCACACAGGAAGAAGAGGGGCCAGGCTCCTCCCTGCTGCAAAAGTCATGAACTTCCCTGGGCTCCACCTCAGTGGGCAGGCTGGTTGGAGTTTCTCCAGGGACCTCCTCCCACCTGGCTGGCTCAGATGTACAGAGTTCAAAGTTGGATGCTTTTTACTACATTTCTTCAGAGAGCGGATACATTGAGTACTTACCTGTTACTGTAGGACGACTAACTAACTTCAACCAGAAGGCAGTAATAATGCAGTCACAACATTAAGAAAGAAAGACGTTCTGGGAAGAGAAAAATGAAAGGTCACTAGTAGGCCTGTGACATTCACCAATATTTTATTCTTTCTCTCATGTACATGCACACAAACACACACACACACACACACACACAAACACACACACACACGGCAGAATTCTTTAAATTGTCTAATTATTTAATCTGTATTGAAAGGGGAAAGGTTCCCTTGTCCCCCTCTCAGGGCATGTGATGGAGGGTGTGGCTCTCTTCTTCGGTGCCCCATTGCTCAAACCTCTAGGGGAAGATACAGACAAGCAGGCTGTGGGGCTCCAACCCCACGGCAGTGTCTAGGGTTTAATGTTTATAGCTAAAGCCCAGTGGGCATGTGTTACATGTGCTGTTTTAGTTTAGCTGTCTATAGATGGTTTGGATTAGGTCAATTAGACCCCTGCCTTATCGCAAGGACAGAGGGCTTTCTGTATCATGAGGTTCTTGCCTTGGTATACCAAAAAAATCAGATCACACATGGGCTTGGAGAGTGAGTGCGAGGATTTATTGAGTGGAATAGCTCTCAGGAGATGGGGAGCCAGAGGGGAGATGGTTTCCCCTCGAGTCAGGCTGCTAGGCAGCCCTGGCTCTCCTCCAACTGACCTGCCAAACTCAGCCTCATTCCGCTAGTCAATGGCCTGTTTGCCGGAATGCCGGCATCTGTCGTGTGGTCTTCCACAGGCGTGCACCTCTCAACATCCTCTCAATGTCCAGCCGCTTGTGTGGTGCCTGCTAGGGTCTCAGGGTTTTTGTAGACACAGGATGGGAGCCTGGTAGGCCAGGGTGGCCTTGAGAAATGCAACATTTGGGCGTGAAGGCAGGAGTGCCTCTCCTCACCTAGGTCCGTGAGCACAGGCCAGGGGTGGAGCATCACACCATTGCCTTCCCAGCACTTCCCTTCTCCCCTTCCATATCAATATTACTCAACTCCACATCTGGTCTGTATCTTTCCCCACAGTTCTTGAATTAACTTCATTGATATATGTGGCAGGACTTGTAAACTACCTATCCTTTGAGTATTAATAATGTCTTCCCTCCTAACAAGATTCCATTATTGTTCTATATAGCTTATGTCTGTGCCTAAGTAAAGTGGGGTCTAAACCAAAATGACAATTTGGTTTAGACCAATTGACAATTTAAACCAAAATGACAATTTGTCATTTGGTCTAAACCAAAATGACAATCGCATTACCAATTTGTCAACTTTGCTGTCTATTTTCCCAAGTATCTCTAAAGAGGGGTAAATGGCATATTTTTCCATGAAGCTTTTACTTTACTAATAAAAGGGGCTGGTTGCTGCTGGCACTGAGCTTCCTAATATAATTCTATATTAAATCTAGATATGACAATGTGCTGTCTGACAATAGAGCACTCATTGCACAACCACAAGGTGACAAACATGAGAAAGCCAATGAATTAATGACAGTCTAGCAGAAAAATAGAAAGGGCTTGGTTCCTTGATTGTATCTGTGATCAGTTAAAGTAATGCTAAGACCTACCTACTTCTACAATTCTTCTACAAAACTATGTGAGAAACATGAACTCCAATTTATTTCTTCTACCCTTTTGGGAGTTTGTGTAACATGCAGTTGAAAACACTATTAACTTATACTTTATAGCTTGTAGAATAACCGTCAAAGCCTCAGATCAAAGATCAGATGAAATATGAAACTATAATCTGGAATATGTTGTAATGGCTTTTTAAAAATTATTTACATGGTGAAGCAGATATTTTTACTCTGAAATAACAGATAAGTATATTAATACTTTAAGGAGTTAGTTAATTTTGCATATATAGCCAAAAAAAAAAAAAAAAGACAAATCATATTCTTTCTGTGCCGTTTTAACTCTACCATTTTTTCTATATCCAATTAGAAATACTGACCGAATACTTTATTGATTGTTTTGTTTGCAACGAAATGGTGTTGGGTATAAAATTCTACAAGCCCTTAAAGCCACTCAAGGAGAAATATTAGACTGTGACTTCCTTGAAAGCAGTTACTGGATTATACTTAGTTACTTGAAACAACACAAATTTATTATTTTAAATTCCTGGAAGTCAAAAGTCCAAAAGAAGATTTACTGAGTGGAAACCAAAGTGTCAGTAGAGGTATTTTTTCTGTAGGCTCTGATGGGAGAATCCATTTATTTGCCTTTTTCAGTTTCTCGAGGCTGTTTGCATTCATTGGTTCATGATCACTGTCTTGATCACTCCAATCTCTTGCTTTCATCATCGTGTCTCTTACTACTAACTCTGATTCTCCTGCTTTCCTTTCATAAGAACACTGGTGATTACATTGAGCCCACGAAAATAATCCAGGATAATCTTCCCATCTCAAAATCCTGAATTTGATAACATCTGAAAAGGCTCTTCCACCAAGTAGGGTAACATAGTCATAGGTTCTAGGGATTAAGATTTGAACATCTTTGGAGGATCTTTATTCAGCCTAGCACAAATAGATAAGGGCACAAATGAATATAAAAGTAAATTAATACTGTGAGATAAAATGACCCTATTCATAGTACATTGACATAATAGCCTCTTCTGTTTATTAACATATGGCTTTAATTCAACTCTTGCTCTTCACTATGCTATATGATCTCACTAAGGTAGTGAGAGGCTGAGATACTGAAATGAAGGTCCTGCTGACTTGAAGCTCATGCATGAACTGTAATGGATTTCGTCTACACAGAGTATAGTCTGTGATTATCCAGTGTGATGCCATCCAGTCTTAGTTCTCTGCCCTTCAATTGAAATATTTAGATCATTGACATTATTGTAATAATTAATTTTAGGTGAGTTAATTCTTTCTATTTTCTTCTCTTTCTTTTTTCATCTCTTCCTGCTTTTTGAGCTTTATTATTGCAATTTATATATATATACACATATATGATATTATATAGATATACAGATACATATGTTTTCATCCACAGTTCCTGGCTTATAACTCCTGTAGCCCTTGTTACTTCCTAGGTGACTAAAACAATGAACATATCTTTTGTTAAAGTATTTGTCCTTTTGTCATTGGTACCTGAAGCAGATCTGGAACAGCTTCAGAATGATAAAGATGAAAGACAGTATTTTGTTATAATGTCAGGATGCTTTAGACCTCAGAAGCAAATCTCCAGCCCTCCTTTCACCTGCTCCTTTTTCTCCCCAAGGCAGACCATAGAAACTAAAAGTGTTCTCTGATCTTCTCCTGCCTTTCTGTCTTGGAGCTGACCATAAAGAAATTCTCTGACCTACTTTGTCTGACTGTAGGTCATAAGATTTCAGATACAATTTCAGAAGGGATTCTTCCTCATACCCAGGAGGAAGGAATACTGCACAGAGAGACTGAGAAGTGTCTGAACAGACAAGACTTATTAAGTTCCTTCACTCAATCTATCAGTATTAGATCATACTCTTTTGGTCCAATCACATTTCTACATGGTTGTCCATGATTCAGTTATGCTTATCCAATGATGAAGTCTCCATAAAACATTCAATAGGACTGGTTGAGAGAGTTTACCAAAAGCTAAACACGTGGAAGTTTTTCGAGAGTGGCAACCCCGGAGAGCACACGGAAGTTTCGTGCCCCTTCCCCCATACCTAGTCCTACATATCTCCTCATCTATATCTTTTGATATATCATAATGATTTCTTGTCCTAATGCCTCAAAATGGAGTCACTCATGTCAAGTAGCATTGAGCCCACAGTGAAGTTATTTCCCCCCTCAAAGCAATAAGCATATATGTAATAGATTGAAGTGATAAGATACACCTGCTATTGCCTGTATGACCTGAGATCTGAAACAAATGGACAGAAAGTGAAAGGTGGTTGAGAAAATAAAAATGCACATATCTGTGGAAGATCACGAAAGCAGCAAGGACCCCGTCTTATTTGACACACCTTCAGAGGCTCTGCTGGTGAGAACTCTAAGGCCTTCTCCTGACTTGGCAGCTGCTGCAGGAGGCTCTTCCTGAAAGAAGTAGTAACTCCCCACCTCAAGATTATGTCTCCAAGGTATGGACCCATCTTGTCAAAGATGTTTGAATAGACTTTAAAAAATTATATTGTCTCCTTCTGAAATAGCAGGTTTAATTTCTGTCCAGTATAATAAAGATAATATTTTCTTCCATGGCAAATTTTGGGCAGGATTTCTTACAACCCATTATGAAAGATTGAGATTTCTTTACCTTTAGGTGGCTGGTTTTTAATACAGACACACTGGGTATGCAGCTTCTATCTAGTCCCATCAGTATCACCCCTGAGAGACTGGAGAGGCAGAGGAAACGTGTGAACATGAAAGTCATGCTACTTGCTTTATCGTTGTGAATAAATTATTTGTCTCTTACTGAGGAGTCTCATATTTTCTGCTAGTTTGCAGGAAACTGTGGCAAACTAACCTGTTAATTTGAAAACAGGGTAAAATGGCAGGCACTCACAGTGTGGTTTTCTTATGTTGCCATGTATATACCCAATTCATTATTTCCAATGGTTGCATAATAGCTCATGGTGTACCTCCCCTCCATTTTACTCCTTAAGTTTCTCAGTAATGAACACCCAGGTCTTTTTTCAATTCCTTGACAAATAACACTGTATTAACAACTTTGTATATGTCTCTTTGTGAATTTGTGAGAGAATAATTGCTTGTCTGATGGGGGGTGTAACCTATCTAAGAGTAGGACTGCTATAAATATACATACACTTAATTTGTGTACTGGTGCCAGATTGCTCTCCAGAAGGGCTGCATCAATCCATACACCCACCTGCAATTCACGCACATAACACCTTCAACCTTTTGTATTATTTTGTTTTCAATTTTTTGCCAATATAACAACAGTAAAGCTATATATCATTTTAGCTCCAATTTGCATTTCTTATTACTAATGATAAGTATGCTAATATATTTGAGCATCTCTTCATCGGTTTCTTAGGTTTTCAAGTTGACTCTGTAAATTGCCTAGACACATATTTTTCTCATGTTCTTATAAATTTTCTCTCCTCTGCTTTTAACTTTTAGAAATTTAAACTATATTTTTGGTATTAATATCTTGTATGTTCTAAAATTTTCAAATATCTTAGAATCACTAAACTGTCTGCTGTTCATATCCTTAATTTTAGATTTATGATATTGATTAACATAAAATTCATCAATAATTTTGCTTTCTGAACCTACCAACCAAAACAAAACAAAACAACTCAGACCAGATGGATTCACAGCCAAATTCTACCAGACATGTAAAGAAGAACTAGTACCAATCCTACTGAAATTATTCCAAAAAATTGAGAAGGAGGTACTCCTCCTTATTCTACAAATCTAGCATGATTCTGATATGAAAATTTATCAAAGACACAATGAAAAAAGAAAACTTCAGGTCAATATCCTTGATGAACATAGATGCAAAAATTGTCAACAAAATACTAGCAAACTGAAGCCAGCAAACACTAAAAAGTTAATTCACCACGATCAAGTAGGTTTTATTCCTAAGATTCAAGGTTGATTCAACATATGCAAATCAATAAATGTGACTCACCACATAAACAGAATTAAAAACAAAAAACATCCAGTCATCTCAATAGATGCAGAAAAGGCTTTCAATAAAATTCAACATCTCTGCATGGTAAAAGCCCTCAATAAATTAGGCATCAAAGCATCATACTTTGAAATAATGAGACATCTATGATAATCTCATAGCCAACATCATACTGATGAGGGAAAGCTGGAAGCATGCCTCTTGAGAACTGGAACAAGACAAGGATGCCCACTTTCACCACTCCTATTCAACAGCGTGCTGAAAGTCCTAGCCAGAGCAGTCTGGCAAGAGAAAGAAATAAAAGGCACCCAAAAAAGAAAAGAGAAAATCAAATTATCTCTCTTCATAGTTGATAGGATAGTATATATAAAAAACCTTAACAACTCCACCAAAAGACACCTAGAACTGATAAATGACTTCGGTAAAATTTCAGGATACAAAAATTAACATATAAAAATTAATAGCATTTCCATACACCACTAACGTTTACACTGAGCACCAGATCAAGAACACAATCCAAATAGCCACAAAAAGAATAAAATGCCTACAACTACAGCTAACCAAGGAGGTGAAAGATCTCTACAACAAACACTACAAAACACTGCTGAGAAATCAGAGGCAACATAAACAAACGGCAAAACATTCCATGTTCATGGATAGGAAGAATCAATATTGTTAAAATGGCCATACTGCCCAAAGCAACTTATAGATTCAATGCTATTTCTATCAAACTACCAATGTCATTTTCCACATATTTAGAAAAAACTATTCTAATATTTATAGAGAAGCAAAAAAGAGCCCAAATAAAGAAATCTTAAGCAAAAAGAGCAAAGCTGGGGGCATCACACTACCCAATTTTAAACTATGCTGTAAGACTGCAGTAACCAAAACAGCATGATACTGGTACAAATATAGACACAGAGACCAAATAAACAGGATAGAAGATCGAGAAAAAAAGCTGCACACGTATAGCCATCTGATCAAAGTCAACAATAACAAGCAAAGGGGAAAGGACTTATTATTCAATAAATGGTGCTAAGATAAGTGCAGAAGATTGAAACCTGACTCCTACCTTTCACCATATACAGAAATTAACTCAAGATATAATAAAGACTTAAATGAAGACCTACAACTATAAAAATCCTAGAAGAAAATGTAGGAAATACCATTCTGGGCATCAGCCTTGACAAAAAAAAGTATGACTAAGTCCCCAAAAGCAATTGCAACTGAAAGAAAAATTGACAAGTGGGATCTGATTAAACTAAAGCACTTCTGCTCAGCAAAAGAAACTATCAACAGAGTGATAGACAAACTATGAAATGAGTGAAGATATTTTCAAGCCATGCATCTAATAAAGGTCTAATATTCAGAATCTAGAAGAAAATTAAACAAGTCAACAAGAAAAATGCAAATAACCCCATTAAAAATGTGCAAAGGACATGAACAGACACTTGTCAAAGAATACAAACTCATGGCCAACAAAAATATAAAATGATGCTTAACATCAGTAGTAATTACAAAAATTCAAATCAAAACCACAATGAAATACTATCTCACCCCAGTCAGAATGACTACTATTAAAAAGTCAAAAAATATGCTGGCAACGTTGAGGAGAAAAAGGAATGCTTATACAGTGTTAATAAGTATGTAAATTAGTTCAGCCACTGTGGAAAGCAGTTTGAAAATTTCTCAAAGAACTGAAAAAAGAACTATCATTTGACCCAGGGATTTCATTCCTAAGTATAGCCCCAAAAGAAAATAAATCATTCCACCAAAAGACAAATGCACTCATATGTTCATTGCAGCACTGTTCACAATAGCAAAAACAAAGAATCAACCTAGATGCCCATCAATGGTGGACTGGTTAAAAAAAAATGTGGTAAATATATATCATGAAATACTAAGTAGCCATAAAAATAGAACAAACCCATGTCTGTTGCAGCAACATGGATGCAGCTGTAGGCCATTATCTTAAGCAAATTACCACAAGAACAGAAAACTAAATACAGCATCTTTTCACTTATAATTGGGAGCTAGACATTGAGTACACAGGGATACAAAGAAGAGAATATACAGTGGGGACTACTAGATGGGGGAGGGTGGAAGGAGGGAGAGGGTTGAAAAACTATTGGGTATATGCTCACTATCTGGGTGACAGAACCATTTGTACATCAAACCCCAGTGACACACAATTTACCATTGTATCAAACCTGCATATGAACCTAAGATAAAAGTTGAAAGCAAAATATTAAAAATAATAATGTTGTCTTCTGGTTTTGCTTTTGATGTTTGAAACATTCCATCCTTATCTTTAAGTCATAAAGATTTTTAAATATAATTCTACATGCATCCCTTAAACTGTAGCTGCTTCTGCAGATTGTACTATTTTCTCCATAATGTGCATTCAAATTTCTGTAAGTGAAAATTAGACTGGGCATGGTGGCTCATGTCTGTAATCCCAGTATTTGGGAGGCCAATGTGGGAGGATCACTTGAGACCAGGAGTTCAAGAAAACATTGAGCAACGTAACAAGACCCTGTCTCTATTTCTTTTTTAAATTTAAAAACAAAAGAGAAAATTAAATTGTTCAGGTTTACTCCTGTGTAGGTACAGTTTTGGTGACAGGTCATTCTTCAGTGCACATTTGTTCTTAGTATCTTAATATTATGATCTCAGTATTTTAACAAATAATGTATGCAAATACCTACCTTCAACTTATCCCTACATTTATTTGTTTAGAAATCATCCTTAGTTCATTTGACTTGATAAATATATTAGACACAAATTTGTCTCTTTCTTATCAAGTAAGGCAAAGTCATTTTTGACTGAATATTTCTATGGACATACCATAATTGATGATTCAATGAACGTATTACAAAAGATCCTAAAACTTTTCTGGAAACCTCCTCATGAAGCCTTGGCTTCAGACTGTAGGTAAAATTCCTAAGGTCTCCCTTCAACCATGAGCAAGTAGACTATGCCAAGACTGGGGCAATGCAGATAGTATCAGTATTGGTTTACACAAATTTGTTACAGGATTACTACATGCAATGGTTCGGTTTGCCTTTGTCTCTTGGTGTTCTAAAATTTTTGTCAAATGTAATCAAAAGTATCAAAATATAAACTGTTACAATAGGGAGGCATCCCGTTTCTTTAAAACCCTAACCTGATCACATTTTCATATGCTGCTAGAAAACACATTAAAGATCTTTCTTCTCTGAATATGTCCCCTCATTTAATAACTCTGCCTAGAGTGTACTTGGCTTATATTATCCTTCAGATCTAACTTAAATTTCACTTTTCACCTAGGCAGAATTTTTTCAGGGGGCTGGAAGTCAGGGAGAGTACTGCAATATCACTTATTAGATTGTACAAGCCTATATCTTGAAATGATTATTAGTCCCTAATAACAAGAACCATTCCTTAAAAGGAAAAAAACAAAACACATTCAATTGACTTGAAACAGACAAGGAGTAGTATTCCACAACAACTGCTTGGGTTGGATTTCTGTTCTCCTTTGGTTTGGTCAACTCCTATACTAGCAGCCATTCCCTCTTGCAAGAAGAACTAGGGAACCAGAGAGAAATGTGATTCCCTTAAGCCATTTCCATTTACTTGAATTGTAGTACTATCACCGATAGTAAAGACTGGCTATTTAATAGAAATAAACTAACAATGGACAGAAGGAACTTAACTAGCAACATATGTTGGGGCCAGCTTACTTTGGGGAACTTCTCAGGCAAGTATATTTGTATTCAGCTTTGTTCACTCTGAAGCCACATTGCTTGGCATCAGAATGGATGTGTATATAAATCAAATAATCTATTGATATTGCTTAGGGAAGTTTTTAGGAGTTTTACTTCTTAGGTGTAACCTTACAGCAGTTCTTTCAAAAGCAGTGAGGTCTGAAGGTTGGACTATGCTGCAAAGCATACTGCTGGGTAGTTGCTTATTTGTGATATTACAGAATATTATAGAGCTTACTGGAATTTTAGAGATAGGCAAGGTTAAATATTAAGGTCTAGAATTGTTCTCTATAAATTAGGATGTTTTACAAAGAGCTAAGCCCCTCCTTCTACCCACTTCTGATGAAACCTCCATATTCCACATTGAAAGTAATGTTCCTACTTATCTGTTGGTGTGTTTTGTTAGGCAGTTGAATTGAAACCTGAAGAGAAACAGAATATGCTGGTTGTGGCTACAGGGAAGAATGGAGGGGATAGGGTAGGTATAATAATTTACATATCTTGACCAGAGTTTAGGGTATGTTTAGAAGAGTGGTAGAAGATAAACTTAGAATATTATCTTTTGGAAGTATCCTACATAAGTAAAAATGAAGTAGGACCTGAAGAATAACTGTACAAATTTGAGCAGTCAAGGACTTTTTTAAAAAAGAGTTGGATTTGAGAGGCTTAATTTGGCAGTTTACTGTTGCATGAGTTTATCTAGAATAAAACAGGAAGCAACAAGACCCTTTGGCAGTCAATCGGAGTTGTCCAGCTGGAAGGGCAGAGTAGTGATGGTAGTGAAAATGGAAATTAAGGGATGACAGATGCTCTGGAATCTGGAAATTCTTAGATGAAGGCAAAAGGAGAGAAGAATTTCTAATGACTTCTAGTTTTTAAGACTGAGTTGCTGAAAATACAGTGGGTCTATAAAAAAAGAATCAGGAAGTCAAAACTATGTTCATAAGTAAATGGTTAAGTCTGGTTTTAGTATCCACAGCCTTTATTGTGGTGGTAAAATATCTGAACGTAAGTGTTTCAATAGCCTCTAAAGACAAGGACAATAGGAAAATAGAATGTTTGGGGTAGGTTTACAAACAAAATAAACATTAGTTAAGAACTGATTATTAATATAGGAACAAGGGTAAATTTGTTAAGGAAAAGAGTAGAAGGAAAGAAAAGAAGCTCTTTGGGAAATGCCTTTATTTAGGGAGCAAAACATCTCTTTGTTCCATGATATAGTTTGTCTATGTCCCCACCCAAATTGCATCTTCAGTTCCCAAATATTGTGGGAGTGACCTGGTAGGAGGTAATTGAATCACAGGAGTAAGTCTTTCCCATGCTGTTATTGTGATAGTGAATAAGTCTCATGAGACCTGATGGTTTTAAAAAGAGGAGTTGACCTGCACAAGCTCTCTCTTTGCCTACTGATATCCGTGTAAGATGTGACTTGCTCCTCCTTGCCTTCTGCCATGATTGTGAGGGTTCCCCAGCCACATGGAACTCTAAGTCCAATGAAACCTCTTTATTTGTAAATTGCCCAGTCTCCAGTATGTCTTTATCAGCAGCATGAAAACAGACTAATATATCCCATTCTTTGATAGAGATAGTCTTATAAAGTCCTTTGTCACTGAACATGAGAGGAAAGTTATATTTACCAATGACAAGACCTTCTACTGGTCAAGTCCAGTGAGTTTTCAGTGGAGGACCCTATCAGTCTTTAGCCATGGAAACGAAATTTAATATTAGTATCACTTTAGAGTGAGGGATATTCTGCATTTTTTAATGAGAAAGAGAAATCAAATGATTGGCTTATTTTGAAACAAATTTAAACCATAATAAAAATTGGTAGAATCAAAGCTATAAATTAATCTATTTTTATTTTTGGAAACTTGATAAGCTCTAATAGATGAGACAGTAGTTGTGCAGTAGTGGGCTACCTACCAGTAATAACAGAATATGTTATTCAGCAATCTTGTATCTTTTTATCTAGAACTAGGCATATGAAATTCAATTTCAACAAGAACAAGGCCATTTGGCACTAAGAGTGAATAGTCAAGGCCAATTGCAGTGGTTGCTTCTGCTAATTTAATCAATGCACATTCCCTAATTAAACACTTGTTGTATTCCAAAGACTCTTATAGGCAATTAGCAATAATTCTAAAACTTTTGTTGGTGGAAAAACACCTGCTTTGCTCCTTGAAAATTCAGGATTATGGTATAAACACTATTTGGCTGATCCAAAATTGTGATTGATACGTCAGAGTGGTACCCACAATTTTGTGTGTGTGTGTGTGTGTGTGTATTTTATATATATATATATATTTTTTTTTTTGAGACGGAGTCTCACTCTGTCGCCCAGGCTGGAGAGCACAGAACAGATCTCAGCTGACTGCAAGCTCCGCCTTCCGGGTTTACGCCATTCTCCTGCCTCAGCCTCCCGAGTAGCTGGGACTACAGGCGCCCGCCACCTCGCCCGGCTAGTTTTTTGTATTTTTTAGTAGAGACGGGGTTTCACAGTGTTAGCCAGGATGGTCTCGATCTCCTGACCTCATGATCTGCCCATCTCGGTCTCCCAAAGTGCTGGGATTACAGGCTTGAGCCACCACACCTGGCCCACAATTGTATATTTTTAATCCCCAGCTGATTCCAATAGAGGTTATCTACAGAAAGCACTGACTGAAGATGAGAACAAATAAGGCTCAAACTCTGCCTTGGGTAACCAGAATGGAGGGCACACATAGTCTAAGTTCTATAGAATGTGATTCTATAGAAATAAGTGTGTAGAGGTATGTGAATAGTATGAGTAGAAATATATACAATCTTTATCAGGAGGAACAAAAGGAGGGTATTACCAATGATATTCAGTGCTATCTCAGAAGTGATTCCCTTGCTTGTTCTTATATGCATATCTGTACTGATGGTCAACAGGAAAAATACTCTAAACAATGTAACCAGCATGACCAAAAACAGGAAAACACACATTAGTATAATATAGTCATTAAACATCTATTGTGGGCTTTTAATATGAATTGAGGTAAAAGATAAAATATGTCATAAGAAGTTTACATTCATCCTGTATGCATTGGAAGCAATTGAAGAATTGAAACATTACAATGTACTAATGTCATCCGGGCTGTCTGTATTTCCAAAAGTTCACTGGCAAAATAATGGAAGAAGTTTCACTGGAAGGTAAAGAGGTGGCTTAGTTAAGTGCTGAGTAATCTAGACAAGAGCAGTTTAAAAATCTGAATGCCATGACTCAATTTTTGCCTAGACCCAACATAAGGTTATAAGAATGTCTGTGTCTGCAAGAAGATAAAATAACAAATAATTTACATTAGGACCATCAATTTAGAAAATACTTTTCAAACTTATTTAAAAATTTGTTTTCAAGCTTATTTCCCAATAAAGTTTTATACAGAATCATAAAAGTTACAACAGATAACAATGGAGCCACTCTGCTCCAAGTGGGTATAGTAAGAAATAGAGGAAATCCTCTGTCCCCATGGACTTCTTTTCATTTTGTATACTGACACAGCTCTTTAGAAAACTCTAGGATTTTGAAAGAGTGTGAAAATCACTAAATTAGAATCTTCTGTAGGTATTTTAAGATTTTATTATTTAGATTATTATGTGGATCATAAATTAAGGTGATCACAGTAGTATTGTTTTAAGAATGGAACCTTAAAGGTGTATGTGAGAGAAATCTGTTTCTACAGATTTTCCTTATGTGTATATATATAGATGTAACACATAAGGTTGATAGCAGTAGTAGGGTATTAACAGTTTTTATGAAATTTAGACATTACCACTTTTAGACCAACTTATTTTACATTTAAAATTGTACTGAATTGTGCATGAAATATCCTGTGTATTTCCATGTCTTGTCTTTATTTGATAAATATGAATTCCATTAGCTCCAATCTCAGAAACAAATCACTACTCTTTTCTTTTAAGCCTCTGTCTTTTTTGTCTTTCTATGTAACACTTTACAATAATAGCCTAATCATCCTCAACTCCTTTGGTATTTATTGCAAAGACATTAATTCTGATGGGCTCATTTAGTATTAATGTGAATGTCATAAGTACTTCAGTAAGGAATAGGATTTTTACTGGAATTCAGCATTAATTAGCCAGGTCATTACTTCAAAGTGTTACTCTTTCCTTTTAAAACAGCTCCACTTCAGCATACTTCTTCCTGTAGAGTACATCCAGGCTCTTTCTGTTAGAAGGGGTACTTATAAGTACTTGAATCTATTGAGAGAAAGTTGTGGAAGTGAACAGGATACAATAGACAAGGTGTGGTAATTAATAGACAACTGATTAATAGAAAGCTGATGTTTTAATTGAGCTTCTGTGGTCCCTACAATAGCTTGAATTGAATAAGGGACTTGATTGCACTTTAAATCTCTCTGGAGCATAAAGAAGCAATAGCATTAAATAAAAGGTTCAAATAAGCCTTCGATTTTTTTGTGGAAAACACACACACACACACACACACACACACACCAATCACACATCTAAGACCATAGCAATTGGTACATTAATCAGGGACTTTCTTGGACTGGAAACACTTGTATATTTATAACTGAAGGTATTTTTAATGCTAAATATGTGTTTTTGAGTTTTATGGTGCTCATCTGAAGAAATATCAATGGCTTATGTTGTGATTTTAATCCATTATTATGCTTTTCAGCATGTAAGCATAGTTATTTTTATGTGCATCCACAGTGCCAAGGTCAACTAATTATTCATTAAATAATAAGAAAGTTTAAGTGTCTTAACTATAGTACTGGGATATCTACCATATCACATATCTTTATAAAAAGATTGACTTGATAAGATGGAAATTATTTTAGATTAATTTAAATAGAAGAATCAATTCATTCTTTCCCCCACTGACTTCTCAGTAACTCATTCTGTAAGCATTTCAGCATTGCAGAAAATCTCTTTTTATTCTAGGTTTTGTTCAAAGCTAAGACAACTATTTCACTTCCACTTAAAAATTATACTTTATTATTTTAATTTTATGTTAGAGTTGGGGGTACATATGCAGATTTGTTACATGGATATATTGCATAATGGTGAGGTTTGGACTTCTACTGTAGCCATAACCCAATTAGTGAACAGTGTATCCAATATGTAATTTTTTAACCCTCACTCCCACCCACCCTCTCCACTTTCAGAGACCTCAGGATCTATTATTTTTATCTTTATGTCCATGTGCACACATTGTTTAGCATCACTTTTAAGTGAGAACATGCAATGTTTGATTTTCTGTTTCTGAGTGATTTCACATAGGATGATGGCCTCCATTTGTATGTACGTTGTTGGAAAGAACATAATTTAATTTTTTTCATGGCTATGTAGTATTCCACAGTGTATATATACCATATTTTCTTTATCCAGTCAACTGTTGATAAACACTTAAGTTGATTCCATGACTTTGCTACTGTGAATAGTGCTGCAATAAACATATGACTGCAGGTGTTTTCTTTGTACAGTGATTTATTTTCCTTTGGGTAGATATGCAGTGGTAAGATTGTTGGATTGAATGTTAGTTCTATCTTTTACTTATTTGGGAAATCTCAATGCTATTTTTCATACAGTCTATATTAACATACATTCCCATCAACAGTGTATAAACATTTTATTTTCTTTGCATCTTTGCCAAGATCTGTTATTTTGTGACTTTTTAATGATAACCATTCTGACTGGTGTAAAATGGTATTGCATTTATTTGATGATTAGTGATATTGAGCATTTTTCATGTTTTCACCCACTTGTATAACTTCTTTTGAGAATTATCTGTTAATGCCCTTTTCCCACTTTTTAACAGGATGTTTATTTTTTTCTTGTTAGTTATTTGAGTTCATTGTAGACTCTAAATATTCGTCCTTTGTCAGAGACATAATTTGAAAATATTTTCTCCCATTTTGTAAGTTACTTACTTTATTGATTACTTGTTTTGTTCTTCAAAAACTTTTTAGTTTAATGAAGTCCCATTTGTCTATATTTGGTTTTGTTGCATTTGCTTTTTGTGTCTTAGCTATAAATTCTTTGCCTAGGCCAATAACCAGAAGAGGTTTTCCTGGGTTTTCTTCTAGCATTTTTATGATTTCAGGTATTACATTTGGGAAGTGAGTTAATTTTTTTAAATAGTGAAAAATAGAAATCCAGTTTTAGTCTTCTACGTATGGCTAGCCAATTTTCCAAGCATCATTTATTGTATAAAGTGTCCTTTCCCCATTGTTTATTTTTATGGACTTTATGAAAGATCAGTCGATTTTAGGTATATGGCTTTATTTATTGGTTCTTCATTCTGTTCCATTGATCTATGTGTGTGTGTGTGTGTGTGTGTGTGTGTGTGTGTGTATATATTTATTTGTACCAGTACCTTGCTATAACTTGTAGTATAATTTGAAGTCAGGTAAGATGATGTCTCCAGCTTTGTTCTTTTTGCTTAGGTTTTCTTTCTCTATTCACGCTCTTTTTTAAATTATTATTCCTTATGACCTTTAGATTGATTTAAACGAATTTTATGAAGAATGATGCTGGCAGACTGATAGAAATTCTGCTGAATTTGTAGATTGCTTTGGTTAGTGTGGTCATTATAATGATATTGATTCTTCCAATCCATGAACATGGTTTGTTTTTCCATTTGTTTGTGTCATCTGTGATTTCTTTCATCAATGTTTTGTAGTTCTCCTTGTAGAGATCCTTCACCTCCTTGGTTAAATGTATTCCTAGAGATTTTATTTTTGTGTGACTATTGTAAATGGGATTGAGTTCTTCATTTGGTTCTCAACTTGAACATCATTGTTGTATAGAAATGCTAGTGCTTTTCATATGTTAATTTTGTATCTTGCAACTTTACTGAAGCTGTTTATCATGTCTAGGAGCCTTTGAAAGGAGTCTTTATAATTTTCTAGGTATAAGATTCTGTCATCAGCCAACAGAGATAATTTGATTCTCTCTTTTTCAAATTGGATGTATTTTATTTCTCTCTATCTTGCCTATTGCTCTGGCTGGGACTTCCAGCACTATGTTGAATAGGAGTGGTGAGAGTTGACATCATTGTCTTGTTCTTAGAGGGAATGCTTTCAACTTTTCCCTATTCAGTATGATGTTGGCTATGGGTTTGTCATATATGGCTTCCACTATTTTGTGGTCAGTTCTTTCAATGCTTCATTTGTTGAGGGTTTTACCATGAAGAGATGTGGAATTTTATCAAATGCTTTTTCTGCATTTATTATTTATGGTTTTTATGTTTAATTCTGTTGATGTGGTGAATCACATTTACTAATTTCCAAATGTAGAAACATCTTCGCACCCCTGAAATAAAATGCACTTGATCATGATTAATTATATTTTTGATGTTCTGTTGTATTTTGTTTGCAGGATTTTGTTAAGAATTTTTGCATCTATGTTCATCAGGAATATTGTCCTATAGTTTTATTTGTTGTTGTTGTTATTGTGTCCTTGCCTCATTTTGGTATCAAGGTAATACTAGTTTCATATAATGAGTTAGGGAGGAATCCCTCCTATGTGGATTGTAAGGAAGAACAGTGAGATCCAAAAGAAAGTTGAAAACCAACACAAAGAAACCAGAAAATCTATTCAGGAGATGAAAGATGAGATAAATATATTTAATGAAAACAAAGATATCTTCTATAAATAAAAAATTAACTGAAGGAATTTTAAAACACAGCTGAAAGCTTCAACAATAGACTAGACTAAGGAAAAGAAAGAATTTTGGAACTTAAAGACTGGTCTTTTAAATTAACGTGGTCATGCAACAACAACAACAAAAATCTAAAAAATAAATGAAGCTTTCAGAAACCATTGGATTATATAAAGCCACCAAAACTTTAACATATAGGCATTCCTAAGGAAAAAGAAGGAAAAGTAAGAAGTTTGGAAAACATATTTGAAGGAATAATTGAGAAAAATTTCCCCAGTATTACTGTTGATATAGACATACAGATATAAAAAATTTAGAGAACACCTGGAAGATACTATACAAGATGAAGATCACCAAGGCATATAGTCATGAGACTATCCAAGGTCAATATGAAAGAGTAAATCTTAAAGTCAGCTAGAAAGAAACATCAACTCAACTGTAAGGAAAACTCCCTCAGACTATCAGTAGAAACTTTACAAACTAAAGAAGAATCAGGACCTATTTTTACCCTTCTTAAAGGAAAAACATCGCAGTCAGGAATTTTATATCCTACCAAACACAGATTCATAAATGAAGGAGAAATAAAATATTTTCCAGACTAGCAAACACCAAAGGAGTTTGTCACCACTAAACTGGTCCTATAGAAAACATTCAAAAGAATTCTAAACATGGAAATTAAGTGGGACAATACACTCTCTCATAAATACACACATAAGTAGATAGCTCAAAAATCATATAAAGCAATTCAATGATTGAGACTCCAGGACAACTAGCTAACAAAACTATGACAGGAGCAAAGCCTCAAATAGCGAAATTGATTTTGACTGTGAAGGCCTAAATATTCCACTTAAAAGACATAGACTGTCAAATTGGATTAAAAAACAAGACTTAACCATCTGCTGCCTATAAGAGACTCACCTATGTTTAAAATATAATGAAAATTAAATCTACTTTACAAGTGATATCAAAAAAAAAAGATACTTACAGACTCAAAGTAAGGTGCTGCAAAAACATCATGCGAACAGAAAGAAAAAATGAGCATGAGTCGCCATTCTTCTATCAGATAAAAGAAATTTTAAACCAACAACAGTAAAAAAAAAAAAAAAAAGACAACGAAGGGCATTATATAATGATAACAGGTTCAACACAACAAGAAGTTTTAACTATTCTAAATGTATATGCACCCAATACTGGAGCACCGAGATTCATAAAACAAATACTACTAGACCTACAAAACGAAATTGATGACAATGCAATTAGAGTGGGAGACTTCAAAACTCCAACAGTAACACTAGACAGGTCATTAAGGCAGGTAGTTGAAAAATAAATTCTAGACTTAAACTGGACTTTAGACCAAATGGACCTAATAGACATTTATAGAACATTCTATCCAGAAACTGCAGAATATACATTTTTCTCATCTCTACATGGAATATTTTCCAAAATTGATCATATGCTTGGCCAGAAAGCAAGTCTCAATAGATTTTTTAAAAAATTGAAATCATATTGAATATCTTGTCAGACCACAGTGGAATAAAATTAGAAATCAGTACCAAGAGAAACTCTTAGAACAACACAAGCTCATGGAAACTAAACAAATTTCTATTTAATGACTTTTTATGGTAAAGTAACCATTTTTACTTTTTGCTAAGCAAGAAAATTAAGGCAGAAATCAACATGTCCTCAACATAAATAAAAATAGAGATACAGCATACCTAAATCCCTGGTACACAACAAAAGTATTGTTAAGAGGAAAATTTATAGCATGAAGTGCCTACATAAAAAAAGGCAGAAAGGTCTCATATTAACAACCAAATGTCACATCTCAAGAAACTAGAAAAATCAAGAACAAACCATACCCAAAGCCAAGAGAAGAAAAGCTATAACAAAGATCAGAGCAGAGTTAAATAAAATTGAGACCAATAAATGAAACAAAGGATCCATAAAGCAAACGTTGGTTATTTGACAAGATAAACAAATAGACTGCTAGCTAGTTTAACCAAGATAAAAAAGAGAGAATATGCAATAAGCACAGTTAGAAATGTTAAAAAGTGACATTACAACTGATACCACAGAAATGCAAATGACCATTAGAGATTACTATGAACATCTCTATGTACACAGTACAAACTAGAAAACCTAGAGAAAATAAATTCCTGGAAAAATAAAACCTCTCAATATTGGATAAGGAAGAAATAGAAATCCTGAACAGACCAATAATGAGCAATAAAATTGGATTAGTAATTTAAGATCTTTCAACAACAACAAAAAAATGCTCAGGGCTAGTTTCATTCACAGTCAAATTTTACCAGAAGTACAAAGGAGAGCTGGCACCTATCTTACTAAAACTATTCTAAGAATGACATCTAGATTCCTAATTTAACCATAGGGAATACAGTTTTAGCTTTAAAATAATTCTGGGTATTCTCTGTGAAGTCATCTGGATCAGGCTTACTTTCAAGTTTTTTATGAGTTATCAGTGAATATGATTAAAGGAACTCATAAGAAGTGGTGGTTCCTTTTGTGTTACAAAAATATCAGAATAAATGTCTAAATCAACTGAAGACAGTTTTTAAACTTTCTAACAAATTTCCTAAAGGGAAAAAATGAGCTAATGCTGCCATTCTTTCTGCATAGCCTGTGGAACTATGAGCCAATTAAACCTCTTTTCTTTATAAAATACCCAGTTTCAGGTATTTATTTATAGCACTGTGAGAACGAACTTATACACAGTCCTACAAGGCTGGTAAAACAAGTTTGGAAAGCTGAGAGGGCTTTGGACACCTGGCTAATTTTTCCCTTTAGCACATTTGCTGAAATCTGAGATTGAAGAGGCTGAAGAGGCTAAAAAGTCAGGCAGAAATGTTCAAAAGTGAGAAAAATATGTCCCAAAGTTTCATGCTATTAAGAAACACATACTCACCCTGAAGCAATAGCCTTCTAAATATAACAGGCAAATAATTAAAACCCTGGTGAAAGTGACGAATTTCAACTAAGGTCTGTAACCACTTTTTACTGAGACACTTACAGCATCTGGTGCAACTACGGGTAAATATTCAGGCTTGGCTCTAATCAAAGGCCTTTATGGAGACAGATAAACAAATAATGACCTTGACATTCATAGAAGGCTGGAGTGACCTTGAAATGGCTTAAATCATATGACTTATCTCCTTATCAATACATCTCCAAAGTTTGAAGATACATGAGGAAGAATTATAAACAGCTGAGCTAGACATAATGCCTCTGAAAAAAGAGAACTTAATATTCTATAGCCAAAGACTCAGCTCTTCCTTCCACCTTATACAAAAATTAACTCAAGATGGATTAAAGACTGAAATGTAAGGATCTAGAACTAGATGTACCATATGACCCAGCCATCCCATTACTGGGTATATACCCAAAGGATTATAAATCATGCTGCTATAAAGACACACGCACACGTATGTTTATTGCGGCACTATTCACAATAGCAAAGACTTGGAATCAACCCAAATGTCCATCAGTGACAGACTGGATTAAGAAAATGTGGCACATATACACCATGGAATACTATGCAGCCATAAAAAAGGATGAGTTTGTGTCCTTTGTAGGGACATGGATGCAGCTGGAAACCATCATTCTCAGCAAACTATTGCAAGAACAGAAAACCAAACACCGCATGTTCTCACTCATAGGTGGGAATTGAACAATGAGATCACTTGGACTCGGGAAGGGGAACATCACACACTGGGACCTATCATGGGGAGGGAGGAGGGGGTAGGGATTGCACTGGGAGTTATACCTGATGTAAATGACGAGTTGATGGGTGCTGACGAGTTGATGGGCGCAGCACAGCAACATGGCACAAGTATACATATGTAACAAACCTGGACGTTATGCACATGTACCCTAGAACTTAAAGTATAATAATAATAAAAAATAAATTAAAAAAAAAAGACTGAAATGTAAGATGTAAAAGCATAAAAACTCTAGAAGAAAACCGAGGCAATACCATTTGGGACATAGGCATGGGCAAAGACTTCATGACTAAAACATAAAAAGCAATTGCAACAAAAGCCAAAATTGACAAATAACTAAAGAGCTTCTGCACAGCAAAATAAACTATCATCAGAGTAAACAGGAAACCTACAGAATGGGAGAAAATTTTTGCAATCTATCCATCTGACAAAGGGCTAATATCCAGAATCTACAAGGAACTTAAACAAATTTATAATTAAAAAAAATCAAAAAGTGGGTGAAGGATATGAATAGACACTTCTCAAAAGATGACATTTATGCAGCCAACAAACATATGAAAAAAGCTCATCATCACTGGTCATTAGAGAAATACAAATCAAAACCACAATGAGATACCACCATCTCATGCCAATCAGAATGGCAATCATTAAAAAGTCAGGAAACAATAGATGCTGGAGAGGATGTGGAGAAATAGGAATGCTTTTACACTGTTGGTTGGAGTCTAAGTTAGTTCATTTCAACCATTGTGGAAGACAGTGTGGCAATTCCTCAAGGATCTAGAACTAGAAATACTATTTGACGTAGCAATCCCATTACTGGATATGTACCCAAAGGATTATAAATCATTCTACTATAAAGACACATGCACACGTATGTTTACTGCAGCAGTACTTACAATAGTAAATACTTGGAACCAACCCAAATGCTCATCAATGATAGATTGGATACAGAAAAAGTGGCACATATACACCATGGAATACTAGGCAGCCATAAAAAAGAATGAATTTATGTCCTTTGAAGGGACATGGATGAAGCTGGAAACCATCATTCTCAGCAAACTAACGCAGGAACAGAAAACCAAACACTGCATGTTCTTACTCATAAGTGGGAGTTGAACAATGAGAACACATGGACACAGGGAGGAGAACATCACACACCAGGGGGTGGAGGGCAAGGGGAGGGATAGCATTAGGATAAATACCTAATGCATGCAGGGCTTAAAACCTAGATGATGAGTTGATGGGTTCAGCAAACCACCATGGAACATGCATACCTATGGAACAAACCTGCACATTCTGCTCAAGTATCGCAGAACTTAAAGTACAATAATAATAATAAAATAAGAAACCAGAGACTTAAAAGGCCCACAATTAAAAGACCTAAAGGATCAATCTCTAGGAAAAAAATATAATGTAGAGGTAGACTAAGTTTTATACAATCTGCAGCCCAAGTCCAGCAAACTTCAATCACTGATTGGATTGTGGAAATAAGTCTTCTACCCTAAATACCCCAATAAAGAGAAAAGCAACTTGCTGTAGTGAACAGTTTCATCTCAAAGATCTACACCCTTATAATATACAATGTCTGAGATTAAATCAAGAATTAGTAGACAGTCAAGTTGATTTTATAATTATTATAAGAGAAATGAATAAAATAGAAACCGAATATGCAATGTAGAAAATCAACAGATCTAAAAGTTTTTTTTAAGATTAATAAAATTGGTTAGCTCAAAGCAAGACTAAATAATAAGAAAGGGAGAAAACATAAATTTCCAATGCCAGAAGTTAAAAGAAGCATATCACTATAGATTCTATAGACATTAAAAATATATTATGGAAAACTATATATTTGGGTATTCAGAAGATATAAACTAATTTACAACTATAAATTTGATAAATTATATACAATGGATAAATTTTTCAAAAATACATTTTAGCAAAATTAAAAATAATTACACATCTGAATAGTTTAATGCCTATTAAAATTTTGAAGTTTTTATTGAAAAAGTTTCTCACAAAGACCCTGGGACCAGATAAATTTATTAATAAATTATTTAAAAATATTTAAGAAATAAATGACCAGCTTTACCAACACTTTTCTGTGTAACAGAAAAACAACACAAAATTTTCAATGTGTATTATGAGACAGACACAAAGCCATCATAAGAGCATTCTAAGAATAAAAATATTGGCCGGGCATGGTGGCTTACGCCTGTAATCCCAGCACTTTGGGAGGCTGAGGCAGGAGGATCACAAGATCAGGAGATGGAGACCATCCTGACTAACACGGTGAAACCCCGTCTCTACTAAAAATACAAAAAATTAGCCGGGCGTGGTGGCGGGTGCCTATAGTCCTAGCTACTCGGGAGGCTGAGGCAGGAGAATGGCGTGAACCCGGAAGGCAGAGCTTGCAGTGAGCCCAAATCGCACCACTGCACTCACTCCAGTGTGGATGACAGAGCGAGACTCCATCTTAAAAAAAAAAAAAAAAAAAAAAAAAAGGGATAAAAAATTACACACCAGTTACTCTAATGAAAAATTGTAAACAAAATACTAGCAAAACGGGTCTGGTAACACATAAAAAATGAAGATACGTAAAACCAGGTGGAAATTGTTCCAAGAATACAAGAGTAGTTTAATACTCATATATAATTAGTGTAATTAATCACATAGGTGGAATAAAAGAGAAATAGTTGATTATTTTGATAGATATAAAGCATCTGATAAAGTTAAAAAACATTTATGAAAGTAATTCTTAGCAAACTAATGGCAGAATATAAGCTGTTAATCAGTAAAAAAAATCTACATATATCTACAGCAAATAACTTTCTTAATAAGTGTTTCCCTTAGAAACTGGATACTTGCTATCACCACTCCTACTCAATACTATGCTTACAGTTTTAGCTAGTGAAATTATGAAAGAAAATAAAAAAGATTTTTAAGGAAAATATTGTCATTTTCCACAGACAATCTGGTTGTGTGTATATATCTTAGTCAGTTTGTGATGCTATAACAAACACCAGAGTCTGTATAATTTATAAGGAACACACAGTTTTTGGTTGACAGTTTTGGGGATGAGGAAGTCCAATATCAATATGCCAACATTTGGCAAGGACCTTCTTGCTGCATCATCCCATGGTAAAAGAAAGTCTAAAAGGGTAAAGAGAGGGTAAGAGGAAGCCAAACTCATCTTTTCATAAGAAAGCTACTCCCATTATAATAATCCCACTTCCACAATTACAGCATTAATCAATTTATGAGAGCATTGGCCCCATAACCCAAACACCTCTTAAAGGTCTTATCTCTTAATACTTTCACAATGGCAATTACATTGTAATATAAGTTTGGGAGTAGACATTCAACAAATCATAGCATTATGACTCTGGCCCCCTAAAGTCTTTTTCTTCTCACATAAAAAGTAAATTAATTTCATTCCTATAGCCTCAGAAGTCTTAATTTGTTCCAGCACCAACTCAAAAGTCCAAAGCCCAAAGTCTCATGTAAATCTTATAGGGATGAGTCACACGGCAGAAGTCACCTGAAATAAATTCTTCTTCAGTTGTAAGTCTGTGAAATCAAAACAAGTTATCTACTTCACAAATATAACATTGGGACAGGCATAGAATGAACATTCCCATGTAAAAAGGGAACAACTAGAAATAAAGGATTAACAGGTTCCAAGTAAATACAAAAGCTAACAGAACAAGCAACATTAAATCTTAAGACTTCAGAATAATCTTTGGCTCCATGTGCCACCTTCTGGACATGCTGGGGTGAAGGAGGGTGGGCCTACAACGCCTTAAACAGTTCTACCCCCATGGCTTTACTGGACTTAGCTCATGCAGCAGCTCTCATAGGTAGGAGTCTCCTGCCTGCAGCTCTTCTAGGCTGGGGCTACACACTGGTATATCTACAGTTACGGGGTTGTGGGGATACCCCTACTCTTATGGCTCCACTAGGTTTGCTCTCGTGAGAACTCTCTATGGTGGCTCAATCCCTATGAAAGTTTTCTGCCTGGATCCCCAGGCTGTTCAGTACATTATTCAGGTGAAGGTTGCCATGGCCCCACAGCCCAAGCATTCTGTCCATTTGTAGAAGTAGAACCATATGGATGCTGCCAAGACTTATTGCTTGTGCCTTCCAGTGCAGCAGCATGAGCAGCACCTGGGCCAGCCTGAGCCATGGCTGGGGTGGCTGGAGGTGCTGCATTGAAATGCAGGGAGCAGAGACTCCAGGCAGCACCAGGCAGTGAGCCCTTTCTACCCTCAAGGTTCTAACATTCTGTGCCTGTGATGGGAGGGACAACCTTGAAGATCTCTGAAATGCCTTCAGGGCTATTCTCTCATTATTTTGATGAACAGTACCTGGTTTCTTCTAACCATGCTAATCTCCTTAAATAGTCACTAGGCCACACCACTGATACTTTCTCTCAAAATGCTTTTTTATTTCTTTACATGGCCAGACTGGGAATGTTCTGTATGTTTACATTCTGCTTCCCTTTTAATTATAAATTCTGTATTTAAATCATTTCGGTATTCTCTTATTGTACTGTATGCAGACAAAAGAGATATGTGCTTTCCTCAATATTTTGCTTAAGAATTTTCCCCCAGATATGTTTGTTCATTGCCCTTAAGTTCTACCTTCCTGAAAGCCCTAGGTCATGGGCACAGTTCAGTCAAGTTTTTTGCCACTTCATAACAAGGATGGCCTTTACTTCAGTGTCCAATAAAATATTCCTCATTGTCATCTAAGATCTCATCACAATGGCCTTTAACATCTCTATTTCTATCACCATTCTGATCATAATCACTGAAGTAATCTGTAAGAAGTTCCATCTTTCTTTTCAGTTCCTCTCTTCTTCTGAGCCTTCACCAAAATCACCCATAACACTTCTTTGTTCATGGCATCAGACGTTTTATAGACTGCTCCTCCAAACTCTTCCCGCCTCTGCCCACTACTCAGTTCCAAAGATGCTTCCAAATTTTCAGGTATTTTTTATAGCAACACTCATTCCTCTGATACCATTTTACTGTCTTAGCCCATTTTGTGCTGCTATAGCAAAATATCATAGACTATATTTTAAAAATATGAATTTATTAATTTATAATGAATAGAAATATATTGACTGACAGTTCTGAAAGACAGAAGGTACAATATCAAGGTGCCATCATGTAGTAAGGACCTTCTTGATGCATCGTCTTATGATGAAAGAGTGGAAGGACAAAGAGCGGGCAATAGAGAAGAAGAGCAAGTGGGGGCTCAAACTCATCCTTTCAGAAGGAACCCACTCCTTCAATGATGAATAACATTAATCTATTCATGAAGGAAGTACCCATATGACCTGAATATCATATAAAAGTCTTACTTCTTAATACTCTTTCAATGACATTCCAACATGAGTTTGGGAAGAGACATTCAAACCATAGTAATGTAGAAAATGTAAAAATATCTACAGAAAAACTACTAGATTTGTTAAGTAAGTTTATTAAGCACACTGGTCACTATGAAAGCAAATTTGTGTATTTCTGTAACTGCAATACATAGAAAATAAAAATGTTAAAATATATTACTTACAATTGATTTAAAACCCACCACACACCAAGAAATAAATCTAACAAAATATGTGCAAGGAGTCTACCTGGAAAACTGAAAATTATTGAAAGAGAATAAAGAAGTAAATATAGTAAAGATGTCATGTTGAATTTTACTATGTTAATCTGTAGATTTAATGCAATCTAAAGGGATAGAGCCACAAGCCACAAAAGATTTTTCCCCTGGCCTTGAAACCTGATGCCTGACTAGATTTTAAAATTGTTTGGAACTGGTGAATTACTTTTCCTTCAATTTTCTCCCCTTTTGAATGAAAATGTTTACAACTGTGATTTTATGCTGATCTCATCATTGTATTTTGGGGAAAAGATAACTTGTTTCTTGAGGTTAATAGGTCCACAAGTAAATAAAAACTTCTCCCAGGATGGATTCATTTGAATACTCACCAACACCTAATATATATGATGAAACGAGGGTTGTAAAAATCAGTAATTCATAATTCAAGCTGTTGGAACTCTAAATTATTTTAAGCCTTAAAGGAATGTGATTATGGTTCTTGGGTCACATGACAGCCCCCTGTAATCTAGGCAGCTCTAATGTAGGTAGCTGTAAACTTTGTTTCTGTTATAGATTAGCCGCCTTCCTTACTTACTTTGTTTTATAAAATGTAAATAACTAAAGGGCACGAGGGAAGACCCCTTCACACTTCATTGTTGATCTTTATTATAGATTACATTCCCTTTTACCTTTTTCACACAATGACATCATGGCTGTTATATTGCCTTGCGATGGAATGTTAAGTACAATCTTTTAAATCAGAAAGGAAATGAAAACTAGCTGTAAAGAAAAGAAAACAAGCTGTATGAAAGAGAAAAGAAGCTGTATCTAAATAACTTACTGTAACACATAAACTAGCCTTGTATAGAAAATGTTGCAATCTTATCATTATTATTTTTTCTGCCTATATAAGCAACAACTTAACTTTTAACGTCAGGACACTGAACCATTTTTCTGGAGTCTGTGTCTCCTGGATTGGCCATTCCCAACCTTTTGCTTGAATAAACTCTTTAAAACTGTATTCTGATCCTTTTGATTATTTCCAATTGTTAAGTTTTTTTAGCTGATTTATATGAAATCATGGACTTCTAGTTGATGTAATATTTTGAGGCATTGGGTATGTTGGAGTGGGATTAAAGTATTAATATTAATATTCTGGTGAACAGATTCTTTGATGGTTAGAGAGTAGACTAAGGTAAACCAAATAATGCCCTCTCCCCAAAGCTCTTTATCAATTAATCCTTGAAGCCTTTTAATATGTTATCTTGCATGCAATAGAGACTATGAAGATATGACTAAGGATTTTGAGGTGAGAAAATTATGTCTGGGTAGATCCAATGTAATCACAAGGGATCTAACAGGAAACAAGAGTATCAGAAAAAGAGAGCTATCGAAGGATGCTGGAGTTGAAGATGGAGAAAGAGCCACAAGCCATGTAATGCAGGTGCCTTCTAGAAGCTGAAAAAGATAAGAAAACAGGTCCTTCCCAAGAGTTTCCAGATGAAATACAGTTCTGCTGATGTGCTGATTTTAATTCAGTGAACCCTATTTCAGACTTCTGACTCAAAACTACACAATAATAACTTTATGTTTTTTAATTTTTTTATTGTAGTGAAAAGCAAATATATTTGTCAGGGCTTTCTAGAGAGACAGAACCAATAAGATAGATAGATAGATAGATAGATAGATAGATAGATAGATAGATAGATAGATAGATAGACAGACAGACAGACAGACAGACAGACAGACAGACAGACAGATAGATAGATAGATAGATAGATAGATAGATAGATAGATAGATAGATAGATGAGAGAGAGAGAGAGAGAGTAGATTTATTAGAGGAATTGGCTGACACAATTATGAAGGCTGAGAAGGCCCTTGATAGGGTGTCTGCAAACTGGAGAGCTCAGTCCAAGTCTAAAAGCATCAGAACCAGAGAAGCTGATAGTGTAGTTCTCAGTCTGCGGCCAAAGCCCTAGGAACCCAGGGAAGGAAATGAGGATGCTCCTCCAAGTCCCAAAGTTCAAAAGCCAGAGAATCTGGAGGTCTGATGTCCAAGGAGAAGGACATCCTAACTGTAAGAGAAAAAAAGAGAGAGAATTTGCCATGACTTTGTGTCGTTGTTTCATCCAGGCCCCCGGTCAATTGAGTGGTGTCCATCTACATTGATGGTGAATCTTCTCTACTGAGTCTGCTGACTCACATGCTATTCTCCTCCGGAAATACTCTCACAGACATACCTGAAAGTAATGCTTTACCAGCTATCTAGATGTTTCTTAATCCAATCAAGTTGACACCTAAAATTAACTATCACAAAGCATAATGTGAAATCTCCTCTCTTAACAAGCTTTTAAGTGTGGAGTACGATATTAACTATAAGCACAATGTTGCACAGCACATATCTATGACTTTCTTTTACTTTGCATAACTGAAACTTAATACCTAAAAAACACCAATACTCCATTGCCTTCTCTCCCTAGGCCCTGGAAACTGCAATTTATTTTCTGCTTCCATGAGTTTGACTACTTTAGACACCTCAAATATAAGTGAGATCATACAGAATTTGTCCTTCTGTGACTGGCCTGTTTCACTTAGAATCATGTCCCCAAGATTCATCCATGTTGTCACATGATAATATTTATCTTCTAAGGCTGAGAATATTACATTTTATGTGTATATCAAATTTTATTTATTCATTCATCTCTCAATGGACATTTATGTTGCTTCCATATCTTAGCAGTTGTGAATAATAGTGAAATGAGCATGAGACTGCAAATATCTCTTTGAGATACTGATTATTATTATTATTATTATTTTTTATGATAAATACCTGGAAGTGGGGTTGCTGGAACAACATGGTGGTTCTACTTTAAGTGTTGGAGGAATCTCCATACTGTTTTCCATAATGTCTGCACCATTTTAATTTCTACCAAGAGGACACAGGTTTCACTTTTCTTCACAGCCTTGCCAACATTGCATATTTCCTTTTCTGTATTTGGTAATGACCACCATAACAGGTGTGAGATGATATCTCATTGTGGTTTTAATTTCCATTTCCTTGTTTATTAGTGATTGATAGGGTTTGAATGTTCGTTCCTTCCAAATCTCATGCTGAAATGTGATTTTCGATGTTGGATATGGGGCCTAGTGGAAGGTGCTTGGATCATGGGGGCAGATATTTTATGAATGGTTTAGCACCATCCCCTTGGTGAAAAGTGAGTTCTTGCTCAGTTAGTTCATGCACAATCTTGATTGTTTAAAAGAGTTTCAGACCTCGCACTTATCTATATCGTGCTACCTCTCTTGCCATATGACATTCCAGCTCTCACTTCAGCTTCCACATGAGTAAACACTCCTGGAGGCCTCATCAGAAGATGCCAGAGCCATCATGCTTCCTGTACACCCTGCAAAACCATGGACCAATTAATCCTCTTTTCTTTATAAACTACCCAGTTTCAAGTATATCTTTATAGCAATGCAAGAATGGACTAACACTGTGATGTTGATCATTTTTATATAACTATTGGACATTTGTTTGTTTGTTTGTTTATTTATTTATTTTTGAGACGGAGTTTCACTCTGGTTGCCCAGGCTGGAGTGCAATGGCGTGATCTCGGTTCACAGCAACCTCCACCTCCCAGGTTCTAGTGAGTCTCCTGCCTCAGTCTCCCAAGTAGCTGGGATTACAGGTGTCCACCACCACACCCGGCTAATTTTTGTATTTTTAGTAGAGACATGGTTTCACCATGTTGGCCAGGCTGGTCTTGAACTCCTGACCTCAGGTAATACACCTGCCTTGGCCTCCCAAAGTGCTGGGATTACAAACTTTGTGTGAGCCACTGCAACCAGCCTGACCATTTGTATGTTGTCTTTGAAGAAAAGTCTTTTGAAGTTCTATGTTCATTTGTTAATTTGATTATTTGTTTTTGCTATTGAGTTGTAAGAGTTTCTTATATATTTTGGATATTAATCCTTTATCAGATATGTGGTTTGCAAATTTTTCCCATTCTGTAGGTTGCCTTTTAACTCTCATGATTGTTTTCCTTGCTGTACATAAAGAAAATTTTTAGTTAGATATAGTTGCACTTGTTTATATTTAATTGTGTTGCCTTTACTTTTTGTGTCATGTTCGGAAAATCATTGCCAAGAACAATTAAATGAAACTTTTCACATATATTTTCTTTTAGTTCTACAGTTTCAGGTATTAGGTTTGAGTATTTAATTCATTTTGAGTTAATTTTTAAATATAGTTTAAGATAACAATTCTGTTTAATTTCTTTGCATTTGTACATCCAGTTTTTCAACACAATTTTTTGAAGAGATAATCCTTTTCCTAGTGTGTATTTTTGACAAACCTGTTGAAGATCAATTGACCATTTATGCATGGGTTTATTTTTGGACTCTCTTCAGCTCCATTGGTCTATATGCTTGCTTTTATGCCAGTACCATACTGTTTTGATTACTGTAGCTTTCTGACATATTTGGAAATCAGGAAGTGTGAATGATTCAGCTTTTTTTTCTTTCTCAAGATCGTTTTGTCTATTCAGAGTTCCTTGTGTTCTATGTAAAGTTTAGAACCTTTTACTATTTCTATAAAACAGTAATATGAACATGGGATACCTTTGTATTTATCTGTGTCTTCTTTTTTTTTTAATATAATGTTTTGTTGTTTTCAACTATTTCTTCTCCCTATTTTTATTCCTAAGTATTTTATATTATTGTAAATGGAATAGTTTTCTTAATTTTCTTTTCAGACAGTTGCAAGTGTATACAAATAAAACATTTTTGTGAGTTGATTTATATATGACAATTTTACTGAATTTACTTATTGGTTCTAACAGGTTAATTTTAATGAAATTATTAGGGGTTCTATGCATAATATCATATCATGGGTAAACATATTATTTTATTTGTTACTTTCTGATTTGTACGTCTTTTATTTATTTATTTTTTTATTGACTATTGCTCTGGCCAGGACTTTCAGTACTATGTTGAATAGAAGTTGCTAGAGTAGACATTTTTGCTTTGTTTCTGGTCTTAGAAGAAAAGCTTTTGGTTTTTCACTTTTGACACTAGCTATGAATTTTTCGTAGACTTTATTAGGTTGAAGTAGTTTCCTTCTATTTCTACTTTGTTTAGTGTTTTTATCACAATAGGTATTGAATCTTGTCAAACAACTTTTCTGCATCTATTGGAGTGACCATATGATATTTATCCTTCATTCTCTTAATATGATGTATCACGTTTATTTATTTATTGGAAGTTGATTTTTATTTAGTTTTTGTCTTTTTTTTAAGTTTTTAAGTTTTAGTTTTTGTTTTAAGTTTTTTATTGGAAGTTGATTTTTACTTAGTTTTTGTCTTAAGTTTGTTTGTTTGTTTTTTTTTTAATTTCAGTAGGTGTTGGGGGAACAGGTAGTGTTTGGTTACATGAATAATTTCTACACTGGTTATTGCTGAGATTTTGGTGTACCCATCACCCAAGCAGTGTAGTCTTTTATCCTTCACCCCCCTCCCACCCTTTCCCTCAAGTCCCCAAAGTCTATTGTATTCTTATGTCTTTGCATTCTCATAGCTTAGCTCCCACTTATGAGTGAGAACATACGGTGTTTGGTTTTCCATTCCCGAGTTACTTCACTTAGAATAATCGTCTCCAACTATCCTGATGTGAATGCCATTATTTCATTCCTTTTTATGACTGAATAGTATTCCATGGGGTGTGTGTGTGTGTGTGTGTGTGTGTGTGTGTGTGTGTGTGTATTACATATTCTTTATCCACTCATTGATTGATAGGTGTTTGGGCTGGTTCCATATTTTTGCAACTGCAAATTGTGCTGCTATAAACATGTGTGTGCAAATATTAGGGTGGTGCAAAAGTAATTGTGGTTTCGCCATTAAAAGTAGTGGCCAAAACCACAAGTACTTTTGCACCAACCTAACATCTTTTTTGTATAATGACTTATTTTCCTCTGGGTAGATACCCAGCAGTAGAATTGCTACTACTAATCAAATGGTAGATCTACTTTTAGTTCTTTAAGGAATCTCCACACTGTTTTCCATAGTGGTTGAACTAGTTTATATTCCCACCAGCAGTGTAAAAGTATTCTCTTTTCACCACATCTACAATAACATCTACTATTTCTTCATTTTTTGATTATGGCCATACTTGGAGCAGTAAGGTGGTATCACATTGTGGTTTTAATTTACATTTCCCTGATTATTAGTGATGTTGAGCATTTTTCCATGTGTTTGTTGGCTGTTAGTGTATCTTCTTTGAGAATTGTCTATTCATGTCCTTAGCCCACTTTTTTTGTGGGATTGTTTGTATTTTTTCTTGCTGATTTGTTTCAGTTTGTTGTAGATTCTGGATATTTGTCCTTTGTTGGATGTACAGATCATGAAGATTTTCTCCCATTCTGTGGGTTGTCTGTTTACTCTGCTGATTGTTTCTTTTGCTGTGCAAAGTTTTTTGGTTTAACTAAGTCTCATCTATTTATCTTTGTTTTTGTTGCATTTGCTTTTGGGTTCTTGGTCATGAAAAGTTTACCTAAGCCAATGTCTACAAAAGTTTTTTATGATACTAAATTATAGAATTTTTATGGTTTTAGGTCTTAGATTTAAGTCTTTTATCAATCTTGAGTTGATTGTTATATAAGGTGAGAGATGAAGATCCAGTTTTATTTTTTAACTTGTGGCTTGCCAATTATCCCAGCACCATTTGTTGAATAGGGTGTCCTTTCCTCACTTTATGCTTTTGTTTGCTTTGTTGAAGATCAGTTGGCAGTAAATATTTGACTTTATTTAAGGGTTCTGTATCCTGTTCCATTGGCCTATGTGCCTATTTTTATATCAGTCCTATGCTATTTGGGTGATTATGGTCTTATAGTATAGTTTGAAGTCAGGTAATATGATGCTTCCAGATTTGCTCTTTTTGCTTAGTCTTGCTTTGACTATGTGGGCTCTCTTTTGGTTCCATATGAATTGTAGGATATTTTTTTTCTAATTCTGTGAAAAATTATGGTGGTATTTTGACGAGAATTGCATTGAATTTGTAGATTGCTTTTGGAAGTATGTTCATTTTCACAATATTGATTCTACCCATCCATGAGCATGGGATGTGTTTCCATTTGTTTGTGTCTTTTATGATTTTTTTCAGCAGTGTTTTGTAGTTTTCCTTGTAGAGTTCTTTCACTTCCTTGATTAGATATATTCCTAAGTATTGTATTTTATTTTTTTGGAGCTATTGTTAAAGGGTCTGAGTTATTGATTTGATTGTCAACTTGGTCACTGTTGGTGCATACCAGTGCTACTCATTTACGTACCTGAATTTTGTATCCTGAAACTTTGCTGAATGTATTCATCAGTTCTAGAAGGTTTTTTGATGAGTCTTTAGGGTTTTCTAGATATATAGTAATATCATCAGCAAACAGTGACAGTTTGACTTCCTCTTTACCAATTCAGATGCAATTTATTCTTTCTCTTGTCTGATTGCTCTGGCTAGGACTTATAGTAGTATATTGGATAGAAGTGGTGAAAGTCGGCATCCTTGTCTTGGTCCAGTTCTCATAGAGAATGCTTTCATCTTTTTCCCATTCAGTATAACGTTGGACGTAGGTTTTTCATGGACGGCTTTTATAAAGATATGCCCCTTCTATGCTGATTTTGTGGAGAGTTTTAATCATAAAGGGATACTGCATTTTATCAAATGCTTTGAGGCTGTTGAGATGAACATGGAATTTTTGTTTATAATTCTGTTTATGTGGCATATCACATTTATTGACTTGCATATATTAACCCATCCCTGCATCCCTGGTATGAAACCCACTTGATCATGGTGGATTATCTTTTTGATACACTGTTGGATTTAGTTAGCTAGTATTTTGTTGAGGATTTTTGCATCTATGTTCATCAGGGATCTTGGTCTGCAGTATTCCTTTTTTTTTGTTATGTACTTTCCTGGTTTTGGTATTAGGATGATACTGGCTTCATAGAATAATTTAGGGAGTATTCCCTCTTCTTCTATCTTTTGGAATAGTGTCAATAGGATAGGTACCAATTCTTTGAATGTCTGAAAGAATTCAGCTGTGAATCCATCTGGTCCTAGGTTTTTTTGTGGCTGACAATGTTTTAGTCACCATTTCAATCTCACTGCTTGTTATTGCACTGTTCAGAGTTTCTTTTCTTTCCTTTCCTTTTTTTTTTTTTCCTGGAGTCTTACTGTGAAGCCTAGGCTGGAGTTCAATGGTATGATCTCTGCTCACTGCAACCTCTGCTCCCCAGGTTCAAGTGATCCTCCTGCCTCAGCCTCCTGAGTAAGTGGGACTACAGGCATGCACCACTAGGCACAGCTAATTTTTGTATTTTTAGTAGAGATGGGGTTTCACCATGTTGCACAGGCTGGTCTCAAACTCCTGAACTCAAGTGATCCTCCTGCCTCTACCTCTCAAAGTGCTGGGATTACAGGTGTGAGCCATGTCATGAGGCCTTGTTCAGAGGTTCCATTTCTTTCTGGTTTAATTTAGGAAGGTTGTATATTTCTAGGAATTTATTTATCTCCTCTAGGTTTTCTAGTTTGTGCATGTAAAGGTGTTCATACTGGCCTTAAATAACTTGAATAATCTTTTGTATTTCTGTGGTACCAGTTGTGATATCTCCCATTTCATTTATAATTGAGTTTATTTGGATGTTTCCTCTTCTTGGTCAATCTCACTAATGGTGTATCAATTTTACTTATCTTTTCAAAGAACCAGCTTTTTGTTTCATTTATATTTTGTTTTGTGTGTTTGTTTGTTTCAATTTCATTTAGTTCTGCTCTAATCTTTATTATTTCTTTTTTTCTACTGGGTTTGGGTTTTACTTCTCTAGTTCCTTGAGGTATGACCTTAGTTTGTCTATTTGTTCTCCTTCAGGCTTTTTTATATAAGCATTTATTACTATTGACTTTCCTATTAGCACCATCCTTGCTATATCCCAGAGGTTTTGATAGGTTGTGTCAGTATTATCGTTCAGTTCAAAGCATTTTTAAATTTCAATCTTGATCTAATTGTTGGCCCAACAATTATTCAGGAGCAGGTTATTTTATTTACATGTATTTGCATGGTTTTGAGGTTTCCTTACAGAGATGATTTCCAATTTTATTCCAATGTGGTCTGAGAGAGTACTTGATATGATTTTTATTTTCTTGTTAAAACTTGTTCTATGGTATTTCATACAGTCTACCTTGGAGAATGTTCCATGTGCTAATGAATAGAATGTATATTCAGCAGTTGTGTAGAATGTTCTGTAAATTTGTGTTAAGTCCATTTGTTCTAGGGTATAGTTCATTGTTTCTCTGTTGACTTTCTGTCTTGATGACCTGTCTAGTGCTGTCAGTGGAGTATTGAAATCCCCTACTATTATTGTGTTGCTGTCTACCTCATTTCTTAGGTCTAGTAGTAATTGTTCTATACATTTGGGAGCACCAGTGTTAGGTGCATACATATTTAGGATTGTGATATTTTCCTGTTGAATAAGTCCTTTTATCATTTTATAATGTCCGTCTTTATCTTTTTTAACTGTTGCTGCTTTAAAGTTTGTTTTGTGTAATATAAGAAGAGATATTCCTGTTTGCTTTTGATGTTCATTTGCATGGAATATCATTTTCCACCCCTTTATCTTAAGTTTATGTGAGTCCTTATGTGGCAGGTGAGTCTCTTGAAGACAGCAGATACTTGGTTGGTGAATTCTTGTCAATTGTGCTGTCCTGTATTTTTTAAGTGGAGAATTTAGGCTATTTACATTCAATGTTAGTATTGAGATGTGAGGTACTAGTCTGTTCATGTGCTATTTGTTGCCTGAATACTTTGTTTTTTTTCCCATTGTGTATTTGTTTTATAGGTCCTGTGAGATTTGTGCTTTAAGAAGCTTTTATTTTGGTGTATTTTGAGGATCTTTTTCCAAGATTTAGAGGTCCTTTTAGCAGTTCTTTTAGTGCTGGCTTAGTAGTGCAAATTCTGTCAGCATTTGTTTGTCTGAAAAAGGCTGTATTTTTTCTTCATTTATGAAGCTTAGTTTTGCTGAATACGAAATTCTTGACTGATAATTGTTTTGTTTTAATGAGGCTAAAAATAGAACCCCTATCCCTTCTAGTTTGTAGGGTTTCTGCCAAGAAATCTACTAAACCTAATCTGAGATTTTTTTTATAGGTTACGTAATGCTTTTGTCTCATAGCTTTTAAGATTCTTTCCTTCATCTTGACTTTAGATAACCTGATGACTATGTGCTTAGGCAATGATATTTTGTAATGAATTTCCCAGGAGTTCTTTGAACTTCTTTCATTTGGATGTCCAGATCTCTAGTAAGGCCAGGGAAGTTTTCCTCAATTATTCTCTCAAATATATTTTCCAAAGTGTTGGATTTCTCTTCTTCCTTGGGAACACCAATGATTCTTAGAGTTTGGTCATTTAATAGAATTCCATACTTCTTGGAGGCTTTGTTCTTTTTTGTTGTTGTTCTTTTTTCTTTATCTTTGTTGGATTGGGTTAATTCAAAAGGTCTGTTTTCAGGCTCTAAATTACTTTCTTCTACTCGTATAATTCTATTGCTGAAACTTTCCAGTGTATTTTATGTTTCTCTAAGTGTGTCTTTTATTTCCAGAAGTTGTGTTTGTTTTTTATTTATGCTATCTATTTCTCTGAAGAATTTTCCATCCATACCCTGTAACATTTAAAAAATTTCTTTAAGTTCATATTTACCTTTCTCTGGTGCTTCCTTAAGTAGCTTAATAGTTGACCTTCTGAATTTTTTTTCTGAGAATTCAGAGATTTCTTCTTGGTTCAATCCATTGCTGATGAGCTAGTATGTTTTGGGGTATTAAAGAATGAAAGAATGTTGTTTTGTTGTGTTACCAGAATTGCTTTTCTGGTTCCTTCTTATTTGGGTAGACTATGTCAGAGGGAAGATCTGGGAAGATCTTGGGTTTCTCAGGTGGCAGGCAGGGCCATAGAGCTTCCAAAAGACTGTGTCTTTGTCTTCAGCTATCAGAGCTGGTAGAGAAGGACCATCTGGTTGGGGCATGCTTAAGTGTGTCTGAGCTCAGACTCTTCTTGGGTGGTGCTTACCATGGCTGCTGTGGGCCATGGAGGGGGGTGTGGTTCTCAGGTCAATTGAGTTGTGTTCCCAGGGAGATTATGGCTGCCTCTGCTGCATCATGCATGCCACCAGGGAAATGGGAAAAAAGCCAGGACTCATCGAGTTCCCATGCAGTTGTAAAGACTGGTCTCACGCTCATCATGTCCCCCTCCCCCTCACCACTCCCCAGCAGCACAGAGTTTATTTCAAGGCAGCCAGTGAGCAGGGCTGAGACCTTGCTTTAGGCTACCAGCCTCCCCACTGGGAAAGCAATCAGGACTTTCCAGTTGCACATCTCCCCTCCCACAGTTTCTGTGCTCATGTCTGCAAAACTGGTTTGCCCCCTTTCCTGAGTTCTGCCCAGGAAACTTCACATTCCATTGAAATTGTTACAAAGTTCAACTGGAAGTTTCCTTCTCCTTGTGGTCTTTCTCCAATTCCACTTGCAGCCCTCCCCAAGGACCCATTTTGAGACAAAGTCAGAAATAGTTTCCCTGGGGACTAGGAATGTCCACGCTGCTCCTCCCACTGCTTTCTCTATGCCTATATTTCACTTGGCTCTCTAAATTTATCTCAGCTCCAGGTAAGATCAAATCCTTCTTTCATGATCTGGACTTTCAGGTTCCCTCATGATGATGTGTGTTCAGGGGTGGACAATTCTCCTTTCACGCTTTCCACACTTTGAGCACTCACAGCTTTTCAGCTGTCTCCTGGAGACTGCAGCAGCAATCCACTTCCTTCAAAGGGTCTGTGGATTCTCTCAGCTTTCTTGGTGTGTTCCTGTGGGAGTTCTTGGAGCAGAAGTTCGTGATCTGAGTCTCCACAGGCTGCTCTATTCATCCAAATGGGAACTGCAAGTTAGTCTTGCCTTCTATCTGTCATTTTCTCCAATTCTCACATTGATTTATTTTTGTATGTTGAACCACCTTTTCATCCCAAGGAAAATTCCCTGACAAAAGTGAAATATTGGATGCAAACTCTACTCCTCATCCTCTTTCCCTGGGTAGACTCCTCCCGTGTTGTTCCTTCTTTCAGTTGCACAAAGCTCTGCCAACCACAGTAAGCCGCTGTTGCTTTCTTTTGTTCTCAGTGGCCCCCAGGCATTTGAACTATTCCAGTTTGGTTAGCTTCAAGTGAGGTGAGACAAAAACTAGTCCCTAAGGCAGTGCTCTAATAGGCAAGAGGTTGGACAGATGACCCTCCCGCCCCCGCCCTGGGGAGTAGTTACTGCTAGGGCATTCTCTCTCAGCACTGAGGTATTTCACCTTGGGGAACGGGCTGAGGTGAGTAATGTGAAATTGCTTTTCCACCCATTTTAGTTCTATTGTTTTCTATTTGTTCTTGCCTACGGTACTGCAAATTCTTAACTAGGTTATGGAATTCTCATCAAGGTATTTTGGTTCATATGCTGTTGTTAAATCAGTATTTCTATAAGGGAAAAGGGCTGCAATTTTTTGCTCTGTCATCTTGCTGATGTCCCTCCCAAACTTGTGTTATTTTAAGCTACTACATTTGTGGTACTTTTTTACAGCAGCAATAGGAAATTGATACATGAAATATTTAAAATGCTATATAAGAAGACATATAAAACATATTTATGATTAATAATACAGTGTGGAGTCAGTTTTTAAAATAGAAAAATAGATCACTAGAACAAATAGAGAATCCAAAAACAGATTACATAGTCACCTAATTTGTGAGAAAAAGACTACTCCACTGAAGTAGGGAAAATAATGACCTTCTCAATGAATTGTACATGATAAATTAGATATCCATATGGAATCTTTCTACCCCTACCTCATACCATACACAAAAATCAATTCCAGATATATTTCAGATGCAAATATGCAAAGTAAAACAAATAAAGTTGTAGAAGGAAACACTGACAGATATCTTTGTGATAGGAAAAGCAAATATTTTTTAATCATGACATGAGATTGCTAAATATGACTGAAAATTGGTAAATGAGACTGCTTTAAAATTGGAAACCTGTTTATTAAAGCACATCCTTGCAAGAATGAAAAAGCAATTCACTGAATATGAGAAAACATTATCAATGCACATGTACAACAAAAGACAAATAATGTACTGAACCTACTATGAATCAGTAAGATAAAATCATCCAACACAATTTTTTTAAGTGCAAAAGATTTGAATGTACACTTCATAAAAGAGGTTAGGCCAATAAATATCTGAAAAGCTACCTCACATTAATCATCTTTAGGGAAATGCAAATTAAAATCAGAATGTGATATTATACTTCCATGGAAACAATTTAGAAAGATGAAAAATGTCACATGTAGGTGAGAATTTGGAAACTCATTGAGAGTTAGCAGGGTATAAAATATTACATCCACTCATACAACTATTGGGCAGTATCTATTAAGACTGAGCCTATATATCTACCCTATGATTCAAGAATTCTACCCCATAGTATATGTCCCACAAAATTGCATGCATATGTTCTCCAAAAGTCATATATTGGAATCTTCATGCCATCACCCTTTCCAGCAAATGCTTCCTTTCCTTAAACTTGAGGGTGGAATGTTCTAGATAAGAATTTCTTACTGGGAGAGTCAGAATTAAAAGAATTGAAAAAGACCAGTAGCCAACCATGATGAATACAAAGTGAGAAAGACATAAATCTTTGTTGTCTTAAGTCATTGATATTTGGAGCTTGTTACTACAGCTGACAAATATTGGCAATAGTATTAGTAATATTATTATTTATTATGATGATTATTATTATATGTTGGGAGTAATTGAGACCATGAATAATCTAAAAGCAAAATCAGTGTGTCCCACTCACAGCAAAGTAGTAAGTGGTGTTTTCAGTAAGCGAAAAAGCTAATTTGTTTAGTAAGACAACTGGAAATCAGAAAACATCTATCAAAGGAAATAATTGATCTTGATATATGTAACCTTAGTTGAATTTAGGCCTTTGGTTATAATTTGTTCTTAAATTTGAAGTGAAAATCAAATCCAAATATAATCTTAAATATTGTGATAGTGAATATCTGGAAAACTCATTGACTCTTGTAATATGATTTTCTCTTATAGAATTTTAGTTATATTTTCAGGTGTTACTAAAATAAGTTTTATTTATAGAATTCTCAATGAATAGAATTAGTGTGAATTAATACTGGTTATAGCATCTTTTTATGTCATATGTCTTTCGTAGTTGGGGTGTAGCATAATTAAAATGTTTGTTTATATTATAAATATTATTAATATTGTTTCTTTGCTCGATTATTTAACTGAGGTTTTCAAATACTGAAGAACTTTCTAGTTAAATTCCAGCATTTCTAGCTACTACAAATGAACTCTTAATGAAAGTATGATGTACTAATCTCCTAGAATTAGAAATGATGAAAATCACGGAATAAGACTTTTTAAACAGCAGAAAATTACATATCTAAGCATATTGCCATAAAACTGTAAACCAATGAAAGTATGAACAAAAATCAACCAACTAAAATTTAAAAATATACTTTCAAATATTTATTTAACAAAAATATCACAAAGTTGCAAATGTAGAATAGTTGGCCAACAATAATTGCAGGAAACTCATTTGTCTTTAAAGGTTTCTAATATGTATTTTTTTAGGGAGGCAAAGTCATAAATTATTTGTGTAAACTTACCACATTCTGCCTTGCAGGTTCTATGCAACTGCACCTGCATTTGTCTTTTCATTCTGTGGGCTTCTGCCTGGGTTTTTCACAGTTGGAACTGTTTAAGAAGCCAGAATGTTAATGGGATTAGCTTGTTAAACAGTACAATGTTATTTTTGTATAGGATTGTGCTGGATTGCCATTCATGACCTGTTTCTCAGAATTTCTGTGAACTGAAAAAGCATGAAGTAATTTCATTTTGTTTGAGAAACTGGATGATGCTGTTTTAATAAAACACATTCTATATAACTTTCCTTTCAAAGAACACATCTCTATATACATTGAATAGATCTCTGTATAATTAAAATGAATGATATATTCTTAAATTATATTAAGTAAGCCTACAATTCTTTTCCCTTTTAATTAGCAGAGTCAATACATTTCACAGTCAACATTAATGAGGAAACAGCAAAATAGAAAAGATAGACAGGGAAACACCATGAAGAATTAAGGTTTATGTTATTTTTTTAACTAAATGAGAATTACACTGTCCTGTTCTCTGAAAATGCCTCTTCTCAGTTCCTCTCAGATTTGGGCTAATGAGAAGAACGTTTCCTTAACTGAAAACTGCTGTTGGTACACATTTGGTACTTCTCTTTTCTCAAACAAAAATCATGGAGACTATGGAGTGAATGCCATCATTATCATCACCAGTAATAGGGAGAGTATATCATGATGACAATATTAGCAACATGTGGGGTTTCTTTAAATCCATTTTTTCCATAAATAGAAATAAAGATATTGTGTTAATGTAGTTTGCACATTCATTAATAGATATCGTTTTAATTGATTTACGAATTAAAATTTTAAAATTAATATCACCTATCTAACAAAGGGAATATGAATAATTAAACCTAATAGCACGTTCAAGAATTAGTGTATCTGGCTTCTTAAAAAGTTTAAGAGAGTACTGGAACAGCTACATTAGACAAATTCATATAGGACAAATGATGACACTCTGGGAGATTAATAACCATTGTCTACTTCTTTAAGGCCATGCAAAAAATGACACCTGAAGAGCATTTTCTGATCTCCGCAGAGAAGCATATGCTAAATGTTTGGGCAGTACCTATCTGCCCATCTGTTTCTGCAAAATGGCATCTTTAGGGGCCTTGGCTTGCTCCAGAAAGCCCACTGTTAAGCTGCTGAATGTTCAGCTGAGAATGTTTGTAGGGCTGTTGACCTAAATCCATTTATCAAAACAACTCCCTGAAGTATTGTCTTTTCATTTATTTAGTTGTTATAATTTTTAAAAATTACAGAACATAACAAAGACCAATGTAACAAATACCTCAATATCTACCATTCAGAATTAACAAATGCTAATATATGATGTTTTTGCCTCAGAATGAATAGTAATTTTTTTTTTTTTTTTTTTTTTTTTTTTTTTTTTTTTTTTTTTTGAGATGGAGTTTTCCTCTTGTAGCTCAGGCTGGCATGCAATGGCATGATCTTGGTTCACTGCAACCTCCACCTCCCGGGTTCAAGCGATTCTCCTGCCTCAACCTCCCGAGTAGCTGGTATTACAGGCACCCACCACCATGCCCAGCTAATTTTTTGTATCTTTAGTGGAGACAGAGTTTCACCATGTTGGCCAGGCTTGTCTTGAACTCTTGACCTCAGGTGATCCGCCCACCTTGGCCTCCCAAAGTGCTGGGATTACAGGCATGAGCCACTGCACCCAGCCCTGAATAGTAAGTTTGTTAAAAGACTCAGATAAAAGTAAACACCTTTAAAAAATACCATCCCTTTTTCTATTTCCCATCCAAATATTTACCACAAATATAATTCTGTTATAAATTCAATGTGTGTACTTCTTGCCAATGTTTTTATTTCACTGCATATCTATTATCCAACAAAAATATACCATTGCTTAATGAGTATATTAACTTTTTCACAGATGCTATTATACGAGATTATCTAGGGTAGATCTCTGAATAAATCTCACATCTAATGGAATGAATCTTTGTGACATACATGGGAGAGCTACAAGGTTCTTGAAAATTTTATATCAGCAGGAACATGGCCAACTTAGACTGAAAGAAACAAAGAAACGTCAAATTAATCAAGGGTATTAAATTCCCAAAATTCTTACAGCAAGGAACAGGTTGATAAAACTACTCAGTTGCAAAGGCCAGCTACCTTTCATGAAAAAAGGGTGATTCTGAAGGCAGATCCTTAAAACCAGAAGGCAGACATATAAGCTGCAGAGGGTTATTCTTAATGGAAATTGTGCGGCTCAAGCAATTTCAAATTTGCTTGATATGTTTCTGCAGTTTCACAGGCCCACACGTGGAAAGAAATTGTGCCTAATGATAGATTATACTGCAACTCACCTGTACCTAACTTAGATGATGAGATTTCAGGCTTTTAGGTGATGAAATTTCATTGAGATTGTTGGAGTTTGTGTTGATGCTATAATGGGTTGAGATGTGGGGAACCTTGGAATGGGGTAATTATATTTGGGATGGACATGAATCGTTGAGGGCCAGAGGTTGAACTTGGGTAGACAGAATAATGGCCCCCAAAGATGTCCGTGTCATATTCATTGGAACCTATGGATATGTTACTGTATAGCACAAAAGGGATTTTGCAGTGGTGATGAAGGTTATAGACTTTAAAATGGGGAGGTTATCCAGGCTCATTCTGGTGGTCACAATCTAATCACATGAGTCCTTAAATTTAGAGGATATTACTGGCTGCAATCTGAGAGATGCAGTGATAGAAGGCAAAAGAATGAGAATGATGTAGTACTGTGAGAAGGATTTGAAAGTGTTTTGCTGGTTCTGCAATGTGGACACTAGGTGTGAAGACCAGATAGGGGCCACTAAACACCCACGAGAGCCCCCAGGCTGATAGGCAGCAAGGAATTAGACAACTCAGACCTACGACTATATGGAGCTGAAGTTTTTCAGTGCCTAAGTGAGTAAGAAGGAGATTCTCCTCTAGAACCTAAAGAAAGGAAGACACATTAACACCATGTTAATCTTAGCCTGATGAGATCTATGTCAAATTCCTGACCCAAATAACTATAACACAATACATTTATCTCATTTACTACCTAAGTTTATGGTAAGTTTTATGGCAGCATAGAAAACCAATACGTTTATGGCTAACTCAACTTTGTATTTTCAGATATAACTATAGGTTTATATTCACAGATTAAATTTGTTCATTTTAATTGCTATATTATATTTTAACGTACAAATACACCACACTTTATACATTTCTGTTGTGACAAATATTTGTGTTGTTTCCATTTCTTTCTATAAGAAACAATGACTAGGTGTGGTGGCTCATGCCTGTAATCCCAGCAGTTTGGGAGGCCAGGGCGGGCAGATCACCTGAAGTCAGTTGTTCGAGACCAGGTTGGCCAACATGACGAAACCCCGTCTCTACTAAAAATACAAAAAATTAGCAGGGAGTGGTGGTGCTGAGGCAGGAGAATTCTTGAACCCAGGAGGTGGAGGTTGCAGTGAGCAGAGATCATGTCACTACACTCTAGCCCAGGAGACAGAACAAGACTTCATCTCAAAAAAATAAACACACAAACAAAAATAAATATAATAAACAATGTAGTAATAAATATCTTTATGTCTGTTAGTATTCAAACCAAAGGTTTCTGTAATACATATAGAGAATTAGTGTATTGAGTCATTAATTATGTGCATTTTAAACATTATTAGATATTTCCAATGCATATTAGAATGATTACATTAGTTTTAGTTTATGATGATAACTGAGATATTTGATCCTCCTGATTATTTTGCTGCTGTTCTTGGGCTCACCAGTTTTAATTTTACCCACTCTGCTCTATTGAACTTTAAAAGATTTGCATTTTATTTCTAATCTTTTAGTGGTTACTCTTAAATTTTAACATATATGCTTAATTTAACAAAATATCTTTTGTTTTAACTGCTTTTCGAATAATATTAGGATATTAGTTCACTTTAAATCTCCCTCCCTCCCCATCTCATTTTTCCTGAAATCTAAATTTAGTTTCATTTTGTTTTTAAGCACCCCATTGCTCATTATTACAAAATTTTCAGTTACTTTTTATTTAAACATACCTGTATTTTAATAACTACTAGTAGTAGTTACTACTACTTCTTGCATAACTACTTTCTTTTGAGTTCAACTATCTATTTATCAAAGTAAATTCTTTAGTAATTTTGTAAGGGATGGTCTGTGATCATTCATTTAAAATTGACATTTCCTTTACCTTACTATACTAAAGTTATCTACCACATTCTGATTTTTATTTTCCAAATGAGATCTATGCTATAATTCTAATTATTGTTTTTCTATAAGAAATCTTTTTTATCTTTTGGTGGATTTTTAAAGTTTTTGAGGTCTTGCAATTTCACGTTTATATTTTAAGAAGTAGAATATTTTTGACATTTTGAGTTATGGCCAGAATTTGGTAGAATTTTGCAATCTGATAATTCATGGATTTCTTTTTTAAATTTTTTAAAAAATTATTTAGAAAATTTTTGTGGGTACATACTAGGTGTATATATTTATGGGGTACATGAGATGTTTTGATAATGCATGCAATGTGAAGTAAGTACATCATGGAAAATAGGATATTTATCTCCTTAAGCATTTATTCTTTGAGTTAAAAACAATCCAATTACCTTCTTTAAGTTATTTTTAAAAATACAATTGTTATTGACTGTAGTCACCCAATTGTGCTATTAGATAGTAAGTCGTATCCGTTCTATTTTTTTTTTTTTTTAATATCCATTAACCATCCCCACCTTCCTCTCATCCCTCCCCAACAACTTCCCTTTCCAGCTTCTGGAAACCATTCTTCTACTCTCTATGTCCATGAGTGAGAACTCATGCATTTTTTAACTCTTGAAAAGGAAATAGTCCTCTATTATTATCCCTTTAAACTCTACTTCTTTACCATTTTTTTCACTTTTACCTTCTGAAATGCCTATTGACATGGAAGCCCTTCCCAACATATATACCACGTTCATTTTATCTTTTATATTTTGCATCTCTTTATTTCTCTTCATTGCATTCCAGATGATCTTCTCAGGTCTACATTTAAATTACTCAATATTCTTCTCAACGGCTTTATCATATTAAATAAACCCTTCAACTGTGTTCTTTTTTGTTTTTTAAATGTAATTCCATTATTCTAATTTAATTGTGTTTTTCATTTCTAGAGTTTCTTTTTTTATTCTTTATTAAATTGTTGTATTTTTTCTATGTGCAGCTAATCTTATGCTTTTCATTTCTTTCTTTTACTCCTAGGTAATTTTAAGCATACTTTTCTGAAAGTCGTTTCTACTGTGGTTTATGAAATATCATATAAGTTCATTTGCAGTGACATTGCTTTCCATCAAACCCTTTGTTGTGAAATTGTTCGTATGAGGTATGTTTTGTTGGCGCCCTGCCCGGGGTCCTATGTCTTTCACTGTTTCCAAACTGCATTTTAATTTGCCTTTGGGTTTCTGCATTGTCCTTCCAGAGGAATGTATATCCTACACATGAGTAAAAGTGGGCTTAATTTTTTTGTATTTTTTCTCACCAATCCAGGTAGATGAAAACTCTCCTCACTGCTGCCCAAGGCTTATGTCTAGAGTCCATAGTCTGAGCCCATTCCAGAAGCAAATGTTAAATCTTCAGACTAACTATTAAAGTTGATGTGCAATTCAGGCATCACTGGGATCCCTCAAAGTCATCCTTTGTTTATTCTTTTAATTTTGCATTTCCTTTTATTTCTAGCACTTGATAATTCTCTTTCTTTGATTTAAGTTGGGTTATGCATTTCATCCATTATTTTTTATGTATTGATTCTGGAATTGATTCATTTTGAGTCAGATTGTGAGCGGTTTTTCATGTCATAATTTTCATGCTTTTCTCAGGCAAACAATGATGGAATAAAGGAGACAATCTATTTTTTAAAAGAGCATGCTATTTGTTCACCCACTTTGAATTGTTTATTTAGGAGGAAAGCTGGCTGTGGCATTTCATCACCCTGAGTTGCTAGTGCTCGTATAGACATCTGTGCCTCATGGCAGCAAACCAGAAATGTTGGTACCACTGCTGGCATTCTTAAAGGTGATGAAGTATTTTGGTCTGGAATGTATTCAACTCCTCCCACATAGAACATCTCATGTGAATGATCGTGAGGAGGAAATGAGGACTAGTTTTAGAAACAAATATGAAATGACTATAAGATTTATGGAAGGAAAGGAGAGTGGAAGAAATAATAATTGTGAAAAACAATTTAATTCATGTGTACTAGGCTATTCTAGGGTTAAAATAAACACAAAACAGTGTTTCTTTGATTTTGCCTCTTGTGAATATTGCATGACTTCCAACCATTTTTCCCTAGATAGTTGGTAGATTTCTTAAAGGGTATTAACATGCACCATTGAGTGGTTTTCCTTGATGGCCGCATGATTTCTAGCATTTTTTATTTTATTTATTTTTTTGCGGGGGTGACATGATGTTTTGATATCTCTGTGTTGTGCCGGTGCTGAAACCACCAGTGTCACCAAGGCCCACTGAAGGCACAAGAATAAGCCAACATAGAATATCCTCTTCTGCTTTTCCAGTATTCCAGATGTAGGCAAGTCCAACTTTTAGCTAAACCTGTTAAACATACTTTGTGCTCTAACACACTTTAATGTGTCCTCAAATAAGAAACATACATTTCAATAGCTTACAGCAGCAGCAGGAATAATTTAAGTAATATTTTGTGAAGAACTTAATGTGTGTCAGGAATAGGAGTACATTACTTATATTATTGCATCCAAATATATCTTTAATGTAGGTACTATTACTTATCTGTTTTTCTATTATGAGGAAAGTTAAATAAAATTTTGAAGAAATTTCCCAAGGTCTTTTGGCCAGTAACACAGCGTAGATCAAAAATAAAATTTACCAGAAAGCAGAGCTCAAGCTCTTAAACAATATACTATATTATATATTTAGAAAAACAGTTTATTAATAACTTAATTGTGACTGCCACTGTGCTAATGCTTTATATATGGTATTTTACTTTTCCTTGAGAGTAACCAAAAACATAGCTACTATTATTATAATTCTAATTATATAAATCTAAATTAGTGTAATTTAGATACTGAACTCAGCCTCAGAAACAGTAACTGACTCATGATCACATATCTAAAGTAACAGAGGTTGATTCAAATCAAAATTTGTCGGGAGTTTTCAGTTATAACCACTGTTCTGCTACATATTCTCCAGAATAATAGTGTTTTGAATTCTCAATAACTTGCTCAATTTTAAGTAAATTTTGTGCATTATTATTTGTATTTATTTCAGACTCTTAAAAGACTGAAGCTGAGAGATAAGCATTGGTGCTACATTTAGAATTGATCTTCCTTACTTCTTCTTACCCTTAATCCTTGAAATGGAATTTTTGTCCTTTGTAAGTTTTGCAAAGAATAAGTTATTTACCTCCGAAATTAATGTAAATGAATTCCCATTGCACTGAACATTAAGATTGAGGCATGACCACAGTTTAGGATCAGTTTTGGAAACGATAATATGAAATCCTGCTCTTTAGCGTAATACTTAAACAAAACAAAACAGAAGTTGAAAATGTGCATTAAGTTATCTCTTAATATCATAGCAAAAATATCAGTTATTTCACATATGTTTTTTCCTTTAGAAGTAATACAACTTTTACAAGTTAATGTCCATCCTATTTGCCATTTTGTGGAACAGCTAAAACTACAATGTCATCTACATGTCTTTATTTCAGTAGGCTTGAACTGTTTCTAAGAAGAAATTTGGAGAATCTAGCTTATGTTTTATGATTTGACACAGGCATAGCAAAATAGTGAACAATAAACTATTCATTTGAAGAAATGTTGATGGTTTAAAATGAATATTATTATTGATGTTGTTTGCCTTTGTCAATACCTATGTTGTCCAAAATATGCAAAAGAAGTTCACTAAATCAAAAGTATTTTCAGTAATATTAAGTCAAAAGTAGTTCTCAAATGTGATTAAAATGAAGTAACAGTTCAATATATTTTTTCTTTACTACTTTACAATATAGCAATGAAAAATCCCTGGAGGAAGTTATAAATGTTTCCAACAAACAAACTGAAGAGAAACATTAGTCAGTTTCAAGCCTCATTTACTCAATGATGTGTGGTAACAGTGTCATAAATCACTGACTACCTTTTAAGTCATATGATATTTTGTGCCATGGGCTTTTCAATATTTTTTTTTGTTTAACCAACATGGAAAAATGTAAAAAATAAGTATTTTTAAGAGAATAGGAACATGGAATATGAACAACACATTTGAGTAATGAAGAATTTTAATTAACAATCCAAGGCAGTTGGTGGCCCACAGTTTATAAATGTCATGTATTAACAATATTTGATAAAATTATATTTATAAGGAAAAATCTGTATCAGAGAAATGCATATTTAGTAATCATTATAAAATATATGCTGCAGTATTTTAAGAGATAATTTCAGCATTTCCAAAATGAAATACACCTTCATTTTGTCTAAACAATGTACTATTATTGCTTAGCTAATTAACAACATATGTTTTACATCATATCCTAAGGATCTGTTCTAATATTTAGGATGGAAACAAGACATTTTAATGGAGATGCAAGATTATGAACAATGGCTTATACTTGAAACCTAAACCACGTAATGAGAGAATATATTTTGAATTGCGTATCCCTATTTAAATGCCAGATTGGAAATTGTAAATTATATGCAATTTATTTAAAGCTTATATTCATTCCTCATTTCAAAATGTCACTTCTTTTGGGAAACAAAAAAAAGTTTTCCATTTTTTATTAAGGGGAAACAATGTTTTAAAACCAAAGACATTACTTAAAAAAAATAGTACGTCTGGAAGAATCATAACTCTAAGCATATTTCATGTTAAATCTACTAGAAATACAAAATAATTGCATAGAAGTACTATTTAATGCACATTAAACTTTTGAATCATGCTACCGATACTTTTTAAAACTTTAAAAACAACTTTGAAAAAATTTTATAGCATTTTGTGCCTTAGTATTGAGTAAAGATTAAAACAATATTTGCATTCCAAAATGGAGCTACATAAAATAGATTGACACATTCACATAGTATTAGTAAAAAAGTAATCACATAATGACCGTATCTATATCTATGAATATCTATTAGATACATGGATGTATAAACTTTTAATACCTATGTATTCTTCCTATATTTCCCTCTATCTCTTTCATATGTAATCTGTGCTAATTTTCCCCTCTTTTTCAATATCTTCATATTGCTTTTTGTCAGACTCTTCATATTGCTTTTGTTGCCCAGTATATATTCTACAAGTGTAGGGCCTCTAAGAGCAGAAATAAATGAAATTTTGTTTCTTTGAAGACGTTACAGAAGTAATATCTTTCATAGAAAAAGAAGGTTTTAGACTTTCTGAATATCTTTGGCAAAACCTATTGCAATAGGTTTTATACTTCTGTAGTGTTGCATTTAGGGAATAAATAATGGCTTTTGTATGAAATGTTCACTTATCCTTTTTTATTCTCTTCTGAGGAGGAAGTGAAAAAAAGTGCTCTCAAAACTAAACCTCTCTGGTTTTTGTTGAATATAGATACACCTTTTTTTTTCCATTCAATATGTTACAAGGAAAACTTTAGACAAATTAAATTTGGTAAAGATTATTTCAGCAAAGAAACAATTCATGAATTGGGCAGCACCCTTGACTAGTGACAGTTCAGAGAGCTCTGCCCAGCAGTGAGGACGGAGCATATTTACAGATAGAAAAAGAAAGTGACAGACAGAAACAGTGTTATTGGTTAGAGCTGGGTTTTTGCCATATTTGGACATGTCTAAGCAGTTTACAGCCTGTGATTGGCTCCAAGTTTGGCTGGTATGATTGGCTGAGACTCAACTACTTATTACAAGTTGTCACTTAAGTTAGGATACTGTTTGTTTAAACATTAAGTTAAAGTTTCCTGCTTATGGAGGAAGCTTTAGGCAAAATGTAACTTAATATATCATAAATAGTCAGGACTTTGTATACATGGATTCAATCAACAATGGTTCAAAAATATTAGGAATAATAAAATAAAAATAAGTTGACAATAAACAGAATGCAAAAGAAAAACAGTATAATAGCTATTTACATGGTATTTACATTGTAGTTTATATTATAAATAATCTGGAGATGATCTAAAGTATGTGAATGTGAATAGGTTATATGCAAATAATATACCATTTTATATAGGGGACTTGAGCATCCTTGAATTTTGGTATCCAAGCAGAGTCCTGGAATCAGTTCCCCACAGGTTACTAAGGAACAACTGTATAACCAACTTACTCAATACACATTCTAAAAATATGGGTTGCTTAAAAACTGTTTCAGTCTTTATTTTTTGAAATTATCATAAAGTTTCAAAGTTCCTTTATAATGATATTTTACAAAAAAATCACTTTCTAATATACCAAGCCACCTACAATTTGCCCAATGAAATAGAAAATATAACTTGGCAGAAAAATAATTACTATTTTACAAAACAAATATTTTTATGTGACATTTTACTCTTTTTATTAGACTTGTAAACATAATATTGCTAGTCAGAACAAATGTTTAGCAATAGTCAATGAAGGACCAAATTCAATTAAAGTTTTAATTTGAAAAATAAGGAGTAGGTGCCTTACAGTGTGCATTCATTCTAGTAATGAGTGTTTCACAACTGAAAGGAGAAAAGCAAAATTTAACAGAAAGTACTTTTGCTATATATTTACTTATGTAATTGATAAAGTTAGAAAATAGAGTTGAGAATGTCATTTTTAACTATGTATCATTATAGTACCATTAGCATCATCATCAAAGTGAAAGCAATTCCCTTTAGATAATTTATATATATATAATGTATATGTATATATACAAATAACAAAAATTATATAACAATAAATTTATTGTGTGTATGCATATATATATATATATAAAATAGATCATATAGATATAATATAAGAGATGTTTAAGTGCCCTTGGAAGTAAGTAATTTGAGGTTCAATCTTCTGCTCTACATCGTGAAGTATTTGGATGAGTTGGAGCAATCTACTTAATTTCTCACTTTGAGTAAGGTGTTTAAAACACTGCCTAGTACTTAATGAGAAATAAATAAGTGCTATCATTATTACTTTGACTATTATTAATAATAATAGATTTTGTTGCCCAAATAACTCTATAAGACAAGTATCAAAATTATTCTCCCTTTTTTAGATAACTAAACTACTTAAAGTTGCCTTAAGTGGTGTATCTAGAAACAAATAAGGCAGGAATATAAACACAGGCAGTCAGACTCCATACCCTAAGCTACCTATATGTGGTTACCTAAATGGAAAAATAACAATGCTAATTTATCTTTCTTAGTGAAGAATTCATGTTTGAAAAATGGGATATTATCAATAAATATCTTTTGGATGAGCAACTCCTTACAAAGCATATATGAATTCAAATGCATTGCAAACATACAATTTTATGTGTGTTTATATAATTCTATCTGATTAATATGAATACGTAAATTTGATTAAAACAAAATAAAATTGATCAAAATTAAATTATATTTTAAAATAAAATCTGATTAAAATATTTTGTCAAAAAAATGTTAAGGTTTTCAGTCATACACAGTGTTTCATTTTCTAGAATAATTTAGATATAAACAAATCAAAATTAATCACCTACCATCGTTTGTAAAGTAGCAAACAATACAGCAAAAATCCAATCATATGATAAATAGTGAATATTTTAGCCTGGGTTTTAAAAGAAACCAAATAAAATAATAAAAATCAAGAACATTCACTGTCAGAAATTATTGCAATCTACTCCAGTGGAAATATTAAAACAAAGCAAAACAAAATGTAAGGGCTAAACTGCTGGTTAACATTCTGCTAGAGAAAGAACAGAAGTCTAACTGAGATTAAGTTAGTGATAGAGAAAGATAAAATACTAAATTGCTCAGAGCAAATCTTTGGAAAGGAGTTGTTTACAATGAATTGGAAATACAGCATTAAGACACAATAGGCTGTATTTATTGGTCCATTATTATATGCCTAAGGTATATTCTAAGGCAGAAGGTTGTAGGCTCTTACTTGTAATATTTTTAAATGAAATCATTTCACAGAATCAAAGAAATAATATTAACCACATATATTCTGAGCTAAAATATACCTTACAAATAAAATCAATCAATCAATTAATTTTATTGAGAAGCTCTCCATTTGATCAAAGTAAAATTTCACTAAGTATACAAATTAATCTCTGAGGAGCAAATTTAGTTTGATTAAGAAAGATGCTTCACTGAGAATTAGTAAAGAATATTTTGGCCTTATGCATATGCATTAAATGGCAATTTTCCAGAAAATTCTTAGGAGTCTAATTACACACTCAATTAAAAATAGTTTATTTTTTAAAGCCACATGGGATGCTTAAGTAAAGAACGAGAAAAAATAATGAAGAAAATACACACAACTTGATAGAGAAGGGAAAAATGGTAGTTATAAAACATGAGTGTCAGCATGTGATGGTTAATATTGAATGTCAACTTGATTGGATTGGAGGATGCAAAATATTGTTCCTGGGTGTGTCTGTGAGGGTGACTTATTTTGTGGCCACCACTCAGCCTCTTTCCCCAGTCACTCCTGTATTTGCCCAATGGGCCTATGAACAAAATGGCCATGGTGGCAGGGATGGAGGTAACACATGGGTTCAGTGATGTGGACTTCCACTAACCAAGGCTGGCCTGACTACAGCTACTGCTGAATGTCCAATTTGTCAGCAGCAGAGACCAACACTGTTCTCTTCATATGGCACCATTCCTTGAGGTGATCGGATAGCTACTTGGTGGCAGGTTGATTATATTGGATCTCTTCTAACATGGAAAGGGCAGCAGTTTGTCCTCACTGGAATAGACACTATGAATATGGGTTTGCCTATCCTGTATGCAATGCTTCCGCCAAGACTACCATCTGTGGACTCACAGAATGCTTTATCAACTGTCATGGTATTCCACGTAGCATTGCCTCTGACCAAGGCACTCACTTCATGGCTAAAGAAGAGCAGCAGTGGGCACATGCTCATGGAATTTGCTGATTTTACCATGTTCCCCATCATCTTGAAGCACCTGGATTGACAGAATGGTGGAATGGCCTTTTGAAGTTACAATTACAATGCCAACTAGGTGACAATATTTTGCGGGGCTGGGGCAAAGTTTTTCAGAAGGCGTATATGCTCTGAATTATGTCCAATATATGTAATTGTTTCTCCCATAACCAGGATTTGTGGTTCCAGGAATCAGGGGGTCACCGTCACCCCTAGTGACCCACTAGCAAAATTTTTGCTTCCTGTTCCTTTGATGTCATGTTTTGCTGGCCTAGAGGTCTTAGTTCCAGAGGGAGGAACGCCACCACCAGGAAACACAGCAATGATTCCATTTAACTGGAAGTTAAGATTGCCACCTGGCCACTTAGGGCTTCTTCTACCTGTAAGCCAACAAGCTAAGAAGGAAGTTACAGTGTTGGCTGGGGTGACTGACCTGGACCGTCAAGATGAAATCAGTGTACTACTCCACAATGGAGGTACAGAAGAGTATGTGTGGAATACAAGAGACCCCTTAGGGCGTCTCTTAGTGTTACCATGCCCAGTGTGATTAATATCCATGGGAAACTTCAACAACCCAATCCAGGAAAGACTACAAATGGCCCAGACCCTTCAGGAATGAAGGTTTCAGTCACCCCACCAGGTAAAAAACTACAACCTGCTGAGGTGCTTGCTGAAGGCAAAGGGAATACAGAATGAGTAGTAGAAGAGAGTAGTCATCAATACCAGCTACACCCACATGACCAGTTGCAGAAATGAGGACTGTAATTGTCATGAGTATTTCCTCTGTATTTTGTTAAGAACATGTTGGTGCATTTATACATTTGTACTAAGAAAATATCTTCATTTTATTTTTTTCTTTTTCCTTTGTCATGTGACATAAAATTTATTGAATTCATATTAGCATTTTAGTGTTGTTAACTTTATGTAATAGCATTTGGGTTGGGGATTGGTACATTTCCAGTTGTAAGAACGATAACATAATTATGGCCTTATTATTGTCTTTATTTGGAGATTATATATGATCTCAAGAGATGTGTATGGGTTCAAGTTGACAAGAGATGGACTTATGATGGTTAATATTGTCAACTTGATTAGATTGAAGGATGTAAAGTATTGTTCCTGAGTGTGTCTCTGAAGGTGTCGCCAAAGAAGATTAACATTTGAGTCAGTGAACTGGGAGAGGCAGACCCACCCTCAAACTGGGTGGGCACCATCTAATCAGCTGCCAGTGTGGCTAGGATAAAAGCAGACAGAGGAACATGGAAGGACTAGATTGGCTAAGTCTTCTGGCCTCCATCTTTCTCTGGTGCTGGATGGTTCCTGCCCTCGAATATCAGACTCCAAGTTCTTTAATTTTTGGACTCTTGAACTTACACCAGTGGTTTGCCAGGGGCTCTCAGTTCTTCAGCCACAGACTGAAGGCTGCACTGTCAGCTTCCCTACTTCTGAGCTTTTGGAACTTGAACTGGCCCTTGCTCCTCAGCTTGCAGGTGGCCTATTGTGGGATTTCACCTTGTGATCTTGTGAGTCAATACCCCTTAATAAACTCCTTTTCATATATACATCTATCCTGTTAGTCCTGTCCCTCTAGATAACTCTATTACACAGCATAAAATAAATATTATTACAAAATACTTTATAAAATTTGATTGATGTTTATACCATTGAATAATGGTAGGATCTAACCTAAATGAATTCCAAAAGTATTGATGATTATAATCAATGTATTTGTTGGATTCTCCAGTGAATGAAATCAAGAACTATTTTGAACCTGTTGATATTCTGCCCTAAACTCTCTGATTAAATTATGTAGCTCTCTGCCTAATATTCTAGATACTTTCACTGTCTCAAGTGCCCCCTAGGCACTCAGAAACTACTTTCTTGTCAGAAAGCATTGGTAGGTCTTGCTTGACATGGCTTTATCTAATTAATACAGATAAAGTTCAGAAAGAATGCAGATACAGGTAACTAATTTAGTCAAACCCCAATACAATATTGATTAACAGAATAACAAGATCCACACAGGAGAGAGAAAGAGCGAAGGAGAGAAAGATATTGAGAGGGAGAGAAAGACAAAAAAAAGCCATAGCAGAGGAGCTGGCGGCTGGAAAGTAGAGGGGGAGACTATATATAGCTGCATGAATCCACTGCATTGCTTACAGCCCACCTCCCATTTTTGCTATTAGAGTTTCTCTACATATAGGCCCCATCAGCGTACAGAGTGTTCTATCTATAGTTATGGTTTTGTTTGACAGAGTTCTGACTCCAGTGTTTTTTCCTGGAAGAAATTCTCAGTGGAGAATTCATTCAAGTTTCTTCTAGTTAATCATCATTATCTTCAACTACATTAAGCAAAGAATTAGAGTTTTAAATGAGGTCTAACCCATCCTCTTCCTCTGAAGAATATTACAGTATACCAAGGTGAAATTGTTGCACATATTATTCTGTGTTGCATATCCCTCTAGGCTAAGAGTTTCTGCATGATCCTTTTATTGAAATTCTGCATCAAATGGTCCTTTGGGAAAGTTTTTCCCCATATAAAACCTTAAAGGCTTCTGGTTAAAAAAAAAAAAAAATCTCCTTTTTCATTATTTTTCAATCACAAAGAATCACTAGACAATCTCTGCACCCTTAGCATGCTTACCATTGTGATGATTATAATAGCAACAGTGATTATGGCAATGTCTGTATTAGTTTTCTATTGCTGCTATAACAAATTACTACAAACTCAGTGGCTTAAAACAGCACACATAGCTCTGGAGATCAGGTTTTAAAATTAAGATGTCAGCAGGGTAGCATTCCTTCTAGAAGCTCTGGAGAAGCATTTGTTTCCTTGCCTTTTCTAGCTCGTAGATGTCATCTATATTCGTTAGCCTATGATCTCTTTGTCAATCTCCAAAGTCAGTGGCTTAGCATTTTTACATTTCTCTCTACCACTGACTTTTACTATTCTGCCTCTCTCTTTCACATGTTAGGGCACTTGTGATTTCATTGGGCCCACATGGATAATCCAGAATAATCTCCTAATTGCAAGGACGACTGATTAGTAACCTTAATTCCATTTTGCAACATTAAACATCCCTCTCACTTATATTATATTCACAGGGTCTAGAGATGAGGATAGAAATATTTTGAGGAAAGTATTTTTCTATCTACCACAATATCTAACGTGTATTGAGCAATTACTACATGATAGGCACCATGTTAAGAATTTTACTACTGTCTTATTTTATACATTGTTCTTGTGAATAATAAATCCTTTAACAGGTTCAAAAATAAGGAGTTTTTATATCTTCAGTTGCTTCTTTGCTGTCTTTGACTGTTTTCCCAACTGTCCATGCCTTACCCTATGACATAATTGTATTTGACAGGGTTTCCTAACTGGTGTATGAATAGTGAACAAACTACACAATGGAATGAGTGCTAAAATTACTATTTGAATGTATAAGAATAAAAGCCAATGCTTATTGACCATTTGCTGTCATTATTTGCACTACTTCATAGGACTAATCTTAACTCATACTACTACTACCTTCTACTGCTATAAATGAATGCATGTATACATCCAAAATTCATGTGTTGCAATCCTAATCTCCAATGCAATGTGATGGTATTAGCAGGTGGGGCCTTCACATGTGGTTAGGTTGTGAAGGTCGGCCCCTGATGAATGGGACTGTGCCCTTATCAAAGGGACCTCAGAGAGCTCACTCATTCTTTCCAACATGTGAGGACACAGCAAGAAAGTGGTCATCTATGAACCAAGGAGCAGGCCCTCACCAGACACCAAATCTGCTAGCACATTGATCTCAGACTTCTTAGCCTCCAGGTCTCTGAGAAATTCTCATTGTTTATAAACCATATAGTCTGTGGTATTCTGTTATACCACCCTGAACTAAAACGAGTGCTTAATAATAAGTACTATTATTATCACCTTTTATAGATACAGAAACTGAAGAAAACTGATTATATAACCTACCTAAAATCATGAAGCTAGTAAGTCATAAAAGGTAAAATTCAAATTCAGGCAGTCTTGAACTAGAGATAATTTTTGGTATGAACAAATGCTGCTGTGTCGATTAGCAGGAACAGCAGTATATTTAATGATTTATTTTATGATTTTCATTTATTTTATGATATTCCTGGCCACAACAAACTTTCATGCTATGAAGATAATAATTTATGTAATTGCCCCAAAGTATATGTTAAAATTGTTTAATTGATTTCCAAATTTGGGATTATTCTTGTCCCTTGAACCATAATTCCCACATTATATGAAACCTATATCCCACTTACACGTGTCAGTGAAGAAAGTATGCTTCTCTAAGCCAGAGGCTCAGTGCCCTAGACTTTGAGAGAACAACCATGTTGCTATTCTTCACATAATTCATATATACCCACTTACCATATGCCCCGATATAAACCAGAAAATCAGAACTTCTTTGATTTCACGAAATGTAAGTTATGCCCATGATTTTCGCCACCACCCAGTGGATGTTCAGTACGTGATAGATAGCATGGTAACTCCCTATATACTCTTTGACACACTCATAATCCAGTTTGGAGATGAGGACAAATATGCAAACAATGCCAAAGAGATTATTAAGTGAATTAACTTTATAGAATTATTCACTCTCTCTTACTGTAAAAAATGCTAGGATACTTTCTCTTCTTTTGTAAGATAAAAGCAATGAGGCAGATATAAAATGACAGAGTTCAGGGAACAAAGAGACCATTCACTACTTTGAGTATCTGTGAGTTTCATAAAATAAAAATCATTTGAGCTAAACCTTAAATAAGTCTTGCTATTTTGATTTGTGGAGGAAAAGCTATGAAAATTCTACAAAAGGGAGAAAAAGGGAGATATTGAGAAGTGGTCAATAACCCTTTGTGACTGTGAACTCATGTGAAGGGTCAGAGTAGAAAGAAGGGCAGAATTGGTGTTTATGATGGATCACAGAAGCCACAAGCACCAGTTAAGATGACTTTGACTTTCCTCTTCAGGCAATGAGGAGCCCCTGAGAGCTTTTGAGCAGGTGAGCGACATGATCAGAGATGTGTTTTAGTGCAATTCATTCATCAGAGGTGTACAGAATGGATTGAATGAAGTGTGTTTGAAAGACTGCAAAAACATCTGAAAGACTTATTGAAGACTGATACATATTACATAACACGGACGCTCATTCTCTAGATCTTCACGTGACTGGCTTCCTAATCGGATTCCATTTTTTTCTCAATTTCTACCTCCTCAGAAAGACTGTTCCTGATTACCTATCTCCTTCTTGAAATACAAGACTTTAGTTACTCTCTTACTTTCCCTTATTCTTCTTCATAGCACTTACTGTTGCCTATTTACATTTTTAACTTGCTTTGTTTGTCTTCCCATTATAAATGGAGAAACGATAAAGACAGTGACATTGTCTTTTTTGTTCAGCACAGTAACCCTAACCTAAAAGAGTTTTGACACATAGGACACCATATATTGTCATTAAAATGAATGAATGACTTGAAGACTAAGAATCCACATCAAGGTGACAGTGTCATTAACAGAAAATAGGGCACCAAGAATACCTATTATTACCTGGAAATGAAAAATGGTTCAAAATTTCTACCTGTCCTATAAGTATAAGAAATTATAGATCTAAACAAATACATTCAAATGTGTTTGAAGATAATCTCAAAATTTAGGGGCACACATCTCCCAAACTGATTTGATCCTAACATATTTCCCCTTTGATTCGCCAGCCATGAATTTTTAAATTGCTTGTTTCCAAATTCAGCTTGCCACACTCATTCTTGTTGGGCATTCATCTTAACTCATATTTTTAATTTAGATTTAAGAGGGTGTATGCTCTTTAATTTAATAGACCCTTGCTCTGAATTCTATTCTTCCCCCAGAAACCTAAACCTCTTTCTAATCTCTTGATACCCCTGCACAGGTAGGGATAATTTGGATCACAATTCAATGAACTATGAGTCTTCAGATTCAGGGATGTGCGCAGTGGTGCTGGTGTCATTTTTGCCGCTATTGACAATTTCAACATTCAAGCTCTACTCAACAAGTGTTTAATTAATACCTACTGCGAGCAGAATCTAACCAACTCAGATTTGACCTGAAAATTTTCCTTTCAAATGCAAATTAGACAAAAGCTACTTCCCCCCATTTAGATTTAAAGGACTCAGTCCATTTAAACTTTATAAATAAGTCCATATCAGAAAAAGGAACACGAAGCTATATCGTATGAAGCTCAGTGTGTTGAAGTGCTCCTGTTTATACACAATGGCAATATTAATTAACTAATACATTCAAAATATGTGATCTGTATTGCTTTTCAGTTTTTTTGTTGTCACTGCGAAAAAATTGGGATTGTTCTTTATTTCTAATGTAATCGTTCTAATGTAGCTTTAAAGCATGCCCTTAGATACATATAATGATGTAAACTGTATACTTCTTCTCATAGTTTTATTTCATCCATGGCCTTATATTATATTGCAGCTCTTTGTACCTTAAAAAATAAATGCAAGCTATTAGATTCATAAAATTCATGTATTTTGACATAATAAAATAAAATAATTTTTAGTCAATAACATGACATATGTTAGAATAAGAAACAGTAGAACCAAAGGAATTATCTAGATAAGAAATGTTGATTAACATGATGAAAACATAATGTAACTTCTTTTCTATTGTTAAACAATATATTTACCATAATTTTGAGGTTTTAGTGCTATAAACTGCCTGTGATATCTGATAAATGTATTAAACAAGGAAGAAATTTGATCAAAGGAATCATTCTCATATTTTTCATATCCTGCAAACCTCAAAATAGAAGCTGAGAAAGAATTTAAGCCATTAGCTCAGATTTTGAAGTATTTGTTTTGTTTGTTTGTTTGTTTGCTATTTAAAAGTATCTATGTATAAAAAAGGCAAGAAGCCTTTTAGCCATAGTAGTCTTTCCTTCTCATGAACAATTAAATCTCAAGGAGCATTTCATTATTGGACGCTGCCTTCTTTTGAGATCTTCCAAACTCCTCACGAGTAAAAATGCCGATGTGTTTCTAACTTAAATATTTTGATAAAACACAGACTTTGGAACCTATCTACATAGCTACAAGCTTTTCTTAACAAATTTTTTCTGAGCAAAATATCTATTTAATTAAATCCTTTTGTATTCTGGATATAGATCAATATAGCCTGCCTTCCAGTTAATGTATTTACGCAGAGATCATTTCTCTACTAAGACCTGGCTAAGTGTTTTTTTTTTTTCACAAGAATCGGTTAGTTCAAGTTACTAGCTGATTACTATTATATGTGGGATCCTAGAAAAGAATGAGAAAAAAGTAATTGTTTCATTTTCTGTATAAAGAAAGCAAATTCATTACTACATTATACTGAAATTATTTGTTTCACATCTTTCTTTCTCCTACTATTATTTTTTCAGCTTTGTCTCCAGTGCATAGTACAGAACATGGCATACAATAATTGCATATTAAATGCTATTTGAACAAGCCTAGCAACCACAAATGATAGAATAATTGTTTGAATGTAATGAAAAAGTTTAATATAAAGGAGAAAAGTTTAACTGTTTCATAGTATTCTTTAAGTGCTTAAATTTAGTTATTAAAATCCTTAATATTACCATCATCATTAACCCTATGGAGCTGATAATTTTGGACTTGTGTTTTCCAAATGAGAAAACTTAGGTTGAAAGAGGTTATGTAATTTTTTCAAGTTTATAAACCTAGTAAGTAGGTGCTAATGAACCTCAGATATATACTGAGGACTATCTCTAATTGCAAGACTGAACTACTATATTGCATTTATTGCTACACAGAAGAGTAACTAAAGAAGGGTTGACCTTGGTTCAATGTGCTGAGTGAGAAAACACACAGCATCTTTGTATGTGCTGGCATAAAATCAACGTTTTTCTACCAGATTTCTAGGCAAGTTTATTCAGTTGTTTTTGGTCTATTTTCCATACAATGTTAACTCCTCAAAGGTAAGAAACGTGTCTGCCTTTTTCACTGTCGTATCTTGTACTCAGAAGTAGACTAAATTTTATTATTGTACTAGAATTTTACCTAGTAAGAACTAAACACATCTTTATTCAATAAATGAATGTGTGATAATATAAGAAATAACACTGTCAGTAATAATCTAAATTCATTGCTGATTTGCAGTGAAACTCTTATTATAATATTGCTTCTCAGTTATTGGCCTAAGATCAAGTGTAATATTGCCATATGGTTAGAACAGAAGACGAAGAGCAAAAAAAGTTTTTTATGCCCTTAACATCTTTAATATTTAAAAGGCCAAACAAATGCTAGTAGCTTAGTATAGGGTAGTTTTCTGTGGTGTAGTGGAGACAAGGAATCAAGAAGGCCAACCACCTAGGTTTAAAACAGAGCTCATGCGCAATGACAAACATGAAAAACAAATACCACTCAAACATGTATTTGTTATGTGGCTTTTTATAAATTACTCAGTCCCAACTGTATATGGCAATAATAACAGTATCTGATTCTTAGCTTTGCTGTGAGACTAATATATTTTTAGAAAATAAATCCCTTAGCTCAGTGTCTAGCATATAATAAGCACTTTTAAAAATTTATTATTGTTTGAGTATAAGCTCTACCTTTCAATTACATCCAATTACCTAGTAAATTCTAAGTCAAAAACAAAAGATAATTTACATATTCAGTAACAGGTTTTTAACCTCTTTATAACTTAAAGAAGTTTTTCTTTTGTTTTATTATTTCTAAAAGAGTGATTTGCAAGTTTTGAGTTCATTTTTCTTATTGGGCATTGCTAAACGACTAAATGTAAACTGCTCATTTATAGCTTCTAATTTTAGTAGTAGTAATAAGTATGAATAATTGCAACAAACTGCTAATCCAAGTAATAGAAAGTGACATTATTATAGTCAGTTTTTAAGTGTGCTTATTATGTCTTATTTTTGATAAGCCTTTCCTTCAAACTCCAGCTTTCCTGGACAGAATACAGCTATGCAGAGTTATCTAGCATACCAAGGGAAACTTTGAAACGGGAAAACAAACAAAGCTTTACTTCTTTAAACCACTTGTTTAATGTGTTAACACACTTATCAAAGCTATCTGACCAAGAGTAATTCTAACTAAAGTACCCCAAGGTGTTAACATTTGTTTCAAGGGATCTAGCAATGAGTTAACTACCTTAGTGGGATAAGTGCATTTATTCACTGAATATTTTTATTTGTTAATGTAATAGAAGGAACATCGTTGACTTAACTTCCTGTGTCAATATTGATTTCCTAATTGAATCATGTTAAAATTTCAATTTCAAAATAGTTTTTATTTTTTCACAGAAAGTTTCTCTTTACAATCTTATTTCTTGAATTATATACTTATCAATGTGTTCAAACTTAGTAACTAGAAATAAAAAGTTAGATTGCATTAATTCATTGCCACTGTCACTGCTGATCACTGACTAATATTCACATGGAACTTGACAATAGTGGAATGACTGCTTTAAAGAATTCAGTAATTGTTGAAGTCTAAATTGTTGTATACCATTGGAAAGATTTGTGTTATCAAATATATTAGGTAATTTTTTTTTTGTCACTATCAGTTCTCTTGTAGGTGCAGAGGTCTTACTCTTCCTTATCACATTCTTGTCAATAGGGAAAAAAGAGAAAGCTTCAGAAACCTTTGCTCTTATGGATTTCTGCCAATCAAGGTAATCCAGGAGATAAATGCAACAATAAGAAAAGACCCTATTCCTTTGTTCACCACTAATTCATCACACTTTTCACAGCTGGATCTTAACTGAAGCAACACAGATTTGACCTTTAAATCTTAGCTAGGCTGCAATTTGATCCTATCTCCCACAGGTATAACTTCATTGAATACAGTACTTCCATTGCCCTTTTTCTGTAATTTGACTTTGATTTATCTTTTAACTATCAGCAGTCAACATTAACACTCTAAGCCGTAGGTGTGAAAATCAAGTGGAACATTATCAGGCCTGTAATCATATATATCTATTCAGTACCATTCTATTAACTGCGAGGCAAAATTACAATTTGATTTTATTGATGTAGCAACAGAACAAATGTGCACAATTAGTTATCTCTTGTGGTAACTACTTTATCTGCCTTGGAATTTTGAGGTTGAGGTACAATTACAGGAAGAAAATACAAAGTCATTAATAAGATCAAAATATGGTAATAGTTCAGGTACAATATTTGGTTGTTTCTATGATTTCACATAAAGCACTTTTATCAATGTATTTCTTTATTTTTCCCCTTCGACAGATACATGGTGCATTCTAAAACTGCACCGAAAGTTAATTCAAGGAGGTTTACTGAACAATAAAAACTTAAATCCTTAGGACCATTCCTCCTTAATAATTGTTTCTTTTAAACTGGTATAAACCTACCTGACCCTCCAGTAATTTTTTACTTCTAGCCAACTGAAAGTTAATGAACCACAAATTACACTGGGGAAGAGAACTGGCTTTTTACAAGGAGCTGGAATGTGTTGAATGTGGTGAGAGAACATTAACAAATCTGTCAATTATCCTACAAGGTGTTTTGAATTTTATGTGTTCCGTTTTCTTGCACAATATAGCAAATGTAATTCCCTTCATTTTATTTAGTATTATTTCTGATAATAACGACATCCAAACAGTCTTTTTCTCAATCTATAATGTAACCTTCATGGCAGGTTTCTCAGAAGTTTCAACTCAAGCGTTGTACCTAAGTGAAAGCTTTTCAGGCTGCAGTGTAACTGTTATAGTTGTGATCGTACTTCATAACTCATAGTCCAGTAATCTTTGAGAGTAGATAAGGTTACTTTTTCATAAATTTCTTATCTGTTCATGCTAGTAACAGATCTTAATTTGAATCGGGGTCCTAACCATCTTATTTTAAGAATCTCAAGTGGAGAGCACTACATTATACATTTCCTCAAATTTTCAAAGACATTTTAATAATACATCTATTCTAATACCTAGAATAGACTATCCATTCATTGATAACTTAGGACATCATTAATATTCAGTCTTTCATGGTTTCATTAACAATTTCTCCAAGTGTAAATCGAAGAAAGTTTATCTACTAAAACTATCCACTACGTTTTAAGCCAAAGGTTTCCAATCCTCTTAAAACTGAAAGCCTAAATTTAAAACAAATTTGAAATTGTTAAAATCAAAATAACTAAAATTGTTTCAAAAAGAAAAAGCAAGAAAGAAATGACATTTTTCTATAGTGGGAGAGGATCTTTATTTCCATTTATTTAACTTTCTAGGGCTCAATAATTTTTTAAAAAAAATTATTGTCTAAAATATCATGAGCTAACATAGAAATTAATTATTCCATCTTTGGGGAAATAATAAAAAATTGAAGTATCAGGATTCTTCTTCTTTCACCATAGGTATATAAAGTTAAAGGGAAATTAGGATTATAAATTTTTAGTCTATAATTTTGTTAATTGCTTTCCACCAGGGTTTTTAGGTCTAGGAGTCAGATTACAATATAAAAGAAGATAACACTTAAGGTTAGAGGTTACCTATGTTGATAGTGAAGGAATTATATTACATTTGGTATTTCTCAGTGCTCTCAATACCCAATTTATACTTCAGTATCATAACAGCCAAAGAATGACACTTTAATATTTTATGAATTCAGTTGTGGAAATTATGCACAAAACAATTTATTGGCCAAATGGGTACCTATAGTGGTTATTAAATTACAAAGATATGTATGTTGTATGCAGTCATACAAATAGATTGGAAAATAAGAAATTTTTTTCTCTGAATTATTCCACTGCTAAGTAGAACAACAACAACAACAAAACATAGGTACCAAACACTTCTGTTCCATAAATAATTTTTTAGATGCTATGATTCTTATACAATTATTTTGAGAACTCCATTTATTTATAATACAGTAATTAAAAACACATTCCATAAAAAAATCTTATCTTTATTGATGATTTTAAATATAATTGCCTGAGAGAGCAGTACTACTATAGAGCTTAAGGTTTAGCAATTAATTTTTTAAAAAAATTTGTATTGACAACATTCTTTGGATTTGTGGAGTATTCTGTTTGACTATGATTTTAGCTACATAATCGATGTCATATGACATTCCAATTAATAAAACATAAATTATTTTCAGAAATAAAAAGTTAAATTGCCTTAATTCTTCTTTTTTTTTTTAACAAGAGGCCATAAATAATCAAACAAAATTATTCTCAAAAAAAGAATGTTTATATGATGATAGATCTCTCATTTAAACTATGTGAACAAAATTCTGACTTTAAATTCATTAATCCAACTTTAATATTATATTTAAATTCTAGAGATAATGGACAGTGTATGTCCTTGCATGTTAGAAAATATTTATGGATAAATTAATAAAGAGATTGAAGTTATCAACATTTACCAAATGTGAAAACCTCTTGTTTATCTTTGACTCCTCCCTCTCTTTCAGTCCAATGTATCAGTTATCTATTGATAAAATAATACCATAAACAAACACACAGCACACCAAACACACACACACACACACGTGCGCACGCACGCACACACACACACACACACAGTTCTCACTGGCATAAAACATCTATTTATTATTTTGGGGGAACCAGTGGGTCATCAGAATCATTCTATTGCCTTGCGTCAGGCTTGACTGATCTGCTATGGGTTCACACATGTGGCAACAAGGAGGCGACAGTTCGGCTAGGGGCTGACTGGCTTATTATGGCCTCAACTGGGACCACTCACCCTTGCTTTTTACCATTTTTTATCCTAGAGTAAGCTGGCTTGAGCTTGTTTTCATGTTGGTTGCAGTGTTTTGAGTAAGAAAATGGTAATTAGAAAGCATTTCTCAAATTTTTATTTGTGTCAAATTTATTATTGTCATAGTGGACAAAATAAGTCATATGGCAAATGTTAGAGTTAATTTGGGAAAGGGGACACCACTTCTTCATGGAAATAGCTACAAAGTCAAATGGCAATGAGCTTAGACGTTTGTATAGGTAGAATGTTGATAGAACTTTGACCAACAATGCATTACCTCCTACATCTAGTCGTTACTAGTTTTCCTCAGAATGTGAAACCATGTGTTTCTGCCCTGTTTCTAACATTACCACTCTTATGGAAAATCTTCTAACTCCTACTTGAATTATAGTATTGATCTTGTAACTAGATTTCATGTCTTCTAAGTCTTACTCCTCCTCAATGTTTGCTATACACATTTAATGGGTTTTCTTCTATGTTATTTAATGATGATAACTTGAGAATAGGATTGCATTCTTCTTTATATATTCAATAGTGTTGTACCTATTAGACACAAAATATACATACTTTCTTTTAATTAGTGAAATATGTTAATGAATACAAGAAAAACCACACAAGAAGCAAACCTAAAAATTCAACCTTAAGCGTATTCATATATAATCATTTCATTGGAAACCCTATGAATTCAGGTCACTTTCCCAAAAATTCTTAAAGTGTGACAGTTTTACTCAAGTATTAATTATATGCTTTGTTTATTGTTACATATGGGATACCAATTTTGTGATATTCTGAAACCTTCCAAATTCAGTTATACTCATTTGTTTATTCATTATGATTTTACATTTATGAAATACAATAGGATATTTAAAGTAGAAGTGGTGGTGTGTTTCATGTTACATTTGCATTTGAAAAGGTATAGTTTTGAGATAACTCTTACATGATCAAAGGAACAATATTAGAACAAATGCTTAACTCTTCATTTGATTGATTATCATCATAATTGTTGTTCTATATCCTCTCAGTATATATATCAGAACTGAGGGGTAAATTAGTCCCTTGGGAAGTTTTATCAACTCTTTAAAATATATGTTTCATAATTATTGCTTTAAGGAACTGATTGACAACAGTGTGGCTTGGAAATTTTTATAATGTTTTCTAAAGGCTTAACTACATCCGCTAATAATATATTCACGGTATTTTATGGCTCATTGCAGGTTCTAAATGCATAGTTTATATCAGATAGCTGATAGAAGATAATAATTTTTTTCAAAATAACTACAACATGATAAATCAAACCTCAGTAGAATGAGCATATAATTTATCCAAATCAGCCACTGTTTGGAGTGAAAACAATGCTATTAATACCTATCATAAGAAATAAAGAAGTTTCTGAGGCAAAATGAGACATATGATTACCAAAGATATTAGCAACTTTTGATAATAAGATTACCTGATCAAACTGGGTGTGCAAATGTGTGTATTTCTCAGGGCACATATTTGGAGAGTAATACTAAGATCATGTGGATAAATTTTCTTAATGAAGTTTATGGATAGTGGTAAGAATATGGGTGTAGAATGGAGAAACGGTATATTCAGTGTTGTAGAATAAGTAGCTAGTTGGCAAACAGCTACAGCTGCCTTTCAGTTTTCTTCCTTTCTTCCAAAATTATTTATTATGTAGGTATAAAGGAAAGTTAAAAAATCTCAGGACCTCCAAACTCCTTATGCAAAAGAGAAGGTCAAACTTGGAAGCTGAGCCATGTAATGCCCTCCTCCAAATGAATAACTGTCACTAGGATTATGTGTCAGCCAGATTCCCACAAGATAGAGGGCCTTGGGCATCTATAAAGGACTGCCCCCACAGATCAATCCTAAATAAATTCTTTGCTGGCCTCTCATAGACAAGGGCCTGACAATTGTAACTTTAGGTCTGCACTGTAAATCTGGCTCCTAAAACTAGTGACTGTTTTATTCCACACTGATGATGTCCGTTACAAGCTGATCATCCCAGGTGCAGAACAAAGACAAGATGGACCAATCATTCCTCCACCTACCTGGAGACATCTGCATAACTGATTTTTTCTTTACTCCTTTTTTGTCTTCAAGCATTCACTTTAGGTTGTATAAAATGTAGATTTACTAGGGGGCAGTAACTAAAGTCTCAAATTTAAGAAATGTATTGATTCACCTTACTGCCTACCTGCTCTCTTCCTACGTGCCTTCCCCCACCTTTAAGGAAATGAATAAATACTAAACCTCCTGAAAAACCTCTTCAGAAAAATAGCCCCAAATGTGTCTGTGGCTTGTGTTTTTTCCAGACACTTCCTAAAGTTGGCTTAATAAACCTTGATTAATTGAGACTTTTTGTCTCAGTCAGTAATTTTAGTTGTCGCAGGCTCTGGGGGTATAACAATAATAAGTATATATTTAGTCCTTGTCTTCATGCAATTCACATTTTAATGGGTGAGGCATGTGTTTAATTAAAAATTACACGATTAAAATTTACTTATTTTTAAGACCACAGACTACAGCGTGACAAAAGGCCCGATAGAAATCTAATATTTTGGACTGCAGATGGATTTTATCAGAAAACTATTTTCTGAGGAGGTAAAGTTTACAGTGTCATCTGTTCAATAATTTGAATTCTGATAGCCAAATGAAGAGGAAAAAATTGACTTTCAGTCAAAGGACCAAGACAAGGCTACTGAGGTGAAAACAAGACAAAACAACAACAACAACAAAATAAATGAACAAAAAGTATTCTTAAAATGACTGGGAATAATAACTGGGAAGTTACTGAGAATGAGGGAAGAGGCTAGATTATGGAGAAAATTATAGCCAATTTAAGAATTTTAATTAAATACAAAGATCATGGTAAGTTGGGGGTGTGTCTTATTCCATTTTTGTCGCTATAAAAGAATACCTGAGATCGAGTAATTTATAAAGAGAAGATGTTTATTTAATTTCCAGTTCTGCAAGCTGAGAAGTTTAAAGGCATGGCCCTGTCTACTGGTGAGGACTTTCATGTTACATCAAAACAAAATGGAACAGGTCAAAGCAGAAATAAACACATATGAAGAACGGAAAACCTGAGGGATGTTCTGGGTTTATAACGACCTACTTTCTCAAGAGAACAAATCCCTCCTCATGAGAACTTATTCAGAGTCTTGAGAGCGAGAACTCGCTTACTACTATGAACACAGAGCCAAGCTGTTTATGAGGGATTATCCCTCATAATCCAAACACTTCTCCTCAGGCCCCACCTTGCAACACCATCATGTTGAGGATGAAATTTCAACATGAGTTTTGGTGGGATGAACAAACCATATTCAAACAATAAGGGTAAATCAGATAAATTCCCCCAGTTCAGCAACTTAATGGAATTAAATATTATTTTTTGATATCAGAATATTATATGTGATTGACAGATGTTGTGGCATTGTTAGGGGAGGGAGTGGGGCAGAGATAGGAACTCTGAGCCATATACATTCACTCAAGAATTCAAGCTTCCTCAATTTCAGAGCTCTGCCACATTGTACTCATATCTCCAACTGTTGCAGTAGGCCTTCTTATTCAGCCACTAGATGAGGAACAATAGATATTTTAAAGACCAGCGTACATTTCTGTCTCATTATATTGGCCAGAACTTAGTTACTGAGCCTTACCTTACTGGAGAGAAAGCTGAGAATTGTAATTTTTCTGTATTGCTAGTGTGCAAGGGAAAAACAAAATAAGTTTGATAGGCACACAGCATTTTTGTGAGGACTAAAATCATTTACTCCCTCATTTATTCTGAATACTGCAGATAATAACACTACCCACTGTCTACATTAAAATGATTTTGCCTTTCCACTGTCTTTTATAACATTACTTTGCTTTTCCATGAGTTTCCTTCCTAGGCAAATGGTTTGGTTTTTCATTCTAGGAACTTTCTGAAAGATCCATCAGCTCTTCAGCGGAAAGCAGTAAGAGAGTTGTGTTAAAGGATTATTTCACCTCAAAATTCATTCTGCTGTTCCCACTAACCCTTACCAATTGGTAGGCAATTCTTATCAATTCTTAATCAATCCCTGCATTGAAAGACTCATCTTAAATTCTTCCTTAATAAATTCTGACTTTACAACCCCTCCTCTAGAATATGGTTATAGCTTAAAAGAGGTGGACTTCTCATTTTTACTGTAATAACAAATAAATTAAGACTTGTGTTATTAACAGTTTATGTTGGTGGTATTTGGAGAAGTCAGCATTCAAACATTTTTTACATTAAAGCTTTTATTTACTTAGGATATGCAGATTTGTTTTTGCTAAAAAGCCCTTGTGATATACTTTAGAATTTCCCTACGATTTGCACATGATTGTGCAGCCAGTAGTAGCTAGAAATAAATAAATGACCAAATCTCAAGAGATTAGGACTAAATCAAAAGGGCGTATCTTATATTCAGTTGAGATGACTTATAGTGTTAAACAAGAGATGTTATAGAATCAAAATATACCTAAGTTGAGGGAGAGAGAGAAAACATTTACAGATTATGGTAATTCTGACAAATGCTCCTGTTTCATAAAAATTCAGTGTGAATAAGTAAAACCATTTTATAACTCAGGTGAATTTTATAACTGAGATAGAACCGACAAAATAAAACAGACATACAAAAACCCAGAGTAATAGCATAAATAGAGATAATTCATTCCCTAAGCTATTTTTCTAAAACATTACCACTTGAAGGATGAATTATGTAGGGAATCTAATGAAAAAAAAAAGCCATTTTATACACCTGCATAGATTTCTGTGGTAGCTGTACAATAGTGATACCTAAAATTACAGAAATAGCACTGTTAATGAATCTTGGTCAAATTCTCGACATTAAACAAAGGTGGATGTTGAGGCAAAGATTGTTTTGCAGTTATTTTTGCAAAAAACCTATTGTTTTAGTGGAACTATTGAAAGCAATCTTATTGAACATATTTCTATTCAATTACATAATTTCTACAAGTTATGTGCTTCAGATCCTAGGACACACATAAGACAAAAGTGAGAGATGGAAAAATATGTTTTATTCAAACATAAAATTGTGTAAAAGAGAGCATCAGTGACTATAACAATACAAGATAAAGTAGACTTGCAGTCAAAAACTATTACAGAAGACAAAGAAAAACAATATATAATGATAAATATGAATTCACCAAGAAAATATAACAATTATATATGCACCAAATAACAGAGCTCCTAAATATATAATGCAAACATTGACAGAATTGAAAGTAGAAACAGACAGATATAAAATATGAGGAGACTTCAATATGCCATTTTCAATAAGGAATAAAACACTAGACATAATATCAGTAGGTAAATAAAAAGTTTGAACAATGATATATATCCAGTAGTCATAGCAAAATATACAGCACACTTCACCAAACAAAAGCAGAATATATATTCTCAAGTGCCCATGGAACACTCTTGAGAATAGGCCATAGGGTAGGCCATAAAACAAGTATTAATGAACTTCATAAGACTGGAATTATATAAAATATCATTTCTGATTATAATGGAATGAAATTATAAATCAATAGCAGAAAAAAACTGAAATGATCAAGTATGTGCAAACTAAACAACACAGTATTAAACCAATAAGTCAGAAAAGAAGTCACAGGAAATTAGAAAATACTTCGAGACAAATGAAAGTGAAAACAAAGCATATCAAAACTTATTAAACACAGGGAAAGCAGTGCTGAGAGGAAAAATTATAGCTGCAACTGTTTACAGTATAAAAAAGCAAAATTCCAAATAAACAATGTAACTTTGTATCTGAAGGAACTAGAAAAAGAACAATCTAAACCTGAAGCTAACAGAAGGAAAAAAATAATAAAGATTAGAACAAAGATAAATGAAATGCAAAATAGAAAAAGAGGAAATTAAGGAAACAAAGAGCTGGTTCTTTGAAAATATCAACAAAACTGATAAACCTTTTAGTTAGACTATAATTTATACACTGCTATTTAGGAAATAGAATCTGGAAGTGTCTCATTTTCCAAAAGCACTCATTTGAAGTTGGCTTTGTGGGTCCATCAGTAAAATTTTTTATAATATTTTTATTCACAATTATTAGCATAGACAAGTGTATATATTTTTCTAATACAAGTCGAGTACTTTTTTTCTTTCTCAAATCACCAATTAAAGTTCAAAAGCGTTAAAATATTTAGTGAAATAAAAGTTTGATTTTCACCTGAAACAGGCCTCAAAATAAAAACCTGATGACCTGTATTTTATTGAGAATGTGATTGATGCCAAGAAATAGAAGGGAGTCATTGAGGAAAGTGGGACAGAGAAAGAAGTAAAACCAGGAAAGAGTGTTTTAATGAACTGTTTACTGCTGAGGGTTACTGGAGCTCAATCCTGCTGGGGACCTTCTAAGGAAATATGTAGAATGTACTTCAAATTTCCTCATTAGTCTATGTAAAGGCTGAGGTTTTCATTCACAATTCCTATGTCCTATAGGTTGATTACCCTGATAGATATTAACTTCCTCACAGTTTGTTGCCTACTGCTGCTTTGAGGAAACTGAACTAAGATATGCTAAGGTGTATTCTTAATTGCTTGGTCTAGGATATTAGCAATGATGCATTGGAATTGTTCCTTACAAAACTGCTGCAAATGGATGAGGGCACCAGATATGGTACTGTGCAACAAAAGTGTCTCAGTTCATGCTTTGCATCACTCTGATATGCTCCGTGCTGTACATAATTCCACTCTGTCACTCTCTCTTCAAAGTGGTGGATGATCAAAATATCAGAAAATTTAAACAAAGACTTAATTATCTTTAAGAAGAGAATTTAGTTTCATACTTCTAATTATAACCTATTTTAATGTGAAAATGTTAACTTATATCAGTAAAATATACAAAAATGCCCTCAAAAATATTTCTAAGATAAAGTAAAATTTTACCATTTCATTACAGCGTTATTTAAAGTGATGTATTTCTCTAATAATGAAGACCAAAAAGTGGCTATATATATGGTAACATTTTAATTGAAACTTCTAAGATGATTTAGAAAATTGGCAGATTAAAAGGAGATAATTTAATCATTAAATGTGTTTGTTGTGTGAATAGAATGAATTTTGATAACTTTATCAAAATATTTATTTCACTTTTTCATTCCTCATATACCAAAAAAAAAAAATATGGATAATATAAACCTAATATAAAATTCCAAATGTCTTGCTTTTGGTGAACAGTGATTTCATGTCACAGAAGTACAGATACTAAGAGATTATTTTTAGTATGCATAAAATTGTACATATTATTCAATATCAGTTTGATAATTTATTAATTTGACATTTATGCCTCTCCTACATCACAAACTAATTTGAAGCTACTACTGAATGAGAGAGATTAAACCATTTTTAAATAATTTTTTCCTTGATGCTTCAATTTCAAACATTAGACACTAATTGAAAAATGCCATCTCAATATCATGTAAAGTTGTTTTGTTAAATGTCTTTCTTTCCTTTCCACTGTATGTTGTAATTTTTTTAATTTATGAATAAAATTTGGAATTAAAGACATAGTGATTCAACATTAACTTTCAATTATGTAATAAGCTAAAGGAGTTGGGAGAAAAACTTCTCTTTCTTTACTCAAAAAATATGTATCTTTGCAAGAGACAAATAGGTATAGCAAGTATTTTTGAAATAGAATCTCAAATGAATAACAAATAAGAAAACAATATCAATCAAAAGAGAAAGTAAAAATCAAACCACTTGTAAAATAAAGTTTTTTTTTAGTTATTCTTGAGCCAAAGACAAATAGAAACTTAATGCTTTACTAAGAAAACAAGTATATCTATCAAAACATTGATATCAAAGATACATTAGAAAAAACATATACCATAAAGTGTTTAGAAAAAACTGAAAACAGAAAAATGAATAATAAGCACATTTTCCTTTAAAAAGTCCTAAAAAGATAAAATATAAAATAATAAATTATAAAAATTCTACTTAGTAAAAATACAAAATTTATTTATTTGAAGAAACAAATACAAAATGCAAGCTGATGTCAAAAGATAAAATAAATACAGAATATGACAAATGCTAAAGATGATAGTACAAAGATTTTTAAATATATGATAGTTAAAATATATGATTTTATGGTAATAAATTTAAAAAATTTTTAATAATTATATTATTGGTCAATGTTAGCTTTAAGACATATAATAATTGAAAAACATGTCCACAAATTGACAAATTTTTAAAACGCTAACTCCCAAATAGATGGTTTCAGGAAATTTTGTAAGCCAGTTTTTCAAGGGATAGATCACAAATGAATAGACAGCATTGCTCTTAGTTTTGAAATACTAGAATGCTAATATAAATAACTAAAAGAAATCAATGATGCCCAATATTACTAATTTATTTGTCATTCTTCATTACCTATAAAACTAAAATGAAATATAAAGTATAAAATATTTTATGTAGGACTTTACTGGGAAAACAAAAAAATTAAAATATTTTTAATCAACACAAATATTCAACACAGCATCTAGTTACAAAAAAAAATTGAAGACAGATATTATCAGGAAGAGAGTAAATATATGTATTATCCTGTAAACAAATTTCTTAATATGTATCAAAAGACTTAAATCGCACATATCTTTTGAATTAGCAAATAGTCTCCTAGGAATTTATAATAATGAAATATTGACACCAGTGTGCTAGAACTGATGCACACATATGCGTATTACAACTTAGTTTATAAGAGAGAGCAAAATATGAAAAATACATTAAATGTGTAATTATAATACATTAATGATATGCAATGTTATATAATTTATATTAGTAATTTCAATTCAGGTTTTGATAACTTAGGTTTGATAGCTATTGAAAATGAAAATATGTGTTTTTACAAACCAACTGGTACGTGTTACATTAAATGATTTATAATATACTAAGTGTACTGTTTGGAACCACATACACCAAAATCTTAAATGTGATTATTTATTGTGGGATTGTTTACTGTTTTCTTCTACTTCATTACTGTATTCAAATAAGAAAAAGGGAAAAAAGAAAGAAAGAAATAGCTTTTTCTTAAGGGGGAGAGGAAAACTAAAACTTACATGAGGATAACTCGTCCAACTAATGCAGTCGGGCCACATTGGAGAATTAGGATAATGACACAAAGCTGACAGCCACAGTTCTGAACGTAAGTACCATTCACTGAATAAAAGCCACATCAGCCAGCATTATGCAGAGCACAATAAAAGCAAACTGCTTATTTGAAAATAGTGTTCCATTAATAAGTGATTTTTTAAAATTTCTAGACAGAAATATTAGATGTTCTCTGCAATTAGTACTAAACAACTATATATGAAGACATTTTTATTATGATGCAATCATGAGACATGGACAAGGTCAATAAGAAATCTTAAGAACAGGATGGAGACATATTTCATAGTTATACTTGGGTAAGATACCCACCTATTAGTTGGTGAGAATGATTTGGAAACGAATGTTACAACAACACTCCAACTTTTTAAAAACCTGTGTATTTATTCCTTACTTAACTATTTAGTTGTAAAGGGTTTTCCTTCTGTATTAGGATTTCTGCTATCTTAATATTTTTGCTTTTATTATCAAGTACTGAAAAAGGATCTTTGACCCCAGGCCAAATTATTATATCAAGGCCTAGATCCAGACTGCTACAACCAATTGGCTTTTTGGTATTCATTAAATACTAGTCTTTAATACATATGTTTTGAACACCTATTACATGCCATTTATATGTCTCCATGACATTATCACGTCGTAAAAATGAACCCAAATCTTTTCCCACAAACTCAGTTGTGAAGTCAAGACACATTTCTAGGAACTTTCTATCATTTCCCAAATACCATGTGTAATCCATCACTAAGTCTTGTCCCTTTTGCCACCTAAATTGTTCTTGGATTCATTTACCTTTCCACTATTCCAGTGTCCTTGTAATTGTAGCAGTTCAAGTCTCCATCATTTATCTTCGGGATGACTACAATGTTTTCCTACTTGGCTTTCTTCCTTTCACTGTTGCTTTTCTCTCCTGCATTTCTTAAACCTTCCTTCTATTCATACAGTTATGATCATAGTACTCCATCTCTTCTACTAAAAATTCTAGAATGGCTTTCTTTCCCTTTGCTCAGCAGATAAATATGAAAATCTTAACAAGGTTCTTCAAGGCCTTTCTGATTGTATAGATTCATCTCTCTTCATTCAGTGTGTCATTCTGTGTGCTCAAAATTTATTTTCTTAAGGTTCTTGAAAAAGTTATGCCCCTTGTAGTCATCCCTAGCATCAGCTCCCACAGTGTCTTGTACCTATGCTTCATAATACCAGCATTTTTGTTGATACATTTTTAATATAATTCTCTCACATATGCCTGTCTTTTACATTACACTATAAACTGAGGGTTAAAAAATGTGTATCTTTATCCATCACATATCTCATTCTTGGCACTTATTAAACATTAAATATTTTTCTTACTGTAATGAAGCCACACAAATATTAGCACTTCTTATAGAAGTGTTTTATTTTATTTTATTTTGAAATAATTCTGCAGCCATCATCACTATCTAATTTCTGGAATTAGATACCCCTCAGAGAAACACTCACTGGCAGTAACTCCTCACTGCGTCCTCCCTCTAGCCCCTTGAAAATAATAATCTACTTTCTGTCTGTATAAACTCACCTATTCTGTGCATTTCATATAATATCAATAATATAGTACATGGCTTTTCTGTTTGGCTTCTTTGACATAGAATACATAATGTTTCGATGTTCATCCATGCTGTAGCATGTATCTGTACTTTATTCTTTTATATTCTTTTATATGTACTTTAATATTTTATGGTATAGACATACCACATTTTGTTTATTCTTTCCTCAATTAAACAATTTGTGTTGTTTCCAGATTTTGGCAACTGTGAATAATGCTACAAACAATTGCATACACCTTTTGGGTGCACTTATGTTTTTATTTCTGTTGGATACATATCTAGCAGTGGAGTTTCCAGGTAACACAACATTTTTAATTTTGAGGAATTGACAAACTATTTTCCAAAGCAGCTGCACCATTTTATGTTCCCAGAAACAATGTAAGGGTGTTCCATTTTTCTATATCTTTGGCAACATCCTCATCTTTTTAATTGTAACAATATTATTAGTGGGTATGAAGTGTTATTGCATTGTGATTTTAATTGGCATTTCTCTAAAGATTATTTATAGTGAACATCTTTCTGGGTTCTTTGGCTCTTTGTATATCTCATTTGAAAAAATGTCTGTTTAAATTTCTTACCCATTTTAAGTTTGGTTACTTGTCTTTTTGTTGTTGATTTGTAACAGTTCGAATATACAGTCTCAATACTAGAACCTTATCAGAATAATATTTACAAATATTTTATTCCATTCCTTGAGGTGTCTTTCCATATTTTTTTCTTGATAGTATTCTCTATAACAGTTTTAATTTTGACCACGTTCAATTTACTCTTTATTTTTCTTTTTGTTGTATGTGCTTTTGGTGTCATATCTGAAAAACCATTGCTTAATCTAAAGTCGCTGAGATTTATGAGTATGTTTTCTAAGGAAAGTTTTACAGTTTTGCCTCTCTTATTTAGGTAGTTGGTATATTTTGAGTAAATATATATAGTGTGAGGTAAGGTTCCTGTTTCATTTTTTTGTATGTGAATATTCAGTTGTCTCCAACTCATTTATTGGAAAGACTATTTTTTTCTTATTGAATTGTCATGGCACCCTTATTAAAAATTATTTCACCATAAATGTAAAGATTTATTTCTGAATGTTCAGTTCTACTCCATTGTTATATGTGCCTATTCTTATACAGGTACCACAATGTCTTCATTAAATTTTGAAATGTGAATTCAAGAGTTATTACAAATTTAATTTCAAAAGTGTGAATCCTGCAACTTTGTTTTATTTTATTTCTTAATATTTTTCTCCAAGACAGTTTTGGCTATTCTGGATCTCTTGCCTTTTCATATGAATGTTGGAATCAGGTTGTCAATGTCTACAAAATACAGTTGGAATATTTATAGAGATTGCATTAAATCTGTAGATAAATTTGGGGAATATTGGCATCATAATAATAAGTCTTCCAATTCATGAACTCAACAATGTCTTTTCATTACCTTAAGCTTTTCATAAAATTTATTTCAATAATGTTTGTCATTTTCACTGTATAGTATTTGTACTTATTTTGTTCAATTTATTTCTAAGTATTTTATTTTTTATTGCAGTTGTAAATGAAATTGTTTTCTTATTTTGGTTTTTGTATTATCCACTGCTAATTATTGAAAATATAATTTATTTTTCTGTATTTGTCTTCTACCCTGCATTATGGCCAAACGTGTTCATTAGCTATAATAAATAGGTTTTTTGTTTTTTTTTGCTTTGTTTTGTTTTCTTGAGACGGAGTCTCGCTCTGTCACCCAAGCTGGAGTGCAGTGGTGTGATCTCAGCTCACTGCAACCTCTGCCTCCCGGGTTCAAGTGATTCTCCTGCCTCAGCCTGCTAAGTAGCTGAGATTATAGGCATGCAGCTAGTATTTTTGTATTTTTAGTAATTACGGGGTTTCACCATGTTGGCCAGGCTGGTCTCAAACTCCTGATGTCATGATCCCCCTGAGCTGGCCTCCCAAAGTGCTGGGATTACAGACTTGAGCCACTGCACCCAGCCAATAAATAGCATTTTTGTGGATTTCTTAGCATTTTCAAATTTGCAAGATCATGTCCTCTACAAATAGAGATAGCTGTGCTTTTTCCTTTTCAATCTGATACTTTAAATTTATTTTTGTTGCCCAATTGCCCTGGTTAGAAACCCCAGCACAACACTGAAGTGTCAAGAGTGTATATCCTTGGCTTGTTCCTTGCCGTAGAGGGAAATCTTGTGTTTCACCATTAAGTAGGGTGTTAGTTGAGAGTTTTTCGTAGATGACCTTACTTGGTTGAGGAAGTTTTAATCTATTTTTAGTTTGTAAAATATTTTTATATATAGACAAATTCCCTCTACTCTAGTCTATGGAATTAATTTTATAAATTACCACTTTATACATATGTCCATCAATCCAGAATTATAACTATTATTCTACAAGTTGTATTTTAAATCAGATGTAAAAGTTACAGATAAAAACACATTAATGCTATCTTAATTTTTATTCATGTAGTTAACTTTGTGCTCTTTTGTTTCTTCATGTGAATTAAAGTTACCATCTAGTAGTCTTTCGTTTTAGCCTGTAGGATTATCTTTAATATTTTTTCTAGGGAAGGCCTACTACTGACAAATTCTCTCAGTTCTTGTTTATTTAGAATGTCTTAATTCCTTTTCATTTTTTTGTTGAATAACATTGCTGGGTATAGAATTCTTGGCTGATATCTTCATTTGATGCTTCAAATGTGTCATCCCACTGCCTTCTGGATTTCTTTTTTTTTTTTTTTTCCTAATTAGAAATCACCTGCAATTTTACTAATGATTTCCTATACATGATTAGCATCTTCTCTCTTACTGCTTTTAAAATTCAACCTTTGTGTTTTGCTTTTGACAGGTTGATTATGACATGTCTAGATATGGATCTCGATGTTTTTTCTAGTTTATTGAGTTTTTTGGATTTGTAGATTAATATGTTTCATCAAGTGTAGGAGTTTTGGGGTCATTATTTCTTCAATTATATTTCCTGCTTTTTGCTGTCTCTCCTTAACTTCTGAAACTCTTATTGTGTGTGTTGGTATGCTTAAATGTTATATGTCATAGGTCTCTGAGGCTCTACTCATTTTTCTTAATTATTTTTCTTTCTTTTCCCATGACTGGATAATCGTTATTGACCTATCTTAAAGTCTAAGATTCTTTCTTCTGCCAGCTCAAATGCTCTGTTGAGCCCCTCTAGTAATTTTTTATTCCAATTATTATACTTCTCAACACCAGAATTTGTACTTGATTCCTGTTAAAAATTATTTTATTATAGTAGTGTTTTCTATATGCTAGCTGGTGAGGTACTGTTTTATAATTTCCTTTAGTTCTCTTAACATGAGATTCCTTTTTATTTGTATTTATTTATTTTTCCTGTACAGGCCATACTTGTTTATTTTTATGTCTTGTATTTTTTAAAAAACTGGACATCTTAAATAATATTGTGTGGCATCTCTGGAAATCAAGTTTTCTCTTTGACCCAGAGCTTGCTGTTGTTGCTATTTGTTTCATGACTTTCCTGAGCTAAATCTTTATGGTTTGTATTGTTTGTAATATGTGCCCATTGAAGCTTCTGTTTAATTAGCTTAGTGGTTAGTTAATAATTAGACAGAGATTTTCTTTTTTTTTTTAATTTATTTATTATTATTATACTTTAAGTTGTAGGGTACATGTGCATAACGTGCAGGTTTGTTACATATGTATACTTGTGCCATGTTGGTGTGCTGCACCCATCAACTCATCATTTACATCAGGTATAACTCCCAATGCAATCCTTCCCCCTCCCCCCTTCCCATGATAGGCCCCTGTGTGTGATGTTCCCCTTCCTGAGTCCAAGTGATCTCATTGTTCAGTTCCCACCTATGAGTGAGAACATGCGGTGTTTGGTTTTCTGTTCTTGTGATAGTTATTCACAATAGCAAAGACTTGGAATCAACCCAGATGTCCATCAGTGACAGATTGGATTAAGAAAATGTGGCACATATACACCATGGAATACTATGCAGCCATCAAAAAGGATGAGTTTGTGTCCTTTGTAGGGACATGGATGCAGCTGGAAACCATCATTCTTAGACAGAGATTTTCTTAAATGACTGAAAGACAACAAGTGTCCTAGCCTTTGGCAAGGGGATCCAGTGATTTAGGATATGCCTTCAATGCTCAGGTAGGCTGTTTAAACTCTTCCTTAATCAGTACCATTTGCTTTCATAAAGCAACAAGGTCAGCCAGAGGTGAAATCTTAAAAACTTCTCAGGTGTTTAGTTGGTGTATGAACAGCCATAGTAATTAATGTGTCTTTTAAGATTCCCAGGAATTTGTCAGAACTTTTCAAAACTCCCTATGGAAATCTCATTCTCTGCTTTTCCTTTTAAGTTTTTGTTCAGCTTCTTGTTAGCCTCAACTGCTATCACTGCCCCAGGCACGTGTGATGTTAAACAATTGCTACCGATTTTTTTTTTTTTACAATTGTCCCTTGGGAAAGGACTGATTATATTAGGACATCTCTAAGACAGGCCAAATAAAGGCAAATACTGAGATTTGGGTTTTCCAGGGAATTTAGGAGAGCTACAAATCTGTTAAGTCACCCCCAGTGGCTGCTAAGCTGCTCATTGTCAACATAATTGTGAACTATTGGCTTTCACGCGTACCATGAAGTTGGAAAGAGGAGGATAAAAATAAGGTAAGTTAAAGTACCACAAAATTCACTATTTTAAATTTAGATTAAACTACTTTTCTTGATTAAATGATCGTCAGATTGTTGCACATGTTAGGTTATTTTCTATAGCTTTAATAAAATTTTTTTTGCCAGTGTTTTCATGGTTTTTATGAAACAGAAAATTTTGGGAGATCTTAGAGATCTTTTTCCTACAATATTCATTCTTATTACTCATAACAGTGGCTTTTAACCTTTGTTGTGTAGACAAAACGAGTCAAACTGTGAAATATTTGAAGAGATTTATTCTGAGCCAAATATGGGTGACCATGGCCCATGACACAGCCCTCGGGAGGTCCTGAGAACATGTGCCCAAGGTGGTTGGGGTGCAGCTTGGTTTTACACATTTTAGAGAGGCGTGGGACATCAAGCAAATACATTTGAGAAATACATTGGTTTGGTCCATGTTAGAAATGTTTGTTCTTTGATGTCACGAAGAAATAGCACTTGAACATAAATTTAATTTTTTCAGCAAGGCTATTTTTTTTTTTTTTACTTTCTGCAGAAAGGGTACACTTGCTAGCAGTTTTGTCATGAGAGTACACTGAAGAAAGGAGACAGGGTCATTTATAACCTGATGTGTCCAACTTACTGCTGTGTCTGGTTTTTATTGGCTGGAACGAGACTTTACATTTTGTATTTGTCCTGATTGGCTAGCAACTTAGAACTGTTTAAAAGACGCAAAGGCAGAGGAGAACAAAGGAAGGAGAAAGTAACTTGTGGAATGCTGAGAAAGGTAGAAACATCTTCAAATAAGGAAGAGGAAAGGAACAGGCTATGACCTAATGCCCGCTTGGAGTAGTATAAGTATGTTAGGCTGAATGTTAGTACTGGTCTTTGAATTAATTTTGCTTCTAAGAGAAGTTACTGTGTATTCCTAATTAGGCAGGAGGAAAGTCTCTTTGAAGAGGAACCTCTACTTTACTTTTTACAGTCCAGAAAGTGGAACAGGTGGGCGTCCAGGCTAACATTTTCTCGTTGACAATTGGTTGAGTTTTCTAAAGACCTGAGATTAATAGAAAGGAAATGTTCAGGTTAACATAAAAGATTGTGGAGAACAATGTTCTTTGAAGTCTCATAGTGGCTGACCTTAGAGATGATAGATGACAAAAATTTCTTATTCAGACCTATAAAAAGTGCTAGACTCTCTCAGTTAATCTCCTCAGGATTGAGAAGGCCTAGAAGAAAAAGATCTAGCTATATTAATAGAGATTCTTTACAGATGATAATTTTCTCCCACAAAGGACAGCTTTGCAGGGCATTTAAAAATATGGCAAGTAAACATGTTTTGACATAAGCTATTTGGATTTTCTTCTTTGTCATGTAATGTTATGCCAGAGTCAGATTGGAAAGTAAATCATGATATATAGGGTTAAATAAAACCCATCTGATGAAAATTTGTAGTTTGTAGGGCATGACTCCCCAGACTCCTTAGGTAGGAATTTGGGCAAGATAAAAAAAAATCAGAGCTTAATTCTCAGTTGATTCACCAACATTTTATGGTAATCTAATATATATTATACTCCTGATATGCTAAGCATTACATTTCCTTATACCTGTAAATTAATTATTGATAAAAATAATAAGTGTATGGTAATGATGATAGACATTTATTGTGGCTTTGTTACAGGAAAGGGGTTCAGATCCAGGCCCCAAGAGAGGGTTCTTGGATCTTGCACAACAAAGAATTCAGGGCGAGTCCGTAAAGTGAAAGCAAGTTTGTTAAGAAAGTAAAGAAATAAGAAAATGCCTACTCCATAGACAGAGCAGCCCCAAGGGCTGCTGGTTACTCATTTTTATGATTATTTCTTGATGATATGCTAAACAAGGGGTGGATTATTCATGCCTCCCCTTTTTAGACCATATAGGGTAACTTCCTGACATTGCCATGGCATTTGTAAATTGTCATGGTGCTGGTGGGAGTGTAGCAGTAAGGATGACCGGGGGACACTCTCATTGCCATCTTAGTTTCGGTGGGTTTTAGCCTGCTTCTTTACTGCAACCTCTTTTATCAGCAAGGTCTTTACGACCTGTATCTTATGCTAACATTTTTTTTTTTTTTTTTTTTTTTTGAGATGGAGTCTTGCTCTGTCACCCAGGCTGGAGTGCAGTGGCGTGATCTCTGCCCACTGCAACCTCCACCTCCCAGGTTCACGCCATTCTCCTGCCTCAGCCTTCCGAGTAGCTGCAGGTGCCCACCACCTCGCCCTGCTAGTATTTTGTATATTTAGTAGAGACGGGGTTTCACCGTGTTAGCCAGGATGGTCTCCATCTCCTGACCTTGTGATCCGCTTGCCTCCACCGCCCAATGTGCTGGGATTACAGGCCTGAGCCACCGCGCTTGTGCTGACATTCTATCTCATTCTGTGATATAGGATGCCTTAACCATCTGGGAATGCATCCCAGTAGGTTTCAGCCTCATTTTACCCGGTTCCTACTCAAGATGATGTTGTTTTGGTTCACATGCCTCTGACACCTTTACTATATGCCAGTCATTGTTTAAGTACTCTACGTATATTACTTCATGTAATTTCTCATTCATTCTATAATTATCAAGTTTATGTAACTGAAGCACAAAGAAGTTCAGCAAGTTAATGGAAAAGGTTTGAAACAGGGTATCTCAATAAAGAATGAAGTCGTAAAACTCTAGAAAATTTACACAGAATGTATAAATTTACATAGCATGTAAATTTTACATAAAAGTGTTAGAGATTCCCTGAAGCGTCCTGAAGGACCAAATGTCAAGTACAGCATTACAGAAGCCTGTTTCCCAAAGATTTCTATCATTTTTGCTTCATATTAAACATTAATAGAGTTGATATATGATTTAAAGGATAGGATTTCATGTTATTGCATGCCAGGAATAAGTTTTCAGTGAGAACCTAGCATGTGTCAGACACTAACATATGTTGCAGGCATTATCAGCTGTGAATAAAACAGACATGCTGATGAATAATGTATTGCATGTTACAGAACTTTAAAGGCCACTCCACACATTAATGATAGAGTGAGAATTTGAACTAAGATATATTTGATTCAATGTGTCTTGTTCTACTCTGCTGCACTTAAGATCATAACCATTCCTTGAGTTAATAATTACATTAAAAATGCCCATTACAGTACAAATAAAGTGGCCGCATATCAACACCTATCTCCGGGTGTAGACATAAAGTTGTATCTACTCTGATAGGAGTAACTTAGATGCTTTTAATAGGTAAAATGTTGAGTTGAGTAAAAATTTAAGGACATTCTTAATTCCTTCTAAAAGAGATAAATTCTGTACCAGTAATAAGGTTTAACTCATCTAATTATAACTGTAGGCAAGAGTCCAGCAAAACCTGGCCTGATTCCATCAGCCCCTCACCACTTCCCACACAATCCTTCACCTTTTTCAACTGCTTCAAACATAATTCAAAAATGTAGCTCCTAACCTGTATCACTGGTTTTTATACTGATTTATAGTGGTTCATAATGCTTTCATATTCTAATAGTACATACCTAAACATGGGCGAAGAAAGTGAGAAAGAGTTGAATACTACTTTTTCAAACTTTAAATTGTTTTTAATTTAAAAACTGCTTTTGCATTTATTTTCTCATTTTATTTGTTTTGTTGAAATAGGTTTACTTTTAAAGTATCAATTAATTAGAAAATACTCTTAAATTTTACATTGTCTTTTGACTCTAATTCTTGGATTTATCATACAATATTGAGCTACGCATAGTATATTGAAGTTAATTATTTTGCATTGTATAATCCTTAAAAAATCTCAATTTAGAATGTATGACATTAACTTACAGGAAACACAGATTGTATGATAGTTTAGAAACTCTACAATAGCCAATCACCTTCTCAGGTTTCACAGTACACTGAGATCACATTTTATATGTTACAGCCAGGAGCAATGTAATGTGTTTGATATTTATTTTTCAAATATTAGAACATATTTCTTTGTCTTCCAGGAAAGTCATTTATTTTGATTTTCTTTTATTTTCACAGAAGTACTTACTTTGGGTTTGATATTTTTAAAAATAATGTTTGCTCAAGGAATTCCAGTTAGCTCTTTCAGGGGATGAATTGGCAAATATGAGTTTCTTGCATATTGTGCTATTTCATTTAAAATCCATTAGAACTATATTAATAAATATATTTACAATTATTTTTCATGGAAATAGGTATTTTCAATTGCTTTGTAGTGTAGTAATGATTGTTCATAAATGATACAAGATTACTTTGTGAGCAGTCCTTTATTTTGATGAATAATAAAAACTAAAATTATAGTAGTTAACAAATATTTTTCAATTACTGTTTTAATGACTTAGGATGGGCATTACTAAGATAACAACTGCCAGAACTAGAAGAGGTAATATTTGGTTTCATCATAAACAGTGTAGTATTGAGCTCAGAAGTACGTTTGTTTGATATTGACTTCTCAACACAAGACAAATTATGACATTACAAAATAAATTCGATTGCACACCGTTTATCCTCATGTGTGCATAGCAGAGAGGTTTGATTAAGAAAAGTCACAATTTTCCTAGACTTTTACTGATTTAATAACCAAGTGAAACTGTTACATCAGGCCCAGTGTGGTGGCTCACCCCTGTAACCCCAGCACTTTTGGAGCCCAAGGCGGGCAGATCACCTGAGATCAGGAGTTCAAGACCAGCCTGGCCAACATGGTGAAAACCCGTCTCTACTAAAAATACAAAAATTAGTCAGGCATGGTGTGGCAGGGGCCTGTAATCCCATCTATTTGGGAGGCCAAGGCATGAAAATTGCTTGAACCAGGGAGATGGAGGTTGAAGTGAGCTGAGATTGGGCCACTACCCTCCAGCCTTTGTGACAGAGTGAGACTCCATATCAAAAAAAAAGAAAGAAACTGCTACATCACAAGAATTATACAACACGTAAAATGCTTTGCCACTGTAATTTTGATGTCTCAGTGAATTAGTCTGCCATCCATAACTCATATAGTAACATTATATTTCAATAATATTCTAGTTACATATTGGTAGAGTACATTTTACTATAAGTAAATGTGACCATAAAAATTTATTATGTTAGGTGATTGAGACCTCCAAGGGTTTTTTCCATGGCTAGTCCTCTAATAGGGAATAATTGACTGACACTTTTGACTTTCTATAGGGTTAATGATGACCAATGACTAACACATTAATAAATCATAATAAGTTTTTACAGATATGATGCCATAATATGAATACTGTCTGTGACTTAATCTTTTATAATTTGAGAACTGACAAATTCAACACTTGGCAATATAACCCTCCATGGTTCAAGTGTTGTTGGGTTGGCAAATTTTTGCCATCAGTGCTCTTTCCATTTGCACATAATTAATTAGTAATAAGAGTGGAGATTGTATTATGACCTAGTTATATATCTCTGTGGAAATCTGTGTATTGAGATAAAATGATAATACTAGATAGAATGCATGAAACTAATCTCAAATGCCATTTAAATTTTGCTTTTCCATTTATAAATGTACTTGTTGGTGAGATGTATCTCATTAGAATTTTTTAAAACTGTTGCTACTGAATATGCTTTAAATATTATGCAACATATTGATATTTTGAACATGTATCTCAATATCGTTACATGTGAAATATCACCTCTGGTGAGATTATTATTCATCTAAACAGTTATCAAAAACGACTTGGATCTTTAGGAAAGCATTTTTTTTTTTTTTTTTTTGCCTACTCTTGTCTACTTTAATGCATATCAAGTTTATTAGAAGTCTCTAAACCACATATCTTAAAAAAAATTATAGACATGATATTTGATCCTTCCACCCAGACAAACTGACTAAATTTATGAACACAAATGGTATTCTTCCTCATTATTTGTGGAACACCCCTGGTAAATTTATCTGATGACTTGTGGACATATAAGAAGAAAGTCAAAGCATTTGTCATTGGAAAGGTTCACATTATTAAAACTGTTTCTAGTAACATTTTGTAAAAAGTTTGTTACAGATGGGACTGCGTATATGTGTATATTTTATAATTTATATATGTAAATTAATGAAATGCTGTGATTGCATTTAAAGATGATTTCACTGAAGCTCATCCTATGGAGAGGTAGCCTACACCAAAGTCTTAACTAAGAGCACCTAAACTAATGAAAATAAACATAATTACTTTCACTTTTTTCTTTAAAATCAGCCAATGTCTCTTCTTTCAGGCATAGAAAAGCCCCATATGATCTATAAACTATATTTATTTTATTAAATACCTATTCCCCGTGTCAGGAACATGCGCTCAATTTCTTTTCTTTACACTCATCTAAAAATGTTTCAAAAATTCCATCCTCTGATTGCTGCATAATTCCAACACTTGCTATACCTGATATTCTACAAGATATCCCAGTGTCACCTTATAAAAAGTGTGCTGAGGGAAATATATTCATTTTTGTTATTGTTTTGAAAAGAGGATCTTACTAAATTTCAACAGAAACAGCTTCTAAGAAAAAAATAAGAAATTATGCTGCAATGAAACTTATCACTTAATGAGAATTACTAATTAAAAGATCATCAGCATTGTTTTTAATGGTTCACTCAATTTTAGCACTCATTCATCTGTTCATTTGCTTCAAAAATAGGTGTCTACAGGTGCACGTTGTGGTGTTTGTTGCTGGGAATATAGAGGAAAGAAGTACCTGCTCTCTTAGAACTCAGTCTTTCAGGATGTTGGATATTAAACAAATAATAACTCTGCAAAATGTTTAGTTACAATTACGATTTGTGTTACAAATGGGAAACACAGAGTGCTGTGAAACATACAAAAGGGAAACTTACTAGATCTATAAGAGGAGCTCAGAAAGACTCCCCTGAAGAAGTAACATTTCAACTAAGATTTGATGAATAATAGTTATTCAGGCAAAAAGAACAAGGGAGTGGGTGCTCCAGGGAGATGGAACATAGATAGAAGCCTTGGACTTTCTCCCTCCACATAGCAAAAATAAGCATAGCATCTTAAAAGTTCAACAATAACTACTACTATATGAATAGCTTTAACTTTAACACAAGAAGATTTTATAATAGCTGTACATGCAATATGAAGGAAGCCATAATGGCATATAATTTATTCGTCTTTGAAATAACTGGATTCAAAGAATATTTTCAAAGAAACATATTTCACATGCAAACACATATTCAATTGTGGAACAATAAATATGTATTACCTCAGTGCTCAAAATTTAGAACTTCTTTGCAAGTTCCAAGATGTATGACTCATATATACATCTACTATGAAAAAAAAATACACTCTGCTCCATGGAATGTCATTTAAGATAGAGTAGAATGAATGAACACTTGTAAGCAAGTTAGAAAGTACAGGTCCAAGTTGCAGTTTTACTGTGACCAGCCTAAGTTTTCGTTTCTTTTTGCAGTGTAGGTAACATTATTTCCTTCCAGGGGCATTATGAGAATAAAATGTGTAATGTTTGTTTTGAATGTTGAAAATTGGTATAAACTATACAAATGGAACATTTTATCATTTGTTTCTCCTGAAAATTCCACACATATTTGGGTTTTTCTTATCTTTGATCAAACGTCTTCCCTTTATTGGAATATTTGCAACATGTACTCTTCTTCTTTTCCCCTAAACGTCCAATTAAAATCCCATTACTTTTTAGAGGCTTTTTTTCCACCATAGAAGTTATTTTCTCTCCCGTCTCTAAACTCTCTTAGCACTTACAAATTATTTGGTGACTGGCATTTATTGACTTGTATGCTTATTTTAATGTGCATTTCAAAAGCATAGTATTTTGATGTTGAAAGGGAAATTAAAGTTCATTTGGTCCCACAGATTTCAGAGGTCGGTCTTTCCTTTGAATCATTTCAACCCACTTGTCAAATAAATTTTGCTTGAACAGCTCCTCTGACAGATAGCTTACCCTTTGATTAAGTATATTTTACTTCTTGACATCTCTAAGAGAAAGTTATTTTTTTTTTAATTGAGACTAAACATGTCAAATTGCTTTCATACCTGGCAACTATTTCCTCATCCTTTCTACCATCACCTTCCTTTTTCTGGGCAAAGCAAGCTTTCAGAGTTTCAGGTATTTTAGTTATACTGATTATTCTTGCCTAAAAATATTCCAGGAGAATATCTATCTATCTATCTATCTATCTATCTATCTATCTATCTATCTATCTATCTATCTGTCTATCTATCTATCCATCCATCCATCTCTGTGTGTGTGTGTCTTATAGAGTGTTTAGAACTAAATGTATTATTTAACTATAATAAAATGATTATCTTTTGTTTTAAATATTATAATTCTGGCATTTCAGCCTCAAACTTCATTACATTGTTGATGATCATATCAAGTTTATCTTGCTTTATATTAAATTGCATGTTTTAGTCTCAGATGATTCTGCTAAATCATATATATCCATCATAGATTACTGCAATATCTTTTTTAGATATAATTTCCAGGATGCTAAATTATGTTCTATTACTTCTGATGGTGGATAGTAGAGAGCCAGCCAGTAAACTATAAAATAAAAATGTATGTTTTCTTTTTTTAAACATACTTCAAGCTGGTTACAATGAGAAGCCATTTGCTTTTTTATCTGAATTCCATTACATAATGAAATTAAAAGCAAATAGGTGCCCATTAAAAACCTAAGGAAGATATGATGATGATGATGATGATAATGATGATTTGTTTATATGTATGTTTTGTTCATATGTATGTATGTATAACTAAATTTGCATATCCATTGTGAAAATAAACAAAATCATTGTCCAAATGATGACCTGCTCAAGATTTTATTTGCACGTATGTGAAGATGCATTTGACATACTCATAATATTGAGAAATAACAAGACATGCCCTTTCTGTAAATGGCAACGAACACATACTTATTTGAGTCACTAGCAAGGATGAAAATATTTTATCATATTGTGAAACACTTGATGTTTTGTGTTTCCAGCACAATAGTATATTTTAATCTTAACATAGTATAGTTAACTGAATACGTTTGACACATTTTCCTCTTTCTAATGTTGTGCGTAGTTTTCTCATGACATGTAGCCATGAGACCTACTTTATTTATCGTGTGTTTCCATCAGTGCTTTATTTTTTACCTTTCCTTCTGCAAAAGCAGAAAAGAATCAAAGAGGTTACAAAAGGTAGTACTCCTTTATGCTCTATAAACTTGAACCAATCTAGTGGATTTCTACTCTACTAGTACATCACCTTATCCTTTTATCTTGGTAGAGGGTTAGTTTAAATGTCATGATTAAACAATAATGTTTTTGTATGCTGGCATGTTCCCAAAGTTCTGTATCATGTTCAGATCACAAAGATTAAGTCATATTTTAACAGATAATACAATCTTCTGCACTTTAAGAAAAAAATTTTAAAAAACACACCAACTGTTTCAGTCAGTAGTGTCACAGGGAACAAAATCTGTTCTACTTTAAAGACAAAGGGACTCATCACAGGCAATTAGTCACAAAGCCACACTTTAGAACTTGACCATCAAGGAAACTGCTGCCTCAGCCAACTATGATTAGGCAAGATATGGAATCAGAAGGCTGACTATAGAATTGGGACATTGTAACTATATTTGCTACTTCAGAATTGCACACCAATATTTCACTCTCCAGCAGCAAAATGGACACTTCCTCTCCTGCCTCTCATTCTATGAAGCTCCAAATCAAAGTCTTACTTCCAAAACCATCATTATAAGTGAAACTATACATTGAGTTAAAAAAAATCCTGGCCAGGCACAGTGGCTAATGCCTGTAATCCAGCACTTTGGGAGGCTGAGGGGGATGGATCACTTGAGGTCAGGAGTTCAAGACCAGCTTGGCTAATATGGTGAAACCCCATCACTACTAAAATATACAAAAATTAGTGGCCGGTAGCAGTGGCTCACGCCTATAATCCCAGCACTTTGGGAAGCCGAGGTGGGTGCATCATTTGAGGCCAGGGGTTCGAGACCAGCCTGGCCAACATGGTGAAACCCTGTCTCTACCAAAAAAATACAAAAATTAGCCAGGCATGATAGTGCGTGCCTGTAATATTAGCTACTCGGGAGGCTGAGGCAGGAGAAAAGCTTGAACCCAGGAGGCGGGGGTTGCGGTGAGCTGAGATTGCACCACTGCACTCTAATGTGGGCAACAGAGTGAGACTTCATCTAAAAAATAATAATAAAATAAAAAAAAAATAGCCACACTGAGACAGGAGAATTGCTTGAACCCTGGAGGTGGAGGTTGCAGTGAGCTGCAGTGAGCCGAGATTGCACCACTGCACTCCAGGCTGGGGAAGAGAGCGAGACTCTGTCTCAAAAAAATAAGAATAAAAAAATCTTTCCAGTCTTTACAGCAGAAGAAAACACACTAGAAGGGGATTGGTGTACATATCAAGCAGGATAGTCTGTATTATACATCACATCAAGCATTTATCTTCAAATTTTCATGTTGACTGATATTGAAAATAATCCTATATATTAAGAACTATCTATCGTAATTCAATCCTAGATTATTAAATATTACGTGTTCACTGCTTCTAAAACTAACTTATTTCCAAGTTACCCTTCCTGTTTTTCTCTCTTATCGTGGGAGAGGAAGTGGGCCTTCTGAGGGGAGCAACATTCTACACAGAAAGAAAAACAAGGGAAAAGAATTTTGTCTGTAATTTTTTTTTATTAAAAAAAAAGAGGAAGACGAAGAAGAAAAGAAAAGGAATAAAAAAATGGCACATGTAAGCCAATGGCACTGGAGAAGAGTAAGTAAGTAGGAAATTAGAAGAAGGTGAAGTCAAAGAAGTTACAGAAGAATAGAATAAAAATAATCTTGTCATCAAAAGGAATTTGTCTTTTACTCAGATAGGAAGTCCTTGAGTTTTGAGCAAAGAAGGGATGAACTCACTTGACTTCTATGTTGAAAACAGATTGCAGGGAATACATCATGGGTATAATAAGGCAACTAGTTATCATACTAGCAATATGGGAAAGCAATGATAGTGAAATGGATCAGGTTGCTATCAATGGAGGCAGGTTTTAGAGGTAGTGATGAGCGTTTAATGTACATTTTTAGAGCATTTTACACATTTAGAATTAGAAGTAGTAGACATTGTAAATTGTTTCGAATATCAGAAATAGATTTAACATGGTGGGCATTTAGTTAACAAAATTAACCTTCTTTACTGATCAGAAGATGCATTGTCAGTTCATGTGTAAGAAACAAAATTTCACTCAAAATTACAAATATATTGTTGGTCACGTATAGAGGAATATAATTTCCAACTTTTGAAATATCTTGGCTGAATTAAGCAATCTATACTGTTTTAAAGAACAAGATAAGTCTTCAATGTCTCAAGCAAAATACTTTACTATTGCAAAGATAGTCTGCATCAATATCAGGAATGTGTATATGGACTTCCAAAACTTTTGGTGATACTAAAGAAAAGTTTCCAAGGATTCTGCACTTCCAAATGACACTGTACAACTGAGTGACCCCAGACAATAGAGCCTATTTTATTGGTGGCTGACAGCTAAGATTTTTCATTTAAGTATCTTATTTTGCAAGTCACTTTCATAAAATGTTGAGAGTGATTTACAAAGCCTTTATGATTTGGAGGAGAAAAAATCAGTTAGAACAAAAATACATCTCCCTAAATAACAATATAATTTAAATCTTCTACCACACAGAAACTACAGGTTTCTAAGGGGTATGAAATGCATCTTGATCTATTAGTTACTGGGAGCATAAAACTAATTAAAAAATAGAAAAAATAAATATCCTTGCCACATAAACCACATTTTATTTAAATTTGGCACTGTTAAAAATGGGATCAAGTACACAGAATTTCCAGTGTGTTAGATGCTAAGAAAGCCAGTTATTGATCATCAGAAGTAATATGAGGTAGAAACTCTGTTTGTGAAGAAGACAGGTATAGCCTAGGATAATCCTGCTAATTAAAGCATAACAGATTGCATGTATTCCAGAAAAGAGGGATTCAAAGATCAAATGACTTTGTGAGGAGCTGCTCAATAACTGGAGTTAACTGCAAGTCAGTGGTAGAAAGGAAGAACTGTAGAAGGAACCAATTAACCAGAGGCAGTTCAAGTTTGCAACGACAAATCTGAAGGTTTCTAAAGTAGTCATGGGTTAATCTTAGCTGGAAGAAATTAAGAAACTAATATGTATAATCTGAGCTTTAACCAATTTATTGTGAGAAAAGAACATAATTAAGAGAAAAGAGTTTTCTAACAAATGAATAGGGGCATACATAATAACGAAAATGATTAAGATAGTTAATTTGTATACAGTTCACTTCTCTGAAAGAAAATTAGGAAGAGAAATATAGAATATTAAGGCATAATAAAGATCTCATTGAAATAGTTACTGCATGATAGGTAGTAAAAGGAATGCAAGGGAGGTTTAGTTCTTTAGATATATTAAGCAGTTCCTTTACAAATAAAACGTCAGAGGCTTAAAAGTGTTAACACAGTGTCAGTATCACCTCTACCCCTTACTAGATGTTTGACTAAAGACTATGTCCTCAAACTTGCTGTGATCAGTATTCTCCTCTATAAAGTAAAGATTAAAATAACATTTACCTCTCAGACTTGTGATATTTAATCTGTATAAAATGGTTAGAAAAGTCTGAGATACTTAGGGAAGATTTGATAAATGTTAACTATCATCATCATTATTATTGTTATTTTAAATTATTACTTTATAATGAAGCAGAATGGATTATGTTGAGGATTGATTCTATTTTCTACATTATGTACAGTCTGAATTAATAAAACAAGTATCTGTTATTCGCCTGCATTATTTGAGACTCTGTGTTAAGTGCCGGAGTAAAAACTGACCAGGATAGACACAGTCATTCTCTTTAGGCAGTCTGACTGGGGACATGTGCAATTAAATGAGTCGAAGTGGAAAAAAACAAATGCCTCGAGAGAGTCAAATGTGGATAAAAGTGCTTTAGAATCAGGTCTTTTCAAGCAGTAACTTCAGAGATCTGGTCTGGTATTTGTAAAGCTAAGGAAGCTTTCATTAAGAGGTAGAAGCCTTAGTTACTGCTCTTTTCTTAATCTTATTAAGTCTAAGGAAATATACTTCGAAAAAGTGGCTGTGAGATAACACATTATGATGGGAATTATGACAGGAAAAGAAAGGGTCCTGTGTAAGATTCTAATGGAGCAAGTAAGTGTTCTGGGAAGAGGGAGCGGGGTATGAATAATCACAGCAACGTAGTAAGAAAATTATATTCTCTTAATTAAATATTTTATAGGCCTATAATAGGAGTATTATATTAAAATACACTCTTTAAAACTTGTGATCTAGTAAAGAAATGGAAAGATTGGTTAATAATATTGAAAGCCTTAAGAACATAAACATTGAGATATGATAACTGTTATTGAGACTGCCTTTGACAAAAAGAGGGAAAAACATTTTTAAAACATAAAAATAATTGGGGGAATGAAAATTGTAGTTTGGTATAAGAAATATCACAATAATGTTTTATCTCATGATTTTTTCATAAACTCCAATCTTATTGGGATTACTATATGACACTACTGTAAGATATCTTTTCTCTTCCTTCCCCACTTTCACCACTCCAGACAAGAAAGTGCCACATGTGGTCATAATCTGAATAAATGATAGAGGAAAAGAGAATCAATTCATAAAACTCAAAAAAATAGAAGTCTTAGAAATAAGCATAATGTAAATTGAAACTAGATGTCCCATTTTAAAGACAGCGCCTTACCTTGACAAATGCTGTCAGGAAACACCACATTTATTTCAGAGAAGAACACTTGTTTCTCTATTCCTTACCCTCCATCCTACCTCATGAGGAGAATATTATACCAGTAAATCTCAAAATCATCTGGAATATAATTTCAATATGTGAAAAAAATCTGTAATTTGTCAATAGTCTATTTAAAACTAACACTCAGAACAAATGGCAACAAACTAAACATTATGTGTCAAGTTAGGAGCACTTAAGACATCATTGTTGGAGTTCTTTCTGTTAACCTTTAACCTCCTGGTGTTTAGATAATAACTTATTCATTAAACCACTAACTCCCTTTCCAGCAGGATTTGCCTATGAATTTTTAACTGGGGCCAAACCTCCAGATGTCTTCCTCCTCCAACTAAATTCTTACCATTTCTTTTCCATGCTGCTCACTTCTTGCTTCCCATAATCAGCGTCTAAGAGAGCCCAGTCTGTATGGCTCCCCAGCTAAATATGGTATCATTCTGAAATTATTCTCTCCACGTAAGTTCAGTACACATTAGAGTTCTAAAAATATTTCAAGTTCTGTATAGGATGTATTCTAGGCCCATATTTACTTATTTTTTTTCCTCCGTGCTAATTACTCTGTTTTTCACATTATTGAAGTAGAGTAAAATGGTCTCTTAACACCCATCTGTAATTCTATTTTCTTTTATGTTCAGATTCCCTAAATAGCCTCACAAGATGATCATTCCTTTCCATAACCTCTAAGAGAAGCTCTAAGAAGGAAGTATGAAATCAAAGACCAATGATCTGCCTCTTCTGTGAGTCACTCTGCCCTCTACAGTGACTGTTTATTACTTACTTTTACAGCCTAGTGTTGGGGTCTGCCTTCAAGTGTTCTGTGTTGTGTCCAACACACTTTGCCATTTTCTTTCTAATCTTTGTGATTATTGTTGTTGTTATTGTTAGCTTACTATGTAAAACTAGTTCTCAGGTTGATGATATAAAAACTATTTTAGCCGTAACTTTTATCTCTTGTATTTATATAAAAGGAAAAGAAGTATTTAAAACACTTCTGACAATTAATAAAGCCAGGTGTGTGTGTACATGCGTGCGTGTGTGTGTGTGTGTGTGTGTGTGTGTGTGTGTGGAGAGAGAGAGAGAGTGAGAGTGAGAGTTTAATCTAGGTGTTAACCCTGGGGTCTTGGAAAAGTTCCCATTTGAGTAATTGAATTTTTATTAACTCACTTCCTCTTGCAGTTATTTTTCATTTAATGCAGCACAGTGTTCTGTATTATTTCTGGATGCTAAGTTGTTGCTACATTTCTCCCTGTGGTGACTACATTTCATCAATGAATAAAGCCGTAACTGATACATGAAATCATTTTATTTTGATATATATGCTTTGGAATCCTCCCCTACTTTAAAACAGATACTGGAAAAGAAAAGACAGATGATAGCAATATAGATAGAGGAAATGGAGATATCTGAGGGATTCCTATTGTTTAAAAAATTGTCTTATTTTGTTTTGCTATTATCCCCTAAATTCTGTAGACTTTTGTTTCAGAAAATAAAGAAAATGAATGGATTCACTCATTTATAAGTGATCCATTTGAAGAGTCCTTGGGAAACAATAGCGTAGACTTAAAAAAAAATGTAGTAGGAGATAGATCTGGCTATTTTTTTTTTTTTAATCCTCTGAATAATGGCTGGTGACAACACAGATGTTAAACACAAAATATTACAGGGATTAATTCATAGCGCTCTAGTTTTCATCCAAGGTCATGTGCAGTGCAAACAATAAGTTCCAGCCAGGCAGTCTGTAGTGGCAATTAAGGACCACCTAGGGTGGGGGTGAAGCTGAAGGTGGCTCTGACCCTAGGAGGTCTACAGTCACTTCAGCGTACCTCCTTGGAATGCCTTCTTGTTCATATAAATTAAACAAAAGTGAATTTTCTCCCCTTTAGGGAACAAACAATCCATGCCTCAGATCCTGCAGCCTAAGCATTTCCTCCTTTAGAATTGCAACTGAATCTCCTCTAAACAGCAATTAGCATTTTAATAGTATTAATAACATTCACGATTTTAACAATCTGAAGCTTTCTGCTTTTTATTGATGTCTTTTGTTGCAATTTTTTCTAATAGTGTGCCCAGGGTAGCAAAACATAACCAATTAAAACATTTGCCAAACAGCAAGGAATCTGGATAGTTTCAATGCTGCTCAACTAAAACATGAAAATGGTTGTATGAAAATAACATTTCCAGCCAACAAGACCAGGGGACATACTGGCAATGTAAGTCAGGCAGTCCTTTATGTTACGATTCTGCTTCAGAACCAGGGTGAATTGGTCAGTGTTACCTTACTAATGTCAGATTAGGAAAACCAAAGCTGGCAGTCTCATATAGAGTCCCTGGAAGCCTCAACTCCACATACTTTACAGAAAGCATAAGTATGCAGAAAACTGGGTAGTTTTAGTTCAGTATCACGTTGCACTATTTGTATGGAATCTTAATTAGATTCCTTGGTTATATATTCTCAAAACACCTTGTGTTTTTCTTTCAATTAAAAAAGTATATCTACTTATACAGTAAAATATTAACATTAAGTACTTACTATGTGCTAGGCAATGATTCAGCAATTTACCATGAATCATTTAATCTTCACAATAAGTCAAATACTGGGGTCTATTATTATCTTTTTATTATAGACACTGAAGCTTAAAGATGTGATTTGTCCAAGGTTAAAGAGCTAGTCAGTGATAGAGTAAAAATACAAACCCTGGTCCCTCTGCCGTCAGAGTCTATGACCTAGTGTGTACTTTAGAGGTGTAGGGAGGAGGGGTAGAGGTGTAGAGTGTCTGTCTCCTGCCTCGGTGACAAGGCTCTAAAATTGAAGACAGAAAGAATTGTTCCTATTTGCTTCACTGCCTTCTCTCTCTAAATTAGCATGGTGCTGGGTGCATAGTAAGATATTGCTAGATCCTTCCTAAATGAATGAAAAGTATGCATAGATTTGCCTTGTCTAACTAGATTGTCATTGGGCTTTGCTTTCTTGCTTGGTGTCATTTAGATCTTCTATGTTCCTGATTCCTAAAGGAAGTATACAGAAGTTTGAGCATTTATTGGTGCTTTATCTTCTTGGTAATGTTCATTTGCTTCTAAAGGTGTGTGTTTATATACATGAATAATGTTATATCCTCTATTGGTTCCAAAAAAGCATTTAGGGTATATGGTCCTAACAATTTATTCTGCCATTTGTGAAAGCTCTTACTTTCCACAATTAATCACCCATTTCTCTATTTCCTAAAGTTCTTTTTACTTTTTACTTTTTTTTGGACAAATTATTCCAATTATATTGCTCATCTGGCTATCCTACCATGTCAAGAGACTCTATATAGTTTCCTATATTTGAAATAAACTATACTGCTTTTAATAGGCTTTATATAGTAATATCCTCAGCTGAATTGGGTCAGATTTGGGTAAGAGCAACATTAAAGTGCTCCAAAACCATTTCTTGTAGCTCCGATTCCTTCCAAATAAATACTTGTGCTTGTGCATACACTAGCCTGAGAGAAAAAGGTCACCATAAGAAATGGTTTTGGAGCACTACACACACACACACACACACACACACACACACAGAGAGAGAGAGAGAGAGAGAAAGAGAGAGAGTCTTTTGACATGGAGGGGGAGCAAGATGAGTAATAGAATTGGAATAATTCATACAAAAAGAGGAAAAAGTAAAAAGAAATTTAGGGAATAGATAGGGAATAGAGAAATGGATGATTAATTGTGGGGAGCAAGAACTTTCATGAATGGCAGAATAAATTCTTAGGATCATATGCCCTTTGATAGTCATGCTTCTCAAATTTAAGGATCAGAATCACCTTGAGGGCTTGTTAAAATTCAAGTTCCAGGGCCCATATAGTAAAGATTCTGATTAAGTCTGGGGTGAGACTTGATTATTTGTATTTCTAACAAGGTCTCTCATGAGGCTGCAAGATCACACTTTAAGTAGCACTGAACTATACAGAACTACATTAGAAGTATATAAACTATATTAGAGCAGTGGAAGGTTCAGAAATCAGATATTGAGAAGAGTCATAGTAATGCTTCTGATTCTCTGCCACCTGATGCCTCAGCCTCAGTAGACCAGTCATTTAGTCCTAGAGGATGCCAATCAAGCAGTGTGATGCTCTTCAGTCTTCAGTGTACCTCTTACAGGAAATGTAGAAAAGTAAAAAAAAAAAAAAAAAAAAAAAAAAAAAAAAAAGAGCAGCTAGCAACTCTGCATCCAACTCTCATATTCTTTCCACCAATTCTGGATTTGAACACATCTTATTCATGGCCTTGTTACTAAACATATTAAACATGAAACAAATATATTTTTATTATTATTTTAGCAGATGGCTATTTAATGTTTTTATTCAGTTTCCTATTCATAGCGGTTGCTATTGCCAAACCTTTGACTCAGCCAACCATGCTCCTTTCTTTGATTTATTAGGCTTTTAAAAAAACTTTGTCTTTGTAAATTATATGATTAGGAACTCCAGGCAGAAACGACAGTCCAACCCATGGCTAAGTATATGCTCCGTACTTGAGTAGTGAAAAGTTAGTCCTCACTAGACTCCCAGCCCAAAGGTCCACATGAAAACAAAAGCAGATGAGAGTGATATCACTCATGCTGATCCAATCTGTGTAGAGGGAAAGAAGTGGGCCTGACTTCCATAATTTCCTTAGTGTAACCACAACACAGCATTTACTTCTTGGCATTAACTCTACTGAGTTATTGAATTTTTCACTTGACAGGAAGCTCTTTGATGGGAGGAAAAAACTTCACCAAACAAAATCACGGTTTCTTTATCATTGCGTCCCTAGTGCATAGCACAGAAATTAACTCATTGTGGGTGCTAAATTTCTATTTACTAAATTAAAACCAATTCCCTCCTTGAATGACAATTTGTATTCTAATAATATTTTAACATGGGATTTGAGTACCTTCAAATTCCAAGTGAAATTGTAGTGGAGAAGAAATAATGAATTTCCACTTTAAAAAGTTCAAAACTTTCCGTGTTTTGTGTGAAAACTTTAAAGGCATTAAAATTTTTGCTATTTATTATAATTATCATGATACAAAACTCCAAAATAATTTTGTTGCTATTCAGCTTTTAAAACAAGCTTCCCTTATTCTTTTTTGATCCATTAAGATCTCCTGAATGAACTCAACACATAACTTTTGTTGTTACTATATGAAGTACTAGGCATTCTGAAGTTTTACATACTTTACATCTAGCTTTTGCTAGCTAGGGAGCTCATTAACAGTTACTTCTTGTTGCAAATAAACTTCCCCATGAGAGTAAAAGAACTGCTTGATTCATACGTTCACATTCTTCTAAGAGGTCACTTAACCTTCTAAGTCAATTATAGGACATTAACGATGCTCTGCCTCTAACAATTATTTTTCTAGGTTACGTAGATGTAGCTGTTCAAGGCCCGACCAGATATATTCAGGCTCTATCACTCAGGTCCATCTGCAAAGGCAGGGTTAAATCACTTTCTAATGAGAGTCAAGATATCAAGGGAAACACTTCACAGTTATTTTGACTGCTGTAATATCAATATTCAACATGATATATGGAAATAATGAAAAATAACAGTAATAAAATTATTCTTTTGTATTAAACTAACGCAGTGATTGTGATAAGTGCAAGAATACTCCAGGCATCTGGAGTATTCCTTCAAAAGAACAGAAAACATTAATAGCAGATAGGTAAGTTTCCTCTTCCTTTACAGTATGTCTCAGTCCTTTCAAGAGTGACATGGAAAGAAAGGTGCTGATCTTGGCATAGTGTTGTTGCATTTTAATAGGAGCAGTCGTAAAATGACTAATAATAAATGTGGTAAGTATCACAGAAATACAGACATAGGCATGGTCCAAACAGATTAACACCTGCATTCTGAATTAATCCTTTTTCTTTCCAGAGGATTATAAATATGAGCCATTTCAAGTTAGACTTCTGAACGATATAAAGTAAGCTTCAGGAATGTCTTGGAAAATACACGAGTGGGAACCTTGATTACATTTATCCAGCAATGTAGGGAGATGAAAGTAACCAATACCTTAAGCCACCTAGGGTTTCATATTTTGACTAGTGTAACTCTAAAACTTGAAGAAATGTTTGAAATTAATATTTTTAAAAGTTCATATGCATCAAGAAATGTGATTCATCTACTAAAGTTTAATTTAATCTATAATTGAAATATTATTCTTCAAATAAAAACCAAATAGATTTAGGGCATGGTTACTATTTTTTAATATTATTGTTAGAACTTTGAATAATGCTTCAGTAAAGCCACTTAAACATTACAAAAGCACACCACACCTGAGAGTGCGTTGTCAGCCCCGTGTTCTATAATTAGTTGGTATTTTACCTGATACCTTATTAGCTTTCAGAATTGCTATTTAATTCTTTGCTTTGAATTTACAACATTCACAGAGCACTGCTGAGGGATTTGGAGAGTACTTAAGAAATATGAATTATAAATGGACACCCCCGTATCAAATTTTGCCATTTTTACTTGAAACTACAACTCTAAATTGCTTATTTAAATAGTTTTAGCTTATGTTCCAAACAAATGATGCCTTCAAGGGAATGGAGAATGAGAATCTTGCTACTTTAAAAATGTACCCCAGAGGCAGAGACTCCACATATGGTTGTAGTAACCAAGTCAAAGAACCTGGCCCAAGTGGCAAAGAAAAAAGATAGTATTTCACTTCACACTGGCAATGGCTGTGAAAATCTGCACATTGTGCTATCTTTACGGAGTGCATGAATGTAAAGTCAGTCAGGAGATAAGGCAATAATTTGAGGTTATTTCTTTCTGGAAAATATATACTTTTTTGTTGTTGCTTTCTATTTTTTTTATATTAAAACTTTATTTTGAACTTTTGATTTTGACAGATAATTGAGAGATCCATGTTTCCTTTACATACTTTTGCACCTATAATTCCCAATTTCTTGCATAAAGAGCAACCTGCATCACTATGATATTCTTCTAATATTCTCCTGGTAAAGCATCTGCATCATGTGGTGAAAAGTCTGATATCTGTTCCAATTGGTTGGTGTCAGTGCTGTAAGTTTTTTAATATTTTGAAAATCATCCTTGTAATATGAGTATGGTAATACCTAGGCAGAACAGGGGGCCACAGTACTGCTCTTACTTAGTAGTGCCATGTTATAAAATAATGAAATACATTTTTATAAAGTTAAAATCCCTTAGGGCTCTGTGCATTGAGTAGCTCTAGAATTGACAGGAAACAGCATGATGGTTACCACTCTAGTAAGCCCTGCCCTTTCTCATACATTAATCTACATCATATATACACGATTAGTAACATGTCTCCAGTGCAAACCAACTGGCAAGAAACCTAAGGAATAAGAACATGGGGAACAAAAATGTCTTCTAATGCATCTTCTTGGTCAAGACCATTGCACTGTTGATAATGCAGCTATCTTGTTGATAGATCCTTCACGTAATTACATCACTAATTTCCTTTTTTTGTCATCAATAATGAGTCTAGCAGGATTCATATGAATCAGTTGCCTCATTTCAATTTACTGAATACTTGAATGCGTTAGAGTCATACATTTGAAATCAGCTTTATCAAAGACCAAGATTTAGATAATAAAGTAGTTAGATTACATTTGCCCAAAAGTTCTTCTATTACAGCCTCTTTAAATTTCAACAAATGTAGATGCTATGAAGTATTTAGCTTTCTGTAAAATATTTGTATCAGTTTATGCTCACTATGAATGTTTTCATTTCAGTGGGTAAATGAAACCTTTGTAAGGCACAACAGTGTTCAAATATCAATATATTAAGCAATGTATTATGTAAATTCTTGAGTAAAACATTTTCCTTTCATTATTACAAATATATTCATTTAATGCAATGATATTAATATTGTGTTTATCTTTTTAAAGAAAATGGTAATAAACTGTTGTCACAGGCATATCAAACAAGTTTCTACTGGGCCCAGGTAAATACAACTTAGGCATTATCAATTGAGAATGAAGACATTATTTTCCTTCACTGACTCTTTAAAAGAGTTCTAACCACCATTCTGCTACTCAATGTTTTAGTTTCTTTGTTGATCTAGTGGGAATTAAAAAAAAATACCATACACATAGTGATAAAAAGTAAATTATTTATTGTTTAAAAAAGTTCTGAATTTTTATGAACCTTTTAGGTATTAGGACTTATTACTTAAATGGCATTCACTAAATAAATGAAAATGATAAATGTTGAGTCACAATGGACTCAATACTGAACTATTTTTCCAACATGAAAGAATGTTTCTCTATTATTTCCATCAAAGCATTGTTTAAATAATGATCTCTTTTATTTATCCTTGTCTCATTTAAGCTTTGAAATAAAGGAATCTATTAAAAAATCCTTCAATCCTTCAGTTGGAGTTAAATTATTTCTCAAGTGAGAAAAAATGATGATAGTGTTCACATATAGACATAATCATTAACAGGCAATCTTGGTACTTATTTTGCCAATATAACTGCTAAAAGCCAAAGTTCCTTAAATCTAAATGAGTCTTTCCAACCCATGCACTCTGGTGATTAAAGCACAGAATTTTTAGAAGCAGGCAGATCACAGAAAGAAATATCAAAAGCTAAGGTTGATGTCAAATCAATGCCCAGCTTTAGTTGATTTTTGTTATATTTGGTTTCAGCATTGATCTAATCTAGAAAATGCTGGACTCACTATGAACTCCAAACAATGTACTTTTTAAAGTGTAATGGTATATTTCATAATAAAGCATAACATAACATATGAAACTGCAAAATAAAATACCATCAAAATACACACAAACAAAAAGGTATCTTCCTGAGTATTTAAAAAGAAGGTAAAAATTACTGTCTTTTTTTGTTGTTGTTGTTATCTGTCTATAGTGCTTATCACTAAGGAGTCTAGCAATCAGCTCCTTAAAAAATATCATCTTTCTAGTCCTCCTCGGGACCAAAATCTGTATTCCATTATAATTTTATCACATTTTAGATACTCAACATATTTTGTACCTTTTAGCAGCAAAGCTTTATAAATGAGGAGATATGTTGATCTGACATAGATTTCACTGCCAACTATGTTTATATGAGGGATGATATTTTAGCTAGTCCGTCTCTCCTCTATAAACAGATACTTATACTGATTGGATTTTGGTCTTTGGTATCAATAACAACAAGGTTATCAGAGTTAGGCTCTTAGCTCATGAACAGATTAAAACGTCTACTATTTGGTGGTCAGAGTACTAAGATCACAGATGGATTATCTGTTTTGTTGTTTATTTCTAAAGAAAAAATAATAATCTGGTAGACCTTCTGCTTCCTAATTGAGGTGAAGCTTTTTTGGAAACCTATTTGTTTTTGTTTTGGACATCTGAATTACTTGCATGTAATGTATTTTATAATTAACAAAAGCAAGGTGATCAATAAATATGCACAGGGGTTGGGAAATCAGAGTTTGTAGCTTTAATAACAATACTTGTGAGAACAACAATATGAAGTGTAACCTATTCAGTAAAGAACTTTTCTCTCCTTCCCCTCCAATTCAATACAATAGCCTAAGGATTGATTTTGAATGTAAAGATAAATTTTTTGCTAAGTCCATTAGTTACTAACTTTTACATGCTATAGCAAATTTAATAAACCCTATATTAATACAGTTTATATTTTCTTGAAATCATTATTTATATGAGTGAATTTTATATCCTGGACATTTAGAACTAAACTTTATCATAATTGGCCTTGCTTTCATGAACTAGTGTGAATATTCTTTCTGGGTAAGTGCATGAAGATTGACAATATACAAATAAATAGATTTATAAGTCCGGCGATCTACATATCTATGCATATCTCTATTCCAGTTAAATTTAATATTAAAATCAGTTCTATCTATAAAGGTCAGAATATACTGCATTCTACCACTGTGGCAGAAAAGATTCTCAATTTTAAGGATAATTCCATCTCTACTAAACAGTTGCATTCACTGTAAAACAAACAGTACTCTGATTCAGGGGTAACAATGAGTATTAAATGAAGCTCAGTCTTATTTTGGTGCAGTTTACTTGACTCAAGCCTCTTGTAGTTACACTATCCAGGTGAAAACTTCTCAGGTGTAGTAAATTCATCAAAGTTCACAGAAAAACAACCTATTAATTACTTAAATGCCATTGCAACATCTTCAGAAAGGTAACGGAAAAATCATTCCGTATTAAAGCAAAGCATGAATACAGCCCTCAGTGTAGTAAGTCTGCAGTTTAGAAGCCTGGGAGCCCTGGGAACCCTGGGAAGCTTAACGATATCTCTGGATGCCAGATCATATTCCTGGTAGTTGTCTTGCTTCTGTGTAGTATGTTTTGACAAATGAAATTTCATATTCCCATCAAACAAGAGGTCCTTTCAAGGATTACAGTGATTAGCGCAATTTGTAGAAAAGGAAAATCATATTCACAAAGAGAATGGTAATGAATCAACATCAGAGCATGTGATATTTGGAGAGCAGATTATGAAACTTAAATAATTGTTGATTCAGGTAAATGGTAAAAGAGTAATTGAGAAAGGAAAATAGAGCAGCCTTGTATAAAGTGTTTGTACATAACCTTTTAGAGGCACAATGAATGTGTGATTCATAGAATTTAGTAAAAAGGCAGACTTGGTGGCAAACTCAACTTCAATCATGAAATTAAAGCTTCAAATTCAATAAACTAAAATTTCAAAATGTTTTATACTATTGGTCAGGTATTCAGGAATGTGTGAAGAAGTGACAATGACAGTCTTCATTAATTATTAATATAAAAACAAACTAAAATGTGGAAACATAAATTAGTTGAAAATTAATAAAAATATTACTTATTTTTTTGCCACTGAATGGGTAATAACTATTATTTGTTGTTGGATCGCTCTCTCTCCCTCGATATATATATGTGTGTGTATACATATATATACGTATATACGTATATATATATCTCCCAACTGCTTTTCATGCATGCAAAATAAGTAAAACACTCTCAATTATAGAGGTAATTGATTAGATGAATTTTTGATTATTTTCTATCATCATTTCATATACGCATTTTCCAAAGGCATGTATGAAAGCGGAGAGGATTATCTATTTTTGCTTCATCACTGGTCAACATTTACTTTCTTCATTTCAGACTGACAACAAGATACAAAAAATGAAGGTCATGTTTTTCCAAAGCACAACACTGATCTACTCCTTAGACCAACATTGTTGCTGCCCATTTATGACTTATTATTGCCCTGAGCTATGTACTGCTGTCTTCCAGCGCTGTATTTCTTGAAAATTTGACATAGAAATCTATGACACAATCTGTCAGCTTGGTATGGAAAAATTCAGGTTCTCTCATTAATATTAAACTTCTTGGGGAAAATATGTTGCTGAAACAAGCATTTCTTTTAAGGATGAAGGAATTTATATTTTACTATTGACGTGATAATTGAAATCATATTCAACAAAATGAATGATGAAGAAATTATACCCATGTATTCTAAAAGAAGGGACAAAGATGGATCAGAAGAAGGAAAACTGTGTTATCACAAAATATGCAAGCACTCAGACATCCTTTCCAAAGTAATGAAATAATGAAAAGGAAAGTTATTGTGACCATCTATTATTATTTCTAATGAGCATCAAAGGGATTGTGATAAAGAAAAAATATTGTCAGTCATTGCAACAGAATATAGCTGAATTGCTACATCTTTTTATGGCAATGCAGCCAAGTATAATTTGGATGTAAATCATGTCTCTTATCCCCCACTTTATAATGGACTTTCATTATACTGTACACAAAATTTGGAATAGGAAGTGACAAAAAGTCAGATACTTGTCTCTGGCTTCCCCTCTAAGGACTCCTTATACAGAACTCCTGGTGACTTCAGAGGACACAAAAACTGTGCACAGTTCAAGACCTGCTCTTGGGAGCTAAAGAGAAATGGCACTGCCATTTCTGCCTTTTTTTTTTTTTTCTTTTTCATGTGGCATAAAAACTAGAGGCAATTTTCATTTTTCTCTATATCTCAACTGAAATATATTCCTTTGATGACACACATTGCTATAGGGTTTTTTCCCCCATTTTAATGTGCCAGTTTTTCCTTCCCTTTTCCCTTTGGATATATTCTGTCCATTTGAATTAAGAGATTTTTATTTTGGAGAGAAATTTGGGAGCCAAAGAAAATAAAACCTTAGTCTTGTTAGACAACCGACTAAAGGAATTGGACCCTACTATGTTAACGTACAATTGTTCCCATTATAATGAAATTATATGAATGTCAAGGTAAATTTATCTTCTAAATACATTGAATAATAACACATATTTAAACAATGTTTTAAAGTTCACAGACATTAACACACATTGCTTCTTATGATCCTGATAACAATGTGTTATTTTACTGTAACTTCAAATATAAGGAAATTGAATGTCAGACATACATTAACTTTCTTGATGTCATGCATGTAGCAGGAAGCAAAGCTGTATGTCCTAAACACAACATTTCTAACTTAATTTTGGGGTTCTCTCTACTATATCACATAACCTCAATTGACTATTTATTTATTTATTTATTTTCTGAGATGGAGTCTCCCTCTGTTGCCCAGGCTGGAGTGTAGTGGTGCCATCTCAGCTTACTGTAACCTCTGCCTCCCAGGTTCAAGCCATTCTCCTGCCTCAGCCTCCTGAGTAGCTGGGATTACAGGTGTGTGCCACCACACCCAGCTAATTTTTGTATTTTTAGTAGAGACCAGGTTTCACTATGTTGGCCAGGCTGGTCTCAAACTCCTGACCTCGTGATCCACCCGCCTCAGCCTCCCAAAGTGATGGGATTACAGGCCTGAGCCACCACACCTGGCCGATTTTTAAATATATATTACATTTTATTTTTTATTTTTGTGGGTACAAAATAGGTTTATATGTTTGTGGGGGACATGAGATGCTCTGATACAGGCAGGCAATGCTTAATAAATCATCACATCATGAAAAATGGGCTGTCCATCTCCTCAGGCATTTATCTTTTGTGTTACAAATAATGCAATTATGCTTTCAGTTATTTTTTAAAAGTTCAGTTGAATTATTATCAACTATAATCACTCACTTGTGCTACTAAATACTAGACCTTATTCATTATTCTGAAGATTTTTTTTTTTTTTTTACCCATTAACCATCCCCACCATCCCCTCTACCCTCCCACTACCCTTCTCAGCCTCTGGTAACCATCCTTCTACTCTCTATCTTCATTGGTAAAATTGTTTTGATTTATAGATCCCACAAATAAGTGAGAACATACAATGTTTGTCTGCCTGTGCCTGGCTTATTTCACTTAACATAACAACCTTCAGTTCCATCCACGTTCTTGCAAATCACTAAATCTTATTCTTTTTTTTATGGCTGAATAGCATTCAATTGTGTATATGTACCACATTTTCTTTATCTATATCTATTAATCTATTGATGGACACTTAGATTGCTTCCAAATCTTAGTTATTGTGAACAGAGCTGCAACAAACATGTGAGTGCAGCTATCTCTTCATCACACTGATTTTGATTCTTCTGGGTATATACTCAGCAGTGAGATTGCTTCATCATACGGTAACTCTATTTTCAGTTTTTTAGGAACCTCCAAACTGCTCTCCATAGCGATTGTACTAATTTACATTCCCACAAAGAGTGTACGAGGATTCCCTTCTTCACATCCTCACCAGCATTTGTAATTGCCTGTGTTTTGGATACAAGCAATTTTAACTGCAGTGAGATGATATCTCATGGTAGTTTTGATTTACATTTCTCTGGTAATCAATGATGTTGAACATCTTTCCATATGTCTATTTGGCATTTGTATGTCTTCTTTCAAGAAATATCAATTCAAATATTTTGTTCATTTTGTAATCAGATTATTGGATTTTTTCCTATAGAGCTGTTTGAGCTCCTTATATATTCTGGTTATTAATTCCTTGTCAGATAGTTAGTTTGCAAATATCCTGTGAGTTGTGTCTTTACTTGGCTGATTGTTTCCTTTTCTGTGCAGAAGCTTTTTAACTTGATGTAATCTCATTTGTCCATATTTGCTTTGGTTGCCTGTGCTTGTGGGGTATTACTCAAAAATTTTTTGCCCAGACTAATGTCTTGGAGAGTTTCACCGATGTTTTCTTGGAGCAATTTCATAGTTTGAAGTCTTAGGTTTTATTATTTAATCCATTTTGATTTTATTTTTATATGTGGTAAGATAGGGGTCTAATTTCATTCTTGGTATGTGGATATCCGGTTTTCCCAGCATCCTCAACTGATTTTGTTTTATCATATAGTTTTTAAAATTACCAAGTGAGGCAGGAATTAAAATTTTGGTGATTGCCAATTTTTTTTAGGGCCTAGTATTACATAAAAGGATAAGTATTTTTTTCATAATGAATAAATAATTTGTTTTGGAGAATTGAAGGGAACCTGAATTCAAGATGTGCAGAATTAGCTGGGGTGTTTTTAAAAAATGTACAATCCTGATTTTAACACTCAAAGATTCTGATTTAGTACATTTCAGTGAGACTTTATATTCTGAGTTTTTTTTTTTTTTTAACCCGCATTTGGAAAAACTCTGATGTAGAACACTGTTTGCTAATTCAATGTCATAGGTCAATACGCTATGTTTTCATCCACAGACCACACTTTTTTTTTTCATCTTTTCCTTTCCATTCCTTCCCTTCCCCTTCCCTTCTCTAACCCTCCCCTCCCCTCCCATCCCCTAACCCTCCCTTCCTCTCCCCTCCCCTTACATTCCCCCCGACTCTGTCCTTTCCTTCCTTTTTTCCTTTCTCTTTGTTTTTCGTACATTTATTTATCAACTTCATGTTCCCCAATTGTATTGTTTCTCTTCATTCGTTTTCAATTTACCTGTTAAGGAAACATTTTAGACTGTTTACATGTACATTAAAATGTGTGTAATTCAGCCAAGATTCCTGTAGAAGTTAGCTATCTCATGGATTCATTATTTCTTGATTGAAAATGAATACATGTGTCTTGGAACTAGGCGAGGAGGTGGCAAGGGTCTAGGGTCAGATAACATGGTTTCAAACATTCTCTGCCTTTGCTACTCTGAAAAAATTTTAATCTCTCTATTTCTAAATTCCCACATCCATAAAATGAGAATCATAGAATTTTATGTCATGAAGATTTGATGAAGATTAAATAAGATAATTGTTGCCATTTCCTCAATGCCTAGCACTGTCCCCAGAACATGGAGACTGCTCAATGAAAGCAGCTATTATTGTAGTTGTCATGTTTTTACTAAAGTTGTTACTGTTATTAATTAGCTAACTTTATAATTAGGAAAAAAATTAATGTTACTACTGACCATCTGTTTTTGATTTTTGGAATGTCTCTCAGGAACATCTAAATGAATTAATTTTCACAACAGAGTTTCTTGATACAACTATTGGTCTTTAGAGAATGATGGCCCAAGGCAAAGATTGCCTTTTGGACAGTTGCTACAAAACAATCCTCCTAGTTTGCTATCATGATCAGTCATATATCGAGCCATTTTTGTCCACCATATTTTTTATATTATTTGATTTTCTTTTTAATTGTGGTTGTTGGTTTTGTTTTTAGTAAATTGTATAAACTCTCTGGGTTATATACACTTGTACAGTTTCAAAATTTGAAACGTGGTTGGTACTTAGTGATGGGGAAGAAAATCTACCTGAAATACAATATATGAAATTCTCAGATATATTTTCTCAAAGTGCAGTTGGTAAACGGTAACTTCAGCAAATGAGTGTGCAAGTATCCAATGACTGCATAAAAATGTCATTCATTAACATATAGATGTTAGCATTTATAGATGACAGATAGGTGGATGATAATTTTAGGAATTCTATACCTTTCTTACAAATTTTCTTAATTTATATTAAATTAAGTCATCTCATATTAAACATGTGCTACCTATGTTGATCTGAGTGCATGCAATAAGAACTGTAACCTCCTCTGCTCATTTATTTATGTAGTCAATGTTGCTTAGGCATGCATCTACTTTTTAAAGTTATAAAAGTTCTAAGAAGTATAAAATTGACTGAACCAAGTTTAAAAACAATGAGGACCCTTAAAGGAAACACTCATGAAGCATTAAAAAAAAAAAAAAAAAAAAAAAAGTAAATAGAAGAAGAGAGAGAACACCAAAACATAAATTATAAATAAAATATAATGACATACCATAGGACAGATAAAAGAAAAATAAATATATTGAATTTAAAAAATAAACTTATTTCATCCTCCGGGTATTTTTATTTGCCATTGCATTCACCTCAATTGTTTTTTTTCTTTTTTTTTTTTTTTTTGTCTAGATAAATTTATAATTGCTTCTTTTTCATTACATTATCTTATCTCAGATACTCTCCATTAAATGAGACCTCCCTAGGCCATGGCACTAGTAGTAACACAAATCTCAGTCACTATCTATTTCATTATTTTTCTCCTATATTCTGAAAATATCTTCCCTCTATTTTCCCCATTAAATGTAAGGAATATGAAAATGGATCCACTTACCCCAAGCAACATGGACTGCACACTGTATATGGATATATGCACACACATGCAAACACACGCTTACACTTACTGCTTGATCACTGTGATGCAGGATATTGAACAAAAGCATAAAACATCAAAAAAATACATTATTGATTGTCACAATATAATGATGGAACAGTTCACTTGATTCATGTTCTGAAACACTTCCTCTATTATGAGAACTGGTATTTACAGGGCACATAGTTGAAAACATACACACAGAGAATGTTTGATTCTATGTTTGATTCTTGGACCATTAAATCTTTTTAAGAGAAATAATATTGTTTACTATAATTTAAATTTTATAAACTTGTAATACCTAATAAATTTAATAGTAACATATAATAATTTGACACTAGTGTTACAGTTTCCATAAATTTTCTCATTTAATCCTCAATCCATCTTGTAATAGGTTAAAGGGAAGAGGTGTGCCGGCTAAGGGATAGAAAGGGCAATAAGATAAACAGGTTCTAAACCCAATACTATTCTGAACTTCAATAACTTAGATTTAGATATGACATAAATGAAAATCTTTAGTAAATGACATTTAAAAGCAAATTTATTAAATTTATGCCATTAAAAACAAACAATGTATTACAATATACTAAAATGGTTTCTTTTAGTAGAAATATAACTTTTAAATGGCAAGTGGGACTAACTCCTTGAGTGCTATGAGAAGAAAATAATTTATCACTCGTAGATTAATTATGTCAACATATGTCCTAAATTATAAGCCTAAAAACTATACAAGCCATTTTATAAAAAATTTGTATGTATACACAATATACAAAATAATATCACATATGTATTTTATTAATATGACACTAATATTACTTTTTCTCATGTTTTATTATCTTTTAAATTAATTATATAGGATATTATTTTGGAGGCCTAGTCTCAAATATTTTTCACATATTCCTTATCATTTATTGATTTTTCCAGATTATAAAGTATTGACATAAAAATATATCAGATTCTTTGCACTTAGGGCTGGCTGAAAAAGGATGCCTTTAAAAACTTACGTATTTCTAAGAAAACTTGCTATATGTGTGATTAATATTACTATTTTGAATTACGTTTTTATACACATAATGTTTCAGCAATTATAATAGGACATGCTGTTATTTTAAATACATAGTGTCCTTGAAAATAATAGGAACTTGGAAAAAATCACTTGTCTCATGAAGATCAAGCCCTGTCTAACTAAATTAATTTTCTACTGAGTGAAAGACTCATCAGATTGAATAAATGAAAGAAAAAGAATAGAAACAATCCATCTGATTTTGATTTTTTATTTTATGAATTAATTTTCTTAACACTAAATAGAGAAATACAGGCTTGATAGTGTAAAAATTAAGGAGTGATTACGTTAAGTGTTGTGCCATGTCCACTATAGCAAGTACCATATTATGGTTAAAGGGGCATAATTTACACATGAATTCCTTTTACAAATATATATTGAATATCTATGTATGGAAACGGACTTCCTTATTAAAAGAGATTCCCTCCAAGATACGAGTGGAAAATTGTTTCGGAAAGACAATATCAAGCTTAGAAGGGGATGAAGATTAATTTAACCCTAAGCCATTCTTTGTCCTTGATGTTCTCTTATATTGATCTCTACCACTACAGAGCGTGAACCCTTCTCTTTAACAACTAGCCAAGAATAGATGAAACAATATCAGCGTTTCCCTCTCTTTCAACATGGTCACAGAAACAGGATGGGAACAAATGTTAAGCATAAAAAATGTGCCCACCCTCAATGAGTGTATCTTCTAGTCCTGAACTGACTATATACACAAAGACAATTGATACATAAAAGAGGAATTGGTAGTGCCATAACAGAGAAACCTGCAGAACTTCACTGAACTGCAAAAGAGACTGAGTTAGTTCTGTTTCAGGGCTGTAGAATGCTGAGAAAGTGGACCAAGAATATAGGTTTTGGAATAAGGTTTTTTTTTTTAATTGTACATAAATTATGGATGGGGTCTTACAGGAATAGCTGCAGGATCTTGATTATTTCAGGCAGTGGAAAGATGTTGAACAAATACTCATATATGAGAAGATATGGGGCACTTTTGGAGAACTGTGGTAAGTTCAATTTGAGTAGTGGGTAGAGGGTATGAAGAAATATAGTAGGAGGAAGGAGGAAGGGCTTCCTTTCAGAGGAAGAAAGATCTGTCAGGTTTTCAACACAAAAAGAAAAAAGGTATATGTATTTATTGAATGCTTCATTCTGGACCCACAATTAAATACATAACATCTTATTTAATGCTCACAACATTTTATGAGGCAAGAGATAAGATGTTCATTTGATATATGAAAACAGTGACTATACTAACAGGCAACCTACAGAATGGGAGAAAATTTTTGCAATCTACCCATCTGACAAGGGTCTAGTATCCAGAATTTACAAGAAACTTAAACAAATTTACAAGAAAAGGACAACCCCATCAAAATGGGCAAATGATATGAACAGACACTTCTCAAAATAAGACATTTACATGGACAAGAAGCATATGAAAAAAGCTTAACATCACTGATCCTCATAGAAATGCAAATCAAAATGACAAGAAGATACTATCTCATGCCAGTTAAGAATGGCTATTATTAAAAAGTTAGGAAGCAATAGATGCTGGCAAGGCTGTGGAGAAATAGGAACTCTTTTACACTGTTGGTGGAAATGTAAACTAGTTCAACCACTGTGGAAAACAGTATGGTGATTCCTCAAGAATCTAGAACCAGAAATACCATTTGACCCAACAGTCCCATTACCAGCTGTATACCCAAAGGAATATTAATCATTCTACTATAAAGACACATGCACACATACGTTTATTGTAGCAATATTTACAATAGCAAGGACAAGGAACCAACCCAAATGCCCATCGATAACAGACTGGATAAACAAAATGTGGTACATATACACCATGGTATACTATTCAGCCATAAAAAGGAATGAAATCATGTCCTTTGCAGGGACATGAATGAAGGTGGAAGCCATCATAGTCAGCAAACTAACACAGGAACAAAAAAAACAAACACTGTATGTTCTCACTCATAAGTGGGAGTTGAACATTGATAACACTAACACATAGACACAGAGAGGGGAACAACACACACCAGGTCCTGTATGGGGTATTAGGGATGAGGGGAGGGAACTTAGAGGATAGGTCTATAGGTGCAGCAAACCACCATGGCACACATATACCTATGTGACAAACCTGGATGTTCTGCACATGTATCCTTTTTTAAATTTTAGAACAAATAAAGAAAAAAGAAAAATAAAAGAAAACAGTGACTCTAAAAAAGTTATTCTAGAACTTTCCTTAGATAGCACAGCATCAGTGTTGGTATTTAAAGCTAGTTTCTAACCCTAGCTACTTGTTAGAACCATCTAAAGTGCTTCTTAATCAGTATTTAAAAATGCTGATGCCTAAACCCAACCTAAGAAATTGCAATTTAATTGACCAGTGTTCTAGACCATAGTTTCTCATGAAGATAAGGCTAAAACTCACTGATTTTTTTTTTTTAATTGAAGGAGTGGTGATGAATAGAAATTTAGTTATTCAATAAAGTTGGATAAAGAGTAAAATAGAGCTTGGAATTAAGAAGAAAAAATAAAACTGTGACAAAATAATTAAAAGATTAATATTCAAGTTTTCTTCCAAATGGATATTATGCATAAAAGCAAAACAAATTTCCAGTTAAAGGTATTTGTATTGGAATATATGTACACATAGGCACACACACACATACACACACACAGAATTGCTTATTATTCACAGATTCCATATTTGTAAATTTTTCAACTTGCCAAAATTCATTTTTACTCACAAAATTAATACTCATGGTGCTTTTGCAATTTTTTATGGACATTCACATAGTAGGAGCAAAAATTTGAGTCATCCAACACATATGTTCTGAGCTTAGATCTAATCCCAGTTTAGATCAAATAAGGTGATATTCTGCTTTCTTTTTCACCTCTCATATTGTAAATAAATGTTCTTTTTACCATCTATGCAGTGTTATGCTTTCCCCATTTTTGTGAGATTTTTAAAAGTCTATTTTAATGGCCCAAAATGTATTGCTAAAGGGTTGTCTAGAGTCTCCTAGCACAAGAAGGCTATGATTACGTGTCTTATGAAGAAAACATATGTGTTAGATGAGCTACATTCAGGCATGAGTTATGGTACTGTTGGCCATGAGATCAGTGTTAATGAGTCAACAGTTATATTAAATAAGGTGTCTTTAAACAGAAACACATAAAAAAGAAAGTTATATATGATTGGTTGATAAACAATGTTGTGATAAGAGCTCCACAGAACCTAACCCTGTATTTCATCTGTGAGCAATGCATCAGCATTCTTTAATTTAGTGTTCACAATGACTTTATAGAATAGAATGATCATGAGTAACAAGAAATGGCTGTATATATAATGATATGATTTGGCTGTGTCCCCAGGCAAATCTCATCTTGAATTGTAGTTCCCATAACCCCTACGTGTAGTGGGAGGGACTCGGTGGGAGGTAATTGAATCATAGGGGTGGTTCCCTCATGCTATTCTCATGATAGTAAGTTCTCATGAGATCTGATGGTTTTATAAGGGGCTTTGCCCTTTGCTCAGCTCTCCTTCTTCTCCTTGCTGCCGCCATGTGAAGAAGGATGTGCTTGCTTCCCCTTCTGCCATGATTGTAAGTTTTCCAAGGCCTCCCCAGCCATGCTGAACTGTGAGTCAATTAAACCTCTTTCCTTTATAAATTACCCAGTTTCCAGTATGTCTTTATTAGCAGCGTGAGAACGGACTGACATATATAATTTAAATGTGACAATAAAGGTACAATGCTTGGTGTAGTGATAGTATGTGCTCCATAGATAAATAGTATTTATTTCATTTGTTGTTATTCTTATCATTACTAAAATTTTCTAGGTATGTTAGTTGATCAACAGATGGGTTGGACAGTAACAAGCTAGGATAATTTGCTTTGAAATATAAAGCTGAGATCTAGCTTGGAAGGATACATACACAAGCAATAATAGGGGGAAATAAGAATCACTTTCTAGGAAATAAAAGAATGCAGGCTACTATTTTTTAAAATTTCTTATTGTAAGAAGCAAGTGACTATGTAAAGACTACAAGTCTATTTTCACTGAGTCCATAAAAACACAGACAAAAAGTTTAAACAAAAGCATTTTAATTCACTCTTTGAAAAAGACAGAAATGTTGTTAAGCGTTTACCAGATTTTAATTTGAATATTCATCTTAGTATGTCTTTTAAAAACTTATTTTTGAATGTATTTTTAAAATAGTGGATTGTCCTCGGTTGAAAATGTTTTAAATAAGTGTACTACTGAGGTTAGAACAATGGAATATTTCCCAGGGGTTACCACACAAGCATTTGACTTCAGAGACTCTGAAGTCTGTGTGTTGTGTATTTGTCATATGCGGTCATTAAATAAATGATGAAGAAACTGGGTAATTTTAGGATAATCAAATTATATTACACCGTGTGTACCTGAGAACCAGATTATCAATGTGGAAGAAAATAAACACATGTAATATAGAAGAAAGAAAGAAAAATCCTGCAGTCGAGAATTTTAATTGGATGTCAAGTGTAAATTCAGGAGGCATTTTATCTTCATATATCTAATTTAAAGGGTCTAAAAACAATAACCAACTCAATAACAGTGACTATACAGTAGTTACTCCATATACTCAGGGTATTGGTTCCAGGACCCCCATGTATACCAACTCCATGATAACTTAAGTCCTGCAGCCAGATCAAGTCCTGCAGAACCTGCCTGTAGAAAAGTATGCCCTTCCTATGTGGGTTTCACATCCCATGAATACTGAATTTTCTATATGTGGATGTGGATGCAGAACCCTGGATACAGAGGACCACCTTTATTTATTGAAAAAAATCTGCGTGTAAGTAGACACACGCAATTCAAACCCATATTGTTCCAGGGTCAGTTGTACTTAAAACCTTGATTGTGTTTTTGAAATGCCATTTTTCCACTGAATGAAGGAAATTAGGGCTTCTTAGAGAATGGTTGAATCCAGTTTGGGTCAGGAGACATGCAAAATTAGCACAGAACAAATTTTGTCAATGTGATTAGCAGGACTATCAAAAACTAATAGTCATGAACAAAGATCCCCATTTTTCCCAAATGAAGCAGTCTGAGCTTCAACAAAGTAAAGCATGTTAGTAAATTAAAACCATTGACCAGTTTAAATCCATGAGTTCAGTTTTGTGTATTATATTCGTTACTTATTATTAAGTAACAAATTATCCCCCTCCCCCCATTTAGTAATTAATTCTCTCACAGTTTCAAGACTCTATTGGTACAGAGTCTGCTCTGAATTTTACTCATGTGGCTATTGACAAGCCTTGGGTAGCCACTAGTTGTTGGCTGAAGACATCAGTTCTTTGTCACGTGGGTTTCTCCATAGGGCAATTCATAGCATGGTAGCTGACTTCTATCATGGCTAGTGAGGGAGAGAGCAAGACAGTGTGACGATGTCAGAAGACACAGGCTTTTTGTAACCTAATTTCAAATATGGCCTCCATACTTGGCCATATTCTTTTTTACTAAAAGTAGATCATTTGGGCCAGCCCACAGGTTTAAAACGAGGACGGAATTATTGGGGGCCATCTTAGAAGTTGCCTTCCATGAGCTGAAAATCAATTCATTATCTAAAACCTGGGTAAATATATCAAACTTTTGCGAAGAGAATTAAGTATGTTTTTTATATAAACTGTGTTACTAAGTAAACTAGTAGATGAGATAAAGTGTCTTTTTATGTAATCATTTCAGTTTAAAATATAAAACATAAATTATAGAATCAAAGTATCAATATTTGAAATTCATATCATATTAACGAACATAGGTATGGAGCATAAACTTATCTTAATATTTTTAAAAAAGTGATTAGGCAATAAGCAAGAAAGATAGCTTCTTCGACAGATTAAAAAAGGGATGGAAGGGAAGCCTGCAGATTAAAAAGATTTAACCAACTAACCAAGTTTAAAAACTAGACAAGGTTAAGCCATAGTATCTAAGGATGTGTGCCGAGTGATTTAAACGTAATGAAATGATAACATTATGACTACAAAGGCAAGGTAGTGGTTAAATTTGAGGGAGGGAAGGGGCTCTGATTGGGTGGGGTGCATGACGGGACTTCTTGGAAGGTTTTTTCAAGGTGGTTCACCTAATGATAATTTATTAAGCCATTCGTTTGTTTTAAGCAGATTTTCCTATCGGGATTATTACACAGTAAGAAAAAAGTTTAAGAACACCTAATATCTTCATTATTTTAATTCAGTTCTTGTATGTGAATACAAGAAATGGCAGGTTAGTACCCCTCGCCAAATTAGAAAGACATAATTTGGTCAGTATACAAATCCTGTCTTTTTTAAGAAAGATTAGTTGAGCTTTTTGCGATATTGCCACCATACCAGTACCCTCAATGGGTATTCCTTTTCTTTCTGGTGCACATAGCTAGTGAGGGAGAGAGCAAGTCAGTGTGAGCAAAACATGTACAAAATTTAAGATATTGTACATGTAATATCTTACATTTTCTGAATCATTCTTATGGCCAATCACATTTGTCCAAAATGGCTTCAGTGATAACTCCTATCCCACATGCACTTTGGCAGTAAGATCTTGCTAGTTTCTCATCAACAGGTGGAGTCTGATTCTGTGCCTTAGAAATCGGGTGACTTAGTGACACACTTGATCCATGGAATGAGCACAAGTGACATTTCTCTAAATTCCAAACCCAAGCCCTATGAGAATGGCAGCTTTTGACTGGATCCCTTGGAATACTAACTGTTGTAACATTTCTTGCGACTCAGTAGTCATGGTGTGAGAGGCTCAAGCCACACTAAGATGCCACCCACTGACACTGGGCAAAGTTCTGGCTGAGTTTCCACTCAACAGCCAGCATCAACTGCTTGTCATGTGAGGAAGCCTCTTTATATTCCAGGCTAACTGAACCTGCAGATGACTGCTGTCTTATCCAATATGACATAGAATAGTGGAATCACCATCCAGAGTCTAGTCAACGTAAGAGCAGTAACAGATAATAAATAGCGGTTATAAACCACTAAATTTTAGTGTGGTTTGTTATGCAGAAATAGATACCAAACACAGACATCATCTAAGGCAGATTACTCTTCAAGATCCCTACAGAGTAGCATTCAACTCTAATCCAACTATTGCCTTGTCTTTTCCGGGCAGTTGTTATGAATATTATCATTTTTAAAAAATATAATTTGTAAGACTTGCATTACACATATTTTGACAAAAATCAATGTCATAATCTTGTTGTGACATATTATAAACCTATATGTTCCTTTCTGTGAATGATTTAATTCACAATACTAAAAAGATTACTCTTTTTTTTTCTTTCTCACTTTTTTGAGAAAATCTTTAACCGCTGCATAAATATTTATAACCTCTCAAATAATTTCTGACTTTGAATAGATAGGTAGATGACAGATAGATAGATAAACGATGATGATAGATGGATAGATAGATAGATAGATAGATAGATAGATAGATAGATAGATGATAGCAGTATTGGCATTGGATTATTTATTTCCTGAAAGATCTCCTTTTTTTTTTGTTCCGTTTTGTTTTGTTTTTTCAGCCTCTAAATTTCACTAATATTGTCTTAGTGCTATGTAACTACTTAGTTCATAGGTTATGCTTGTATAATTTTACCCCAACGAAGTATAGGATTTGTACCAAAATTTAACTAGTTACCAATTCAAATTATACTTAAGGGTTTTCCTTGTTTTGATTAAATAGCAAATCAAACTGAGACACTTTCAAATGTCACAAAATGTAAAGAATTGGTGAATTTGCAACTAAAAGTTTGCATAAAGTAACTTTTGTGTTTACTTTGCATCTACTTCTAGCTTAAACTTTATTATTTTAAATATATATCAAGCTAAATATCAGTATCTAAATTGATTTTGTTTATGATCAGTATAAACAAGTTGTAGCCATGTGAGGTATCTGGGGAAGTCTTCAAATGTTAACCTTCACATTTTAACAAAACACATTTCATTATGTTTTATTGTTGTTGCAATCTTTACTACAGAGATGGACTAAGGTTATGCCCTTTCCTTTTCTTCTAATTTTTTACTCAAGAAAGAGGAAGGATAATTAATGCTGGTTATAGTCTGAGAAATGCTATCAGCTTTTAGTAGACTTACTAAAGTATGTTTGGTTTTAAAAACATACTGTGTGTTTTAACTGGCTATTGAAACTCTCATGGGTTCATGGGGTCATTTAAACATAAGAGGATGTAAATACTCAGTGAGAATCAAAGTGAAGAAAATGAAGATCAAAGTGATTTAGTTTACAGCTTTCATGAAATGTGAGGCCAGATTTTGACTTTTTTTTTCCCTAATGATACTAACCATGTGTCTATGGTTGTACCCTGCTGAATATATTAATTTACATATTGAAATATAGGCCTACTCCATTTTTTCTGAAATGATATTAAAACATGAAACTTAAAACTGGAACAAAATGGGAATATTGGAATAAACTGGAGACCTCAAACAGAGTTCACAAGTCTTGGTCAGAGTGAGTAGAGAAATAACAGGGTGGATGTTCAATCCTTAAATTGAGCACAGACATATTTTTTTTCCACAAAAATAATAGAATATAATTAGTGAATTAACATTAATTATGGAACTGTAAGTGGACAGGATATTCAAAAAGTTATAAGTTTGGTATTTTATATATATATTATTATTATTTTTATTTATTTATTTATTTTTTCTAGATGGAATATTGCTCTGTTGCCCAGGCAAGAGTGCACTGGTGCAATCTCGGCTCACTGCAACCTCTGCCTCCCAGGTTCTAGCAATTCTCCTGCCTTAGCCTACTGAGTAGTTGGGATTACAGGTGTTTGCCACCATGCTTGGCTAATTTTTGTATTTTTAGTAGATACAGGGTTTCACCATATTGGCCAGGCTGGTCTTGAACTTCTGACCTCAGATGATCTGCCGGCCTCGCCCTCCTAAAGTGCTGGAATTACAGGCGTGAACCACAGCACCTGGCCTAAGATTTAAAGTATATTTCTAAAATGGATTCAAACACTTTCAAAGTCAAGATATTTCTTTTTGAAAAAAAGATTTTTGTCTACAAACCGGAACTTTTCACATACACCCCAGTGAACACTGTGCAAGATGAAGACATGTGATTGGTTGAAACGCTCATTTACTGCTCTGCTATCATAACTTTCTCCTCTCCCTCAGCTCCACGCCTTACCTTGTATTTAGAGGATTTCAGGGTGTTAAGATTTTAAGTCTTATTTTAAATTCCTACTTGTGCACTCTGCTTGCATGCCCACTGTGTTGTTTCTTATAGTCTTCTCTCAGTTGAGAAAAGAAATAAAGAACTCTCTGTAGTGAAAAACATCATTTCAATAATGCATTTTACTTCATCAATTCAATGGAATTACCTTGGTGATTCTGGAAGAACTCTAATCCTCCAATACCTGTTCCCCCTCCTTCCATTAGAATTGTACTTTAAAAAAATCTGGATATGGTCAAGTGACTGATGACTTAAATGGGGTGTTTTAAATGAGGATGCTCTGGGAACACTCACAGAAAGTTCTCTTAAGAGTAAGCTGGACTACGCCCTTTGGTCTATTGAGAAAAAAAATTTATCTCTCTTTTCATATGCAGCCTGTATGGATACCAGCTTGGAGCATGAGCAGGAAGGACGCACCCAAATATGATGAATGCATGAATTTGAAGGAATCCTAAATTCCTGAGGACTTGATAGAATAGAGCCACCATACTGGTCCTAGACTACCAAGTTCCAGACCCTTATAAAGGAGAGAAATATATTTATGTTTCATTCAGAACAATTACTTTTAAATTTTTTTGAATGGAGACATTTATTTCACTTAGCCAAATATAATTCCGTTAAATTTAGTCATAATCAGATTTTTCTACCAGTCTGTGGATTTGTGACAATATTTAGCCCTTGGTTTGGGATTTACATTCTGGACCATATGTATCAAGAAATTACTGAGCACTTATCAAATGCAGAGTTATTTGGTGCACAGGATGGTGAGTTGATCTTTATGAAAATAAAGAGGACTCTGTAGGGAGCTATCCACAGCCTGCATGCTGAGACTGAAGCTATCCACAGTTTGCACGCCTGAAGAAAGTGACTTTGGACTTTATAATGAAAGCATTTAAATCTAAATCTGTGCCTCCTCATTCTGCCCCACCCGCATGCTTGCTCATAACTAGAAATGCATGAAAACCGTATTGTCTTGCTAATAAGCATGCCATTTACTGAATATTTTTGCTCTCCATTTCTACCTACGCTAACCTTGTCTAAGGACTGCAAACATAAAATTTAACATTCAGAGCTTTTCACCTGGTACAAACTTTATTTGCCTTAGACATGCAGATAAAGTTGCTTTTGGTAAAAATACAGAATGTTGGTTATTGTTTAGGCTTATACATATCCGTTCAAGTAAGTAATTGCCTTTAGAAGCTAATGACCTTTAGTCATTCTCTTTCTATGCTAAAGTCAAAGACCATGTAATATTTTCTAGAAAGCAACAGTAGAAGTGTAGCTTAAATATCAAATATCTGGTTGGGCATGGTGACTGAGGTCTGTAATACTAGCACTTTGGGAGGCCAAGGAAGACAGATTTCCTGAGCTCAGGAGTTCAAGGCGAGCCTGAGCAACATGGCAAAATCTTGTCTCTACTAAAAATACAAAAAAATCAACCAGGCATGGTGGCTCACACATGTAGTGCTAGCTACTTGGGAGGCTGAGGCAGGAGAATTGCTTGAATTTGGGAGATGGAGGTTGCAGTTAGCTGAGATGGCGCCACTGCACTCCAGCCTGGGCGACAGTGCGAGACTCCATCTCAAAAAAGAAGGGAACAAAGGCATTACAACTATTATAAGATGATCAAATTGTAGCTTGAAATAATTCTAAAAACTAATGGCAATTCTTATTTATGAATTTAATAATAATGGGTGTTCTTGATACTACTATATCAATAACCCCATTGTTAATTCACAATATTAATAACTGATAATTCAGTTTCATACCTAACTTTCAAGCTTTCATTAAGCAGGAAATCCTAAAATCTCCTCTGGTAGAGATGTCAAAATATTCTAAAGACAGAGGAGATAGGGAGAAGACATGAATGATTCACAGTAGAGATTTTTGATGTTTGAAAATTAAGGAGCCAAGTGAATATAGCAGCAAAGTATATTTCTTGGTTTACTCAAGAAATAACAGGCTTGCTTTTAAGAAATCAAAACAATGTTCTCAATTGTAGTCCATTCCAACATCATATATCAAGTGGTGGTACTGTGGGATCAAGAATAAGGCTCTTCTTCATAGAATCTGCCCCTTCTTCTGCATCTGTGAATCTATAATCTGCACAACTGCACGTGGCTGCCCTGATCCACTATCCACCCTTTCGCCTAAACTAGAAACATGAGCTTCATCCTTGATTTCCTCTCATATTTCCCTTATCTACTTCTCTCCCTCCTGACTGCCACTCCCTAGTTCCCAAGCTGCTTCTGGGAGTGTTTTTCTCTTAGCAAAGAGCTCAATAAACATGTGTAAGGATAAATGATTTGATTAGATATGAGCTATGGTTAACCTCTTTCCTCAAGGAGTGCTCTGCCAAGTATGAGAAGATGGACACAGAAGTTCCTTGTTCTTTAGGCTGATCAGGTGTCACCTCCTCCAGGAAGCCTTTGGATCCTCTCCCACCAATCAGATTGGGGTATGTGGCCCTCCTCTGATTTTCCAAAGAACCTCCTCCCCCCAAAATGAAAAGATCAAATATCAAATCTTTTGATACTTGATATCAAATATTTTGATACTTTGATCAAATATCAAAATATCAAATATCAAAAACCTCAGCATATTACCATTTCTTTATGGGGTCAATGTAGGTCTCATTTGCTCCCTAGGAAAACTTTTTCACCTTCAAGATGGCTGCCAGGTAGGACATTTTATAGAGAGCTGGTGTCAGCTTCTCTATAGAGCTTGATTTTTGAACCAGGGCAAACTAGCACCCTCTAGGCTCACAAATACCCCTTAGGCATATCTGGCTGAGAGGCAGCTGCTGCTGACAACGTGTGCTGAGGTCTGGTCCCACAGCTCCTGGGATGAAACAAGCAGGTGGGATCGATGTGAAAGAGCAACCATCACGTGGAAGCACAGGGCGAGGTTGTCTTTTTTATATTTTATATGAAACATTTCTGTGAACTAAGAAAAGAAAAACATAGATTGAGTAGGATTTTACAGCAGGGAGTATTGATGATGTTCAAGCTGATTTTCCCTTTCATCTTTTATTTTAAATTTGACAGTGTCTGCTTATGTATGTGTAAAATGACTCTCCCTGAACAAACTTGAGTAGATGCTCTGAAAAGTTAAAGGAAATATGGATGAAATAATTTCCCAGCTTTTATTACTATATTTAAGTAGTTTTCTACAGGGAAATGAATCTATCATTAAAATACATCTTCCTCTATCTTGTTTCCTTTTCTGAGTAAAATGTGTAATTTATAGAAAGTTTTTAGTGACTGTATTTTAAGTGATCTATTTTTCAAAAAGATTATGGCTCCGGTAAAGGGAAGGGTCTTACTCCCCTTCTCAAATGTATCCTGTGTTCTCATGGGGTGTTTTTGCAAGATCGGAGATAAAATTTCATTCCTTTTCATGACAGATTGAAGAACTATCTCTCCTCAGCAATGTGTTCTATCACATGTGAGAAAGTCTTTGGAGATTGGAAACTATTTTTCAGTTTATTCCCAACTTGATAAACATGTTTCTTTGATGAAACATTATTCTGAGGAAAAATAAATAGAATATCTGAAGGAAAATTAAGGAAGGCTGATTATGCATTACAAATGATCTAGGTAAACTATACAACTTTGATTTTTCCCAAAATGAAAAAAAAAAGCATAACGATTACCTTTTTCTTTCCTAATTTCCCCAAGATCTCCACTTTTCCTTCAAATGCCTTACCTTTCTGAGCAGATGTGCATGTGGACACATGCATGCATGTGCAGACACACACACACACACGTGCACACACACACACAGACACACAGGTTCCTTCAGACACAGGTCCCTTCAGACAAGTGTTCAATTCCCTTACCTGTTTTGACAAGAAATGCTTAGTGCAGTCACATGCCAGAGGCAATGGTTATACGAAAGTCACAGACCAGTAAAGATCACTTACATTTCTTATGAGCATTTTCATCTTCCTTTTGAGGCAGGGCCGCTAGCAAAGGAAAAAGATAAATGTTAGGGATCCTGACTATCAAATTCTTCGAGAAACTCCCATTCCCTCCAAATAATTTGACAGCCATTAAACTTTTGTTATCTTGCCTTAGGAAAAATGACCTTTTCCCTTCTGCTCCTCATCATAAGGTGTTTTCTCTTTCAAAATGAAGTGAAAGCTTTGACCCTTTTCCTGGATAACATATTTAAGAAAAACTAGTGATTTTTTAAAAACATTGTCCTTTAAAAGGAAACAAGAGGAATGGTCAATATGATACATTAATTTAACATATTTGACATATGTTCTGTGAGCTCAAACGTGTTTCTTGGAGGTCGTAAACATAGGCTTTGTGCAATTAAAATGACTTTACATTGGGCAATTTTGGGTATTTTTTCTAGTGTATGTGTATATTACTAGTGTTTAAATGGTTATTTTCTTCCATAAGTGACCATCTTCATGATTAGAGATGATTGACTAGAAGTAATATTATCACTATTAAATCCAAGCTATCAAAATGATACTGAAGATAAAGGAAACCTTTATTTTCATTTTTCTTTGGGAAATTTAGAAATATTGTAAAAATATTAAATTTTTGTACCTCAATATTCTGCTTAGACAATGTACTAAATGAAACACATTAACAAAAAATTTTGTGCTTAAAAAGGATCTGCTCAGGGACCTTACTCATCCTCAGGGAATATCCTACAGTTGATTCCAGGAATCATCTAATATAGTCTCATTATCATAAAAAGTCAATAGCACATAATAAGGGCAAAACTGTGATTAGAAATAGAATCCAGATCCTGATGCCTATTTAAATATTTAGGGTCAGATCACATTAAATATGTACTTAGTTTGTGTGAATATTTGTGGTTTCATCTTTAAATTGTACATGAGAGAGAAATAGCTGGTTTTCAAAGTTTGGTGGGCAATGAAAGTTTTAGGGTAACGTACATACTATAATAAAAGCAATTGAAAGATTTGGCTACACGACTCTTCACCCTTATTGTCTTTTCATTGACTGAAGGAAGAGAGCTTTACCCAAACTAGGTGGAGGGTAAAAGTCACTATCTAATTACAATGTCAAAGGGAAACATTATTAAAGATGATATTCTTTTCAAAGACAATTAGGACATATTGAGTGAGATTAAAATGTTAATCACCATTAATAAATTAAACACAATGTTTTAAAAGATTCAGGCTTGATTTTTCACTTGTGAAATAAATATGCATGTGTATAATAGTAAATATGTAAGAAACCCATTATGAGCTAGGACTCTGACCTGTGGACCTGCAAGTGAAATTTATCTTACCAAATATAATGGATAAAAAATTGAAAGAGGTTAAGATCCCTATCTATGGTCCCTTAATTTTAAGCTTACAAGCAGTAGGATAAAAATTAGTATTTTGTTCTCCTGATGGCCTACATTTATTCATTCAGTGTTAATTGAAGAGCTACAGTAAATTTAGGTTGCCCGTTAGTTTAAAAATCCAATATATAGAATTTAAATAAAATAAAAGAACAAAATAATGATCAGCTAAGCTATGTTGTTTGCACACATAGAGAGACTTTGAAACTTCAATCATTACTTGTGATATTTGCTTAATTTTATGAGGATTATACTTCGGCAATTCATTCTGCTTCAATTATAGTCCTTTAAAAAAAAACCAGCAGAACATTTATTATTGTACGAGTTACTTATTTGTATTAATTATCTTAGCTTGTCAATGTGAACTTACCTAATCAAATGCACCACATTGCATCAGAAAGATGGAAAAATCTGTGCTGGTAAAAGCTTCGTTTTCTTAAAGATACCTATTTCATATTATATCATAGGAGTTTTAGCACAAAATGTTTACATGTAATTCTCTGGAAAAGTTCCTCAAGAATAGAAGAACTATTTAGTCATGATTTAATATACCATAAAATACTATCTTTCCTCAGAGAAGAATGTTTTTAAGCAGTGTAACAGTTTACTTCCAAAACCTAAAACCATTGACCCTTTAGTTAAAGGATAATAGATAGTTTTATGACTAGCATGTTCATGGAAGTAATGAAATACATACTCACTTAGCCAAGAAATATGGCTCAGAAAATAAATTAGCAAGCTGTTTCAAACTTCTTGTCACTTGATTCGTCTTCAGACTTCTCCTATAGTGGTGCCTGAAAAATCACGAGAAAAGAAGGCGATTTATCAGAGCCTTATTCCAAGGTGTTTTTTGCAGTGCTGGGATCTTGATTTAAAATTGATTTTTAAAATTATAATTGTATTTAAAATTGATTTTTTAAATTATAATTGTATTTAAAATTGATTTGTATAATTATAACTGTAATTGCCCTTACTTTGCAATACTTGCATTGACTGCTTCCTTTTGAATCAAGATAGACAAAAATAGACAATTCTGTTTAAGAGTACAAAGGGTCATGCTCAATTTCAAACCACAAGCTGTCAAAACCCTAGTACTCTCCTGGCCCAGTCATTTTATACTTGATAAGTAAACCCACTTGAGGAATGTTTATATGCCCTGATGCTTTTGGACACATTCACTGACAGAACACATTCTTTGAAGAAATATATCAAAAGTGTTTATCTCCCTGAGCGTTACCCTAAACCCTGTCAGTGCTAATGATATCAGGACATGGATTAAATAAATCCTTTTGAGAGTGACTGTGAGTATTTCTGCATTCGAATCACAAATATAGAAATTTTGGCTGCAAAAGTGGGCAACAGATATTTCAACATGCACAGCACTTTGCTTGTATAAAAAGCTTTAATGGAGAACTGCCCCAGAGAAGCAGTGCTGTCACTCTTGGATTTCACATACAACGACTGCCTTCCACAAGCAGGAGAAAGGTATATTAATGCACAAATTGCATATGTGAGGATCATTGTATCACCATGTAGCAAAAATATAAGAATAACATGGTTTTTTTTTTTTTTTTTTTTTTTTTTTTTGAGACTGAGTCTGGCTCTGTCGCCCAGGCTGGAGTGCAGTGGCCGGATCTCAGCTCACTGCAAGCTCCGCCTCCCGGGTTTACGCCATTCTCCTGCCTCAGCCTCCGGAGTAGCTGGGACCACAGGCGCCCTAGTTTTTTGTATTTTTTAGTAGAGACGGGGTTTCACCGTGTTAGCCAGGATGGTCTCGATCCCTGACCTCGTGATCCGCCCGTCTCGGCCTCCCAAAGTGCTGGGATTACAGGCTTGAGCCACCGCGCCCGGCCAATAACATGGTTATTTATTTATTTATTTATTTAGAGACAGACTCTCACTCTGTCGCCCAGGCTGCAGTGCAGTGGCAAGATCTTGGCTCACTGCAACCTCCGCCTCCCTGGTTCAAGCAATTCTCTTGCCTTAGCCTCCTCAGTAGCTGGGATTACAGGCATATGCCGCCACATCTGGCTAATTTTTGTATTTTTAGTAGAGATGGGGTGTCACCATATTGGTCAGGCTGGTCTCGAACTCCTAACCTTGTGATCCACCTGCCTCAGCCTCTTAAAGTACTGGGATTACAGGCCATGAGCCACTGCGCCCGGCCCAAAATGGTTATTTTTAAAGTGATGACTAGGAAATGCTGGTTCTTTTAGTGACAATAATGAGTGTACATTGTGTGTCCTTCTTGCCTTCCATTTTCTCACACCATCAATGAATATAGACTATTATTTACTCTGCCCTATTAAAGTAATCAAGCCATTAATTTCTGTACAAATGATACTGTGAATTTGGAGACTAAATCTATTATCTTTATTATCAGCATAACAATGTCCTCTACCTTTCTTTCAATAAAAATTGATTTTTCAAGGAACTGATATTTTTCAGCATGTTTTTCTTTATATCCGCAATCATTTATTTTATAGCAGTCACAAATAAGTATTTTACAACAAAAGATAACATTTGAAACACAATTTACATGCTCTTTGTATAAAATGCTTTTATTTCTAAATGACAGTGATTTTTATGGTGAGAAAACTTAGTTTTCACTTAGTTTACTTAATTCATTATGAAAATGATTATTGTATATTTATTGATGACAAAATAACTTCAAAATTTATTATATTTATATGTATATAAAATTTTAGATATAATTAAAAGTGGATTAGTTCTAAACAAATAAACTTGCTTTTATATCTTTCTTTTTTTAATTTTTGAGATGGTGTCTCACTCTGTTGCCCAAGCTGGAGTGCAGTGGCGTGATTTCAGCTCACTGCAACCTCTGCCTACTGGGTTCAAGAGATCCTCCTGCCTCAGCCTCCAGAGTAGCTGGGATTACAGGTGTGTACCACTATGTCCAGATAATTTTTTGTATTTTTAGTAAAGATGGGGTTTCACCATGCTGGCCAAGCTGAAACTCCTGACCTCAAGTGATCCACCTGCCTTGGCCTCCCAAAGTGCTGGGATTACAGATGTGAGTCAGAGAACCTGGCCGACTTGCCTTTATTTCTAATGACTTTTAATATAAAGGTACTCTTTAACCTTTATTTCACATGGTTTTCAATTAAATATGACACATAAAACATATTCTTACAGCTGTTATTTATACTCTGGAATTAGTGGCTTAATATTTTAGAAACCCCTTTCAAAAATCCATAGAAAATATGTATTTCACCTAACCATTTTCCAGGCCATCACACATTTATTCATGCATTACCAAAATAAAGAGTCCGTTTTTCTGACCACGATGTCAGGTATTCTACTGTTTATTTATTATTAGCATTGCAGATAACAATATTTTTAAAATTATTTTTGTATTGCCTATCTGCATTTTATGAACACATCTATTTCTTAAAGATCAAGAGAAATATAGCATTCTATTATTTGGAGAACTACTGTCACAATTGAGTAATATTTGTGAAACTTGAAATTATTCAGACATTGACATAAATTTGTTAGCAGTTTGTGAAGCTTTAATGAGAAAACAATTGAATAAAGAAATTATTTGAATAATGGAAATAATGGATTCTTCTCTTTAAACTTCTCTTTGGTAACTGATTTTCTTAAACTTCATATTAACAAAGCTCTTCTCTTTAAACAATTTCACAGTTGCCACTAAGTGAGATAACCAGATAATTTTTGGAATCAGTTGACTTCATTATGCCTCATATTATGAATTATATTTATGAATGAAATAATCCTGCAGAAAAGTTGAAGAGTGGTTGTCTATATGGCTAAAGTCAAGTAAAAATGCCAATAAAATGTTTGAAAAATATACTTTGGATATATGAGTAAAGCAGGTACTTGACATCCAATTGCAAATTTTTTTATTTTTATTTTTATTTTTTTGAGTTTAACTTATTTATTTAAGCCATCTCCTGCCACAAGCAAAGGGATGGAAGATCAGGATACCAGTCATCATCTGATACAAGTAAAGAAGGTGAGCTTAAGGTCTCCTATAATTTTTCTGGTCCATGTGCAAAGCAATGGTCCAAACCAGTGCTGTGGTCCCCGGTGCCTGGGTAGTGGTCTGGATTCTTTCTTCATCTTTGTAACTAGTTGGAAGTGGATTCACGTGAGGGTTGTGGAATACAGTAGGGTTACCATCCCCCCAGGGAAATGGCTTGGTCCTGATGCGAAGCTGGGGTAGGGTATGAACTCGGGTCTCTGGTGCTCTCCGTGGCGTGACTTCAGGAGCACATTCAGCATGCTGCATGCTACTTCCGGGAGCACGAGGAAGTAGGTGAGGGCCTTCCACGTGTTAGCTGAGCCCTCCTCACCATTGTAGCCCCTCGACAGAGGCCACCCCAGCTGTGGGCGGGACCAACCCAGCAACCAAGAAACCCTGGACACAGCAGCTGCCTCCATTTTCGACCTGGACTCTGCAACTGTTAAAGTACTATTTTAAATCTCTACCCAATAGTTTCTATCAGTATGTATTTATAAAACGGATAAGAAAAAAATCCACTAGAAAGAGCTGCATAACAGCCCATTAAACCAGAGTTGCTCCATTGCTGTAACTGATGCTTTGAAACTGATGTGGCACAAACTGTAGTGAACTACAGTGAAAAAAGGAAGTTCAAAAACAAAAACTGTATTATTTATTTATTTATTTATTTATTTATTTATGGTATTCATGCTTTTCAGAACTAAGTTCTGAAGAGAAAAAAAAAGTTTTAACAAAAAAAAAAACCATTTTTTTTTATTACCAACTTTAGTCCATACCATGTTAGTTTTAAATAGATGGTAGAGTTGATAAACTGCAATTTGTAAGGATGATGTGGAGCTACTTACTACAGGCTGTGTTTTTTTTATCCTATAGATGATCTGAATACTACTTGAGTTTAAATATCTTATTTTAAATATAAAGAAGGAATACTCTGTATTATTAAATTGAAAATAAACCAATTCTGGAAGAAAAAAACAATAACAAGTAAAATGTTTACATTTCTCTTATTAGGAATTAATCTGTATGTGTTCACTTACCTTTTTTTGGTTGGGTTTTTTTTCCTTTCTTTTTTTTTTTTTTGAGACAGAGTCTCACTCTGTTGCCCAGGCTGGAGTGCAGTGGCGCGGTCTCGACTCACTGCAAGCTCCGCCTCCCGGGTTCACGCCATTCTCCTGCCTCAGCCTCCCGAGTAGCTGGGACTACAGGTGCCCGCCACCACGCCCGGTTAATTTTTTGTATTATTTTAGTAGAGACTCACTTATCTTAACAGATACCTGTGATATTCATTCTCCTCTATAGTCCACTATACTTAGTTCTCACGTACAATTGTTTATTTCTACTTATAGTATATATGAAGGTGTATTATGTATTATTTGTTATATATAAGTGGCTGCTATATGAAGATATAAAATAAATGTATATCATATGTATGTGTGTATCTTTATATAACTCTGATTTGGTTCTAACTGAAATTACTAGGCATTACTATAAATTTTTAAATATTCTATTTGTCTTATACTCAGTGTATTTGATACTGTTTATAGAAAGAAACCTTAAAGACTATTAGAATACTACTTTATCTTAAATATTTTATTTCTTGAAATGTAGCATGATAAATGTAAACTTTTTAAAGTAAATCTTTTACTAATTTTTTTTTTTTTTTTTTGAAACAGAGTCTCGTTCTCTCACCCAGTCTGGAGTGCGGTGGTGCGATATCGGGTCACTGCAAGCTCTGCCTCCTGGGTTCACGCCATTCTCCCGCCTCAGCCTCCCAAATAGCTGGGAGTACAGACACCTGCCACCATGCCCGGCTAATTTTTTTTTTTTTTTTTTTTTTGCATTTTTAGTAGAGACAAGGTTTCACCGTGTTAGCCAAGATGGTCTCAATCTCCTGACCTTGTGATCTGCCCATCTTGGCCTCCCAAAATGCTGGGATTAGGGGAGTGAGCCACTGCATCTGGCCCTCTTTTACTAAATTTTTAAAAAGAATTTGGTTTTCAGATATTATATCAGGAGTTTAATATATAAGTGTATATTATTATTTTTATGAAAGATTCCTCTGTTTTAAAAAGTGTGATATCATTTTTTGTTGACTGAAATGAGAAAAATATTACATTTAATCAACATCTAAGTTTTAAAGTCAAGAATAACTTTGTATTTACATTTTTATCTTGTTCATGTACATGAAATTATGTTTAATGAATACTCAATTTTTCACTCTTTGATATTTTCATTAGTTTGTTGTAGTGGAGTAGCCACTGACACTGATGTTTATTTATACTTGATTTGTTAGAAATATCTTATTATATATTTTTCATAAAATCAAATAAGAATTACAGATTAGTTGGCTAAAGTAGCAAGTCCAAATAATTCCTAATATACCTTCTAAAATGGCTGTCAGTAGCAAGTCAAAGATCTTCTGTAAGAGGAAATCATACGAAACACAGCAAACTGGTTATTGTTTTGAAATGTGCTCAATGGATCCAACACCACTCCAAGTGGTCTCTTCCCTTTTCCACTCAGCCTTCCTGGAGATAGTCTCCAGCAAGCTGAAGTAGCAATGTTGTGCATGGGCTCAAGAGCTCTTGTCTGTGCTGAAGACCTTTATATATATGTATACAGATACAGGTTGAGTATCCTTTATCCAAAATGCTTGGAGCCAGAACTGTTTTAGATTTCGATAATTTTCAGATTTCAGAATATTTGCATATTCATAATGAGAGGTCTCAGGGTTGAGACTCAAGTCTAAACATGAACTTCACTTATGTTTCATGCACACCTTATATACATTGACTGAAGGAAATTCTAGACAATTTCTAAAATAATTTTTTTTGCATTAAATAAAGTACGTGTGCACTGAACCATCAGAAAGCAAAGGCATCACTATCTCAGCCGCCCCTGTGGACAATCTGTGGTTGTTTGGCATCACCATTATTCTTGACTCTGAATTTAAATCCTACCTAGAAGTAATCATTTTCTTAAACTTATTCACATGTAAGTACGTAGCAGTAAAAAATATAACATACCATCCTGGACAACATGGTGAAACCCCGTCTCTACTAAAGATACAAAAATTAGCTGGGCGTGGTGGTGCGCGTCTGTAGTCCCAGCTACTCAGAAGATTGAGACAGGAGAATCACTTCAACCCTGGAGGCAGGGGTTGCAGCTAACTGATATCGCACCACTGCACCGTCTCAAAAAAAAAAAAAAAAAATATATATATATATATATATATATATATATATATATAAACATACCATTAATACAGGAAAACATAATGTGTTCAGGGTAACTAAAGCAGCACAGTAGCATCTCCAGAATACCTGTATCAGCTCTTAAACAACAGCAGTAAGAAACAACAGCAGGCTTTGATTTTCCACTGATGATACTGTGTTTTGATTAAAAGGTTTCTCTACACTGTATTCTATTTTTTTTTTTTTTTTTTTTTTTAGGTGAGAAAAAATATCAGAAGCAGTTAAGAGACCAGGAAGTGGTTCCTTTAGGGATGAGGGATGTTCTGCTGAATAGCTTTTTAAAATGTTTCCTCCAGAGTCATCTGCCTCACTAACAATGGTTTTCAGTCTTAGAAGTCTTTCTTTGATTTTATAAACTGATATGATTTCCTGTTCTGTTAGGAATGCACGCTGTTGTAGTTCTTCCCTAAGCCCACCACACATTTTCACCATGTGGTCTATAGGCATTTTCCCTGCAGTGTCAACAATATCATTTTCATTGTCCACTTGTGGCATCACGTGGGCACCCAAAAAGTTTTGGAATTTGAGGCAATTCAGATTTCAGATGTTTGGATTAGGGATACAACCTGTAATAAAAGAAACTATGTCTTTAAAAACTACCTTGAGATACAAAGGTTAAAGACATTTGAGATACTGTCATTAAAAGTGTCCTGTCTTACTTAGAAAGTTAGGCAAAATGCCTCATTGTAAAGGAAAACCTGTCATTTTAGTATGAAACATGGATCTCCCAACATCTTGAAGGTTAGATATAACACAAAAACCTCTGTACTTAGAGTTTAAAACTTGTAGGCAGGAGGCCTCTGATTTTTCTCATTCACATGTACCTCCTAAAATCACTACAAGGGCCAAAGTTAAAGACTGACCTCTGAAGTCCTACACTCAGTTTTATTTACAAACAGAACAAAACAAACAAAAACATTCTCTTTGTTTTCATTGCATCTGTAATACTTCCCATTTACCTCTGAATAAGACTTTGAGTCTTCTCATTTTTTTTTATTTTAGGTTAGCCGAAGATGAATCAATGAGCCTTAAGGACTTGATTCATTAGTATGATAGTTTAATGCATAGATGTTCAAACTTACAAAGTTCTGAATACATGATATATTTATAGTGTCTAGAACACATTTATGCTCAACATTAGAATATTATGTTATCAATAATTTTCCACTTTCTTTTTAAAAGAGTGAGCATTGGTTATAATCAGTGAACATTTCTAAGAACAGAGGAGCCGGTTAAATATAACCAGTTTCCTCCCATCTCTAATGTGTTATTGTAGCTTCAAGATGGGGAATACATATATAATTCTACTAAGATACTTGAAGCAAAAATATATTGTGCTACCAATTGAGTTTACTTTTGGCAATTCAGGTATTTTCCATGTAGCTTCTGTCTGTTAGTAGAATAACTTGCACTGAGTAGTCCCTGAAAGTAGGTAGATTTTAAACTGCCCAAATATAAATAGTCCAGATCAAATGAGACTGAATTTCTCCCCATTAATTGTGAATTGGTATTGCTGTTAAAAAATAGGATTTAAGACTTTTTTTGTTCTTGATTTAAAGTTCTGTACTTTGCTGTCTCGGCAATTTATAATCATTGTTTTCTGTGTCAATATTAATATATGATGAACTATTCTGAAAGCAATTATACATCAATGAATTAATTTCTGGGAAATGTACATATATATCAAGGAAACTCAAGCTCATAGACATATTTAAAATATCCATGTCACAATATCTTGCATTTTTCAAAGCTTTGACTTAAATTCTAACTTAACAATTGCTACAGGTTACAGGTAACATAAGACTCTGATATGGGTATATATGCAAAAGCAGTCCTGGCATAATGGCATATTTCTGCATTTACTTTAATAACTCATGGAAATCATATGAGAATATTTAAATAAATGTAGTCCGTGCATTTGAGTTCCATATCATCCATTCTAATGAATATGCATCGATTCAAAGTTTTGAACAATCACATCATTCCCTTCCCCTCATTTTTCATGTGAAAAGCAAGGACACTCTATTTGAAAATAACATTAACACAATGTCATGATTGAGTATTTAAATGAACAAAAGTCAGGAAAATCATTTTCTCATTTCTCTAGAGCTGTAGCTTGGCAACATAGTACGTATCTTGAAAAATAAAACTGCTAAAAAAAGCATGAGATATTCCTAAATAAACAACCATTCATTTTATTTTCCTGCGAAACATTTTTAAAGAGAAAAAAACGGTAATCTCAAGTCATTGACAAGCTAATGTTAACAATGCAGCAAACCAAATGAAAAATCCTTAAATTCTTCTAGTCAATTCAATGAAGCTTTGCCCAAGGCATGTAAAAATATGGATGGTTGCAAACTAAAATAAGTAAGCCACCTGGCTATGGGGAAAATAATTGTAATCTGATGACCCACCTGGTCTCTCAAAGTGAATTATTTGTATTCAATATTTAGCAAAATCTGCTTGGTATTTTCCCATGAGCACTCAATATTTCTAAACCAAACCCATACCCATTCAAAATTAAAACAATGATTGAAGTACAAAAATTATTCAAGTATTTCTATTCAGCTAACAATCCTCCTGACTTACTTAAATCTTCTGTAACATCATTTGAAGTAACACCAACAAAATTGTACTTCACCATAACTAGACATTTGTCTTTATAACCTGAATTTCTTTGTTGTTGGTGGTGGTGGTGGTGGTATTTTTTTGTTTTTTTGTTTTTTTTGGAAACAGGATTTCATTCTGTCACCTAGGCTAGAGTGTAGTGGTGCAATCAGGGCTCACTGTCACCTTAACCTCCCTGGGTTCCTGTGATCCTGCCACTTCAGCCTCCTGAGTAACTGGGTCTACAGGCATGCACCATCATGCCTGGCGAACTTTCGTATTTTTTGTAGAGGAGAGTTCTCCCTCTGTTGCTCAGGATGTTCTCAAACTCCTGGCCTCAAGTGATCCTGAGCCACTGCACCTGACCTTGGATTTCTTCAGAAAAGAAAAAGAATTTTTTTAAAAAAATTATTTTAGTGAGCATTTAATTTCAAATCATGTGTGATTACTTTTTCCTCTGGAAGAATTTAATGCCCCAGAAACTAGTAAATGAGAAATATTAAAATCAGAATTTTGAACCACTTTGATTCTAGTAAAGTTACATTCATGATGTCCTGTGAAAAGGGACAGTATAAGCAAACCTTAATGAATCAGAAAGAGTATCTTGAGCTTAACCCAAGCCAATTTTGCTATACTCTGACAGATAAATTTTTCTGTATGCAGATGGCCAAGTCAGCAGTGCATGATATGAGTACAGGAGGTGGAAACATTTTATCACAATATTTTGAGAAATAAAGAAAAGGGGTTTTGGGGATTTGGAATAAGAAAAGATACGTAAAATGAATGGAGTAGGATATGGTCAGTACATGTTCTTTATAGGTCCTGTGATTAAAAAAAAAGTCTCTATGTTAAATATCATTGCATTTCTCTTAGAGACTAACAATATGTTGTAAATTTAAGTCCTGAGAAATTTTGCCATAATAACATATATTTAAATTTTATTTATTATTCTTTACATTCTTTGACTTGGAAATGTTTATCTAAGAAATTATTAATACTGTAACAGGATATTTGTGTTGTTCACAATACATTTTGGGAAACGGAATATAAGGAGAACAAATACATTATTGGAAAACTATATATGTACAGATGTCTGAATTACAGAATGACTATACCAAGCATTGTGGGAAAAGAGCTTAGAGAATGTAGTAGAATAGGAATCTTGAATATCATTGCCAAGAAATTATCACATTATCCATAGGCTATGAGGCTGTGAGGAATTGTTAAAGATTTTTAGTAGACATCTAATACGATCAGATATATATTTCAGAAATATCCCTGCCAACAATATTTAGAATATAATTGGGGAAACAAGAGTTAGGGTTGATAAAACTGAAGTCAAATAGACCAATTAAAAACTGATTCCAAAAAAGAAAAGTAAAGGCTTAACATATTACTGTGAGATGGGTTGAAATGAGAGAAATGGAATTGGGGGATATTATATGAGCGGATTAATAGAATTAGGGGGCCAAGTTAAATGTACAAGATGAATGATATTTAGGAATCTTGGATAAATCTCAAGTCATCATAGAAACAGATGGAACGGTGACCTAGAAAAACAGGTGAGAACAGCAGTGAAGGTTTTAGATTTGTGTGTGTGTGTGGTGACCTCTTAACCTCAATCTTAGCTAAACTTTTTTGGCAAAAGACATATTGGAAAGCTTGATGACTCCATTGAGGTCTCTAGTGGATGGTTAACTAGGTATTATAATAGTAAAGCATGCCCCATCCCTGTTGTGGCTTAGTAGGAGAATTGAAACTCGCTATCTAGTTTCATTGTGCAAAAAAATAAAAATTTCTTTCCAGCCATGTACCCAACTTTCTGCCTTCACTGGTGGAATTCAGTTGGTAGATGAATTGCCCATATGGGAAAGATTGAATCAAGCAGCTAAATGAAAGCTGTAGGTAGGGATGCACTTGAGGTAGGACTGCATTACACATTGGGAGGTCAATGGGTAGCAAGTCAGTCTTTAGAGAGTGGTCGTTCTCACTAGATGAAAAAGAATAGAAAACCTGGGTACTGACTCAGGCTCTGTGACCCTCCCTGGCAGTGGTTGCGCTTCCTTCTGGCTTCTCAATCTAATCCTATCCCACCTAATGGTACCCAAACTCCCAAATCTTTCCCCTTGATTGTGATCTAGTTTCCAGAAATGCTTAGGTAACACGTGGCCTCAGGGAACAAGGGTAGTAAAGAGACTTAAGTCTGTTCTAAGGTCATCTTCAGATCCTTTTAGCCTTGGTATGAGACCAAATTTGACCTTCCTTAATTAGAACATTGGCCTCTCAACACTGCTTATGTTGCTGACAAGTGTGGCCCCACCTCAGCCTATTTTCTTCAGTCCACATATACTATATATTTCTCAACTAAATGTCTTTTCTTATTCTCATTTACATTCTCCCCTTCACAAGGAAAGAGAAAACTTTGAAGTTCTCCTATGCTTCTCTTAGAAACGTCAAGGGACAGTGTTAGATCCTCTTTGTGTCTAAACCAGGGCACAGCAAACTACAGGTTGTGTGCCAAATTTGACAAATGTAATGTTGTATGTTCTGTGACCTAAGAATGATTTTTACACTTTTAAATTGTTGAAAATTATCAGGAGAATAGTATTTGCTGATGTGAAAATGATACAAAATTCAAATTTCAGTATCTGTAAAGAAAATTTCATTTATTCAGTTATTTATTGTCCATGGTGGTTTGCTTACTACAAGGGCATGGTTGAGAAAAGTTAGTTGTGACAGAAATTATATGACCTACAAAGCTTGCAGAATTTACTATCTGGCACTTAATAAAAAGTTTGCCAACCTCTCATCTAGATCATTTTCTTACCTTCATTAATACCCGCTATTCCAACAGTGTTCCAGACATTAAACCCTCTATGAGGCCTACTCCCCAGAAAGTAGGGCAACAGTAGCTTTTATTTTGAGATTTTCCTCAACTTAAAGGAAGTTTCCATCACCCATGAGACTCATTCTAAAAGAAAGACGAGAGCAGCAACTACAGAAACAGCCATGTTTTAGCTCTTCCTCTGTTTTCAGATCACTTCTACCAGGGTAGAAAGAGTTTTCTATCTCCTGTCTAGGTACTTCTGTTCAAACTACTCCTGCTTCTCAGCCCTTTGGTGAAAACAAAGAACTTTTTCTGCCACCAAGAAGTCTGGCTCTTAAGATGGAAACCCTGAATTTCAGGGCTATGATCTCTGTCATGGACTTACAAATTCAGTTTAAAGGCTCAAAAGCTGCCTCTATGTAACATCATCTTGAGGACAGATGTTTATAGAAAGCAATTGGTTATGTGTGAATTGTGGGTTACGAATAATGGCTACACAGAAGCCCCGGCAGAAATCCCCAAATTTCCTCCTTCTACCATTTATTAAATACTTATTAATTTGTTTTTCAGACATTATGATAAATGCTTTACCTTTTGTTTATTTAGTTCTAGCAATATCCCTGTAATTTGGACTTATTATATCATTTCACAAATGAGGGGACTAAGACACAGAAATATTAAATAAGTTGTCAAAACTTGCTTGATTAATTCGTAATAGAGGCACATTAATAAGTGAGAGAGGTAAGCCTTCATTGGAAGGCCGAGCTGGGAGGGTATCTTGAGCCCAGGATTGGTGACTAGCTTGGGCAACATAGTAAGAACGCTGTCTCTCCAAAAAAAAAAAAAAAAAAAAAAAAAAAAAAAGTAAGTAGTTGGGTGTTGTGGTGTGTGCCTGTAGTCCCAGTTACTGGAGGATGGCTTAAATTCAAGAACTTGAGGCTGTAGTGAGCTGTACTACACCACTGCACTCCAGCCTGGACAGCAAAAAGGGACCCTGTCTCAACCCTCCCTCTCTAAAAAAAACTATTGAACCTTTGTCCATACAACTCCAATTCTCTGTGCTCTGTGTGTGTGTGTGTATGAAAGGCAGAAATAGTCAGGAAACCTAACTTTAAAATCAGAAAAAAAAAGAGATAATTATAGTAATCCTGGAGAAGAGTTTTGCACATTTTGTTATGTTAAGATGCATTAAGTGTACAAAACAAAAGTATCTATCCAGCACTTCACAGCACTTTACAACATAGTTTTCAATACCTCCATAGTTATAATAGTGAAATGTTAGAGGAGAGTTTGATAAAAGCCATAATTATTCTGAAGTTGTTACCAATATGTGTAATACTGAATTGAAAGACTGAATGCTCCAATTTAGTATATTCTGTAAAGCAAACTTCTCATGACAGTGTGCTGGTGGTCACAGTGTGGGCAGAATGGCCAAAGGGAAGTGTGGTGAAATATATATCAAGGGAGAATTTCTGATAACTTCTCTTTACTGAAAATACATTTCCATTTCAATGTTAATATATGTGAGAATTTCCTTTCATGTTGATGGCCTTTCAAAGGTATTTTCTTTTCATACTTGAAGCTGATTTTTAATAATATTTTACTATTCAAGAGCTTTTAGTGATAGAGCATTTTAGAAATGTTTTGATATTGAATGATATCAACAGCTTTCTAGGCTGAATCCAGCATAAAATAAACTACTTCTACAGCATGATTTACTTGAAATTATACTTCATGGTATACATGGTTTCAGAAAAGATATGATTAAACCATTTTTAAACTTTGAACTAAAAAAAAATCTGTCTATATATCTCCTTATCTATAAATCTGGATGAAAATATGAACTGCCAGTAATGGTTGATACAAATTACCATTTTATACATAGTGGGCCCAGCAATGTGTGTGTGTGTGTGTGTGTGTGTGTGTGTATACATGCACAGAATAGGAAAAACAAAAATAAATACACTGATTAAAAGAAGAAACGAATTTATGAGGCCAACATCATCCTGATACCAAAGCCTGGCAGAGACACAACAAAAAAGAGAATTTTAGACCAATATCCCTGATGAACCTCGATGCAAAAATCCTCCATAAAATACTGGCAAACCGAATCCAGCAGCACATCAAAAAGCTTATCCACTATGATCAAGTGGGCTTCATCCCTGGTATGCAAGGCTGGTTCAACATACGCAAATCAATAAACGTAATCCAGCGTATAAACAGAACCAAACACAAGAAACACATAATTATCTCAATAGATACAGAAAAGGCCTTTGAAAGAATTCAACAGCCCTTCATGCTAAAAACTCTCAATAAATTCGGTATTGATGGAATGTATCTCAAAATAATAAGAGCTATTTATGACAAACCCACAGCCAATATCATACTGAATGGGCGAAAACTGGAAGCATTCCCCTTAAAAAAGGGGACAAGACAGGGATGCTCTCTCTCACCACTCCTATTCAACATAGTGTTGGAAGTTCTGGGCAGGGCAATCAGGCAAGAGAAAGAAATAAAGGGTATTCAATTAGGAAAAGAAGAAGTCAAATTGTCCCTGTTTGCAGATGACATGATTGTCTATTTAGAAAACTCCATCGTCTCAGCCCAAAATCTCCTCAAGCTGATAAGCAACTTCAGAAAAGTCTCAGGATACAAAATCAATGTGCAAAAATCACAGGCATTCTTATACACCAATAACAGACAAACAGAGAGACAAATCATGAATTAACTCCCATTCACAATTGCTTCAAAGAGAATAAAATACCTAGGAATCCAATTTACAAGGTATGTGAAGGAACTCTTCAAGGAGAACTACAAACCACTGCTCAATGAAATAAAAGAGGACACAAACAAATGGAAGAACATTCCATACTCATGGATAGGAAGAATCAATATCGTGAAAATGGCCATACTGCCCAAGGTAATTTATCCCCATTAAGCTACCAATGACTTTCTTCACAGAATTGGAAAAAAAACTACTTTAAAGTTCATATGAAACCAAAAAAGAGCCCACATTGCCAAGAAATCCTAAGTCAAAAGAAAAAAGCTGGTGGCATCATGCTACCTGACTTCAAACTATACTACAAGGCTACAGTAACCAAAACAGCATGGTACTGGTACCAAAACAGGTATATAGACCAATGGAACAGAACAGAGTTCTCAGAAATAATACCACACATCTAAAACCATCTGATCTTTGACAAACCTGAGAGAAACAAGAAATGGGGAAAGGATTCCCTATTTAATAAATGGTGCTGGGAAAACTGGCTAGCCATAAGTAGAAAGCTGAAACTGGATCCTTTCCTTACTCCTTATACGAAAATTAATTCAAGATGGATTAGAGACTTAAATGTTAGACCTAATACCATAAAAACCCTAGAAGAAAACCTAGGCAATACCATTCAGGACATAGGCATGGACAAGTACTTCATGTCTAAAACACCAAAAGCAAAGGCCACAAAAGCCAAAATTGACAAATGGGATCTAATTAAAGTAAAGAGCTTCTGCACAGCAAAAGTGACTAGCATCAGAGTGAACAGGAAACCTACAGAATGGGAGAAAGTTTTTGCAATCTACTCATCTGACAAAGGGCTAATATCCAGAACCTACAAAGAACTCAAACAAATTTACAAGAAAAAAACAAACAACTCCATCAAAAAGTGGGCAAAGGATATGAACAGACATTTCTCAAAAAAAGACATTTTTGCAGCCAACAGACACATGAAAAAATGCTCATCATCACTGGCCATCAGAGAAATGCAAATCAAAACCACAATGAGATACCATCTCACACCAGTTGGAATGGCAATCATTAAAAAGTCAGGAAACAACAGGTGCTGGAGAGGATGTGGAGGAAAAGGAACACTTTTACACTGTTGGTGGGACTGTAAACTAGTTCAACCATTGTGGAAGACAGTGTGGCGATTCCTCAAGGATCTAGAACTAGAAATACCATTTGACCCAGTCATCCCATTACTGGGTATATACTCAAAGGATTATAAATCATGCTACTATAAAGACACATGCACATATATGTTTATTGCGGCACTATTCACAATAGCAAAGACTTGGGATCAACCCAAATGTCCATCAATGACAGACTGGATTAAGAAAATGTGGCACATATACACCATGGACTACTATGCAGCCATAAAAAAGGATGAGTTCGTGTCCTTTGTAAGGACATGGATGCAGCTGGAAACCATCGTTCTCAGCAAACTATCACAAGACCAGAAAACCAAACACCACCTGTTCTCACTCATAGGTGGGAATTGAACAATGAGATCACTTGGACTTGGGAAGGGGAACATCACACACCAGGGCCTGTTGTGTGGTGGGGGTGGGGGGGAATAGCATTAGGAGATATACCTAATGTAAATGACAAGTTAATAGGTGCAGCACACCAACATGGCACATGTATACACACATAACAAACCCGCACGTTGTGCACATGTACCCTAGAACATAAAGTATAATAAAAAAAGAAAAAAGAAAGAAGAAATGAAGAAAAAGCAGTATTTCTTTCACCATCTCTACCAAATGGTATTTGACATTGCTATGAATGATTTTCTGTATTGTGATTGAGGAACAACAAATCTTTCATACTTTTTTTCATGTTTAAATATTTATTTTATGAAATATTTTGTAACATATTTTACAGACACTTCAGAAGAATCAATAATGACTTGATTAGTATCAAAATTAAATAAAATGTTAATTAAACATTTAATTGTAGATAGGTGAGCAGATTATTTTGGCCAAAATATATTAGAACGACAACCATTTCTAGAAATAAGATATATTTTAATATTTTAGCAAATAAGATGATTTTTTATATTCTGAATTTGTTTTCAACTTTCATTTTAGATTCAGGTGGTACATGCTGACATTTGGCATATGAATTATTCCATTACCCAGGTACTGAGCGTGGTACCCAACAATTTTTCATCCCTTGTCTCTCTCCTCTCCTCATAGCTCTAGTAGCCCCCAGGTTTTATTCTTGCCATCTTTAGGTCCCTGAGTACCTGATAGTTAGCTCATAGTTATGTGTGACCCTGAAATATTTGGTTTTCTGTTTCTGAATTAATTTGCTTAGGATAATGGCCTCCAGCTGCATCCATGTTGCTGCAAAGGTCATTATTTCATTCTTTTTATGGCTGCATCGTATACCCTGGTGTATATGAACCCCATTTTCTTTATTTAACCCACCATTGAGGGAGCACCTAGGTTGATTCTATGTCTTTGCTATTGTGAATAGTGTTGTAATGAACATGAGATTGCTTGTGTCTTTTTGGTAGAATAATATGTTTTCTTTTGAATATATATCCAAAATGGGATTTCTGGGTTGAATGGTACCTCTGTTTAAAGTTCTTTGAGAAATCTCCTAGCTGCTTCCCACAGTGGCTAATTTACTTTCCCACCACCAGTGTCTAAACACTCTCTTTTCTTTTCAACCTCGCCAACATCTGATATTTTTCTGATTTTCCAAAAATAGCCATTCTGACTGGTATGAAATGGTATCTCATGATTTTAGCTTGTATTTCTCTGATGATTAGTGATATAGTTTTGATATTTGTCACCACCCAAATCTCGGGTTGAGTACTAAATCCCAGTGCTGGAAGTGGGCCCTGGTGGAAAGTGTTTGGATCATCGGGGCGAAACCCTCATGACTATCTTGGGCCACCTCCTTGGTGGTGAGCTCTCTCTCTGAGTTCACATGAGACCTGCTCACTTAAAAGTGTATGGCACCTCCCCTTCCACTCTCTTTCTCTCTCTCTCTCTTTCTCTTTTGCTCCTGCTTCCACCATGCTATCTGCCTGCTTCCCCTTTGCTTTCCACCAAGTTTGGAAGCTTTCTGAGGAATCTCCAGAAGCAGATGTTGGCATTATGCTTCCTATACAGCCTGCAGAACCATAAGCCAATTAAACTTATTTTCTTATAAATTGCCCAGTCTCAGGTATTTCTTTATAACAGTGTGAGAACAGCGTAATACTATTAGTGATGTGGAGCATTCTTTCATATATTTGTTGACTGCTTGTGTGTATTCTTTTGAGAAGTGTCTGCTCATGTCCTTTGCCCATTTTTAATATAATTATTTGATATTTTTTGCTTCTTTTGCTGTTTAGGTTCCTTAGAGATTCTGGATGTTACACCTTTATTGGATGTGTAGTTTGCAAATATTTTCTCTCGTTTTGTAGGTTGTCTGTTTTCTCTGCCAATAGTTTCTTTTGCTGTGGAGATGGCTTTTAGTTTAATTGAGTCCCACTTTTCAATTTTTATTTTTGTTGCAATTACTTTTGAGGGCTTAGTCATAAATTCTTCCCCAAGGCTGATGTCCAGAATGGTGTTACCTAGATTTTCTTCTAGAATTCTTACAGTTTGAGGTCTTATATTTAAATCTTTAATCCATCTTGAGTTAATTTTTTATATGGTGACATGTAGTGGCCCAGTTTCATTCTTCTGAATATAACTAGTCAGTTATCCCAGCACCATTTATTGAATAGGGAGTCCTTTTTCCATTGCTTATTTTTGTTGACCTTGTCAAAGATCAGATGGCTGTAGGTGTATAGCTTTACTTCAGGGTTCTCTATTCTGTTCCATTGGTCTATTTGATTTTGTGTTTTAATACCATGTTATTTTCACTATCGTAGCCTTATAGTATAGTTTGAAGTCAGGTGATACATGCTTCCAGTTTTGTTCTTTTGGCTTAGGATTGCTTTGGCAATTCAGGTAATCTTTTATATTGTAAATAGACAATAACTGAGGAATTCAAGATAGAATTACTTATTGTGGTTTAATTTACTATTTCACATTGACATAAAAGATTTCAGGTGATGCATTCAATAAAATACCATTGTATTCATTCTGTAGGGCTGCTACAAAAAGAGCAGTACAAACTTGACCACTTAAAAGAACAAACATTTATTCACTCATAATTTTAGAGGCTAGAATTTCAAAATCAAGGTATTTTCAGGCCCACACTCTCTCTGAAGGCTGTAGGAAAGATCCTTCCTCTCCCTTTCTAGCTTCTGGTGATTGCCTGCAATTCTTGATGTCCCTTGGCTTATAGGCACATTACTCCATCTCTGCCCCATCATTGCATGACTTTCCCCCTGTGTGTGTCTGTCTGTGTAACTGTGTCCAAATTTTCATTTTCTTATAAGGACACTAAGGACACTAATCACTGGATTAGGGCCCACACTAATCTACTATAGCCTCATCTTAACTTGATTACATTTGCAAATACCTTATTTTCAGATAAAGTCATATTCACAGACAGCAGGGCTTAGGACTTCAACATATCATTCTGGGGTACACAATTCAATCCACAACAAATAAAATACTTCAATTTTTTTTAGTCTAATAATTATTAAAGAGATGGTGAGCATAGACAATTATATTGAATATGGTATCCAAAGAGCAAATCTAGTTGAAATGAGTTTACAACACATTGGAAGTTGACTGGAGGTTCAATTGTCTTACGTTTTTAATTGAAATTCTTGTTGAGATAATTTTAGGTTAATATTTGAAAGTTTTTAAAATTATAATTAGTTTACATTATTTTAAAATAGTAGGGAGAGATCTCATGTGACCCTTATGCAGTCTCCCCCAGTGATAATATCATGCAAACTATAGTAAAATATCACAACCAGGATATTGACATTGATATAATTCACCAATTTTACTCAGATTTCCAAGTTTCACTTGTACTCGTGTGTGTGTGTGTGTGTGTCTAGTTGTGTAAAAATTTATCGCATTCATTTGTCTGTTTACATCTTCAGGGTCAAGTCACAGAACAGTTTGGTCATTAGTATCTCCTGTGTTGCCCTTCTATAATCACACTCCCTCTTTCTTACCCACAGCCCCCACCACTACTTCTGTCAATCACTAATCAGTTTTCCACTTCTAAGAAGTTGTCATTTAAAAAATATTGTATAAATTAAACACATAATATGTAACTTTTTGATGTTTTCTTTTTTATTTAACATAATTCCCTGCAGATTCATCCAAGCTGTAGCCTGTATCAAGAATTTGTTATGCTTTATTGCTGGTATTAATCCATGGTTTGTATGTATCAGTCTGTGTCTCTGTTCCAGCTGTCCTACTTCTAATAGTTGAATTTTATTTTAATTGCTGTTTAAGTATAAATAACTTTTTTGATTTCACTTCAAATATTTCTGTTGTTCTTTTCCAAAGTTCTTAGGTCATTTTGTATTAGTTTAATGTAAGAGTTTTGTATTGATAAGTGGGGTTGTTTTGATGTGTGGTGAGTTTGGGTGTGAAGAATTAAAATCATAAGTACCTAAAACAAAGACAAGAGAAGAGCAGAACTTTGGATATTCTCTAGTTTTCTTCTCCTTCTTTCAGTTTTTCCAATGAATTATTAAGTTTAAAATACAATGTTACATTCCATTTTCCTTCTAAAAGTGAGATATGAGATATGAGCTATATAAAAGATGTTTATATTATTTGTTATAAGTAGGAGAAAAAATATTAATTAATTATTAATATACTGCAAGTTAATAGTATGTTAATAAATCAACAAATCATGTCAAGCTTTAAAAGAATAATAGTCATCTTCATTAGATTTTTTAATATGCAAAAGAAGAGCATATGTAATTGAAATTCAGAAAATAACCAAAACGTTTTGTCAACAATAATTCTACCATATAATACTTGCTATTTCTGTCTTTTCTGTATTTCACCTTATCCTTGGCACTAAACTTAAGTTTCTTTTTAAGGGAAGATAAAAGGGGATATTATAATTTATTGACTTAATTCTGTGTTGGGAACTTTATCCATATTTTTATCACATTTGGTTTTCACAAAATCACTCTTTTTGCTTATTTTTATGAAAATTAAAATGTAATTCCAGAACAAAAATGGAATACAAATTTGATTAACAGGACAGATTTCTGAAGCTATACATATCTAATTCAGAGTCAGATCTCTATTCACTGAATATCAGGACATAAGCAAGTTACATAAATGCTCTTAAATTCCATATTCCTCACCTGTACAGTGGGGTTAGCAATTTCAGTCTATCAAGTTTTCAATAAATAATTTAATCAATGTACACAAAACACTCAAGATTGCCTTGAGTAGGACTCAGTACTGGAATTTAAAATAATTATTTAAAAGCATTAATATTTTAAATTGACTAAGATTAATACTTAAAAGATAACTAGGAAATTACAGAGAAGAGCTTTAAATGTAAGTCTAGGTGTATCTCAGTTAGGTTTGCATAGGTTTTGCTGCAGTAACATATCTTTCTAAATCTCAGTAGCTAAAAATCCAAAGGATTGTTTTCTGCTCTTTCTACCTGTCCATCTTGGTTCAGTAGGTGGTTTCTGCTAATTTAAGTACCTTAGAGACATACTTAAATAGTGCTTGCAACATTTTGAATTTTTCTAGTTACAATACCAGAGAAAATCAATTTTTATGAATTACCTGTTACCTCTTAAGACTATCCGCATATAACACATTTCACATTTGTTCATATCTCATTGATCAAAGCAAATTATATGGCATATTTGAAATCAAAAGAGAAGTGCCATCTTCTCATGTGCTCAGAATGTGAAAGAAGACTATTTTTTGATAGCAGTCCTAGGGGCTTTTCCATTATACTGTAATAATTCCCAGTTCTTTCTGTCCCTCTCTTGTTCAGTCCACTGACAAGAGTGATGTAGAAAATTGCTAATTTTCATATAGAACACTTTGTGGACACTGAAAAATGATGGGACAGATGATTTTTTAAAAACAGGAAGGAGATGGCATTTTCTTCTTTGCCTTCACATATATGTTCATATTTTCATTCATTAAAACCAACATTCTTTGAGCTCCTAATATGTGTTGGGCATTTACTAGATCACCCATCATTCTCATGTTGTAAGTCATACAGATACTAGTCATTATACTACTCCCGTAGAAACTAAGAGACAAAAACTGTAGTTCAATTTCCAATGAAACGTCTGAAAGAAAAATCAACAGAAAAAACAACCCCAAATCGGTTATGCTTAGACATCACCAAATGATGTGAAGTGAAACAAATAAAAAAAAATTGTTCACTGTTGTTTAATCTACTCAGCATTTAAAAATGATATATCCTTGTCAGGCTACCTGACAATAAAACACAGAGGTTGTAGGTGGAATCTTACTGAAAATTCTGCAACTGAGAGCTAATTAGTGTGTTGGCAAAGCTGTCAGCTAAAACTGTTTTTATCAGTGGAAAATAAATGAAGGTAGGTTTTAGAGATATATGAATACAATTTGGTGTTACACATACATATATAAATATCTTTTATCTTATACCTTTAAGAAACTAATAAAAGTTATTGCTTTAATTTGCCACTTGTACTTGATAAATGGAGATAAAAAGTGCTCATATAAAGGAATTCATTCCTTTATTTAAATACATAATATACACCTAGTTAGAGCAATGAGCATAACTATGTACATAAAATATGGCATATATTCAGACCACACAGTCTGTGCTTGATTGTTGTACCTCAAAAGACTTAAATAAGACATTAAATTTTCTACTTAGGAAAGATGTTGAATGACGAAGAGAAGACAGAGCACATGGAGCTGGGAGTATCGATAGCAGAGAATTCCTCTTGCTAAATGATTAATTTAGTTCTAGCACACAGTCACTAACAAATGCAAAAAGACCCTGAGGATGCAACTAAAGCTAGTCTCCATTGACCTTATAATCACAAGTGCCTACCCAGTGATTACTGCTAGCCTTTCACATTAGGTATATTTTTAAACATTCCAAAGAATCTATGAAATGTTAATATTACAGGTATAAGGAAAAAGAGCCTTATTTAGAGAGGTTAAGTAAAAGTTCTAAAGTGAGTAGTAATTTGTATTCATGCTCATACACATGTTTTGGTCACACAGGTCTCCATTTAGTTTCTGGAATGTTCTAAGCTTTTTGCTCCCTTTGGGCTCAGAATACTTAAACATGCAGTACCCTCTTCCTCTCACTCTGAGGAAAAACTATCTTACCAATTTCCAGCTAAATCGTAGTCTTAATTATGTTTATGAACTCCTTGATGGCAGTTAAGAAACCATAGTGTGGTAAACAGAATAATGGGTCCATCCAAGACATCAGCATTTTACTTTCCAAAAGCTGAATATGCTGCTTTTTGTGGCAGAAAAGATTTTGTAGATGTGATTAAGGTCAGAATCTTGAGCTGGAAGTTTATCCTTGACAATCTTGGTAGGGACACAAGAGTTGCAAGAGGGAATTGGGAAGGTCAGAGAAAGAGATGTGACAATGGAAGCAGGAGTTGGAATGATAAGCTCTGAAGATGGAGAAAGGGGCCTGAGCCCAGAAATGCAGATGGCCTCAAGAAGCTGAAAACAGATTCTCTTCTAGAGCCTCCAAAAAGAACTCAGCTCTGTCAACATCTTGAAGTTAGCACATTCTTATACACCAGTCACAGACAAACAGAGAGCCAAATCAGGAATGAACTCCCATTCACAATAGCTTCAAACAGAATAAAATACCTAGGAATCCAACTTACAAGGAATGTAAAGGACCTCTTCAAGGAGAACCACAAACCACTGCTCAGTGAAATAAAAGAGGACACAAACAAATGGAAGAACATACCATGCTCATGGATAGGAAGAATCAATGTTGTAAAAATGGCCATACTGCCCAAGGTAATTTATAGATTCAATGCCATCCCCATCAAGCTACCAATGACTTTCTTCACAGAATTGGAAAAAAACTGCTTTAAAGTTCATATGGAACCAAAAAAGAGCTCGCATTGCCAAGACAATCCTAAGTCAAAAGAACAAAGCTGGAGGCATCACGCTACCTGACTTCAAACTATATTACAAGGCTGCAGTAACCAAAACAGCATGGTACTGGTACCAAAACAGAGATATAGACCAATGGAACAGAACAGAGTCCTCAGAAATAATACCACACATCTACAGCCATCTGATCTTTAACAAACCTGACAAAAACAAGAAATGGGGAAAAGATTCCCTATTTAATAAATGGTGCTGGGAAAGTTGGCTAGCCATAAGTAGAAAGCTGAAACTGGATCCCTTCCTTACTCCTTATACAAAAATTAATTCAAGATGGATTAGAGACTTAAATGTTAGACCTAATATCATAAAAACCCTAGAAGAAAACCTAGGTAATACCATTCAGGACATAGGCATGGGCAAGGACTTCATGTCTAAAACACCAAAAGCAACGGCAACAAAAGCCAAAATTGACAAATGGTATCTAATTAAACTAAAGAGCTTCTGCACAGCAAAAGAAACTAGCATCAGAGTGAACAGGCAACCTACAGAATGGGAGAAAATTTTTGCAATCTACTCATCTGACAAAGGGCTAATATCCAGGACCCACAAAGAACTCAAACAAATTTACAAGAAAAAAAAACAACCCCATCAAAAAGTGGGCAAAGGATATGAACAGACATTTCTCAAAAGAAGACATTCATACAGCCATCAGACACATGAAAAAATGCTCATCATCACTGGCCATCAGAAAAATGTAAATCAAAACCACAATGAGATACCATCTCACACCAGTTGGAATGGCAATCATTAAAAAGTCAGGAAACAACAGGTGCTGGAGAGGATGTGGAGAAATAGGAACACTTTTACCCTGCTGGTGGGAGTGTAAACTAGTTCAACCATTGTGGAAGACAGTGGGGTGATTCCACAAAGATCTAGAACTAGAAATACCATTTGACCCACCCATCCCATTACTGGGTATATACCCAAAGGATTATAAATCATGCTGCTATAAAGACATATGCACATGTATGTTTATTGTGGCACTATTCACAATAGCAAAGACTTGGAATCAACCCAAATGTCCATCAGTGACAGACTGGATTAAGAATATGTGGCACATATACACCATGGAATACTATGCAGCCATAAAAAAGGATGAGTTTATGTCCTTTGTAGGGACATGGATGCAGCTGGAAACCATCATTCTCAGCAAACTATTGCAAGAACAGAAATCCTGACACTGCATGTTCTCACTCATAGGTGGGAACTGAACAATGAGATCACTTGGACACAGGAAGGGGAACATCACACACCAGGGGCTATTGTGGGGACGGGGGAGAGGGGAGGGATGGCATTGGGAGTTATACCTGATGTAAATGACAAGTTGATGGGTGCTGACGAGTTGATGGGTGTGGCACACCAACATGGCACTTGTATACATATGTAGCAAACCTGCACGTTGTGCACATGTACCCTAGAACTTAAAGTATAATTTAAAAAAAATAAAAATAAAAAAATAAAAACTGTTCAGAATTCAGAAAAATTTTAAAAATCATTTAAACTAAATATTACATATATTGACTATAGCTTAAATTTCAAAATGTAAACATTAATCATCTATTATCATTATAATTTGAATTATCTGGATAAAAAGCAATAAAAAAGTATACAAAATAAAGTAAACATTGTATAAAATGAAGAAAATGAATCCTGAAAATTGAAGATGAATTAAATTGGATTTTCTGGCAAAAAAAAAAAAAAAAAAAAAAAAGATAGATTTCAGACTCCGACCCCGACCCCTAGAGTGTCAAGATAATACATTTGTGCTGTTTTGAGTCACTAGGCTTGTGATAATGTGTTAGAACAACAGAAAACAAATATATATAGCTCATCAAAATCACAACGAGTCCCTCAAATCTTAATATCCTCTCTCCTCAAAAAGGTTCTCATAAATAAAAATGGAGTATGGCAATGAGGTCAAGGGTCAGAAGCATGATCTTCTTTAGTAGAGAAAATTTCTTGTAAATATAATATAAATCTTTACTTGAACCTATCTTACCTCTTTTCTCTTGCCTTTTCCTTTACCTATCTCAAATATTTATATGCCATGGGACAGAGAAGGCTACATGATAAAACTAAAAATTGTAACTACAAGTCCCAGATCTTCCTTAAGAAACCTCTAAAAAAATGAAACTTTAGGAAGATGTGATTTTTTAAAGTATCATCTAAAGATTGGGTCAGCAAGGAGAGAAGAGAACATCTTGAAAGAGAAGAGACGAGAAAGATTCCCTAGGAGGCTCTGGAGACATGTATTAGAACAACACGACCACACAGATTACGTTTGTATGTCAATACAGAGTATAAGTATCTTAATTTGTAAAAGTTTTCAGCACCATTTTACATAACTTTTATCTTAGTTTTTATAAATAAACTTTACACCGCTATGGTAGATATTATTTGAACCAAGGCATGTAATTATCCAGTGACATGTTTAAGTTCACCTTTCTACTAGGTGGTAGAAATTAGATTTAATTCAGGATTTCCTGATTCCAAAATCCTTATATTTAACCACTAATAGGAAAAAAGCCTTGACATTTGACTGTAATATTTAAATAGAAATATCTCTTCAACGTTTAAAGGCAAAAATGTCCAGTGCTGTCTTGCACTGACACACACACGCAAAACATGGAATGGAAAATCTCATACTCAAAGGAGGATTTTATTCCATGGCTTCTAAAACTCTGTTGGGAAGAATTAAGAATTTGTTTATTTGTTTTATATTTTTGTTTTTTGTTTTCCAATCTGTTGAAAGATTGATGTTTTGTAAAGCACTGCAGAAATAAATTACTTTCCTTTTTTCACTGTATCATTGTGAACTGGTTAAAAAAAAAAAAAAAAAAAAAACAGTTTGAGAACTCTAGTCTGTGGAACACATTTCATACAGCTCAGTTTTAGACAAGACCGTGATCAACATAATGCATTTTTCATAATGTATCTGTGTAACACAAATTAACAACTGTCCTGCATGGCTGAATCAATGTCCGATGTACATTCAAAGGAACAGCACTTTGATGCTAGAACTCTTGCTTGATATATTATAGATATGTACAAGTTACTGTGAGGAGATCACTCCAAACTTGACATAGAAAGTTTCCTAAATTTTCTGTTCAGAATTCTGCCCTACTCTTTAATTATTCCAACTTATAGCAAGAGCTAAAATTCCTTCTTCTATCTGTCCATGTCATACTCCCTTTATATACATAATTGTTACATTACCCTGCACTCTCTCCCTGAAATGAGCCCACTTGCTGACCATATTGGGCCAATCTTGTGCAGCTTAAGAACTCAGTGAGTCTCTGGCTTCTACTCCAGGCTTATGTCTCTCACTAACTGTCTGGTCCTCATCTGAAAAATAAAGGAGTATTTTCTGAGGGTGAGGGGAGAGTCTGTAATAACAATGTCTACCTCATAAGGTTACTACAAACATTAATGAGTTAGTATACACACGGTAGTTGGCATAGGACAAATACTGTGTAATGTTAGGTAGTATTATTTTTCATCATAAAGGGAAGCCAATGTGATTTCCTGGGAAATATAGTTCTTTTTATTTAAAGTTGATTTCTTTAAAAAAAAAAAAAAGTTTTACTTTTAAAAAATGTATCTGAAAATCTCTGCCTTTGGGATGTTTAAACCACCTTTAATATAATTTTGAATCTGGTTGAGTTTAAATATATCATCTTACTCCTTGTTTTCTAATTGTTTCACTACTATTTATTGCCTTTTTTACTACTATTCTGCCTACTTCTGAGTTTATTGAGTATTTTTCTGATTTCATTTTATTTTCTCCATTAGCTCATAAGCTGTAAACCTTGATTGTGATATTTTAATGGCTGACTTATGGTTTATAGTATACATTTTTAATTTATCATCATCCACTTTCAAATGATATTATCAAATTAATGTTCTCAATGTGAACCTTACAATGGGATAGAGTTGTCACTCAGTATCCATGGAATATCAGTGGGGCTCCAGGACCTTCTGTGAATACCAAAATCTGTCCCTTATATAAAATGACATTGTATTTGCATATAATCTATGCACATCCTCCCATATATTTAAAATCATCTTTAGAGTACTTATAATATCTAATAAAATGTAAATTTTTGTAAATACTTGTTATACTATATTATTTTTTGTTTTTGTATTGTTATTTTTTGTTACCTTTTTCCTGATTATTTTCATCTGTGGTTAGTTGAATCCATGGGTATGGAAACCACAGATATGGAGCATCAAATGTATTTATTTCCATTTCTCCCCTCCCTGTCTCCATGTCATCATTGTTTTGCATGTTACTTTTGCTAATATTTAAGAAACCTACAAAACATTATAATTATTTTGTTTGAAATAATCAATAATAATTTTAAAAGATTATAAGTACTTACATATAAACATTATAAATGAAAGACTTTAAGATCTTTTAAATAAGAAAAAGTCTTTAATATTTACCTTCATAGTTATCTTGTCCTTTGTCAATCCAGACTTCTTTGTGGCATCATTTTTCTTCTGCTTAATAAACTCCATTTGACATTGCTTATACTGCAGTTCTGCTTATGGAAAATTATTTCAGTCTTCATATGTCCAAAAAATCTTTATTGGCTGGGCGCGGTGGCTCACGCCTGCAATCCCAGCACTCTGGGAGGCCGAGGCGGGCGGATCACGAGGTCAGGAGATCGAGACCATCCTGGCTAACACAGTGAAATCCCGTCTCTACTAAAAAATACAAAAAACTAGCCGGGCGAGGTGGCGGGCGCCTGTAGTCCCAGCTACTCGGGAGGCTGAGGCAGGAGAATGGCGTAAACCCGGGGGGCGGAGCTTGCAGTGAGCCGAGATCGCGCCACTGTACTCCAGCCTGGGTGACAGAGCGAGACTCTGCCTCAAAAAAAAAAAAAAAAAAAAAAAAAAAAAAAAAAAAAAAAAAAAAAAAGAATCTTTATTTCGTGGGTTTTTAAAAGATATTATTGAATTGTAGATTGACAGTAACTTTCAGTACTTTAAAGAAGCTGAAAACTGTCCTCTGGCTTGCATTTTCTAAAAAGTCATCTGCTGTCATCCTTATATCTGTTTCTATGTACAGAATGAGTCTTTTTTTCTGACTACTTTTGTAATTTTTTCTTTGTCATTGGCAGTTTGATTCATGTTTGTTTTACTTGAGTTTGCTGAGCTTCTTGGGATCTGTGGCTTATACTTTTCATCAAATTTAAAAATTTCAGGCAGTACTTTTTTTTTTTTTTTTACAAATAGTGTTTGTATGTCTTCAAGTTCACTATCATTTTTTTCCTGCTGTTATATAGAGTATTTGTCACAGGACAAATTCTATATAACTGTTAGGTAATAATATTTGTATTTTTATCTCAGAAATTGTAGTTTTCACTAAAAGTTCAATTCAGGTAGGTCTTTTTTATATCTCCTGTGTCAATTTAATTTTTTGAACACATCAAATGCAGATATAATCCTTGTTTGATGTTCTTTTATGCTAAATCTCACACTGATGTCAGCTCTGGGTTTCCATTTATTGATCTGGCTCTTCAGTATGGATTGTATTTTCCTGATTCCTTGTATGTCTAGTAATTTTTGATTTATTGTCAGACTGTGAATTTCACCCTGTCAAGTACTGAATGTTTTTGAGTTCCTACAAATATTCTTGAGTTTTGTTGCATGATGCAGTTAAATTACTTGGAAATATGTTGATCCTTCAGAAGCTTGTTTTTAATCTTAGTTAGAGAAGGACAGAGCAACATTTAATGTAGGTATCATTTGTCTCACCATCGGCAGAACCATTCTGAGTATTCTACATGATGGTCTTTAAATGAGGAGGTTTCCTACTCTGGCTGGTAAAAACCGACATCTCTAGTCCTGTATGAATTCAGAAAATCGTTCCCTCTAACTATTTTAATCAGTTCTTTCCCTGGATTTGGGATATTTTTCCAAACATTGATGTGGTGATTAGTATACAAAGCTGAAGACACAAGGGAGGCCCTCTGTAGCCTTTAGAGTTCTTTCTCGGAATAGTTCTCTCCTCTGTGGTACTTTACTCTGCAAACACTAGCTGCTTTATCTTTTCTGATCAACAGTTCTCCTCATTCCAGAGAGACTTCTGGGCTTCCTGGGTCTCCTCTCCTAAGCCACAGGCTAGACATTCTCTTCAGTCAATAAGTGGGGCCATTCGTGAGGCTCACCCCGTTTGCTTTCACCTCTCATGGATCACTGTCCTTTGTTGCCTGATATCAAATACCTTCAGAATTGTTTCTAAATATATTTTGTCCACTTTTTCAGTTGATTCAGTTAGGAAGGTAAATCTGACCTGTACTACTACATCTTGGCTGGAAGCAAAAGTTCTAAGTACAAATCTTATTTTAGTGCATTTCTCCTGGAAAGTTTGTACATATTAGACACTACACTACATTACATTGAACAAAGGAAAAATTCAGGGGAAACGTTACAATTTCTATTCTTTAATCACAGACAATGCAAAAATACATAACCTATTTAAATAATCAGGCTTTGACAATTAAAGAGCAAGTTTAATTTCCTTAGAAATCCATTAGTAACTACAAGCTATTATATATAGCTCAGTGGTGGCATCTTAGAACAGTGTTAAGTAAAAGCTAGATAATAGCTTCAGTGAAATAAAAAGTTCTTGCTTACTCTTAAAAAATATTTTACATTTTTTAATGCTTACACAAATATGCAAATTCTGATACAAGAATATTTTTTAAAATATGAGCAACTTTTAAATGAGTAAGTTGGTTATCAAATCTGTGAAGACAATCAATAGAAAAATGTTATGCAGTCCAACGTAATAATCTCTGGCCACATGTGGCTAGTGGGAAATTGTAATGAGGCTAGTATAACTATGGAAGTGTATTTTTAAATTTACTCAATTTCAATTAATTTAAATTTAAATTTTGTAACTAAAATTTTAAGTGTGGTTTGAACTATCATTTAAAATTGTGACTCTAATTTTTCATGTATAAATTTTATAAAATCTAAATACAAATTAAATATTGTTGATGAAAATTGTGTCCAGATTTCCCAATTGAGGAAGTTACCATAAGTATAAAACATATACCATATTTTAAAGACCATGCAGGGAAAAAAGGACTTAAAATGTCACCTTTTTTTTTTTTCTTTTTGAGGGAGAGTCTTGCTCTGTCGCCAAGCTGGAGTGCAGTGGCTCAACCTAGGCTCACTGCAACCTCTGCCTCTCAGATTCAGGCGATTCCCCTGCCTCAGCCCCCCGAGTAGCTGGGACTAGAGTCATATCCCCATGCCCAGCTAATTTTTTCTATTTTAGTAGAGATGGGGTTTCACCATGTTGGCCAGGATGGTCTCGATCTCCTGACCTCGTGACCCACCCACCTCGGCCTCCCAAAGTGCTGCGATTACCATGTATTACATTCCTAAATGACAAAGTTTTTGTTGTATTAGGTTTACTAAAATATGTCATCAAATTATTTTTACCTGTTTCTTTTTACTTTGTTTTAATATAACTATTGGAACAGTTAAAAGCACATGGGTGGCTGGTTATATTTCTGTTGAACTAGTGCTGATATAAATACTTGTGTTTTGATATATATACCCAATATTTAAGAATTGTTTTGTAAAGTCAGCATAATTCTGTGGTCAACATCTAAGCTAAGAGAATGGAGACTACCATACCTTTTCCAAATCAAGAGAGGTCTCACGTACTATGAATGTTACTGGAATTGCAAATCTGAAGCCTGTCACTGAATTTTGCTACTTAGACATGTATTTTTAAATGATGAATTAATCACCATAAATCAAAGAAATCTTAAAATATGAGACAACCAATTTGTCTTTTGGAAATCAGAGAGAAATAGAGAAGGGGCAGCCAAAGTGTCATCAAAGCTCTAGACATTGCTAACTGGTAACTTAATGTTCAACAATTTATTCGGACTATGACTCCTTAGAGAATTTGACTAGGTAATAGTCAAACTTCCTTCCAGACTTGTTTTATAAGTCTGCAAACACATTAATCAGTAAATATATATTGAGTAGCACTATATGAATATCTTTTAAAATGTATGGTTAAGGAAATAAGATTTAAGCAAAACAATTTGTGAAATAATGCAGTAAATGTATTGGCAATTCCTTGAGGCATACTGAGATAACCCTGAATTTGGCTTTTGGAAAATCTTAAGGTAAAGGCTAACCTGCGTTAACAAAGTAAATGAAATAGAAGCTTATCTCTCTTTCAAGTACTATTCGCCCTAGCCACACTTTCAGAGAAATGCTACTAAGCAATATCTATTAGTGGTCTAGGCTAATTCAATCTTTTTTGTATCTCCTAGATTGTTGATTTTGTCTATGTGATTAATTTTAGATTGTTGGAGTATCCATATGCTGATTTCATGGGAATAAGGAAAAACAAATCAGGGTAAGTCACAGAAAATTGCACATATTACTTCTGCTCCTATATCATGAGTGAGAATTTAGTGACATAGACTAAGAAGTTAGAAAGGTCAGAAAATACATTCCCAACTGTGTGGTCATATGGCCAACTGAAGTTCTTTTATCATGCATTATGGGACATAATGAGGCCTACTAGAAGTAAAGAAGCTAGGTTCTGATGAATTATCTCAGAACCTGAACCTATGCTCTAGTAAATATGTACAGTTGCACAGTGACAGCAATATTATATAAGAATGCTGAGTACATATTGAGAGTTAATCATTGTCAGATACATGAGTATAACATGGCAGCATTTCTATAGAAACTATGGATTTGTTAGTTGTACAATCTCTGCTTGAAATGTTTAAGGAAGGTAAACTTGAAGGGAACCCTAAGACTGAAATATCCTGATCCTCTTCAATCTGTTTGTTTTCTCATTTGTCACATAAACTATATATAGAGAGATCTTTCGGAGAAAGGAAGAATAAATTATTGAGGAAAAATTTGCGAATTTTATTTCTGTCTCCATCATTTCAAAGTTGTTTCATGTTGAGCAAGTTACTTAGTTTCTCTGAATTTCATTTTTCTTATATGGAAATGTTGAAGAATAGCACTGATTTTCAATAGATTTTGTGGAGATAAAATGAGAAAATATATGTGAATAAACCTAGAATATGGTGAGCATCCAGTGTTTTTATGTAGATTAATCAAGATGATGAAGACTTCCACTTGGGTTTTACTTTGTGTTATACATGACAGATTAATGTTGTGTATAACGTAATATACTTATTTTGCGTAAAGAACTTCAATAAGAAGTGCTTGGAGGAAGTCAAGTTGTTTGTCTTTGCAGGCCATGATAAAGATTTTGGATTTTCTCTTTGCAGCATTGAAAAGCCATTGAAACACTTTAAGGATGGCAATCACAGGGTTGAATTTTCTTATTTAACAAAGATTACTCTAGCTGTTACATGTAGAATGGATTGGTAATTTTAAGAATAGATTCAAATATTTCACTTACCTATTCAATAGTTCAGAAAATAAACAATTTTATCCTGAAATAGGGGTAGTGGCAGGTGAAATGGAGAATAGACACATTGAGAGTTATTAAGCAGAGGAAACATTGATACTGTTGATGATAGATTGGATACTGGACATGAGATTAAAGATTAGCTATTTCTTTCATATCCAGTGACCTTGATTTCAGAATGAATCTCTCACTTACAGATTTTCACTCTATGCCCCCAATTGAAAGAATAAATTTTGGGGTTATGATAAAGAATAGAAGTTAAACAATATTTCCCACCTGGAGAGAGTAAAATCAGGACAAAGATTAAAGGTTAGCTATTTCAATTTATGGTACCAACTCGGTTTTTCTATTATACAGTTGCATGGATTCTGGTGTCATTTAGTGAAATAGCTAACACTGAGGAAGGACAAGATTTGAGAAGGTAAGTTATTGGAAACCTTTGGCATGCTCAGTTTAAGGTATCTTTGACATAAGCATCAAGACGAAAGTTAAATAAAGGTTCAAAAGCCAGAAAAAGAATGTAGAGATATAAATGTGGATTTTATTGGTGTATACTGTTCAGGTTATATATTGCTTAATGGTTTAAAACAACACAATTCTATTTCTTATGATTCTGTGGGTTGACCAGTCTGAGCTGGGTGATTCTTCTGCTTCCCATCTTCTGTCCTATTTAATTCATTTGTGGACTCAACTAGATTGAAGTGTCCAAGATGGCTCAATTCACACAGTTGACAGTTTATGCTGGCTGCTGGCTGTGAGCTTGGGTAGGGATTTTAATTAAAAATATGTATACATATATGGGCTCTGCATGTGGCTTTAGTTTCTCAGAAAATGGTGATGGGCTTCTGAGAGGAAGCATTCTAAGACGAAATATTCCAAGAGAAGAAGGAAGCAGACACTGTCAACCTTTTGAAAGTGCAGTTCTGGAACTAGCATAGCATCATTTTGTTTTGTTTTTTTGTTTGTTTGTTTTGTTTTGATTTTTTTGAGACAGAGTCGTCCTCTGTCACCCAGGCTGGAGTGCAGTGGTGTGGTCATGACTCACTGTAGCCTCAATCTCCTGGGCACAAGTGATCATCCCATCTCAGCCTACTGAGTGGCATCTTAAGTGGTTGGGACTACAAGCACACGCCACTATGCCCAGTAAATTTTTATCTTATTACTTTGTAGCGGTGACAGGATCTTGCTTTGTTGCCAAGGCTGGTCTCAAACTTCTGGGCCCAAGAAATCCTCCCACCTTGGCCTTCCAAAGTGCTAGGACACAGGTGTGAGCCAGCATGCCTGGCCTCTGCTTATTTTTTGGTTAAATAGTGACAGGACCAGCTCAGATTCAAGGAGAGAGAAATTAAACTCCACCATCTTTAATATACTATATAATTTCTTTTAAAAATAGGCATGAATGTGATAGCCTACAGAATGTAAAAAAGAAGGATCACTAGGATAAACTAGGAAACTGCTATTTAAGAAAGAAGATAAAAAGAGAAAAATGAAAAGAATAAGGAAAAAATAATTAGAAAACTTTGAATTAATTTATTATATGGACATATCATATAAAATTTTATATAATGAGCAAAAATTATAGAAAGATATGCCATAAAAATAACTGACAAAATAAATCTCATGTAATTACATTAATATCAGTCAAAGTGGACTTCAGTGCAACATTACTAGATATGAAGAGACATTATAATTAAATATTCATTTACTATCTAAAATTTTCAACAAATTGATTTACTCAATACCTTCTACTGTATAAAAAATCAATTATGAGTGTTTTTTGATGTAATATGAAAGGAAAAACAATACAGTTTATAAAAGAAAACATGGGAGGAAAAAGTCCACGACCTTGAAGATCCTTAAACAGAACATTAAAAAAAAAAAAAAAAAAAAAAAAAAAAAAGAAACACTCATCAGGAAGAAAAATTGGAATATATTGAACTACAAAAGCAAAAACTTTTGTTTAACAATTGACCCAGTAATGTGGAAACATAAGCTGGTGGGTGAGGATATTTCAGTACATAAAAACATATAAATCAATGAAAAAGAGAAACTAAAGAGAAAGTCTATCTAATTAGATATTTTTAACCAAATAAAAATGTGACCATCATCACCAGTCAATAAGGAAGTGAAAATTAAAACCAGAAGATATCACTTTATACTACCTGAGTGTCTAATGTTATAAAAACCGACATTATTAATTTGAGTGTATGAGGAACAATTGAAATTCTCATAAACTGCAAGTGATCATGTAAATGAGTACAATCACTTTGACATACTGATTAGTAGTATCTACTATCAGTGAGCATATAGTCCAAGAATCTTATTCCTTAGTATTTATCCAATAGAAATACACATATGTCAAAAGATTTGCTTAAAATAGTTAATGGAAGTATTCCTAATAGCACCCAATTGGAAATTATCTAAATGACCATCATAATAAGATGAAGAAATTATGGGAAATACATACAATAGACTACTCAATAACAGTAAATATTAACAACTACAGCTTTATGGAGTAGCATGGCTTAATCTCAAAAACATAATATTGAGTGAGAGAAACCACACTCAAAACAACACAGTTTCAGTCCATTTCTGTTGCTATAACAATGTCATGGACTGGATAATTTATTTAAAGAAGAAAGAAGAGGCTGGGAAGTTCAAGACATGGTGCTGGCATCTGCTCAACTTCTGGTGATGGCTTTCTCTCTGCATCATAACATGGCAGAAGCAGAAGGGCATGACTTGGCTGGAGGGCAAGACCTTGAGTGTCAACTCAGGTTTATCTTATAAAGCTGCCAGTCTATCATGGAGGGGCCACACCCTGATGACTTTATTTAATCCTTATTATTTCCCCAAAGCCCCCACCTCAAATTAACATATTATTTTATATCATTTCCAACATATGAAGTTTGGGAGACACATTCAAATCATGGCAAACATGTACCATACAACACCATAGAATACCATAAAAGATCATACAGTTCATAAATATTCCATATCATTATAATTAATGACATTGGTTACCTTTTGTGAAGAGGACAGTAGCAGTGATTAGGAAGGGTCACAAAGGGATCTTGTGAGATACAAGAGTGTGCTGTATTTCCTTTCCTCCCCTCCCCTCCCCTCCCCTCCCCTCCCCTCCTCTCCCCTTCCCTTCCCTTTCCTTCCTTTGCGACAGTCTTGCTCTTTCGCCCAGGCTGGAGTGCAATTCTCAGCTCACTGAAAACTCTGCCTCCCGGGCTCAAGCAATTCTCATGCCTCAGCCTCCTGAGTAACTGGGATTACAGGCACCTGCCATAATGCCAGGCTATTTTTAAAATTTTTTTTAGTAGAGATGGGGTTTCGCCATGTTGCCAGCCTGGTCTGGAACTCCTGGTCTCAAATGATCTGCCCTCCTTGGCCTCCCAAAGTGCTGGGAATATGGAAGCAAGCCACCATATTTCTTGATCTTGCTGATAGTTTTCTAAGTTTGCTCATTTTATGACAATTCATGGGATTTTACCCTTAGGATGTGTGACTCAGAGTCTCTATCCTGATTTTACTCTCTCCAAGTAGGAAATATTGTTTAACTTCTATTCTTTATTATAACCACAAAATTTATTCTTTCAACTGGGGGCATGGAGTGAAAATCCATAAATGAGAGATCCATTCTGAAATCAAGGTCACCGGATATGAAAGAAACATAAATGAACTAAGTGATTGTTATCTTGGGCCCCAAATCAATGTGTACATAGGAAAATGTGCTTGTTTTTAATTTCCAGAGAATCTGAAGAATGTGGCATCACAGGCAATTTAGGGTATACAGGATATTACTTACCACAGTCACACTTCCACTACTATAATTTTTATTGGGGAACATAAGTTTATATAATTTATTTTGGAAAAAAAGAGTATAATTGTAATGAGAGAAAAAATAATTTTAGAATTCACTTAAATGTGTGGACATTTAATATTGACCATACAGAATATTCACTGAGGATTTAAAATGAGATATTTGTAGGAATTGAAGTACTGTAAATTTAATAAAATCAAGGTGCCATGTTTTACTAGCAAGTGCTAAGTTTTCCTCATCCATGCAACACACTCAGCAATGTTAATGTTCTTTCCCTATGGCTACAAATAATCTTCAGAAAAAAACTTGATAAAATGTCTCATTTTCAATCTAATGCTGACACTTATGTAGTTAAATATGGCTATGTGCCTTTGATTGACTCATTTCATGGGAAAATAATAATTCTCTGAAACTTCCTGGAGATAGTACAAATTCTCTTCTTTTACCGGGAGAGAGAAAAATCTATGCAAGTCTTATTATAATAAAGGGGGAAAATAAAAGACCCTTGACAATTTTCACCTCTGAAAAAGATGTCTATTTATTGTTTGACATTTTCTTGACAGTAGGTTATTGAGATATAATGGGGAAACTTGGCAGAAGATGCATAGATTTCTTTTTAGATTGTTGTGTATTGAACTTCTCATTTTGTGTCAAACAGCTGGAGGCTGGAGGAAGGATATGTAGTCTTAAAGAAGACGGGCTCGGATGGGATTTTGACTTCTAGGCTGTATCAAATGGCAAAATGATGAATTATTATGGGCAATAGAGGAGAATATTGGTTATTAAAATAAGGAAGATTATTTTTTGTCCAGTTTAAAAGAAAGTTTTGTTCACTAAAGGAAGCTCTTAATTACTTCTAAATTATAATAGCTTTAGCCAAGAGATTGTTTGTACCATAACTTCAAATTCCCACTATGTCTCTAGAACATTTTTAAAATTTATTATGAATTTGTTTAATTCATTAAAGCATTTTGCCATGTATAACAAGAAATCTTTTGGAAAATCAAAACATGAACCTGTCGTATTTATGTTATACTTTTGAGATGTGTCTATAGGGTCAAGCATACATTAATATTCTAAATTTCTATTTAAGAACCTCCCATTTTTTCACAATTTTCTCTTGTTTATAAAATGAAAAGGATGTCCTTCAGCTCCCATTAGGGACTAGTAGTGATTAGCTATTGTGATCAACTGTAGCCTATGTGTAGAACCTCTGTAGCTGGAAATCAGAAACATTTGTTCTCACCTAAGTTCCCTTCCGAACTTTTCCTTTTGCTTTTCATTGCCCAACTTCATTTACTGTCATGAATCTACCCTAATGCAATATAATTTTGCAGTCATCATTTTAAACAATACTTACACAATGTAAAACTTACACAAACTGGGTTTAACTTATAGATAAGGAAACTAAAGATTACATTATACACATTTGGATTATAAATGACACAGCTGGATAAAACATTTTAAAGCAAGATTTGTCTGATCCAGAGCCTATGTTTATTTACTACTTGACTATGTTATTTTCTTTATTTTATTTATATATATATATTTTGAGACAGCGTCTCAAAAATTTGTCACCCAGGCTGGGGTGCAGTGGCACGACCTCGGCTCACTGCAACCTCCACCACCTGGGTTCAAGTGATTCTCCTGTCTCAGCCTTCCAAGTAGCTGGGACTATAGGCACATGCCACCACACCTGGCTAACTTTTTGTATTTTTAGTAGAGACGGGATTTCACCATGTTAGCCAGGATGGTCTCGATCTCCTGACCTCGTGATCCACACACCTCAGTCTCCCAAAGTGCTGGGATTACAGGCTTGAACCACTGCACCCAACCTGTTATTTTCTTTAGAAGGTTTTTAAATACCTCTCTCCTTACTGCTAATAGAACACGTCAATTGTGTTCCCTTTGTGAATAGTGGCATCTGTTTGTAACATGGTTAATCGTAGAAGTACCATCCAACTGTAGGAATGTGCTAAACTAAGTACTTTTAGTGGTCACAGATTACAGATTCATTATTAATTTCATGCATTAAATATAATCAGGCCAACCATCTATGACAGTGTTTACAAGACAGCAACCACCACAGGTTTGGAAGTAAAAGTCTTTCTAATTTGCAAATGTTGCAAGAACTCAAAGAAGTCTAGAAAGAATAAGACATGACACAGTTAGCTGGGGTCTGGAGGATGATGAAGACATGGTAATTATAAGATGGAACGGGATGATAATTGTGCCTCTAAGAAAAATTTTTGAAAACCAAATATAGTAAAATAGTATGTGGACTTAAATGTACAGAAGCACATCCCCCTGTAATATTTAAAACAAAAATTAATATGAATGGAGTTAATAATTCTAATTCTAATGGAGTGGCAGGCTCAAGAAAATTGATCACAATTTTAAATATTCAGTACTAGCGAAATAACAGAATTCACATAGCATCAAAGTTGTTCTGCAAGAGGTTGGCACCTAGTGGTGTCTAAAGAAAATGTAGAACTTCCCTAGTTATTGCAAGGACAATGTTATAATAAAATAAAAAAGAAAAGGTACAGGCCCTCCACCTCCATTTGGTTTAAGTAGTCTTCATTTTCCACAAACTAAATCTTCTAGATATGTCTTATATTCCTCAAAGCACGGAAAAGGAAGCTGACATTCAAAGGTAATTTATCTTAAAATACTTTAATACTATTTTTTTTTGTCCATTTGAAATACATTTTTTGCAATACCAAATTATCCCGTGGAGCATAACCTCTGCTCACGTAAACTTCTGGGATCCAGAACTTCTAGAATGAAGAAAATACGTTTAAATGTATTCCATTTTACCTGTGGAACACATCTAATACCAATGTGAAAAGACATATCACATACTCCCTTGCTGCTGATTGCATTGTCTGGAGTCTCTTCTTTCCCTTTAACTCTACCTGCCTCCCTGCCTCCCTCATTCCCTACAGCAGCACTCCAGCTGTGCTGCCTTGTTGATTAGATGTGAAGGTTTCAGGTCACAGTCAGTGGGGACTACTACTACGTGTGTAAGGGTATTTCATCTGCACCCTTGGTTTTTTTTTTTTTAAAATCATAATGATGATGCTCTTCTAAGTCATCTTTTCCCTACCTTCCTCCACTTACTACCCTTGGCTGAAGCATAGATTGTTACCCTTCGGCCTCCTCTGAAATTGGCCTTAGGTGAGAAAAATCAGGGCTTTTCTATCTTCTCTCCTCTCAGGTTTATCTTTATTGAGTGGTGCTGTTTTTATATTTCTCATCCTCAAGTCCATTTTTATATTGTTATCACCCACCATTTTCCATGACAATTTTTTTTTGTTTTGGGCAGTAGCTCTTAGGTAAGGTGGGAAAGAGTCTCTGACCTTCCTTAGTTTCAGAATGTTTATTTACTCTTTATTAGTCTGGGAAATGAATATTGAGTTCTCAGCCCTGCCACACTCTGCTGTCATCATCAGCTGATATGATTTTTTTTAAGCTCAGGTTTTGATATGGTAAAAAAGGACAGATACCAGTGTTACTCAGACTTACCAGCTCTCAAAGCATTTGGTGGTTAAACTTGAAGAAAAGATGACATATATATATATATATATATATATATATATATATATATATATACACACATACATACATGATTCCTCTGAATAAATTTTATTTTCCTGTAATTCCTTTTAAATATTAAAAAAGGTTAAACAAACAGGCCTCTCATTTGGTCATCTTTGCAATATATTTGAGCCTGGTTTAGAGTATGATAACTGGAACAAATAGAGCCTTGAATTTGGTATATTCACAGTTGGTGGTGTTATTGCTTCTCGCAGTCCTCAGTAGGGATTAAAACATAACTTGTTGTACCTGGCAGATCCTGGAAATCGATAGGCTTGACTTCCTGGCAAACTGTAGTGCCTTCTACTTTTCTGTTCAGGACTACTAAATGCTAAAAATGTGAGATTCATCCTTAAATGTATTTATTGTGTTCTAATATATACATACATATATATACACACAAACACACACACACATAAATAGATAAAAACATACTCATTCCAGGAACATGGAAAAATGTTAATCAAGATCTAAATCTCTAAGTGTTTATTTACCAAAAAATATTTTCCATCATTAAGCCTTGCTAAAAGGCTTAAATGCATCATGCTAAATTTTTTAATGCAACATCTAAATCTGACATTATATTAAACATTCATTTAACAATGAATTCATTTAATGATGAATGAATGAATTTAACAATGAGTACATGCAACATTTTAATAGGTCCTCATTATTTGCATGAATTTCAAAAAATCCATGATCCCACCCTTGCAGTTTATTGATCAGGCTGAATTTGAACAAGCAATTATCATATGATACAACAATTAATATGGCAAAGAAAGTAGAAAGTGAAATGGGAACATGTAGTATAAGCAACTCACCCAATTCTAGTAGATGAGATAAGCACTTAACCACATACAAAACAGATAGGTAAATTATTTACAATGGTAGAAGGTGATATATGCTTCACATGACTAGAGAAGGGTTGCCATTTTAAATATTCTGTTCATCAAGGAAATGTTATTTACACAAAGACCTGAAGGAGGAACAAGGATTATTCAAGAAGTGGTTTGGCTGAAGAGGGTGGCAGGAAGATAGAAGAGCAGGGCATATGTCTTAGTGCCAGAGTATACAAGGGATTTTTGAGGAACAGAAAGGAGGCCAATGCAACTGAAATGGACAAGGATGAGAATAGAAGAGGAAGTCAGAGAAATCAAGAAGAACCAGGTCTTAGGCCATTATAAGAATGTGGCTTTAACTCTGAATAAAATGGAAGTTTCATTAGTGTATTGAGCAGAAGAGTGATATGCTATTGGGCAGCTCTGTGAAAATGAAAAGAGTGAGGAAGTTTCAAAATAGGAAGGCCAGTTAGAGAGCTTTTACAGTAATTTAGGGACAAGGAATGATAATGACAGACCTATAGTGGCAGCAGTAGAGGTAGTGAGAAGTGAGTGGATTCTGGATACATTTTAAAAGATATATTTTAAAGAACACCTTGTTATTTTACATACTTATGACCCTGATAATCAAGTTGTTGTTTTCCATCTTTAATATTTCATCATATTTATAATTGATGAAAACAAAAGAACTGATGCCCCTGCAATGTATTACAATAAGAGCAAATACAAGAATGGAATAATATGGCTATTGGTTACAAAAATCAGCTGTTTGTAAGCTATCTTTTGGGGACTTTCAGAAATAATAAGTATGGGAGACATTTTGATGAATTTAGAGGTGCTCTAGTAGTAGATAACCCAGGGAAAGGTTACTGTCAAATCCCTATTCTCTAGTATGAGGTTCTAAATATATGTTGGCTTAATGAATGAATAAATGAGTGAAACAAACTCTTCATCAGTCAGTTAGAACAGCCACTATGTCAATATGTTAATGGTCAAGACACTTTTAACATGTAAACTGAAACTAACAATGTAAATACTTCAAGATTTCATACATATTTATATATAGATGTTAAAAATATGTATTTTACAAAGTTTTATTGTATTCAATTTAAGACTTTTAAATTTAACTTTATTTAAAATATAATTAAAATTTAAAAAATTCTATATGTCTTAATTTACTGGCTCCAACCAAAATATTTGATTGTGTCTATCTTAATATAATAATGTGGCAATCATAAGATTTAAGTTCCAAAAGATGCCAAGAATATATATTTGCTAGGTTTTATATGAATATTTAATAAATATACGACTCATAACAACCACGTGCACCTAGTAGCAGTAGGATACTTAAATATGTAAACTCTGTAAGCTTTATGCTATGTTTACAATGTCTATACAATAATTATCATTCTTAAAATTAGAAATCTCATACTTCATGTTTTATGCATGTGTGAAAATTATTCTTTCAAGTAGATAAATTTTGAATTTCTAAAACTATATACACTCGTTAAATTATTTGATAAGCAACAAGTTTCTTTTTTATTCCTCTTCATATTTGTAATTCTAATTACACCCAAATAAAATGATCTATTAAATTTACACTAAATGGTATTTAACTGTGTAACAGGAACCTAGGGCATGCCAATGCATATCGAAATTGCTCAGAAATGTAGTGGTGCTCGACTGCCAATCTTAACACAAAGGGATCTTCAGAATTCCTAATATGATAGGCAAGTAAAACTTTTCCATGATATGAAAGGAAAAGAAAGATTCTGAGGTTATTTTTTAAAATGTTTTCTATCATCTTTCAACTGCATCGCTGCATAATGATACAACCAAAGAAAGCTATCTATTTATTGTACTTGAAAAGATAAAGATGACTTTTCTCAGGATACAAAATCAATGTGCAAAAATCACAAGCATTCCCATAAACCCTTAATGGACAAACAGAGAGCCAAATCATGAGTGAACTCCCATTCACAATTGCTACTAAGAGAATAAAATACCTAGGAATACAACTAACAAGGGTGGTGAAGGACCTCTTCAAGGAGAACTACAAACCACTGCTCAAGGAAATAAGAGAGGACACAAACAAATGGGAAACCATTCGATGCTCATGGATTGGAAGAATCGATATCATGAAAATGGCCATACTGCCCCAAGTAATTTATAGATTCATTGCTATCCCCATCAAGCTACTATTGATTTTCTTCACAGAATTGGAAAAAAATTGCTTTAAACTTCATATGGAATGACAAAAGAGTCTGCAGAGCCAAGATAATCCTAAGCAAAAAGAACAAAGCTCGAGGCATCATGCTACCTGACTTCAAACTATACTACAAGGCTACAGTAACCAAAACAGCATGGTACTGGTATCAAAACAGATATATAGACCAATGGAACAGAACAGAGGCCTCAGAAAGAACCCCAGACATCTACAACCATCTGATCTTTGACAAACCTGATACAAACAAGCAATGAGGAAAGGATTCCCTATTTAATAAATGCTGTTGGGAAAACTGGCTAGCCATATGCAGAAAACTGAAAGTGGACCCGTTCCTTACACCTCATACAAAAATTAACTCAAGATGGATTAAAGACTTAAACATAACACTTAAAATCATAACAACCCTGGAAGAAAACCTAAGCAATACTATTCAGGATATAGGCATGGGCAAACACTTCATGTCTAAAACACCAAAAGCAATGGCAACAAAAGCCAAAATTGACAAATGAGATCTAATTAAACATAAGAGCTTCTGCACAGCAAAAGAAACTATCATCAGACTGAACAGGCAACCTAGAGAATGGCAGAAATTGTTTGCAATCTATCCATCTGACAGAGGGCTAATAACCAGAATCTACAAAAGAACTTAAACAAATTTACAAGAAAAAAAAAAAAAAAAAAAAAACTCCATCAAAAAGTGGGTGAAGGATATGAATAGACACTTCTCAAAATAAGACATTTATGCAGCCAACAAACACATGAAAATATGCTCATCACTGGTCATTAGAGAAATGCAAATCAAAACCACAATAAGATACCATCTCATGCCAGTTAGAATGGTGATTATTAAAAAGTCAGGAAACAACAAATGCTGGAGATGATGTAGAGAAATAGGAACACTTCTACACTGTTAGTGGGAATGTAAATTAGTTCAACGATTGTGGAACACAGTGTGGCGATTCCTCAAGGATCTAGAACCAGAAATACCATTTGACCCAGCCATCCCATTACTGGATATATACCCAAAGGATTATAAATCATTTTAGTATAAAGACAGACAGACACACACACACACACGTATGTTTATTGCAGCACTATTCACAATAGCAAAGACTTGGGACCAACCCAAATGTTCATCAATGATAGACTGGATAAATAAAATGTGGCACATATACACCATGGAATGCTATGTAGTCATAAAAAAGGATGCATTCATGTCCTTTGCAGGGTCGTGGATGAAGCTGGAAACCATTATTCTCAGCAAACTATTACAAGAACAGAAAACCAAACACTGCATGTTCTCACTTAAAGTGGGAGTTGAACAATAAGAACACATGGACACAGGAAGGGGAACATCACACACTGGTGTCAGGGGATGGGTGGCTAGTGGAGGGATAGCATTAGGAGAAATACCTAATGTAGGTGATGAATTGATGGGTGCAGCAAACCACCATGGCATGTGTATACCTATGTAACAAAACTGTGCATTCTACACATGTACCCTAGAACTTAAAGTATTTTTTAAAAAGGTGACTTTGTCAGTGATTAGATGTGCTCATGCTAGATAATTCGTAATTTATATTTTGAATTTATATTCTAGGAAATTTACTAAGGCATCAATATAGTTCAGAAGATTTTCACAGTTCAAATGTTTATAATGGTCTGCATTAGGTGTTAAATGTGGGAAAAGTGAAGTAGAAACAAATTTAAAAAAAAATAGACCTCAGTAGCTGTCAAATTTATGAAAATAATTAATATAACATTCTTTAGGTCATGTCATAAATAATTACAGCAAGGTCATCACAGCACATTATTACTGCTAATTTTTATTTGTATAAATATTTAGTTATTAAAGATCAAAATGCTATATTTGCCAAAGAGAATTTTAGTCATTTTAAAAACAAGTATAAAAACTTACAGCAAAAAAAAAATCTAGTTCATAAAAAAATAAATTGTAGCATCTCTGAATACTTCAACAAAGATTTAACTGAGCATCCACAATCTATATTCAATATTTCAGTAATTTCTATGGAAATTCTTGATACTTTAAAACAAAATAAATACATTGTTTTAAGTCTGGAGCACAACTGAGGTGTGAGACAGAGATTGGTTTGGTGGGAGTGTTTCAAAATCTTCCTGAAGTTCTGGAAAACAGAAACAAAACGAGTTATGGGAATACACCCGACAAGCTATAAATAAGTAATTGTATTTTTCACATTTTGATCTACAAAAGTTTTGTTGTACCTTCTCTCAGCCAGAGCACACTTTACAGCTTATTGTATTTTCTTTCTATTGACTTTGAGTAGTTTGTTCTGGTGGATTTACCTTTAGAAAAATACAGAAGCTTTACTATTAGTTCTTCTAGACCAACTAACCAACAATAGTCAAGCCAGAGACAAGCTATTGGTCATCTAAATAAGGAGATAGATTTTAAACTTTGAAATAAGGTTTCATGCCTGAAAGAATTCTCCCTCAGAACATCTATCATTTCACAATTTCATTCAGATAGGAGTACACCAAGATATCTGATGAGCCAACAATGGGTCTTTCACAAGATTGTTTGTAGGGCTTCTTGTCAGAACCAATCAATGGCCTTCAGAACAAAAACTCAGCAGTAGTAAAAACAAGAGAAAGGAAAAAGGGTATTTTGTGGTCCAGGATGCATTTCAATAAGCCTAACCTCAAAGTGACAGATGAGGAATTTAAACTGCTCAGTATACTTCTACAAATAAGGTGTGTGAGAGTGCTTTTCATTAAAATGAGTCTCACTTCACACATGCTTATGAGTCTTCCTGATGGCATTCTCTGACTCTCATTAAAGGACTTGCAAAGTGTAAAACTTCTCCAACAGAGTTTTTCACATCACTCCTTATATGTTTATATATATGTGATATATAAATTTTACCAGGAAAACATCTTGAAAGAGTATTTGAACTGAAAAGTATATTCATAACATGAATTAAACAAGAGTTCTGTTTGATCTTTCCTTGAGAGAAGTGCATTTACATTTTCAAATGTGATCATTTATTAAAGTGCCATAGTTTATGTTAGACATTGCAGAAAAGATCATGCTTGCTTGCTAGGGTACAGGCTTTAGCTAAGAGTGAATAGATTAACAAATGGGTCTTCGGATACATTTTTATTGTTCAATGAATCTCTTAATTCCTTGAAAACATAATCATAACAAACTTTTTTTGATGAGTATCTTCAGGGCTTATATTATAGTGAAAATCAGTATTTACAAAGTCTAAATTAATATTATCCTGATGCTTGAATTATTTTGAATGAATATTCATGTTTTAATTCCTCATTGTTAACTTTTATTCTTGTTATGTTCAACACATTTGTATTATTCTTTATAAGTACACGTGTACACACACTATTTTCACAACAGGAAAATATGCCTTATGTCTGAGTGTTTAAATGCCAAAGAATATGTGACGCCTTACATAGAGAAAACTGGAAACTAAATACTTCACATTACTCTTAGAAATATTTTTTTATTGTGTAAATCAATGGAGTGTTGTTTCACGTTTGCATAATGAAATAATTACCTACTCTTGTGTAGCTATTTTTAGTTATGTGAAGGAACTCTACATGCCTTTTTAAAAATCCAATTTATATAATAAAAACTAAATGACACTGAGATTCCATTACTTACCTTGGTGACTTTTACAAGCTGAAAGTTTTGTCCTGTGATTTATGTTTAATAATTTAACACATTAATAATATTTTAGATGTGGATTGTTGAACATAAGCATGGAGATTATTTAAATGAATATTTAATTTTTATTCACCTTGCCAGAAGACAGAACATGGGTTTAATTGCCTGATATGAAAAATAAAAAGATCAGTAAAAATGGTAATGTAAAAAAATGTTATAAAATAAAAGAAATATATGTATCTTACTTTTGGGCCATGGAATATATAATAATTGGCTGAGTGTTTGATATTGTAGAATAAAAATTATAGTACAATGTTCTCTTATTTTCCTACTTGAAGAGATTGTCTATATGTGGTACATACTCTCAAAATGTACATTTTTAAGTTCCAGTTTTTCGTTCTGAATATATAAAATAACATTGTGAATATTTTATATAGCAAACTTAGCACTGTAGATACAATGGATATCTGATGAATAGTACTTCTTTTGTATTTTTCTTCCATGTTGATTGCCACAAAAACACTCTAGAGAAAGCGACCATTAAGGCAGCGTGGGATACTGACCCACTGATAGACAGGATGTTGCTGTGAGCAACATTCTTTGAAAATTGCAGACATGAATATTTTAATACTAATATGGAAAGAAGGGTGAAATTTATGGTGGCACTACAGTCTAAAATACACAATTCACGTTTATATATACTGGATATTTTCCTACCTTCTTTGGAGTAAATTAGCGATTTAGAGAGCATAGTATCTCACACATACACGTGTCCACACGCATACACACTGGGAGGACATGTATACCAGAAGCTTTGCTGTAACTATATTCTAGGGACTCATACAGGGTGAGTTAACGATATTCTTTTGCAAACTCAAATTATTTTATTGCAGTTCACATGCTGAATTCTGCTCTATAGCAAATACTGTTTAAGGACCCTCCAGTGTATTTAGAGCGCTTAATATAGCTGAATGATTGGTGAGAGTTGACAAGGGAACATCTACTTTTGAAAACTTGCAAATCAATCTGTAGCACTTCCCTCAATGTCCATTTCACCCACCTTCTCCTTTAACTATTTTCTCTTCATGCTTTTTTTTTTCTCATTTGCATCTTTTTAGCTTTAAAAACTAAAATTGTGCCGGACGCTGTGGCTCACACTTGTAATCCCAGCACTTTGGGAGGCCGAGGTAGGAGGATCACCAGGTCAGGAGATCGAGACCATCCTGGCTAGCATGGTGAAACCCTGTCTCTACTAAAAATACAAATAATTAGCCGTGTGTGGTGGCGGACACCTGTAGTTCCAGCTACTCGGGAGGCGTGAACCCGGGAGGCAGAGCTTGCAGTGAGCGGAGCACTCTAGCCTGGACGACAGAGCGAGATTCCATCTCAAAAAAAAAAAAAAAAAAAAAGAACTAAAATTGTGGTTGATGGCATAATCAAGATTGAAGAATATTATTGCCATTTCTGTTACTTCCCTTCCCAGAGTGCCCCATACTTTACCACACCAGCTTTGCTCTGTCCCCTTTCCCAACATCCATTCTTTTGTACATATGACTTGATTTAAATTGTCCCAATTTTGAAGTCACATTATAAATAAAGTCTGTCCTACAATAGGCTGCAATTTAAAAAAAGAGAAGAACCCTCAATATAAAACCTTTTGTGTGTGTGTAGAAGTGGGGATAAATTCCTCCAAATTATTGGGCTGGAATAATCCCTGTAACCTCGTCTGCAGTTTACACTGACTGGGTAAGATGATTTCTGTGCTATTTAGCTCAGTTACAGGCAAATTTAGTTTCAGGAACTAAAATTTGTGAACATTGGAATGTTTCAGGTACTAATATCTACGTTTTATTATCTTATGATGAGCAGTATGCTTAATTAAGGTGAGTAGAATTGACTCTGCCCGAAAATAGGAGTAAATGGTTATCATTAGGTAGTTTAATTAATTCTAGGGATCCAATTTTTTCCCCTAAAAATGCATGATTACTGTCCTATTTAAAAGTAAAATTCAAGATTTCTTTTTAAAAAAATGTCCACACACATCCATGGAAGAAAACATAAAGAAAAACTCCACACAAAATCTGTATAAATAGATGGACTGTTAAAGAATTTTCCCCAGTCCAATCCAAATCTCAAATTCCTTTGAAGCTTTCATAGTAATATGTCGTGTAATGTTAGAGGTAGCTTTTTGAGGCACTTACTGCTTAAAAAATTTTCCAGTTAGGATTTGTACACAGATGTACCAAACTATTTCTCATTTTTAGAAACTTTATGAAAAATAAGTAGAAATGTATTGATGTTATTGCTCTTTTTTATTTTTAAGTTAAAGAGAAAATTCAGGTGCCATGGTAAGAGGCACTGTTGAGTTTTACAGTCAGTTTGTGGTGTGATATCTTTATTTTAAACAACTACGCAAACTATTGGTAAGTGAGCCAGAGCTTCTGAGTTTGATCCCAGAGCTGTCATTAATTTCCTCTGCTGTAATAAGTATGTCATCTGAGCCCTGTCTTCATCTTCTTATCAGTAATACCAGAATAAGACTGTAGTACTTACTGACCTCAGAGAGATAAAATAACAAGTATTGTAATAGAAGAAATATACGTTTAAAATGTCTGGAAGATTACCTGGCTTTTTTTAAAAAATATGCTAGATAAATATATTATATATATTCATTTTTAAAAAAAGTTCCCTTGTGATTATCACAAAAGACAAGCCATGTATTTGTGAGCTAAAACTGAACTAAAACACTTTATTTTAGAGTTTTTTAGTTTCCAATACAAAGTCTTAGGAAAGCAATTGGACTCCTACCCTGTTGAACAATCCTGATATGTGTGAGATTTTCATTGCATAAAAAAAATTGCTTCTGTTATTCTCAAATGATACCCTGAAATTGGAAGATTTTGTGCATGTATTGAAGAGTGGAAGCTCTATTGGTTAAAAATATATTTAAAGACAAAGCAAATAAATAATTTTAACAAAGTTAATATAAACAATAAGACAACAGAAGACAGTACCAAGCTATTAAATGCATAAGGGACCTCAAAATTCATTAGGCCATTCCACTCCCTCATTAAATGGTATTTGTCCTTTAGAAGTGTATCTTATCCAATATCATCAACAATAACTTATTTTAGGGATTATAATAATTCAAGTCTTTTCTCCTGTGACATTCACTCCTTTGTAGCTTACCGACAAAGTGAATTAATTCTTCCCACACAAAGAAAACATCACATTTCAAGGAACACAAGTTTAGTGTTTATATATAGTCATACAAAACACTCTTTGACTTAAAGATTTTTGTGTTTAAATAATTTCTTGCCTGGAACTAAATAGATATTTAGTTCCTATATACAAGATATAGAGATATTTTGTAAGAGACCATTTTAATAAATTTTTCCTCAATTTAACTTGTGTAACTATGGATAAACCAGATGTCTTTGCAATTTGAAATTGGTTTATTAACTACAGTGAACTGGACTTGAAAGCTTCTTTACATCTAAAGCAAAATAAACATAGCATATTGATTAATTTTGATAGGTTTTAAAGATTATTTGAATTTTCTCTAGTATAAATTATTATTTTGGAGATATTAAACATATGTGAAATATACATATTTTATTAGTATTTATGCTTCTTTATAACATAAAGTATTAATGACAAAGAAATTATTGAAGATAGGAACCTTGGCTTATTGACTCTTTTTAGCCTTAGCACCACCTATTTTATAGTATTATTAAACATCTATAATACTTCTGTTGAATGAATGAATTATTCATTTTGGATTATGTGTATCAGTTAATATTGGAAGGTTTAAACTACATGTGAATGCAATATGGGTTCCATAAAATAGACAATTCAAAGGCCTAAAATTTATTTAAAAATTCATATTCAGGAATAATTTTAACTTCTACAGAAATTAAACTTATTCCAGAATAGAATGTAGTTGCTTTTTAGAGAATGGAAAAAAAGATAACACATGGAGGGTCAGAAATTTTCAAATCTTAATCTCTAATTTGTTACCTACTAACTATATCGCCCAAGACAAGACACTGAACCTCTCATTTTACCCAATTGTGGGATAATAATACTTACCTACATTACATGGCTATTGTGTTCATTAAGTAGACAATGATTGCAAAGCTCTCTGAAGATTGTAGAATACATCATAAATCCTAAGCCAAATTCTCCCATTCAATACCTTCTACTGGGTTATAGACACAGAGAATTCTAACTGTACTAGAAAAGTTTGTGAGGAGTAACTGATCATGAGACTTTGTGAGAATTTTTGTTGGACAGAATGTTGTTATACAATTAAAAATTATTGCTTGGCATATAGATCAGAGCTAATGTTCCTCAGTTGCAGAAACAAGCCATACAACTTCTAACAATCAACAAATGGTTAACGAATCCGATTTGAGATTCGTTAGGTTACTCCTTTCTGTCCACCCGCCGAGGAAGCATCGTTCAAGTTTCTCTTCCTACTACTGTCATGTCTAGTCAGTTTCCGAAAGAGCCCGAACAACTGCAGAAACTCTTCATTGGACGGTTGGGCTTTGAAATAACTGATGAGAGCCTGAGGAAACATTCTGAGCCATGGGGAATTCTGAAGGACTATGTGGTAAGGAGAGATCCAAAGACCAAGTCCTCCAGGGGCTTTGGGTTTGTCACATATGCCACTGTGGAGGAGGTGGATGCAGCCATGAATGCAAGGCCACACAAGTTGGATGGAAGAGTTGTGGAACCAAAGAGAGCTGTCTCAAGAGAAGATTCTCAAAGATCAGGTGCCCGCTTAGCTGTGAAAAAGATTTTTGTTGGTGGCATTAAAGAAGATACTGAAGAACATCACCTAAGAGATTATTCTGAACAGTATGGAAAAACTGAAGTGACTGAAATTATGACTGACAGAGGCAGTGTCAAGAAAAGGGGCTTTGCCTTCATACCCTTTGATGACCATGACTTCGTGGATAAGACTGTCATTCAGAAATTCCATACTGTGAATGGCCACAACGGTGAAGTTAGGAAAGCCCTGCCAAACAAGAGATGGCTAATGTTTCATCCAGCCAAACAGGTCAAAATTGTTCTGGAAATGGTGGTGGTAGTCGTGGAGGTGTTTTTGGTGGGAATGACAACTTTGGTTTTTTGGGAGGAAACTTCAGTAGCTTTGTTGGCAGTGGGGATGGCTATAATGGATTTGGTCATGATGGAAGCAATTTTGGAGGTGGTGGAAGCTACAATGATTTTGGCAATTATCACAATCAGTTTTCAAATTTTGGACCCATGAAAGGAAGAAACTTTAGAGCCAGAATCTCTGGCCCCTATGTTGGTGGAGGCCAATACTTCACCAAACCAAGAAACCATGGTGGCTATGGCAGTTCCAGTAGCAGCAGTAACTATGGAAGTGGCAGATTTTAATTACTGCCAGGAAACAGCTTAGTAGGAGAGGAGAGCCAGAGAAGTGACAGGGAAGCAATAGGTTACCACAGATTTGTGAACTCAGCCAAGCACAGTGGTGGCAGGGCCTAGCTGATACAAAGAAGCCATGTTTTAGACAATACTCATGTGTATGGGCAAAAAACATAAGGACTGTTTTTGTGACTAATTGTATAACAGGTTATGTTAGTTTCTGTTCTGTGGAAAGTGGAAAGCGTTCCAACAAAGGGTTTTAATGTAGATTTTTTTTTTTTGCACCCATGCTATTAATTGCTAAATGTAATTATGATGCTAAATAAATGTGTCATTTAAAAAATTTTTTGATTTGAATATTGTGTTTAGTAGTTAAAAACTGATATATGTAGAATGAATTTAAAATACATTTAACAATTATATTCATCAGATGACTGATAAATTAGAATTAGAATCTGTTGTGAGTTGCTGAACACCCCAAATGAGAGTATCTTAAATAAAGCATATTATTTATTCTCAGTGCCATGTGCCCCCACCAAGAATTCTATTACTCTCAGATGTATAGATAGAGTGGTACAAGTTAGCAGTCCTATAGCGTCTTTATCAACGTACACCTAGAGACTGTTAAAATACGTAGCCATATCTTAAGATGTAAAGAGCTACAGGACATCTACAAAAAGAAAGAAATTACAGATGATTTTTTAAATATAGTGCTAAATATTTGTCATATGATAAATTAAGGAAAAAATCAATAATAAATTAAATAGTAAAAACTGGTTCATTTATTCTTACTGACTTTTCCCAAAAAGAACTATACTCTTAGAGTGATGGATATAGAAGTCTAGGTCAGAAAATTATTAAATGAGTAATTATAATTGAAATCCACTGGAGTGATTCTAATTGGATGGTTTAGTTGGCTAACATATTATTTTCTCAAAGATATGGTAGATGTGCAATTCTGGCATCAGAGAACTGGCTTTGATATGTTCCATTGTTCTACATACGATTCTAGGCTTTAGTAACCTGTCTTAGATATAATTTGTTTATTGTGCTAATGAAATTAACTGATTAGAGATACTTGATGGGATAATGAAAAATTTATTACTTCCACTGGGATTGAAGTTAAATCAAACCAGGACAAGAGGAAAAAGTCTTATATTTATTGAGCAGCTACTGTGTGCCACACATGCCTGGTACCTCTTCACATGTTACTCATTTATTTATGACAGTACTCTTATGAGGTAGATGTTATAACACCTACCCCATAAGACTACTGTCATAAATAATTTATAATTTATTCAACTAAACATTTGGAAGTATAAAAATTTTAAACTATCTGAATAAAATCTGACAGCATACCAAATCACATACCCAGAATTCACAGGCAGATACATTGGACTCCCACTGAGTATTCCTTCTATTACCATGACACATCCCAAAAGAAGTCTGGTAACATAATTTCTATATTTGAAGACACCTCATAGATGTCAATAAATAGCACACATATTTTACAAATAAAATAAAAAATGTTAAAAGTCCATAATAATAATTATCCTCATAACATTTAACTAGTACAGTAGTTTAATAACAGTTCATTTTTTTAAAGTACATAATTATTTCAGTATTAACTTTAGGCTTATTTTAGAGTGGTTCTTTAAAGGTAAAATAAAAGGAGGTATTAAACATTTGTTAAATATCCACACTTAGTCACACATCAATCAGCAATATATAAATGTCTATCTTTAAAATTTAGAAATATTTGTTTGGAAAATATTTATACTCAGGTTTAGAGAAAGTGCCTCAAAGTAAGCCCAATCGTGTTGTTAATGGGTGAGTAAATTGATACTACCTTTTAGGAGGGAAAATTAGCAATACTGCAAGAGTGTTAATAATTTCTCTACCCTTTGAATAATGCCCTTTGCATTCTGTTCAAGGAATCTGCTGTATGGCAAATAACTGGAAAGTAGAAAAGATTTATATACAAGGTTAGTCATTGAAGCATTATTTAATTAGTAAATATTATCAGAGTTACATATCCAAAAAATGATAAACAACTGTCTAGATTATAATATAGCTATGTTGTGGTATATTGTTATATTGTTAAAATTACGTTTTCATACTATTTAATAACATGGTGAAATGCCGCACAGTGAATTGGAGAGCATGCCAAGGTCTTATAAATAATTTGGGGCATTATTTTTAATGCCAACAGTTCCGTAGGGTATTACACAAGAAGTGTCATTCCCAGGTTATAGCACCATACTTTCACCAAAGGAAGAGGAATTAAGAAACAACTTCTTCTTCCTTTCAGTATAGCTGTATGTATCAGATTATAAGGATCTTGGATTTCTTCACCTAAAAATAGTTTGGCTATTACAACATTTTATTCTGTATATATTTAGTAGTTTAAAAAAGACTGTGTCAAGAGTTTGACATTTTTAAAAATGTTGTTTCTAGTCTTTTGTGGTTGATATCTTTTTAGATGAACTTGCTCGAATAATTTCATCTTTTTCCTTGTGCCTCAGTTTCCACAGTACAAGACAAAGACATCAATGATAAACTACCTCCCAGGGATGCTTCTGAGCATTAGCTAATGTTTGTAAAGCCTCCATAGAGAGTAGGGGATGAATAATGAAATAGAATCTCAATGTAGTGTTATCATTCGCATCTTTCTCATTAGTCTCTGAGAGGCTTCATGCTAACTTTAAGCGTTTCGGCTGCCAGAATGAAGGGTTTCTATTTTAATTTTGCCTGGAAAAGTGAGCGTTGCTTGAACATCTGGGGTTCACCCCGGCATAATTCCAATAATGCTTCTATGGAATCAGATATGTGAGGTGTGATGGCCAGTACCACAAAGGAATTCATATCTAATTTTAGGCCTGCTGTTTCAATTTATAATTTAGCTTACATTTTAAACCTATTAGGAAAAGCAGAATCTAAGTAACACGTTTGAGATTTATTTGAAGTTTTTAAGTGAGAAATTTTTTGCTTAAAATTGAATTACATTAAAACCATGTCTACAGGGAGTGGGCAAAAGGAATGGAGTTATGATTTTGGCCAGCTTCTTTTACCGCATTTTTCACGGCCAAAACATGCACACATGTATAAATTTTTTTTAAAATCCACATCATTTCATTCATTCATTCATTCAGAAATGTATTTTTGAGGTTCTTATTATATGCCAAGTGGTGATGGTACAAGCCAATGAAAATGCTAACCCATGGAGGGCACATTCTAGTAATACCTATGAGATCCAAGATTACTTGATCATATTTTTATGTAATCACTGTGTTAAACTGTCTGCCACTCAGTGCAAGTTTGATGGAAGATAAAGAAAGAATGAGTGACTCAAACATACCAATGCTGTATACACACAGCCAAGATTTTCATTTACAATAACCTCATTTCTGATGACTTATTGGAGCTGCGCTATAATAGGCCAATCAGAATTAAATAAATGTTTGATTAGTTTTAGAAATTAGTTTTATGTTTCCTTTTTATTAATTATAATACCTCTAAGAATGAAATACATACAAAGCATATAAATATAAATTTACAATTGCTGATATTTTTTCAGGATATAAGAAATTAATTTTCATGAGTATAAACTAAGGAAGCTGAGAGGGAATAAAATAGTATGAAATCATATTAAATTGACTCAGGTAGTATAGGTAATGGTCTGAATGTCTGTGTCTCAAATTGCTCTGCAGTGCAACCCACCTAGAAACTTTCTATAACAATGGAAATATGTGTGTGTGTGCGCGCATGTGCACACACGTGTATCCTGTCCAAGATGGTAGCCGTAAGTCATGTGTGGCAATTAAGTACTTGAAATGCAGGTGGTACAAATGAAAAATTGTATTTTTAATTTTACTTTATTTTAATTACTTTAAAATTAAGTAGCCATGGCTGCCATATTGGACAATCCAGTTACAGAAGGAAAAATGATTAACAATTAAAAGAGCTGCTTTACAAAAATTTCTGTGTGACAATCAAAACACGTGTATCATTGATTATGGTAGCAACAACTTTGGAAATGATGAATAATAATCTGGTGGCTGGGAGCTGAGAAAGTGATCAGGTCTGTGATTAAAAGATCCTACCGAGGAATGAGACAGACCACGGCTTAAATTCTAATTCCAAAATTTCTATTTCTATGAGCTTGGGCAAATTAGCATGCCCTAAATACACTGTGAGACAGGGATAATAATATTGATTATACCCATATCAAAGGTTGTCATGAAAATTTAATAAAGCAGGTGCAATAGCTGGCATTCTGTCACTGTAGCATACGTGATTGCTATTATTACTATTATACTGTTATTATCCCATCTGAGGGTTCCTCAAATGATATGTGTATAAAGTGAAAAACATGATAATATGATTTGTTATTTGTTCTGATATTCATTTAGTCTGAAACGCCCACTGCCCATTGCTCCCTCTCCCTGATAATATCTTATTATTTCATCAAGTCCTGATTAAGCAACTTACAATGAAGATTTACTTGAAAACAGTAGAGAAAAAGGTAGTCCCTCTAAACAGGGAGATTGTAGGGTGCACACATGCTACTTTGTGGTACTTTGTTCATAATTGTTGCCACGCTGTTTAGGATATACTATTCAGGATTTTTACATGGTAGATGGTTAGTTTCTCTTGGGGAAGGGCTCTGCATCATTTTTACTACTGTTTTATAAATAAGGAAACTCAGGTTCAGAGAACTCTTCATTCCAGAACTGTTAAAACATTGACTGTAATCACTACCCTCTTGTGATAGACTATAACGCAGAAATTTGGCATTCCAGTTCTTGACGGTAGAATGCTCCGGTTGTTCTAGGGTTGATGACACCATAGACACTCTATGACATCCAAGAGGAACGGGTTAGGTAATAGCAGATCTGCATGTTTAGCAGGTAGCCATTGGGGCCTGTAGATGACATTGGCCAGTTTACCCCACACAGTTTATATGCTAGGAGATTAGATGGCCAGAGTGAGTCAACTAGAGGAGATGATCATGAAACAAATTTAGGTGCTTGTGATCAGCATTTACAAATGAAGTATATTAAAACAAATATGAGAGTTCATTACAAACAATAAAGGTAGGCATTTTCCACAAAACTTTTCTCAATTATATAAACATATGTGTATACATATGTGAGTCTGTACTAAGTCATGATGTGTAAAATACTTTCTATTTGGTTACATTAAAAAATATTCAAAAGCCCACCTATAAGGGTATATTTTTAGGGACTATGTGGTCAAAGGGAGAATGCAGCTTCAGATAATAATGCCAATAATCACATAGGTTGGTAGACAGCAGTGAAGGGCAGTAGAGTATTGTATACTGCCTGGAGCTTCAAAGGAGTTAAAAGGATAACTTAGGAAACAAAAGAAAATACAAAAGAAATGAATCATGATTTAAAAGAGCAAGGAAAAAAGAAAGGAGAAAATAAAATAATCTAATAATAAAGAGTAAGTTTCCAGTAAGGTCTTCAAATTTTTACAGAATAGCTGAACTAAGAATTTTGCTGAGAAAATCTGTGAGTTTCTACAGAAGTAAATTTATTATTTTGCCTCCTAGTACTACTTCTTTTTTCTAAAACCATCACTTTCCACCTCCCAAATGTCACTTTTTCCTCCCAACCCACTTCTTCAAGGAACCGCTGCACATACTTTACAAGGATCTGATTCCTATGAGAACTGCTATTATCCTGTGTGACCTTCCTACAAACCCTTGATTGATCCAGAGTTGGGTGTATGACTAAGCCAAGTGGAATTTTTTAATTGAAACCGAGAAAGAGTTTCTCTCCAGTGGTAGATTTCCTCAGATGTAAAAACAATGTTTACAGACGTATTTGAGCAGCTGTTCTGCAGAGAGAGAATGAATCTGACACTCAGAGAGAAGAAAAGATGGGTTAGATACAGAGCCCTGGTGGATTTAGGATCCTGTGCTCTGTTTGTTTCTGAGGTTCAGCCATATCTTTATCCTTTCCAAAGTTTAGGTTTCTGACCTTTGTTGGATTCCAAAATCCAATAAATCTCTTTTTAAACCTAAAGTGTGAAATGAGGTACTATTACTTGACTAATACAGTTATTGGAAGTACAACAACCAAGGATAGTTATAACAGGGAAAATGCAAGACATTGAAAAAGGGGAGCAAAGTTCAGCACAGACTAAGAATACACAGAAAACCAGAAATACATACAGAAACAACATGACGAGACTAATATCAATACTTGGTTGAGATGGATGCTCAAAATGAGAGGTATATATGAAGAGATACCTTTAAGTACTTTTGTTTACATATGTATAAAAATAACTATGTATATATGATACATATGGCTAAGTTAAGTATTTAATAAAATCTGTTGTTCATCATGCTCGTGGCTGAGAATGCTGTGTGTTTATCAAACTCTGTTCCCTTTTCTTTCAACTTCAGAACTTAACTACATTTCCTAGCCCTTCTTGCAGCTTGGAGTTGCCATGCCATTGAAGTCTGACCTATGAAACATACACATTGTGATGTGTGTGACCTACAAACCTTCCTCAAGTGATTTTCACTCTCTTTTCTGAAACGTTAGCTGAGTATAAACAAATGTGATGATACAGAGAAGAGGAGATCACAATATGAAAAGACCCCAGTGACTAAATTACCACATAGATGACTACCCAACCAGGATCACCAGCTTAGTTTAGGATATGAGCTAGAAATATTCCTATTATTACTCCACTGTCTCAGGAGAGAAGGGGTTATCTGTCCCAGAAGCCAGTGTTAGCTTAATGAATAAAGTGTTATTCAGTTGTTTTCAAATAATTAAATTATACATTATGGCTAATTAAACAATTGAACATTAGGATACTGTTAATGTAGCAATAGCCGAATTAGTGCATTCTACTCACTAGCCAGAGTCTGACAACTGACAATGTATATGAATTTAAAACCATGTTTGCATCCCTGTTTCAGTTTGCTCAACCTCCGTGCACTAAAAGCAGCAGCACTTATTCTCAAATGGCCATAGAAAAACTTAAAATTTGATATTTTTCCATATCTGTGAGAAACTTCTGAGTCTACTCCACATTTGTAACATGATTTCATTGATTCTCATACATCATGTTATTGGCAAATTAAGGTTCCTAAGGGACAAATAGATTTTGATAGTCTCAACCATGTATGGCTATGGGAGAGCTGCTGAGAATTTCAAGGTTATACTTAAACAGACACAAGCTTGTTCTGAGAGCTCTGTGTTTCTTATTGAAATTGCAGAGGTGATCTTTAAAGATATAGGAATCTTAATGAATTTAGAAATGAATCTATAAAAAGTGTTATTTGATTTCTCTTTGTTGAAAAAAGCAAGCTATCTACTACTCTCAAATTTGTTTTACTCATTGTTATAGCTGAGCTTTAAGGCAGTCTGCTAAAGAAAATGAGTAATTTAGGATGTATATTTGGACTCCCATATCTTTTATTGTAGAAATAAAATGTTGTAGAGGTTGAATGGAGATGAGAAAGCCATAATTTTGTCTCATACTTCGAGCAACAATCCTTGCATGAGAATTGATGTGAACCAAAACAATAAAGCTATTTGCTTTACTTTGTGTGTTTTAGATAAAAGAAGGCTTTTCTATAAATTCAGGTAAGTTTTTCAATTTTCTTTAAGTTTAGTGACCAATCGTTGCTTCTTTATTGTTAATTGTCAACCCTAAACCCTAAATTACACCAAATGCCCAAAATGAACTTCATTTATGCTATCTCTGGGACTGTATCCTTTTTGTCTATTAGGTCCCCTATATTATATGAAGCTGGACCCTGTAGTCGGCACATTTTCCTGTTTCATCATACAGGGTAATACCAAATCATCTTCCCATTATACAAATAAAATATTTAACAATCTTAATCTTAATTTTACAAATATTAATTCTTTCACTTGGGAAGTTGGTATTTTATAGGGGTTAAAAATGTTAGTCCAAAGTCATATTGCCTGGGTTCAAACTAACCATGTCTTTTCTGTGTAAACTTAGACAAGCTACTTAGCCTCTGTTAGGCTTCAGTTCCTGTAAAATAGGAATAGCAATAATTCATATCTCATGGTGATATTGTGAGGATAATACAAGCAAGTACATAGCATGTTCTTGTGCTATGGTGTAGACATGGTTTGTTTGTTATTACCAATCTTATGTTGAAATTTGAATGTGGGGCCTAATGGGTGGTGTTTGGTCACGAGGGTAGAATAGTTTAATGAATAGCTTAATGCTTTCCTTGGGGAATGAGTCAGTTCTCACGTTATTTGCAAGATCTGGTTGTTAAAAAGAGCATGGCACCTTCCCACCTCTGCTTTTCTTCTCTCTTGCCACATGATCTCTGCAAAAATGAACTCCCTTTCACCTTCCACCTGAGTGGGCGTAGCCTGAGGCTCTCACAGATGCAGATGCCCAATCTTGAACTTTCCAACCCTCAGAATTGTGAGCCAAATAAACCTTTTTTTCCTGATAAATTATGGAAACTCTAGTATTTCTTTATAGCAACATTAAACAGATTAAGACAGCTTGGAACAGCACCTTTAGACAGTAGTGTTTGCTATTTGTTTTGTGTGTGTGTGTGTGTGTGTGTTTGTTGTTACTCTTAATGTCACTAGGTATAATGTTTTATATTGGGAAATGTGGGTAGCAAAATGGATTAGACTGTAATCCCAGCTACTCGGGAGACTGACACAAGAATTGCTTGAACCTGGGAGGTGGAGGTTTCACTGAGCCAAGATCATGCCACTGTACTCCAGTATTCCAGCCTGGGCAACAGAGTGAGACTCTGCCTCAAAACACAAACAATATATACACACATACATATATACACACACACAAATATACATATATACACACATATGCACATATACAATGCTTTAAGAGTATGGACATTATTATGAGTAATAATATAATTTCAAGAGTAACCAAATTTATTTTGGGATGTAAGAAATTTCACAGGGAGTTACATTTGTTTTGGGCTTAAAAGCATGAATTGTAGTAGATAGAGAAAGGTAGGGAAACTTTGAAAGCATAGAAAACAGAATGGGCAAAGCACAGAGTAGGAAAACATCATGTGTGTTCAGGAAATAAAAAGGAATCCATTAGTTCAAGAGTAGTTCAGTAGTTCACTGAAGGTGGAGCTGTGATTCTCAATGGGCAACAATTTTGCTTCCTCTCCAGGAAACATTTGGCAATGTCCGGACACTTCTTTATTTCCGTGTCAAGGAGGCGCTCCTGCCATTTCATGTGTAGAAGCCAGGCATGCTGCAAAATATCCCCATGTGATGGAGAGCCCCTCACAGTAAAGGATTATCTGATCCAAGATTTACTTGTGCTGAAGTTGAGAAATCCTGAGCTAGAGAATAGGGCAGGCAGGGAGAGTGGTGGGCTATACAAATAGGAATTTAGGTTGGAATCCACTTTTAAAATGGTTCATTATGCAATTATAAAGAAGCTACATTATGATGGCTACATAGAACTCTGATTTATTGACTCTCTGAGGTTCCAGGACATTTATCTTTTGATAATCAACAATCTGCCACAAACTTTATTTAGAGTGTTTTCACTCTTGTCAGGAAAATGGCACATTTTCCTCCGAAATCTTTTTTTGTTGTTGTTGTTATTGAAATTAACTTTATGGTCATTTAAGATAAAAATTCTGTCTTCATAAGTGCCAATTCATGTCACCCTCAGGGTTTATAATATGTTTCAAAATCACCTTCCGCATCAAACACTTTCCCTTCCTCGCAACCCTTTTGTCTCTATTTGAGTAGGCTTTTCCCCTTACCCATCTCCCTCCAGCAGATGTTCCCTATACTCTGTGGTATTTCGCTTCCTTGATTCCTGTTAGTCTTGGAAAAACAAAAGTAGAGTCTTTTTCATACATGTTTGTTTGTCTTTTTAGGTAATCGAAGGAACAAAGAGAAAGATAGAGAGGGAGGTAAAGATGTGGAAGGATCACAGCAAACAATCACTTTGAAGGTTTTAGCTTTTTAGTAAAAATGTTTCTCTAACAACATACTGCTGTATGACTAAAGGAATTCAGGAGCATTTAGATAATAGGAACAACAAAACAACATCGTTTGCTGCTTTTCCAGAAGAAAATCAAAGTATTGCTGAGGGTCTTCTACTTCCTGCTGATTTTGTTTTTGTAAAAATGTGTATTGATTTCTTCCACCTCAGAGATTCATAAATGTTATTAAAAATGAATGGCAGGTCTGATGTAAATTAAATGTCAGGTGGTTGATAGGTTTCATAATACTTTTTTAAAATTTTAATGACATTCTTACTTGATTTTGTATTAGAGCCATGCGAAACATAGAATACCAAAATCCACAATAGTATGTGCTAAATGAATGCATGAATAATGAAGCTCTTGCTTTTTAAAAATAAAAAGGAACTGTGTATCTTTATTTGTTATGGTTTATTCCAAAGGCACACAAAGCTAAATAACCCCAAGTTTTTACTCATTAGACAAGACAGAAACCCCACCTTTGACCTCTGGCTCCTATTTTTGTCTTTTAAGCGGGATAATTATGTGAATAATACCAAATTCCTTGCTGATTTGGAAAGCACTGCCTGATATCAGGATGTAAAAGTAGGGCAAAGGGTTGCAATTTATTATACTCTATTATAATCTCTTTGGGGTGAATGTCAACCTTTCAAAATGCCACATTGTATAGGACTCTATGAAAAAGTCTTTTTATTGCCCAAAATCGCTTGTCATGTTTTAAAGGTCTAGAAGAGTAAAATATGCTTTATATGTATTTAAAGGCAGTTTTCTTTCTACTCTTTGCCTTTGCCCAAGTGAGTGTTCACTGGCCATAACCACGCACACATTATACATTTCCAAATGCTTTATCCTCAAACACTTGATTACTCTAAATACAACCCCTGCTCTGAATCTCCCCCACCTGAAAAGCATTCAATTGATCAGAAAGGAGAAGCAAGGATGTTCTGAAACCACTACTCCAGGAACTTGACTAGTTTATCACAGGTAGACAATTTGTGTTATTTTCTCTCTTTGTGGAGTTCACCCCATGCTGCTCCTTACAATCCAAAGTAGCACTTTCATATTTTCTGATAGTGCTCCCAGTGGATGCTGGAACACTCTGCCACCTCCACTTTACTGATGTGTGCATTTCGCCCCCCTGTGAATTACCTCTGTTGAATTTTCTTTTTGCTTTTTTTCCTCTGCTCCTGCTGACAAAACCTGCAGACAGCAATGTACAACCTTAACAGACAGAGTGCCCTGCTCTCAGCAGGGCAACCCAGGCGTTCACAGCTCACACACACCGTTGATCAAGTGCTTCACCAAGAAAGCTGTCTGTGTGCCACAGGCAGAGGGTGAAAAACTTTTACTGATTCTCGGAGGATCTAGACATTCACTCTTGTCAATGTTTTTCAAAGTAGGAAAGAGCATAAGGTTCATGCTGTTGTATATAAAAACCTTTCAGATTTCTTGCTTCCCTGGTCTGAAATAATTTCTATTCTAGGGTCAGGCAGTAAGAAATGAAAGGACTTAATATCATGTATATGTGAATTCGTACTTAGTTGGATTTCTACTCAATCATTTATTCATTTAACAAGTATATTTCAATCCCTACCACCCTCAGGGATGGACCTAGACCTAATCTGTCTTTAAAATTTATCTTACTTTCTTTATTTTTAAACATGTTGACTGTTTTACCCTGTTACTATAAACATCTCCAGAAAAATAAATGCAGTTGGTTACATGTGATATTTGGCATGTCACCTCCTATCAGGTGGCGTTGAACTCTGACATTTTCAGCAGTTTTAAGATCAAGAGTACAAATATAAAATTGTGGTGCTGAGTAGATTCATTGTAAATATCTGTCATGCACTGTGTTTTATTTTAGTGCCGTTTCTATTGAAGAGTCAGTATAAATGGTGCAGAAATTATCTAATGGACATTATAAAAACAAAAATAATTCATTTTCTTTTGTCCAAATATTGTTTATATTGATTTATTTAAAGATAAGTGCATCTGAAAGCAAAAAGAAGAACATGAATGTTGAAAAATATGATTGCAATTTATTATCCTCTACCTGATTTCAAAAGCATAGTTCAAATGTTAAAATTGTTTTTTGTTACAAATCTTTTTGTAAGGCTTGTGTTTATTTTAATGGTTCTACTTACATAGCACCAAAACCAAAAATTACTTCACTGGGGAGAAGGAAAACAAGTTAAAAACAAAACAAAACAAAACAAACAAAACCCATTGCTATTACTTTTCTTTAAAAAGAAAGTTATCTAAATATTTTAATTTTAAATAGAAATTTTAAAAACGTATAAATGGTACAGCGAAAGAACCAAGTTGCAACACAACTGCAGAATCTGATATGGTAGAAATAACCCGGACTATAGCTTCAAATCACACGTAGCTGTTAGAGTACTGATATGGTTTGGTTCTGTGTCCCCACCCAAATCTCATCTCAAATTGTAATCTCCATAATCCCCATGTGTTGAGGGAGGGACCTGGTGGGAGGTGACTAGATTATGGGGTCAGTTTCCCCCATGCTGTCCTTGTGATAGTGACTGAGTTCTCACAGGAGCTGATCATTTTGTAATTGTTTGACAGAACTTCTTTCACATGTTCTTTCCCGCCACCTTGCAGAGAAGGTATTTGCTTTTCCTTCACCTTCTGCCATGATTGTAAGTTTCCTGAGACCTCCCTAGCCATGCAGAATCATCAATTAAACCTCTTTTCTTTATAAATTACCCAGTATCAGGTATTTCTTTATAGCAGTGTGAAAATGGACTAAGTACAATGCCAATCCTAGAAATAATTGAATGATTAAAGTATAGCAAGTATTAATCTTACTATATTTAAGACTAGAAATTATTGATAACAATAATTCAGAGTGTCAGTTTTCTTATTTTTCATGTACATTTAATATATCTCCTACTAGGTTGGTGTGAGTTTTCAATGTGATATCATCCATGAAATGACCAAATCAGAGGTCTAACCATACTGTAGAAGCTAGAAAATACAGTACTGCTTTTCATGATCTTATTTAAGGGATGATAATTTCATCTGTTTATTCTTTTTAATTTTTTTATTTGTTTAACTGTTCTTTCACAATAGCCTGTGAGTTTTTTAATCCTGTCAATGTCTTTAATTTCTACCATTTTATGAGAACTGTCTCCCAGTAACTGTCAGAATATCAGGCATGGTTGCTTTGCAGCTAGTAAGAAAATGGCAGAGACCCACTGGCTGACTCCAACTAACTGAAATTAATACAGATGAAACCTTCTTATTGTCTCTGATTGAATCTGTAAAGATGCAACTCTTGGTTTGCTGCATGGGTGAAAAATATGTTCTTTCTCACAAAAGCCATGACTCTTCCTAACAAATGAAAAAGAACTAGACAGTTTTGAGATTTTCTTTGAGAGATGGGATCTTGCTAAGTTTCCAGGCTGGAGTGCAGTGGCTAGTCACAGGAGATCATAAAATATCGCAGCCTTGAACTTCTGGCCTTAAGTGATCTTCTTGCCTCAGTGTCTTGAGTAGCAGAGACTACAGGCATATATCTAACTTAATCATCAGTGTTAATTATTTGGACTAAATTGAATGAGTTATAATTTATATTCATTAAGATGATATAAGTAAATAAAGCAATTAGATATGTGTTCAGTCATCCTTGAATGAATGAGCTCAAAAATATTTAAAAGTGGAAAAATTTGGAGAATGATTAAAGATACAAATGATTCAATTCAATTACACAAAAAGTTAATTCATAAAATAGCAAAGACAGGTATAAAGCATCTTAAATTTGAATTTCAATTCTGGCTAAATAATCTTGAACAGGTCAATTCTTAGCTTTGTTTCTTTTTTTCATTTATAAAAATAAGAATTAAAAATTCTTCTTTCCCTAGTATACAAGACTCTTCTGAGAAACATAATGTACTACTGCACTTTATTAACTCTTATGCAATATTCAAGGGAATTGTTTCATTGAATATATGCGTGCCCTGTTGCAAAGTCTCAGAGATGGTTCAATTATGAGTAAAATGCAATCTTTATCCAAAGAGGGTTTATAATCTAAGAAACTGCTGGACTTTTAAAAAGTTTTAGCAAGGCTATATTGAGCTGATATATAAATAAATAAATAAATATATATATATTATTCATTCTGTATGTTTATCATTTAGACTGTCTTTCTGTGGTTTGAATTTTTAAAATTTGAGCATTAAGTTATTTTTTATTTAATATATTAAATGATGAATGTTGATTTAATTCTTCAATTTTATTCTTCAATACTTTAAAAGACTCCCTGGAAATAGTAAACACACAGAAAAACACAGAATAGTATAACGCTGTGATGATGGTGTGTAAACTGTTCTTGGTAACTACAACAACTTTTGAAGACATAGTACAATAAGACATAAAGAAAAACAACCTAAAGTTTAAAAAGGAGAGATGAAGTTAAAGTGTAGAGTTTTTATTAGTTTTATTAGTTTTCTTTCTGCACATTTGTTCTTGTTTCTTGCACTTGCTGCTTTTAGATTCTTTCTTTATCCTTGATTTGTGGGAGTTTCATTAGTAAATGCCTTTAGCAATGCCTTTTGCAATTAGTATTAAATCATCATCAGTGTAAAATGTGGGTTATAAGATTGTATTTGCAAACCTCACAGTAACCTGAAACTGAAAAACATACAACAGATATACAAAAATAAAAATAAAAAGCAAGAAATGAAACCATACCACCAGAGAAAACCAGCCTCACTAAAAGAAAAATAGAAAATAAGGAAAGAAGGAAGAGAAGTCTGAAAAACAACTAGAGCACAAATAATAAAATGGCAGGAATAAGCTCCTACTTATCAGTAATAACTCTGGATATAAATAGACTAATCTCTCCTATCGGAAGACATGGAGTGACTGAATGGATGAAGACAACAAGACACAATGATCTGTTGCCTACAAGAAACACACTTCACCTATAAAGATACACATAGACTAAAAACACAGAAATGGAAAAAGATATTCCATGACAATGTAAACCACAAAAGAGCAGAAATACTTATACTTAGATCAGACAAAATAGATTTCAAAACAAAAACTTTAAGAAGAGATAGAGAATGTTATTATATAATGATAAAGGGGTCAATTCAGCAAGAGGATCTAACAATGATAAAGATACATGCACTCCACATTGAAGCTCTTAAATACCTAAAGCAAATGTTATCAGAGCTCAAGAGAGAGACAGACCCAATACAATAATAGCTAAAGACTTCATTATCCAACTTTCAGCATTGGATAGATCTCCCACACAGAAAATCAACAAAGAAACACTGGACTCACTCTGCACTGTGGAACAAATTTATCTGATAGATATTTACAGAACATTTCATTCAAAGGCTGGAAAATACACATTCTTTTCCTCAGTATATGGCCTGTTCCCAAAAATAGAGCATATGTTATGTCACAAAACAAGTTTTAGAACATCCAAAAAAAAAAATTGAAATAATATCAAGCATCTTCTCTGACCACAATGGAATAAAACTAGAAATCAGTAACAGAAGGAATTTTTGAAACTATATAAACATATGGAAATTAAACAATATGCTCCTGAATTACCAGTACATCAATGAAGAAATTAAGAAGGAAATTGAAATTTTTCTTTGTAATTTGTTTTGAAACAAATGACAGTGAGAATATAATATACCAAAATGTACAGATACAGTGAAAGCAATACTAAAGGGAAATTCATATCTATAAGTGCCTACATCAAAGCAGAAGAAAAACTTCGAATCAATAACTTAATGACACATCTTAAAGAACTAGAAATGCAAAAAACTGAACCCCAAATTAAAGAAGAAAAAAATAATAATCGGAGCAGAAATGAATTTGACATGATAAAAAAACTCAAGAAATCAATGAAACAAAAAGTTTGTTTTTTTAAAAGATAAACAAAATTGACAAACCTTTAGCCAGACTAAGAAAAAAGGAAAGAAGACCCAAATAAACAATATCAGAGACGAAAGTAGAGGCATTACGGTTGATACCACAGAAATTCAAAGTATCATTAGTGACTACTATGAACATTTATATGCCAATAAATTGTAAAATCTAGAAAAAATGGATAAATCCATAGGCACACACAACCTACTGAGTTTGAACCAGGAAGAAATCCAAAATCTGAACAGACCACTAACAAGTAACAAGATCAAAGTTGTAGTAGAAGTCCTCAGTAAAGAAAAGCCCCAGGCTTGATGACTTCATTGCTTAATTCTAACAAGTATTTAAGAACTAACACCAATCCTACTCAAACTGTTCTGAAAAATAGAGGAGGAAATACTTCCAAACTCGTTCTCTGAGGCCAGTATTATGCTGATGCCAAAACCAATGAAACATCAAAAAAAGAGAATTACAGGCCAAAGAATATTGATGAATCTCTCATGAATATTGATGCAAAAATCCTCAACAAAATACTAGCGAACCAAATTCAACAATACCTAAAATGATCATTCGTCATGGCCAAGTGAGATTTATCCATGAGTTGCAAGGATAATTCAACATACTCAAATCAATGTATGGGATATCATATCAATAGAATGAAGGACAAAAACCATCTAATCATTACAATTGATGATGAAAAAGCATTTGATGAAATTTAACATCTTTTCATGTTAAAAACCTTCAAAAAACTGGGAATAGAAGGACCATACCTCAACATAATAAACGTTGTATACAACAGACCCACAGCTAGTATCATACTGAATGAAGAAAGACTGAAAGTCTTTCCTGCAACATCTGGAACATGACAAGGGTGTCCATTTTCACCACTGTCATTCAATATATTACTGGAAGTCCTAGCTAGAGCAATCAGATGAAAGAAAGAAATAAAAGGCACCCAAATTGGAAAGGAAGAAGTCAAATTATTCTTATTTGAAGATGATATAATCTCATATTTGGAAAAACATAGATGCCACCAAAAAACCATTACAGGTGAAAAACAAATTCAGCACAGTTGCAGAATTTTAAAAAATCAGCATACAAAAATTAATAGCATTTGTATATGCCAACAGTAAACAATCCGAAATAACTAAAACATGTACTCTCATTTACAATAGCCATAATTAATATAAAATACCTAGGAATTAACCTAACCAAAGATGTGAAACATCTTTAAAATGAGAACTATGAAACACTGATAAATAAATTGAAGAGGATACCACAAAATAGAAAGATAGTCATATTCATGGATTGGAAGAATCAATACTGTTACAATTTCCATACTACCTGAAGCCATCTACAAATTCAATGCAATCACTATCAAAATACCAATGGCATTCTTCACAGAAATAGAAAAAAAATTCTAAAATTTGTGTAGAATCACAAAAGACCCAGAATAGCCAAAGCTATCCTGAGCAAAAAGAACAAAACTATAAGAATCACATTACCTGACTTCAAATTATACTAGAGCTAAAGTATCCAGAAAGCATTGTACTGAAATCAAAACAGACACATAGACCAAGGGAACAGAATAGAGAACCCAGAAACAAATCCACACACCTGCCATAAACTCATTTTGGACAAAGGTTCCTAGAACATACACTGGGGAAAAGACATTCTCGTCAATAAGGGGCTCTATTTGAGAAAGAATGGGACCCTGAGGCGTAGAATAGGGGCACAAGCATAGATAGCCCTAAAAATATTTAATCACTGTATTACCCTGAGGTCTCTGAATTGGTAGAAGTGGCCTACTGTTTGATAAACTTTACCACTCACTCCATGAAAGAAGATGCAGCCACCTCCGCCCCACAACAAGACAACAGGCATCCTTCACTCAGAATTTATCCCCACCTCCTCTACTCAGTGTTAAATGAATAACTAAAATAAAGTCATAATACATAACCAAGGCAGGAACTTGCTATGTCTCATTAGGAAGGAAAATGAACTACAGGACCTCATCAATAGAGTGAGGAAAATAAGCGTAGAACTGAATTCTATAGATGTATAATTAGGGAGACAGAACATAGGCAAATATGAGCAATATTTGAGAATTCACATTTACAAGAAAATCAAACAATTTTGGAAATATTTTGGTGCCCATGAGGGGTACACCACTATATCATGTAAATAATTACATTTTTAGCAACATACCAGCACTATATGATTACATAATGAAGTTCAGTAAAGAATATTTCTTAAAAATTCAGAATAATATATTCTAAATATACAAAATTTCTGACGAATTGACATGATTCGGAGATAAATATGATGACATAAACAGAAAATCCATTACATATGACTTGAGAAAAACTCCATGAATGTTATTTTTCACAACAAAATTTTCAGAAAAACCAAAACAAAAAAAGGCTCGAAGAAGAGAGAAACCAAGATTATATTACAGTCAAGTGTTGTAGTCCAATAAGGACTATATATTGTCCAATAAGGGATGAGTGTATATTTTAACAACTAGATGGGGGGTTATCTTATGGTTGGTAAGAACACTATCTAGGACAGCTGCCTGAATGGAAAGCTGCCAACATCTGTACAAGTTGGTAAGTGGAACATATAGGAGCAAGTAAAAACTGATCTCAGATAACTGCTCTAAGTCCAGTTCAACACATGGGCAAATGGACAATTAAGAATCAAACATCTGTTGCCTTAAGAATGTCTTTAATAATTTCAGTCTAGAAATATTTGAAGCAGATATAATGAGTTACCTATGACAACTTTAATAAAATTCAAATTTAACATCTTTATGACCAAACTATATTGTGAACCCCACAATAGGAAGTAAATTCATAAACTGTACTCCTATATAACTATAATTATAACCTGATATCTAGAATTATTAAATATAAATCAATAGTGAATATAATTTGTTAATGAAACTAGTGCAGATTTTTTAAAGAAACTATTACATAGCAGAACAAGTGCTATTAAGGTGATTTCTAATGTATGAGTCAAATCAGCCATTGGCATCCATAAAAAGACATATTATTTCAGAAAGACATACATTCAAAATAATCAATAATGTGTAATCATAAAGACATTTTTAACTATAGATAAAATAACTGCATTTTTCTAAATTGTTGTATTTTTAAAAATATTCTTTTTTTATCCTAACTTTCATGACAGTATATAAACGTCAATATCAAGGGAAGCAAGAAACAAAACACTCCATTGAAAAGGAAACTTTAGATATCTTAAACCTTTTGTTTAGAGATGAGGTAGTTAGCATACTCAGTTTGTTCTCTCTATATATTTTTTCTTTCTTTCTCTCTTTTTGTCCTAAATTGAGACTACATGCATCGTTTCTCTACCCTTCAAATTACTGCAATCTGAAATGCTGAAAGAGCTCACATTTTAATGATCATGGGAACAGAGATAGCATTCGAAATTTTGCACACTTGATAGTTACTGTTCTATTTATTCATTGATTGACTACTGGTAAAAAAAAATCAGGGATATTGCCGTGAAGTCATAACTGAGAGATGGTGGAAGAAAGAGAATAATCGTCCAAGATTCCATTTGATTTTTGTCTAAGAGAAAATCCTATGTAGCAGGCATTTCTTACTAAAAGAAAACTCCAATTGACTTTGCCATGAATAATGTCAACAAGGTTCAAAGGAGGGAATTTAACGGAAAAGAGGGAAAAAAAGAACATGTGAAATATATGTTTGGAATTGGAATATTATTGGAAGTGAATTCTTGTATTCCAGTCTCTATGTGACTCTGGCAAATGAACACAATGGAAAGAAAACAGACTTTGATGTGAGAGGAACCATGTGATCTATGTAATTCTCCCATCATTTACTATGCAAGTTTCTTAGTCTCCAATATCTGAACTGTGCCTCAGTATATCCAATTACAAAATATCCTCTGTGATATACAATCTGATTAGTTTCTAGGCAGTGGTCACAAGTTTATAAAAATAAGTTGAAATCTTGTTATTTCCTGTATCCATAATATGATTTTTGTGATTCTGTACCTGAAAATAAAATTTATATTATAAAAAATACTAAAACTGGTGTTTGAACCACTTCCTTTTCATCCTGTTGCTGAGAAGGGATTCCTGCCCTAGAACTATGAAGATAGCCAAACACATGACTTTGACACTGAACAGATGAGATTGGCAAGAGTTTATTAGTCATGTATACTCACAGCCCAGGGGAGAAGTATGCAGAGAGCCATGGAAGGCCACACAGAGGATGTCCTTGGGAATACAGTGAACAAACAGATTATGAGAGGCAGGCTTTGTAGGATCAAGAGAGTCGGTGACATCCTGGTTCCTGAAGGAAGATGTGATTGGCTTGTTTGAATAATTCAATGGACTGGCAGGGACCTGAAAGCAGCTGCTCACAGATGAGCAGAAACTGCACCTGCTCTTCTCTTTTTAATAAAGCGGCTTATTTGGCTATGAGACTTCAATGGTAAGAGGAGAGAAGGGATGAGAACCAGCAGTTAGGACATCAAGACACTCCCAGTGTTGCTCTATGTCAAGGCAGCACATAATATTAAGATTTAATTTTAGGCTTTTCACCACAACTGGTCACAAAAAATAAATATATAAATCAAACACAATATAGCAATATAGCCTTCTAAATATATTTTGAAATTTGTGAAATGAGCCCTTAATATGACATCTACATTGCAAGTGGTCTTTTTAAGAAAAAAAATTCTATTTAAGATGAAATAAATGATGCTTCTTTTCATAGTAAATCTTTTGTAGCAGTAATCGGTATGTTTAATTTTCTAAGTGCTTTTGAAATGCATTCAGAACAGGGGTCAGTTGTCTTGAAAACTTTTATTATTGATTCAATTTGCAAGAATTTCTTCAAAAAGACTTTTAATGTTAAATCTTGACAGTTTTCATGGAATTTCTTCTCCTTGAATTATTCTTTATTCACTAGTTCATAGACATTAAATACGTTTTATGAAAAGCATCCTTCCTCATTAATGGATTTAGCTTTCTTTTTACCAAAAAAATTAAAACTTTCTCTATGAGGGGTCATTAACCATTCTTTAAATTCTGCTATGCTCTTTAGTTATACTCCCAAATCAATTACTCCATACTTTTCTCTCACTGAAATTTTTCATAGATATTCCATTATTTGTTCAAAACATTGCTCGGCAAAATCACGTTTACACATTGTTTCCAATCATGAGTAGAGGAAATCTAGTTTTTGGCTTATGGGTCAGCCATCATGTTTTCTTTCTTTTCTTTTCTTTTTTTTTTTTTTTTTTTTTTTTTTTTTTTTTGAGACGGAGTCTCGCTCTGTCGCCCAGGCTAGAGTGCAGTGGCCGGATCTCAGCTCACTTCAAGCTCCGCCTCCCGGGTTCACGCCATTCTCCTGCCTCAGCCTCCCGAGTAGCTGGGACTACAGGCACCCGCCACCGCGCCCGGTTAATTTTTTATACTTTTAGTAGAGACGGGGTTTCACCGTGTTAGCCAGGATTGTCTCGATCTCCTGACATTGTGATCCGCCCGCCTCGGCCTCCCAAAGTGCTGGGATTACAGGTGTGAGCCACAGCGCCCGGCATGTTTTCTTATTGGTGTTGATTATTGCATTGGCCAAAAACCGTAACCAGCTTGGCACAGCACTGTATCGATTATTGGTTAGAAACTTCACGTGCTCACGTTGTCCGTATGAATGGAGTGTTGTTTTTTAATGTAGAAACTGACAATGAGAAAGTCTTTAAAAGTTGGGTTCACAAGTATAATTCCCTCTAATTATCATTCACTTCTTAAACCTGTGTTATTATACAGTGTTCATAAGTGTTTTGTCTACTGAAAAGAATCATTCAGACAGTATTCTTCATAAAAGTACTTCCTTGATTTTTAGCA